>NC_053492.1:214219960-214819960 GCF_905171775.1 Rana temporaria
TATATATATATATATATATATATATATATATATATATATATAGAAATATGACTTAAGGTCCACTTTAAAAACATTAAATTAACCTCTCGCTCCCCTTTATCTAATACTTTGGGTTGGTCGTTGCTGTCCCCACTTATTATGTAGGACTACTGATCCTACATTGTGCATGACGTCACAGTTCCTGTGACTGACAGAGCTGCGAAGAGAAGCAGCTCCATGGGACTAGTCATGCAGAAAACCTGCAAGAGCAAGGTATAAGGTTGATAAATCTGATATTTAATATTCCCCAAGACCAAAAAGAAGCACTTGGTTCCACTGTGACGGCAAGTTTGCATTTTCTCCAGAGTAAAGACCAAGGCCACTTGCACACGATACTCCTGTTTGAGCATCTACTTTTTCAGATTTTTTTTTTTTATGTATTTGGACGCATTTATGTGCATTTTTGCATGCACGCACGAAAGCTTACTCACATTCTACTTCTGCACAATATGTAAATAGATATTTGTACATATGAGGCATAATTACTGACCAAAAAAGCAGATTTTTGAAAAAACCCTTTACTGAAGAATGCACGTTGCTTGTTTACGTTTACTTGTTTAGGGGAAAAAAAAGCTGTACTGAGCCTTTTCAAGCTGCAGTGTGCAAGAGGCCTTACAGCGTCTCTGTACCACAGGGTCACTTGGCTAGAATGCCCATTATGTAAAAAGAAGAGACAATAGGGTTTATTTTATTCCTTTGTACTCATTAAACCACGCTTTATTGATGCATTCAACTCAGCAGTGTTGCTTCATTTAAAGTCCCAACACTTTATTTTGTTTCCAATGGTGTTTATTTACTAAAGTCTAAGAGTGCAAAATCAGTCTCACTGCTGCAGGGAAACCAATCAGCTTCTAACCTCAGCTTGTGCACGTAGGCTTTGGCAATAAAACCTGGAAGCGGTTTGGTTTCTATGCAGAAGTGAGAATAATAACCCCCCCCCCCACTATATTTTCCTATTTTGTGGCCCATGTGTTAAAGACTGCTGCTTTGCTTCTCCCTGGCCAATGCATTATTTGATAAGTCAGGTGGATCAAATATCTAGTGCCCTACTGCAAGCTGTGGTTCCTGCCAGCAGATCATACGTCCAATAGTGAGGCTAGTTCATACATCACCATTGGACGTATGATACCATTTTAAAACTAATCAATAAAAAAAAAAAAAATTATATAAATACAGCATCAATTTAGTTCTCATGGGCATATTTAAGTCCCATCATCCTTTTGCTCATTTTTATCCATGTGGATATTTCACACCTCTAGGTAAGTGGAATAGCTGCTCCACCATTGCATGCTGTAGTTGCACGAGCAGCCTGAATATTTATGTGATCTCAGACTTCCTGGGGGGGGGGGGGTCCCCATCTTTCTAAGAATATTTGGAACTATTTAAAAGGCATTTCACTGGGAATCTGGAGAGCTCACAGGTAAATGTCTGGCTGATATTGGAAGGAGGCATTCAAGGACATTGCGAGTACAGACCTGAGTCTAGGATCCCAGTTACTGTGTGCCTTTTTTTTCCCCCTTGGGCACAAGTGGCAGTATTGCTTGGACCAGTGTTGCCAACCGTCCGTATTTTTACGGACAGTTTGTAAAAACAGGCACTTTTTTACCCCGTTCGTAAATGTCCATGGTTGCGGGAATGTGCCAGTAAAAAAAGATCGGTTCGGCTTGGAACTGCACATGGAGATTGGAGGCAGGGGGTGATGGTGGCACCGCAGAGGGGGATGGAGGCAGGGGGAGATTGGAGGTACCGCAGAGGGGGATTGTGGCACCACAGAGGTTGGGTGATGGAGACAGGGGTTGTTGGTGGCACCGCAGAGGGGGATGGAGGCAGGGAGTGATGGGACTAAATAATTTGCCCTGATTATATCAAATAACAAAAATAGTTTTTTTTTACCTTAATATCTACCTTAAATCACATTGCCATTTGCCTAGCGTACTTTTTTGTAGCCTAAATACTAAAATTTGGACCTAAAAAATGTAGTTTAGTAACTTTTGTGAAATGCCAGTAAAAACGTGGCTGTGCCAGTAAATTTCGGGTGTCGTGCCAGTAAATTTCAATCTGGTAGGTTGGCAACACTGGCTTGGACTGACAATTCTTACAATGTCTCAGTGCTCCTCATTCCCTTGGCCGCTACTAGAGGGACTGTTCTAAGAAGCACTGACAGTGCAGAGTGTACTCTTATTACTGTACAGTTTTGCAGGAGCATCCCACAGCTCCCTGTACCCCACCCAATATTATTCAGCAATAAATATCAAAAAGACAAACCTCTAGACTGGTCATTGAGACAGAGTGAGGGACTGTTGCTGTGTGCCTGGGGGCTCTGCACTAATCTGCGAGAAGAATGCCATCAGCGACCCCTGCAGCACTACATTTTGTAAGATCTAATGAGCAGGGCCCTCTGATTCCAACTGTATTAAAACAGTATTGGAAGTGTATTGTCTGCCCTTATGCTGTGAAGCACTGCGTAAACTATGGGTGCTGTATAAACCCTGTATTACAGGGATAAGCAATTAGCAGACCTCCAGCTGTTGCAAGACTACAAGTCCCATGAGGCATAGGAAGACGCTAACAGCCACAAGCCTGACACCCAGAAGCAAAGGCATGATGGGACTTGTAGTTTTGCAACAGCTGGAGGTCCGCTAATTGCATATCCCTGCTGTATAAGAATTTACATTTGTTTTTTTACTTTTTTTTTTAGAGTACTAGCAAGTAACAAGCACATGGTACATAACAGCCCAACCAAGCCAAGTATTGCTTGAGAAATCAGCATGGACCGGATAAATAGTAACAAATACGTACTTTTAAGCAACTGGTCATATTGCTCCTTTGTATCAAGAAAATGCTCTTCAAACTGTCAAGATAAAATGAATAAAAAAAGTGGCATCAGGCAATAAAACATTTATTTATGCTAGAAATTTTCTTTGTATCTACCTAAAACCAGTATCTGGAAGGCAAATTGGAGACCCAAACTAATGGTGGCCACAGACAGAGGGCGGTTGCAAGGCTGTACACTTGTATGAATGATTATCTCCTGAAATCTGTGGCCAGTTTTAGGTCAATACCAGTCTCACACCAGGCCTTCTCATCATTAAATATATAATAAATGAATAATCAGGTACACAATTATTATTTTTTTAAATTAAGCTTTAGGGCCAGTTCACACCAGACGCAGTTCCGTGTGCTTTTTTTTCTGCACAAAATGCATGCACAGTGTTTTCCATGTATTGGAATGGCTCTAGTTCACACCATGCAGTCAGTTCCTGGTGCAGAAACTGACTACATGGTGTGAACTAGAGCCATTCCAATACATGGAAAACACTGTGCATGCATTTTGTGCAGAAAAAAAAGCACACGGAACTGCGTCTGGTGTGAACTGGCCCTAAATCCAGACTATTTTTTTTTTTATAATATATATATATATATATATATATATATATATATATAATAATGCAAGAGGTATGTGCATGTTTTACTTAAAGTAATATTAAACCCTTTTTACACATTTATCAGCAGCAGATTTGATCACTCACCGAGTATGCAGCATCTTTTTTTGTATTCCATTTCTATGTTCCAGTTTAAAGTGGTAGTAAAGTTTAAACGGTACATGTTTAGGAGATACATTGATTTTTACCTACAATGCTGTGATTTTACCTACAGGAAAGCTTCATTATAAACTTACCTGTAGCTAGGGTTGTCCCGATACCACTTTTTTAGGACCGAGTACAAGTACCAGCCGATACCGAATACCGATACTTTTTTTTAAATGTGTCCCCAAATGCAGCCATGCCCCCCCCATATGCAGCCATGGCCCCCCCCCATATGCAGCCATGCCCCCCCCATATGCAGCCATGCCCCCCCCCCCATATGCAGCCATGTCCCCCCCCCCCCATATGCAGCCATGTCCCCCCCCCCATATGCAGCCATGTCCCCCCTATGCAGCCATGTGTCCCCCCCATATCCAGCCATGTCCCCCATATGCAGCCATGTCTCCCCCCATATCCAGCCATGTCCCCCTTACCTGCATCCCGCCGACTGGTTAATACGCGCGGGGAACATACAGCTTTCATTTGAATAGCTGTAATGATTCGCGCCGCGCTGCGTATAGACACTCCCCCTTGCTCGGGATTGGACAGTTCACCCGAGCAAGGGGGAGTGTCTATACGCGGCGCGAATCATTACAGCTATTCAAATGAAAGCTGTAATGTTCCCCGCGCGTATTAACCAGTCGGCGGCAGCGGGGATGCGGCGTAACGGCGGGGGGGGGGGGTGTGTAGTATTCTATTTCGGTATCGGGGGTATTTGCGGGAGTACGAGTACTCCCGCAAATACTCGGAATCGGTCCCAATACCGATACTAGTATCGGTATCGGGACAACCCTACCTGTAACTATAAGTACCAGAAATGACTTTACTAACACTTTAAGCTGGTGCCATGACTGGTGCCTGTTACCCCGTTTCAGGGTAGCTCATTTCTCATGCAGCATCCTATAGAGCAGTGGTTCTCAACCTTTGAAGTGCCGTGACCCCTTGATAGAATTTCACAAGTTGTGGGGACCCCTAACAGTAAAATTATTTCCGTAGTGTGGGTTGTCAGCACCCAAAACAAGTAAGTTGCACCCCTAACCCACGGACATTTAGCGCTTCCTGTGTCCCTTCCACTCGTACAGTATTAAAACTCCTTATGGTACATTTTAGGATGTACCACTCTCTTTGTTGACCTTTCTTTCCCTTTTATCTCTCTCTATCCTAATTTCTTGTCTCCCCCTCTCACTAGCCATCTTTCTTGTTCTTTCTCTTCCTTTTTATTTGTTCCTCCACCTCTTTTCTTCACCCTTTCATGTATTCTATTTTTTATTCACTCTTACTCCTTGGGTGGGGGGTGTTAGGATTGAGTGCTGGGTGGAGTTGATCAAGGTCATCTGCTTAAAGGAAAAAAAAAAAAAAATTCCTTAAATAGATCCTTTACCTTAGTTGGTAAGTCAGGACACTCTCTACTTTGCAGATAGAGAAAGGAGCTGTGTGTTAGTGGGTGTCCTGACACTCGCCCCCTCCCCCCTCAAGAGGCTTTTTCCACACCAGGAAGAAAGCCTTGCATTACGGTGTTGAGTTACAGACAGAAGAACAGGCAGAAGAACAGGAAGTGAGCATTTCTCAGAAGAAATAAGGACATTTAAAAGTAAAATGGAAGTATGAGGTAAGAAGTAGGACTGCACTAAGGTAAAGGAAGCTATTTAGGAAAAAAAATAAACACTGTCAGCCCCTTCCACACTGCTCCTCCTGTGTCACTTGTATTGAAAAACAAAGCTTCCATATACCTCAATAGCTCCGTTTTTTTCCACTGACCTGGTCACATGACTGCTCTCCTCTGATGTTACACAGATGGTCATGTGACCGCTCTCCTCCTCCAATCAAAGCTACACTCGGAGGAGGAGAGCAGCCAGAAAAAAACAGCGCTATAGAGATTCTTGCAAGCTTCGTTTTACAATGACACCGACACAGGAGGAGCAGTGTAGAAGGGGCTTGGCAACTGAATTTTTCTCAACTTCAGACTATGCATTTGGGGTTTGTCCTTTCTATATTGCAATCAGTCGTTGTTTTTGAGTTTTTGCATCCTTGATTTCCTTTTCACATATTCCGTTATATTCTTTGCAACATTCAGGGCCGATCCGCCCTATAGGCTCATTATGCAATGCGCTTAGGGCCATGCCAAGCTGCGAAGGGCCCCCCAAATTACTAGAGGCCCCGTCTGGTGAGAAGTCATTTTCGCCCCCTCACCCCGCTTCTCAACTCGCTGGCTGCATGGGAGAAGAGGTAATTTCCGACAGCAGAACACCCCTCCCCCGCTTCTCAACTTTCTTTAATGTGACATGTCACTGTCGTCAGCGCCCCCCCCCCCCCCCCCCCGCTTCTCATTTTTAATGTGCCATGTAATTTTGCTTAGGGCCCCAGGGAGGTCAGGATCGGCACTGGCAACATTTAAATGACACTAGTGTTCCTTCATTTTTATATGTTTTAAAAGCTATAGGATTCACATTAAAGTATTAGAGCAATGAAAGAAAAACGTCCAAACAGTATCACTGGCTGGGATGGGAAGACCAAAGCAGAGGGTATCAGGAACTCAAAAGAGGGATGTAATCATATTATGCAAATAATCCAACGCCTAGGATACCCAACCAGGGAGGAGACAAGTTAAGA
Organism: Rana temporaria; assembly: GCF_905171775.1. Classification (NCBI taxonomy): domain Eukaryota; kingdom Metazoa; phylum Chordata; class Amphibia; order Anura; family Ranidae; genus Rana; species Rana temporaria. The sequence goes on from NC_053492.1 coordinate 214,226,194, forward strand.
GGTAGTCGCGTGTATATGGAGGTTATAAGAGTGTGTTGGTTTTCTTTTTTTCTCTTGGTTGAACTACATGGGCTTGTATCTTTTTTCAACCAGAATAGCTAACTATGCAATAGAATGCAATTATACTTAAGGGGCCAGATTCACGTAGCTCAGCGGATCTATAGATCCGCTCGATCTACGTGAATTAAGATCCGCTCCCGCAAGTTTAGGAGGCAAGTGGCTAATTCACAAACCACTTACCTCCAAACTTGCGACGGCGGATCCTAAATCCCCCGGCGGAATTCAAATTCCGCGGCTAGGGGAGTGTACTATTTAAATCAGGCGCGTTCCCGCACCGATTTAAATGCGCATGCGCCATCCGCGAAATTTCCCGGCGTGCATTGCTCCCACTGACGTCGCTAGGACGTCAGTGGTTTCAACGCTTACGTAAACGACGTCCGTCCGTATTCGAGAACGACTTACGCAAACGACGTTAAAAAATTCAAATTCGACGCGGGAACGCCGGCTATACTTAACATTGGCTGCGCCTGATAAAAGAAGGGGTAAGTATACGACGGGTACGCCGCTACGGAAACGTCGTAAGAAGACTGCGTCGGGTCCGCGTACGTTCGTGAATTTGCGTATCTCGCTGATTTACATATTATTTATCGTAAATCAGCGGGAACGCCCCCGGCGCCATTTTTAAATGGAAAAAAAGATCCGACAGTGTAACACAGTCAGATCTTAGCCCTATCTATGCGTATCTGATTCTATGAATCAGGCGCATAGATAGGACCAGTGTAAGTCAGAGATACGATGGTGTATCTGTAGATACACCGTCGTATCTCTTTGTGAATCTGGCCCATAGTATATAGCAATAGATGGAAAGGGACTTGCACTGAATGTGTGGTTAAAGTGGTTGTACACCCTGTACAACCACTTTTACCTACAGGTAAGCCTATAATAAGGCTTACCTGTAGGTGCTGGAAATATCTCTAAACTTCCATGGTTTTGGAGATACTTACAATAAAGCCATGTGCCAATGTCTACGGCCCATTCACACATTAGAAAGGGCAGATCGTGGCGTTTCTAAAGGGGTCATGCCGTAAGTGATGTCACATGACTTCGGCCAGTCACATGCGATGCATTAGTAGCCCATTATACTTTACCTTTGCAGGGAAATAAAGAGGTAGTAAAACCGATCAGGGTTTACTTTCTTTTTAAAGCGGAGCTCCACCCTAAAGTGGAACTCCCGCTGATCGGAACCCTCCCCCCCTCCAGTGTCACATTTAACACCTTTCAGGGGGAGGGGAGTGCAGATACCTGTCTAAAGACAGGTATTTGCACCCACTTCCCGCTACACAGTCTGCGAGTAGACTGCAGGCAGAACGTCAGTTCCCGTCCCCCCCCCCCCGGTTGTGTTCTGGGAACACTCGGCTCCCAGAACACAGTGGGAGCCAGTCAGACGGCGCAGCGCAACTCGCGCATGCGCCGTAGGGAACCGGGCTTTGAAGCCGGAGCGCTTCACTTCCTGGTTCCCTCACCGAGGATGGCAGGGGGGCAGCAGAGTGACGAGCGATCGCTCGTCCTCTGCTGCGGACGGTGCTGGACTCCAGGACAGGCAAGCATTTGTAGCCGCTGGCTTTTAATATATATTTTTTTTAGCGGACATCCGCTTTAATGTCCTGTGCAAACAGGATGGACAGGGCAGCGAAGAGCCTTCTTCTCCAGGTCCCTGGAAGGAGCTTCTGGCCCCTCCCTCCTGTTGAATGACCCACAGCAAACAGCTTGCTATGGGGACACCGGATCCGAGCTGCAGCTTTGTGTATCCATTCAGACATGGAGCTGCTGTTTGGCCCCACTCCTCTCTCTCCTAAATGGCTAACAGACTTTGACAGCAGCGGGAGCCAATGGCACCACTGCTGTGTCTCAGCCAATCAGGAGAAAGTCCTGGACTGCCGAATCACTCGTGGACATCGCTGGATAGAGAGGGGGCTCATGAACTGTAAGTATTAGGGGGCTGCTGCACACAGAAGGACTCTTACCCTAATGCATCAAGATAAAAAAACATCTGCCTTTACATCCACTTTATGTTTGCATTTGACATCAGGGGATCCTTTTCCAACAGGAGTTGGTCAGGCGGTCCTTCCGGACAGTGAGCAGACTCATTTAATTACATGGGAGAACTGTTAACACTGGGCTTACAGGAAGTTGGTTGGATGATGAAGGCTGTCATTCAACCCTCAAGAGCATAGGCGTGCGTACAGGTTGTGCCCAGGCACACCCTAATCACCCCATGTGCATTCGTGTTTTTCACTGTAGCAGCAGGAACATGGGAAAGATCTCCCTCTTACCTGCTCTGCCATAAGAAAAGGATTTACGCTGTTCTTTCACTGTCAGGGAGATCAATGTGTCAGGTCATATATACGTAGACACATACATGCATGCGTGTTTGAGCTTAAGGGTGCACACCTATACTCAAGAGAAACAGTACTAGAGCTGTGAGTCTGCAGAGAAGTGGAGAGGAGCTGATTATTACTGTAGCGCTACCCCCTCAGGAGCCACTGATTGTTTTGGGATCAGCGTATTAAGTTACCTCTATGTGTTGTCTAGGGGTGAAGGTAGTGAGTAGAGCAATAAGCGAATGTCCAATTCATAGATAAGGTTTTCTGAATGCTTTATTTATTGGCCCAACATCAACTTGAGGTAGACAGAAAAGGTTGCTGAAGTAAAGGAACTTTGCAGGATCAGGCTTTGGATAGAAGGAAAGCAATCCTGCTTTCTGTAGTAGTACAGTTCGTCGCCACTCAAGCCAGAGTGGGTGAAGTGCCCCCGGACAGACCCCTGCCACAGGCCTGGCAGCCGGAGTGCCACTTTAAGGTTGCTGGGAGAAACAGGCCTCTGCCACAGACCTGACTCAGATGAGAGCTCTGCCACAGGCCTAGTATTTGGATGAGCTAAATGATTGAGCAAATCCTCCCAGTAAATTACGTTAGGGTCACCGGTTGACAGTGCAAGTGTACCTGTCAATGTTCCGGTCACCAGATCCCCAATGGTTCGTTCAAGCCCTTTTGGATAACCTGCCTCCGGGTTCTCCTCAAGCCGATCCCCCACCGAACGGCATACAGCCTGGGATCTCCTCAGTAGAAGTGGGGACCCAGTTAGATACTGGGGCCCCTTGGTAGCATCAATTGCTCCAGACCAGGAGGGCCCAGAGTCTGGAACTCTGCGTAGCGTGTGACCCCAGGCCAGGTAGGCCATAGTGGTGGGGCCCGCGATGTGCGCACACCCTGAAGGTGGGTGCCGCACCTGGAACCAGGAACCCGCGAAGAACCAAGAACAATGGCCTCCGTCACAGAAATACCCCCTCCCAGCATGCACAGCGAGGCTCAACTCCTCTCATTGGCTGCTGGAAAGAAGTGGCTCCGCCTGGATCCCCTGGTGCCACCTGCCGTCCAGAGATGAGACCATATCTCTGGACGCACAGACTGACCCACAGAACAATCTAGATTTTGCAACAGACAAATTTACCAAAATTAAGAATGAGAGCAATTTATCTCTCTCATTCTCCCCTTACTGAAAGTAAAGGGGGCACTACATTACAATTAAAACTGCTCCCCCTCCCCCTTCTTACACTAATGGCTTATTTTTTTTAAAGAGAAATTTCACTCTCATACTAACCTTGACACCAGCTGTAGCAAGCAGCCAGCGGATAGACTCCGCTCTACCCCTTCCATTGAAGTAGTGAAGCACTATTTTGTCACACATGGTTACAGGCCTAAGAAAAACAAGGGAAATAAACATATGTGAAGATTATAGCACATCCATGTGATGCAAAATCTATATGGAATTACAGTGAATATAGTGTTTTTATTTGGATTAACGTGTAAAAGATCTCTGAGATAGATAGGATAGATAGGATAGACACACACACACACACACACACACACAACACACACACAACACACACACAACACACACACACACACACACACACGAGAACAGTCATATTTATATATTTATCAATTTCATATTTATCAATTTCTTATTTATCAATTTCATACTCTACACAATGACTACTTTACTGCTCCTTCTCACAATGCAAGCCCTCGGATTGGCCAACTTTTTTTTATAAGCAGTGGAATTAGGGCTCTTTCAGACGGGTGGCATCGGTAAAAATGGGCAGCTGAGCCATTATTTTACCATGTGCTGCAGAACCACCTGGTAACAAAGTGTTGAGATCAGTCATGAAACGCCATATACAGTGTGATAGAGAGAGAGAGTATAATATAAAAAAAAAAAAAAAAAAAAAAAAACACCCCATCACACACACTTTAAAATGTATTAAAACGTGGACGTATCAGTACGGTAGAGATTGTTCTCAATTGGGCAGTGTCAGTTTTAACAAAAAAAAATTACTGTATTTGGCGTATAACACTCACTTTCTTACCCTGTAAATAGAGGGTAAACTGTGCCTGCGTGTTATACGCAGGGGGCTGTGTAAAGTTTTTTTCCTGAAACTTCCCACTTAAAGTTAGGGTGCGTGTTATATGCCAATAAATACGGTACTTACAATTCTTTTAGGAGCCCCACTGGGTGCTTTGGTGAAATATTAAGGGTATACACAGAGCCCTGATGTCTCACTTTTGCAACAGAGACAACTCCTCCCCCCATTGTAGGACATCTATGGACCTCCTTAGGTTTAAGTGGTTATACCATGATGTCTGCAGCTACAGGCAGTATCCTAGTATCTTTTCTTTTCAGTGATTCCCTTGCATATAAAAGCCTTACTAGGGGCCGATTAGCCGCTGGATTGCTTTTACAGGCGGCAGGAGGAGACATCACCCCATCCAGGATCTCCCCATGTGATCGGAGAGCCCAGGATCCCATTCGGTGCTTTCGCCAGGTTATCAGAGCCGGCTGTGGACCAGATGGTCCCCGGCCATCTCTATGCTTCTGGGGGGCTGGAAGTGACCTCATGTTACATCCAGTTTTGGCAAAAGTAAACACTAAAAAAAATTTTTTTGGAAATTAGAGAAGATTTATTTTTTTACCTCATGCTTTCAAGGGTAGAGGGGAGATTTGGGGTCTTGTACGCCAGATTTCTCTATAAAGATGATCTGTCATGCCTTATTTCTATCACAAGGGATATGCGGTCATGATGCTGTAACCTCAATGGTTTTTCATACCAATAAAGCAATTTTCCTTATCCTTGGAGTGCGGGCAATCATTTTGTCTCCTGCACCAGTTACCCAGATCACAGACTGGACTTGCACCTGATCGTTAAAGAAGGTATTACCATCACCTGGAGCAGTGTTATCCCCTGTTTATTGTTTGCCATTTAATGATACCCTAGGAGGAGACCCACTGCCAGTTTGTTTTTTTATTTCCCCAAAATTCAGCTTTAACCACTTAAGAACCGCCCAACCGCGATATACGTCGGCATAATGGCACGGCTGGGCACAATCATGTACCTGTACATGATTGTTAAATGCCCAGCCGTGGGCGAAACTACCGTGGCCGCGGGACCCGATCGCCGCCGGAGTCCCGTGATCAGTCCCTGGAGCTGAAGAACGAGGAGAGCTGTGTGTAAACATACCTTCCCCGTTCTTCACAGTGGCGCTGTCATTGATTGTCTGTTCCCTGATATAAGGAAAGGCGATCAATGACGTCACACGTCCAACCCCGCCCCCCTACAGTTAGAAACACATGAGGTCACACTTAACCCCGTCAGCGCCCCCTAGTGGTTAACTCCCAAACTGCAATTGGCATTTTCACAGTAAACAATGCATTTTTATAGCATTTCTTTGCTGTGAAAATGGTCCCAAAAATGTGTCAAAATGTGTCCGATGTGTCCGCCATAAGGTCGCAGTCACAAAAAAATAAAAATAAAAAAAAGCAATAAAACTATCCCCTATTTTGTAAACGTTATAAATTTTGCGCAAACCAATCGATAAATGCTTATTGCGTTTTTTTTTTTAACCAAAAATAGGTAGAAGAATACGTATCGGCCTAAACTGAGGGAAAAAAAAAAGTTTATATATTTTTGGGGGATATTTATTATAGCAAAAAGAAAAAAATATTGCATTGTTTTCAAAATTGTCGCTCTATTTTTGTTTATAGCGCAAAAAATAAAAACCGCAGAGGTGATCAAATACCACCAAAAGAAAGCTCTATTTGTGTGGAAAAAAAAATGCCAATTTTGTTTGGGAGCTACGTTGCACGACCGTGCAATTGTCAGTTAAAGCGACGCAGTGCCGGATCGCAAAAAGGGGCCTGGTCCTTTACCTGCATTTTGGTCCGGGTCTAGTGGTTAAATCTGTACTCCAGGCAGGAAAAAAATAAATAAAGTTACCGGTTAAAGCGAAGCTCCGCCAACTTTTAATATATGGACACTTACCAGTCCAGGGCACCCATGATGTCCTCACCCAATGCCAATCTGTCCCTCGGCTCTTGGGAAGAGGCGCTGGCATCTTCGTTAAGGGAATCAGGAAGTGAAGCCTTACAGCTTCACAGCCTGGTTCCCTACTGCGCATTCCTCACTGGTCCTTGCTGTCTTCTGGGACCCATGTGTCTCCCAGAAGACAGTGGGGGGGCGGACACGGCATAGATCCCCACAGCGCCTGTGACGATCTATCCCCGAAAGTGGAAGCAAACACCTGGATTAGACAGGTATCTGCTCCCCCCTAAAAAGGTGCCGAATGTGACACCGGAGGGGGGCAATCCAAAGAACAGAAATTCCATTTTTGGGTGGAACTCCGCTTTAATGCGGCTCTGTATATATCTTAGCATTTATTTTTATTTATTTTTAAATACAAGTAGTGTAAGGATTTGACTCTACCATCTTGCTGTACAGCAAGACTGGGAGAGATAAAAGCAGCACATGGAGAGACAATCATTTGTTCTGCATGGAAAAAGCATGCTGATAGAAGAAGAAAGCATAGCGAGAGAGATAAAGTCATTGATAGAGACAAACTCCTTAGTGTAGGTCTCCTTCCATTGAGCAGTCGCAGGCTAAATCCTGGTACACATTGAATTTTTTCCCTCTCGCTCAGCCCAGTGGCAGAACCACACACATAGAAGAGCTCAGGAGGAGCCGATGTACTAACAATCTGATGTTAGTACAGCAACCCCCCCCCCCCCCTGCTAGAACACATTGGTCAACACTCTGTGGCTGAGAGCGCTGATTGGATTTCGATTGGAAGACTTTTCAGTCATCCCCCATTCATCCGGCTTCTGTTGGACTGGCTGCCGTACACACAGGTTGAATGACAGCCGGTTTCTATTGAACCAGCCAAAGCCGCCCAGGTGTACTAGGCTTAAAAGGGAGGGACAAGACCAGGCCCTCACACGGGGGATTTAAAATCTGCAGATTCCCATGGCTGGAATGCACTGGTGTGTGCAAAGAGATGAGGCTATCCACGACGACTGCTGGCACAACCACTAACGTGGCGAGTGGCAGAGCAGTGTAAATTACAGTACTGATAGACAAAATCCTTTGGCCAGGAAAACAGATCCCATATATGCATTTCATCTGTGTATTTTCTGGTACAGCAAACTTATAAGCGTGCAATTCTGTCTGATCCTACATGGCTCATCTAGGGCACACCCTGCTTTGATGTTGAAATATTTTCCACAGTAATAGAACTTATTCCTCAGGCTATAAGAATAAAAGCTAAACTACTGGAAAAATAAATAGCTAAAATTAGGGATATATTGCAAATGCTTTGTACTTCAAAAATAAATCGATATATTAGAAGCAGTTAACATACCCATCTAGATATACAAATGCACAATATATTATGAACAATTAGTAGAAAAGAAGAATACACACACTAGTATTCCTGCTGCACACATTGATGTCTACAAGAACAGAGAAAGCAGCCCCTATATAACAATCTGTTTGGCAGAAAAGTGTGTAAAGCTTTTGTTCACTGGTAACATAGCAATCTGGAATTTGAAATATTTTATATATGTTTGAATTATAAATCGTATCCTACCTCCAGACAAAGGAATGCACAGCAATTCAATGTGAAGTCTTCTGATCAAACACTGACAACACAGTGGCGGTTATAGCAAGTGCACAGTTCTAATATATGGAGGGCGGGGTCCACCCAACCAATCCTGTTTTTTCAGATTTGAATGTTTAAGGAAAGCAGAAAGATAATTGACTTTTAAAAGTTTCAAAGTAATATAAGTAAAACCCAGTCATGGCATAGTAGAGATAAAACCAGTTATGGTATAGTAGAGATAAAACCAGTCATGGCATAGTAGAGATAAAACCAGTTATGGTATAGTAGAGATAAAACCAACTAGACTAGATACAATTTCTGGGGAAATTGTGTGACGTGTTCTTGCCTCCACCAATACTCCTGACTGGAGACAGTGCCCCTGGAGATGTAACTGTGATCCAACAGTGTGTCGATCCATTTCGATCCATTGCCCCATCGAAAACTGCCCCATCAAAACAGCCCCATCAAAACTGCACCATCCTATTTGCCCCATCAAAAACTGGTTGCTATGGACTGGTTTCTATGGACTGGTTGCTATGGACTGGTTGCTATGGAGGGTTGCTATGGACTGGTTGCTATGGACTGGTTGCTATGGATGGTTGCTATGGAGGGTTGCATAGTAGAGATAAAACCAGTTGTGGCATAGTAGAGATAAAAACAGTTAAGGAATAGTAGAGATAAAACCAGTTATAGTATAGTAGTGTGAAGTACAGTTTACTATGCTTTAGTTATGAATCAACACATATATCGATCACTCACTGTGTCATTCAGAAAAGGAAGGGGTCGGTAAATTACAGTAAATTACTTATTTACAGGTCCTTTTCCCAGTTCCCCCCATTCTTCAAAAGAATCCCTGAAAAGATCCCTGCAGCAGCCAGTGGGAGAAGAGAGAAAAGGAGGGGGGGGTGCAGGAGAGTACACAGGGGGGACTGAACAGTAGTCCAGTAATTACCAACCCATCACCCCTCCTGTCCAGGTCCTGTGGGTTGGCAAAGAAGGATGAAGATCTACCCGTCACCTGCCTGCGATCAACAGGTAGATCACGATTGATGGGTTGCTGCCCCCCCACCCTATTGTCACTATTGTACAGGAAATATGTTACTTGCAGGATCACCAGGTGAAAAGAAATGCAAGTAAAAACCCTGAAGACAACCTCCTTACTGCCCATACTGAACTGCCTCCTCCTGGGCGACTGTGTGTGGGGGGGCTGGGGGTCACTGCAGCCTATCTGCCTAGACTGTGCTATCCTGAGCTCATCCCCCACTGCGATTTGAGCCACCCCCCGTTGCCTCCTGGACATTGCCCTGGACAAGTGTTGCCCCTGCATTGGGGACACCCTCTAGCGTCCCGTCTGATGTCACCCCCACACAAAAAGGGGAAGAAGGGGAACTCCAGGGCCGCGGGGACCGGCTCATCGCCCCAGCAGCCTCAACTCTCTACCCCGCAGCCGGACCCCATATTGATTGACAGGTTCCGGGCCTTATTGGCTGACTTGAAGATGGATCCGGGAGGGGCTCCAGTGGCGGAAGCGCCAACCCAACCGTCGCAAGATAACACAGCCACAATCCTTGCTGCGATCGAGCAGAGTAAGACCTCACTGCTTGTGCGCATCGATCATCTTGCGGAGGAGTGCAATCTTATCAGGAATGACCTCGATAAAATAAGGGGGAGAATGGCTGAAGCCGAGACCAGAATATCCGCTACTGAAGATCTTACCACCACCCATGCCTCCTCCATTGCCGAGCTGCAGCGCACAGTACAGTCCCTTGTCGCAAAATCTGACGACGCTGAGAACCGGCTCAGGCGCAACAATGTTCGGGTCCTGGGGTTGCCTGAGAGGGAGGAGGGGGAGCACCCAGCCGAATTCGCGGAGGAGTTCTTCAAAGACCTCCTGGGTCTCACAGATATCCCTCCCACCTACGTGGTTGAAAGGGCTCATCGGGTGCCCACCGGCCACGCCATCCAGGGGAACCTCCCCAGGCCCTTCCTAGTCCGCTTCCTCAACTATCGGGACAGGGACAAGATTCTATCCGAAGCCCGCAAACATCCCACTCTCAATTACGGCAACGCCACCATTCTTCTCTTCCCTGACTTTTCGGCCGATTTACAGCAGAAGAGGAAGACCTTCAACGATGTTCGTAGACGACTCAGGGACAAGAACATAAAATATAGCATGCTGTACCCCAGCCGCCTGCGAGTCCAACACAATGGAGCGGTCCGATTCTTTGACAACCCATCGGATGCCGACGACTGACTGACCACCTTGCATTGTGGACCCCTCCTCATGAAGCCTTTAGATGCACGAACTTCCTTTATCCTTGCCTGTCGCATCCTACTAAAACTTCCTGTAAGTACCGGAGCCATCTCACCTTGACCAGCACATCGTCAAGAGTCTTGCATTGAACCCCCCACGGTTCAGCTGTTTCACAAGCAGCGGGGGGCCTGGTGTTTTCTACATATTTAGCAGACTGCTCACCAGGCCCCGCGCGCCTAGCGGGGAATCACGCCCTCCGCCTTCGCCTACTGTTTTAGGCCAACCTGAGCTGGGAACCACTCTGAGGACCTAGGTACAGCACGACGTGTTGTTACCAACTTGTACCAGCTTCCCCCCGGAGAACTCCCACAAGTTCTCACGTGCAGCACTGAACTGTTGCTGAGAAAAGTTTAAGGGGTTACATTGTTATTTTCTGGGTATAAGCCCAATCTGTTCGCTCCTAAGTTCCCAGGGATGCCATCAGATAAGGGCAGGGTTAACACCTTGCTACCAGCAAGGGTTCTTTTGTTTCTTGTTATGGTATGTTTTTTTTTGTCTGTACGGTTAATGTTTGGTCATGACTCTTCCTTCAGAGGGCTCTCTGGATCTATGCAGCTCTTGCTACACACTGTTGACGTCAACACATATCTCCTTAATGTCATAATGGAATCCCCTAATGGCCACACGTGACATGTCCACCTTCAATGTCTTATCCTGGAATGTCCGGGGGCTCAATTCCAAATTTAAAAGGGCAGTACTCTTCAAGTATCTTAAGTTGCATTCCCCCCACATGGTATTGCTCCAGGAGACGCACCTTACGGGCAGTAAACTACTGGCGCTAAAGAAGCCGTGGATCCAGAGAGCCTTTCACGCCTCATACTCCTCTTATGCCAGGGGGGTCTCGGTGTTGGTCAGCAAATCCTTTCCATGCGTAGTGGAACAGATTCACACTGACCCTCAGGGCAAATATGTGTTAGTGGTTTTCACAGTCTGGGGAACGAGATATATTGTGGTTAGTATATTCATCCCTCCTCCCTTCTCGGCCTCCACCCTATACACTGTCCTGGAACGAATTACCCCATACTGCCCTGCCAAGCTGCTACTTATGGGCAACTTTAACGCCATCCTAGCCCCGGACTTGAACAGACCTGTCCCCCCTAAACATTGCTCATCAGACCCATCCACTTGGGCACAAGCAGTAGGTGTGTCCAAGGTCTGGAGGTGGAAACACCCCTCGACTAGGGCCTACTCCTGCTTTTCCGCCACCTATAAAATGTCCTCACGCATTGACTTGGCTTTTGCCAATCCGTCCATGCTGACGGACGTCCTAGATGCTACATACCTGCCTAGCGGGCTGTCGGACCACTGCCCGCTCCTTCTTACCATCCGCTCCCCTGCCTCCCGAACCTCCGCCCTTTGGCGCCTGGGAACCCACTGGCTCTCCCACGCCGACTTGACTGACTCTATCCCACCTCACCTCACCGACTACTGGGAACTTAATGCAGGCTCCTCCTCCCCTGAGATCACCTGGGATGCCTTCAAGACCTTCACTAGGGGCCAGTACATCTCCTCAATAGCTGGGATCCGTAAGGAACAGGCCACTACCACAACTGAGCTGCAGGGCGGGGTAGACGACTGGGCTAGGGCCCACGCGGCCGACCCCACTGACTCTAACTTTGAGGCCCTCGCTGCAGCAAAACGAGAGCTTCATCTCCATCTGACAGAACTTACTAGGTTGGACCTCTACCGCAACAAGCAGAGATTTTTTGAACAAGGGGACCATAACGGTCGCCTCCTAGCAATGTTATCACAACATGACCTACCCCTGACGGTGATACCCAGCGTGGTGTCTCCTTCGGGTGAGTCGGTCTCCTCTCTCCCGGACATACTAGACGTATTTCGGCAATACTATGGCTCCCTCTACACCTCCGTGTTGCCCTCGGATTTCAGGCCACAGGACTTGGCGCCTTGGCTGGACCCCCTGGCACTCGGCTGGCTTTCTGATGCCGAGAGAGAAACTTTAGTGAGACCCATTACCCCAGAGGAGGTTGTGAAGGCCATCGGATCCTTTCCTGCTGGAAAATCCCCAGGCCCAGACGGCCTCCCAATAGAATTCTACGAAGCACACGGGGACCTACTTGCTCCCAAACTAGCCCTGCTTTACTCTCACTGTCTGACGGAGGGCACCCTTCCCACATCGATGAGCCACGCACACATAATTCTAATCCATAAAGCCCCTAAATACCCCACTTCCTGCGCCTCTTATAGGCCTATCGCCCTACTTAACGCAGACTTCAAAATTCTCACCAAACTGCTGACTACGAGACTACAATCCCTGTTGCCGTCTGTAATTGAGACTGACCAAACTGGTTTTATGGCTAATAGAGCCACTGATGTCAACCTGCGACGCCTGTTTACCAACATACACGCACAACACCTCAATGAAGGTTCCCGTGTGGTGGCCTCCTTGGACATAGAGAAGGCCTTCGACACTGTGGAATGGCCTTTTCTGTGGGAGGTCCTCCGTAGAATGGGGTTCCCCATGATATTTATCGCATGGTTACAGACACTATATAAGCATCCTACGTCGGCTGTCAAGCTTGGGGGGGACTGTCACAGCCCTTCCCTCTGTCCAGGGGCACGCGGCAGGGTTGCCCTCTCACTCCGGCCCTTTTTGCCATTGCGATGGAGCCGCTGGTGGAGGCCCTACGCACCTCCCTGCACATCAGGGGCCTGCGTGTCGGCTGGCTGGAGGAGAGGGTCGCCCTGTATGCGGACGACCTCCTTCTTTTCCTCAATGATGCAGACTTTTCGCTCACGGGGGCATTGCAGATCCTGAACTCCTTCTCAGCTGTCACGGGCCTCAGGGTTAACTGGTCTAAATCTCTTTTGTTCCACCGCCCCCTCCGATATACCCCTACAATGGGTTGAGAGCTTCAAATACCTTGGAGTGGTGATCTCGAGGCAGGCTTCAGATTTTTTGCCCCTAAATCTATCCCCTGTAGTTCAGGAGACACGGCTGAGACTGAAGGCGTGGGAGTCACTTCCCTTATCATTGCTCGGTCGGATAAATCTCATAAAAATGAAAATCCTGCCCAAATTTATTTACTTACTCCGTCAGTCTCCGCAGTGGATTCCTAAATCCTTTTTCACCCGGCTGCATAGCCTCTTCGCCTCCTTTATCTGGGGGACGCAGTACGGTAAAGTGGTCAACGTTAACACGCCCGTCCTCCCAGGGAGAGCTGGCGCGCCCTGACCTACATAAATATTTCCTGGCCGCCCAACTAGTTACAGCGGCCTGGTGGCTTACTCCCGATACGACAAACCCCGTCACCATGGTTGAGGCGGCGGTGGTAAAATCGTTGGAAGCGCTGAAATTTTTGCTTTTTCGCGGTCCCAAGGCCCCATACTCATTGACCCCCTCCATGCGCACCACGCTTCGTGCTTGGGGGCGGGACTTAGGATTGAAAGATTCCCTAAAAATGCACTCTCTCCAGCTGCCCCCTTGTGGTTGAACCCCACCCTTGAGCACATTTACAAATTGCCTGAACCCCACGCTTGGACCAAATTTGGTGTAAAAACAGTGGCCCAGGTGGTCTCCAATCAGTCTCTGGCCCCACTCCCCAAACTGATTTCGGACTTCAACATCCCGCGGAGTTATTTTTTTAGATATTTACAACTCTCCCATGCTTTCGGTCGTCAATTCTCCAGTTCTCCCCCTCAGATCGTCCAGTCCTCATTAGAGACCCTCCTCAGGTCAGGGTGTGCAGACAAACCCACCCACTGTACTCTCACTTAATAATGACCTCCCTGTTTCTGACTCAGAAACAAATGGCTACACGGCATTCCTGACTTTGACAATGACGATTGGGACGACATATGGGACTTCCCTTTCAGATCCCTGGTCTCCCTGAGAGACCGACTAATACAGTTCAAGATGGCTCACCACGCATACTTTACCCTGCACAGGTTGCACAAAATGAACCCCGCCTCCCCCCTGGGGTGTTGGCGTTGTGGTACAGTACCAGGTGACTTTACCCACATTTTTTGGACCTGCCCAGCCATTGTCGATTACTGGAAGGAGATATTACGGGTCATTATGCAGATCACCACTATATCGCTTCAACCCTCTATAGCAGTGTGTATATTAGGTCTCATAGAACAACTGATTCCCACTGTGGCAGATCGCACTCTGGTCGGGTTGCTTCTCTTTTATGCCCGCAAGGCCATAGCCCTTAGCTGGTGTAAACCTACCCCCCCTCCTCTCTCCCTGTGGAAGCAATTGGTCAACAACAGCCTGCCTCTTTACAAAGATTGCTATGCTAATAGGGGTTGCCCTCAAAAATATGATAAGGTTTGGTCCAAATGGCTGGCGGATCCCTCCACAGCCACAGACCCAAACTCCACTTAATTCTTTGTTCCCTGCTGTATAGGATTCTACGACTGTAGTATATCATGTGTCTCTGAGCTGCAGGGGTTTTTTGTCCCCTTCTTTTTATTTATTTTTTCCGGAGTTGTCCTTTTACCCATGAATGATGGCCCGCTGAGACCATTGTGATGACTTGAGCTCCCCACCTTATTTTATGTAACCAGATTGCCTCGAATCATATTTCGGTATGTGCCTTAGCCAATATTTGTCATGACCAATGTCTTGTTTTCTTTTTTTGTTGAATGTTTTAAAATTCAATAAACAGATTTACAAAAAAAAAAAAAAACCCTGAAGACAAAGAACGGAAAATTGTATACTCACCTTTTCGTAATTTTCCTTCCCTGACGCATCTTCATGGCAGCACACACTGGGTTGTGACTCTGCCCCCACAACCTGACAGGATTGGTTAGCTATAAATTTGAAGGGCAGACGCCCCACACCATTTTCTGTATATATCATCATAAAAAACTTGGGTGGGCATCTGTGTGCTGCCATGAAGATACGTCAGGAAAGGAAAATTACGGAAAGGTGAGTATACAATTTTCCGTTTTCCTGACGCATTCATGGCAGCACACACTGGGAAATAACTTGCCAGTCGGGAGGGTGAAAGAAAAAAATTATATTTATTCCTTATAGCGCTGAGGAATTGTCTCTAATAACGGATCGGCCAAAGTCGGCAGTAGCCAAGTGAGCAGAATCCACTCTGTAGTGAGAAATGAAGGTGTGTCGGGAACAGTGAATGAAATAAATGATGGTGACTGCGCTGTGTGAGGAAGTGGAAAGAGCAGATGCACAGGGAAGTGAAAAGCAAAAACCCACCACTGAGTAAGGTAAAAAAGGCAAATGACACAAATAAAGTCTTAAAACCCACCACTGAGTAATCGCTAAAACCAGTGGGGGTGGGAGGTCTGTGGGTCAGTAATGGTGAACAGCAATAGGCATAAATTAAATATTAACATACACTATAATTAAATTAAATAGTGAACATCACAAACATGAGAAGCATGTAAATCCAAACAGCTTAGTAGATGTGGATAGTGCCAGAAAGTTCAAATATAACACAATCCGTGCTCGTGTTCCTCCCGTTAGGGACAGTAAGTACCAGACCCCACACATCCTAACGGGAGGAACACGAGCACGGCGCTCGTTTTGTTTGGAAACACCTTACCACTGGAAATGTGAGTTGTTTTACCCTTTCTTTTATATTAAACCTTTTATGCGGAGCTGCACCATTGCCTTCCTCTTGTTTTTTGTTTACATACCCCTCCGAGCACCCAACACCCAGTGGATGCCTAGGTGGTAACGAAAGATAGAGGAAGTGCACCTATCAAGACGGATCGCACAAACTCGCCGTTCGTAGGAGATAGGCCCACTGCTATAGTCCTCCATGTGAGTGCATGTGCATGTGATATATTATCTTCCATACCTGCAGTCACAGTATTATGCCATATCTGCCCTTGTCTTTCACTTTCAACATGACCATTTGATGTGGAGATTTTGATGTCACCTCTACCCTGCTGAGCCTGTGAACATACAGTGTTTAATTGGTTTTAGGCTGTTCGTGCTATGGCCTGGAGGTGAGCCTTTTACACCACTAGAGGTGTGCGCACCGAAGTCTGCTCTTCTACCACGGGATACCCCCTTGGGCCTCTATTATCGTTCACAGTGCACTTTAAGACTTTATTTGTGTTATTTGAATTTTTTACCTTATTACGGTCCCACATCTTCCCTCTTCTGGGACTTCTGGGACTCCACCTGGAGTGTGTTATATTTGAACTTTCTGGCACCATTCACATCAATTAAGCTGTTTGGATTTACATGCTTCTCATGTTTGTGATGTTCACTATTTAATTTAATTATAGTGTATGTTAATATCTAATTTATGCTTATTGCTGTTCACCATTACTGACCCACAGACCTCCCACCCCCACTGGTTTTAGCGATTACTCAGTGGTGGGTTTAAGACTTTATTTGTGTTATTTGACTTTTTTACCTTATTACGGTCCCACATCTTCCCTCTTCTGGGACTTCTGGGACTCCACCTGGATTGTGTTTAATTTGAACTTTCTGGCACCATGCACATCAACTAAGCTGTTTGGATTTACATGCTTTCCATGTTTGTGATGTTCACTATTTAATTTAATTATAGTATATGTTAATATTTAATTTTCTCCTTTATACCAAACCCCATGTTTGTTGTTACGTTTATCTTGGAGATGATTAGTGGGAGTTTGGGAATATAGGAAGACCCCACCCTACCTCTAGTGGGAATCTGGAACTGCAGGAGGACATCTCCATTTATTAGCGATAGAGGGTTCACAATATCTGGCAAGCACCCCTATTAACCACCTTAATACCGCTGGACGTCATATGTTGTCATGGACCTTAGGGGGGGATATCTGAATGATGCCTGCAGCTACAGAAATACTTATTTTCAGCCGGCGATTCTGCACACCATATGAATGATCATAGCGGCAGTTCCGCCGCTTGATCGTTCTTTTAGGCGACCGTGCCATCGGGGGCCCAGAAAACAAATCGGCCGACGCCAGATGACAAAGATAGAGATGACAGGTGACCAGATGGTCACCGGTCATCTCTATGACCGTCAGAGGCCCAGGGGTGACATTATGACATCACGCCCGGGTACCCCGGAAGTAAACAAAGCTGTCAGCATGAGATCAGTGAATTTTTTTTTTTCCAATCTCATGTTTTCCAGCCTGGAGGAAAGATGTGAGGTCTTATTGATCCCGCATCTCTCCATAAAGAGGACCTGTCACAATAGATTCCTATTACAAGGGATGTTTACATTCCTTGTAATAGGAATAAAAGTGCTAAAAAAAAAAAATGTAAAAATGCCCCTGTCCCTGGTAGCTCGCGCTCAGAAGTGAACACACATACGTAAACACCATTCAAACCACACATGTGAGGTATCGCCGCGTGCGTTAGAGCATGTGCAACAATTCTCTGTAACTCTAAACTGGTAACCTGTAAACATTTTTAAAGTGTCGCCTATAGAGATTTTCAAGTACCGAAGTTTGGCACCATTCCATGAGTGTGCACAATTTTAAAGCGTGACAAGTTGGGTATCTATTTACTCGACGTAACATCATCTTTCAGATTTTACAAAATATTGAGCTAATTTTTAATTCATGAAAAATTATTGCACAAATACCGTACGAGATAAAAAGTTGCAATGAGCGCCATTTTATTCCCTAGGGTGTCTGCTATTTTGTAATTTGTAATTTTCTAGCAAAACAATTATGATTTTTACATGAAGGAGAGAAGTGCCCGAATAGGTTTTGAGGTGGTTAATAAGGTGGTGGGTGCCACATGTTAGCCGAGTATTGAAATCATGCGCTAGAATCGTCTTGTTTGCAGCAATAGCTTTGCTTTTATAGAGGATTACAGAACATGTCTTACAGCATGCCTTTATCAGGGAACAGGAAGAGAACACAAAAAATACACAGTGAGGAAAGACAAACACTTCCTCTCATTACATTACCATGTTTAGACAGGTACAATGCATATATATAGTTCACAGTATAAAAAGTTACTATTCTGTTCTTCCAACACCACAGAAGGATTCTTCACTCTGGTGGTGGAATTGTCTGGTGGTGGAATACTTTATAAACTGTGATTTATTTGCTGAACTTGGTAAAAGAATAAAATAGGTAGTTGAAGAGGTGGAAGGGTAACAGGTAATAGGTTCTTTCAGCAACACAGCTTTCGTCGCCACTCTAGCCAGAGTGGGTATTGCACACCCAGATAGGCCTCTCTCACTAGCCAAGCAGCCAGGATAGCACACGGAATATGGTACAGTCTCTGCCACAAATTTTCCCACAGATGGAGGTATGTTCGGTCCAAAATCCTCTCAACACAGGATTCAGCACCCGGATCTCTCCAGATTAACTTTTTGTAAACATAGAACTGACAGGCGACCATCATTCAGCCTTTCAGTAATAGTGCATCCTTCGATGAAGTTCAAGGCCTCTCCTGATATACCAGCCTCTTGCTCGGTGCTCTCCAAGATAGGTTCTTCATCAAGTGGCTTCCTTCCTCCAAGACGGATAGAATAGAACCACTCTGCAAACGTAGACCCAGTCTGACTACCGGGCCTACTTAGTAGATCACAACCCCCGACCAATGTGTTCCCGGAGCCAGGAACACATGAACACGCACCCACGGCCAGGAGGGCCACTCATGGGGGGTGGTGGGATGACAGACTCAGGATCGACGACGGTCCAATGGTGTCTGTCCCTTAAGTACTCCTCCCCAGCATGTAAAGCGGGACGATCAACTCCCTCTGATTGGCTGCCGAAGGGAACACCCAAAACACCTTAACCTGACTGCTGCCACCCTTGGCCTGGGGTGGACCTGCCCAGCCATTGTCGATTACTGGAAGGAGATATTACGGGTCATTATGCAGATCACCACTATATCGCTTCAACCCTCTATAGCAGTGTGTATATTAGGTCTCATAGAACAACTGATTCCCACTGTGGCAGATCGCACTCTGGTCGGGTTGCTTCTCTTTTATGCCCGCAAGGCCATAGCCCTTAGCTGGTGTAAACCTACCCCCCCTCCTCTCTCCCTGTGGAAGCAATTGGTCAACAACAGCCTGCCTCTTTACAAAGATTGCTATGCTAATAGGGGTTGCCCTCAAAAATATGATAAGGTTTGGTCCAAATGGCTGGCGGATCCCTCCACAGCCACAGACCCAAACTCCACTTAATTCTTTGTTCCCTGCTGTATAGGATTCTACGACTGTAGTATATCATGTGTCTCTGAGCTGCAGGGGTTTTTTGTCCCCTTCTTTTTATTTATTTTTTCCGGAGTTGTCCTTTTACCCATGAATGATGGCCCGCTGAGACCATTGTGATGACTTGAGCTCCCCACCTTATTTTATGTAACCAGATTGCCTCGAATCATATTTCGGTATGTGCCTTAGCCAATATTTGTCATGACCAATGTCTTGTTTTCTTTTTTTGTTGAATGTTTTAAAATTCAATAAACAGATTTACAAAAAAAAAAAAAAACCCTGAAGACAAAGAACGGAAAATTGTATACTCACCTTTTCGTAATTTTCCTTCCCTGACGCATCTTCATGGCAGCACACACTGGGTTGTGACTCTGCCCCCACAACCTGACAGGATTGGTTAGCTATAAATTTGAAGGGCAGACGCCCCACACCATTTTCTGTATATATCATCATAAAAAACTTGGGTGGGCATCTGTGTGCTGCCATGAAGATACGTCAGGAAAGGAAAATTACGGAAAGGTGAGTATACAATTTTCCGTTTTCCTGACGCATTCATGGCAGCACACACTGGGAAATAACTTGCCAGTCGGGAGGGTGAAAGAAAAAAATTATATTTATTCCTTATAGCGCTGAGGAATTGTCTCTAATAACGGATCGGCCAAAGTCGGCAGTAGCCAAGTGAGCAGAATCCACTCTGTAGTGAGAAATGAAGGTGTGTCGGGAACAGTGAATGAAATAAATGATGGTGACTGCGCTGTGTGAGGAAGTGGAAAGAGCAGATGCACAGGGAAGTGAAAAGCAAAAACCCACCACTGAGTAAGGTAAAAAAGGCAAATGACACAAATAAAGTCTTAAAACCCACCACTGAGTAATCGCTAAAACCAGTGGGGGTGGGAGGTCTGTGGGTCAGTAATGGTGAACAGCAATAGGCATAAATTAAATATTAACATACACTATAATTAAATTAAATAGTGAACATCACAAACATGAGAAGCATGTAAATCCAAACAGCTTAGTAGATGTGGATAGTGCCAGAAAGTTCAAATATAACACAATCCGTGCTCGTGTTCCTCCCGTTAGGGACAGTAAGTACCAGACCCCACACATCCTAACGGGAGGAACACGAGCACGGCGCTCGTTTTGTTTGGAAACACCTTACCACTGGAAATGTGAGTTGTTTTACCCTTTCTTTTATATTAAACCTTTTATGCGGAGCTGCACCATTGCCTTCCTCTTGTTTTTTGTTTACATACCCCTCCGAGCACCCAACACCCAGTGGATGCCTAGGTGGTAACGAAAGATAGAGGAAGTGCACCTATCAAGACGGATCGCACAAACTCGCCGTTCGTAGGAGGATAGGCCCACTGCTATAGTCCTCCATGTGAGTGCATGTGCATGTGATATATTATCTTCCATACCTGCAGTCACAGTATTATGCCATATCTGCCCTTGTCTTTCACTTTCAACATGACCATTTGATGTGGAGATTTTGATGTCACCTCTACCCTGCTGAGCCTGTGAACATACAGTGTTTAATTGGTTTTAGGCTGTTCGTGCTATGGCCTGGAGGTGAGCCTTTTACACCACTAGAGGTGTGCGCACCGAAGTCTGCTCTTCTACCACGGGATACCCCCTTGGGCCTCTATTATCGTTCACAGTGCACTTTAAGACTTTATTTGTGTTATTTGAATTTTTTACCTTATTACGGTCCCACATCTTCCCTCTTCTGGGACTTCTGGGACTCCACCTGGAGTGTGTTATATTTGAACTTTCTGGCACCATTCACATCAATTAAGCTGTTTGGATTTACATGCTTCTCATGTTTGTGATGTTCACTATTTAATTTAATTATAGTGTATGTTAATATCTAATTTATGCTTATTGCTGTTCACCATTACTGACCCACAGACCTCCCACCCCCACTGGTTTTAGCGATTACTCAGTGGTGGGTTTAAGACTTTATTTGTGTTATTTGACTTTTTTACCTTATTACGGTCCCACATCTTCCCTCTTCTGGGACTTCTGGGACTCCACCTGGATTGTGTTTAATTTGAACTTTCTGGCACCATGCACATCAACTAAGCTGTTTGGATTTACATGCTTTCCATGTTTGTGATGTTCACTATTTAATTTAATTATAGTATATGTTAATATTTAATTTTCTCCTTTATACCAAACCCCATGTTTGTTGTTACGTTTATCTTGGAGATGATTAGTGGGAGTTTGGGAATATAGGAAGACCCCACCCTACCTCTAGTGGGAATCTGGAACTGCAGGAGGACATCTCCATTTATTAGCGATAGAGGGTTCACAATATCTGGCAAGCACCCCTATTAACCACCTTAATACCGCTGGACGTCATATGTTGTCATGGACCTTAGGGGGGGATATCTGAATGATGCCTGCAGCTACAGAAATACTTATTTTCAGCCGGCGATTCTGCACACCATATGAATGATCATAGCGGCAGTTCCGCCGCTTGATCGTTCTTTTAGGCGACCGTGCCATCGGGGGCCCAGAAAACAAATCGGCCGACGCCAGATGACAAAGATAGAGATGACAGGTGACCAGATGGTCACCGGTCATCTCTATGACCGTCAGAGGCCCAGGGGTGACATTATGACATCACGCCCGGGTACCCCGGAAGTAAACAAAGCTGTCAGCATGAGATCAGTGAATTTTTTTTTTTCCAATCTCATGTTTTCCAGCCTGGAGGAAAGATGTGAGGTCTTATTGATCCCGCATCTCTCCATAAAGAGGACCTGTCACAATAGATTCCTATTACAAGGGATGTTTACATTCCTTGTAATAGGAATAAAAGTGCTAAAAAAAAAAAATGTAAAAATGCCCCTGTCCCTGGTAGCTCGCGCTCAGAAGTGAACACACATACGTAAACACCATTCAAACCACACATGTGAGGTATCGCCGCGTGCGTTAGAGCATGTGCAACAATTCTCTGTAACTCTAAACTGGTAACCTGTAAACATTTTTAAAGTGTCGCCTATAGAGATTTTCAAGTACCGAAGTTTGGCACCATTCCATGAGTGTGCACAATTTTAAAGCGTGACAAGTTGGGTATCTATTTACTCGACGTAACATCATCTTTCAGATTTTACAAAAAATTGAGCTAATTTTTAATTCATGAAAAATTATTGCACAAATACCGTACGAGATAAAAAGTTGCAATGAGCGCCATTTTATTCCCTAGGGTGTCTGCTATTTTGTAATTTGTAATTTTCTAGCAAAACAATTATGATTTTTACATGAAGGAGAGAAGTGCCCGAATAGGTTTTGAGGTGGTTAATAAGGTGGTGGGTGCCACATGTTAGCCGAGTATTGAAATCATGCGCTAGAATCGTCTTGTTTGCAGCAATAGCTTTGCTTTTATAGAGGATTACAGAACATGTCTTACAGCATGCCTTTATCAGGGAACAGGAAGAGAACACAAAAAATACACAGTGAGGAAAGACAAACACTTCCTCTCATTACATTACCATGTTTAGACAGGTACAATGCATATATATAGTTCACAGTATAAAAAGTTACTATTCTGTTCTTCCAACACCACAGAAGGATTCTTCACTCTGGTGGTGGAATTGTCTGGTGGTGGAATACTTTATAAACTGTGATTTATTTGCTGAACTTGGTAAAAGAATAAAATAGGTAGTTGAAGAGGTGGAAGGGTAACAGGTAATAGGTTCTTTCAGCAACACAGCTTTCGTCGCCACTCTAGCCAGAGTGGGTATTGCACACCCAGATAGGCCTCTCTCACTAGCCAAGCAGCCAGGATAGCACACGGAATATGGTACAGTCTCTGCCACAAATTTTCCCACAGATGGAGGTATGTTCGGTCCAAAATCCTCTCAACACAGGATTCAGCACCCGGATCTCTCCAGATTAACTTTTTGTAAACATAGAACTGACAGGCGACCATCATTCAGCCTTTCAGTAATAGTGCATCCTTCGATGAAGTTCAAGGCCTCTCCTGATATACCAGCCTCTTGCTCGGTGCTCTCCAAGATAGGTTCTTCATCAAGTGGCTTCCTTCCTCCAAGACGGATAGAATAGAACCACTCTGCAAACGTAGACCCAGTCTGACTACCGGGCCTACTTAGTAGATCACAACCCCCGACCAATGTGTTCCCGGAGCCAGGAACACATGAACACGCACCCACGGCCAGGAGGGCCACTCATGGGGGGTGGTGGGATGACAGACTCAGGATCGACGACGGTCCAATGGTGTCTGTCCCTTAAGTACTCCTCCCCAGCATGTAAAGCGGGACGATCAACTCCCTCTGATTGGCTGCCGAAGGGAACACCCAAAACACCTTAACCTGACTGCTGCCACCCTTGGCCTGGGGTGGTAACGGCACCCCAGACAACAATAGTGGTCACTCACAGTACAGCCATGGCTGGAACAGAGGCCCAAATTTGGAAAGAATCATACGGTCTGAGTCAACTAACTCTCAGACTACCCTCTAAATTTAAAGTAGCGCTGGCTAAAAAGTAGCAGGCCGCTTTATTTATATCACGTGGTTAGTCGCTGCTGTTATTCATCTATTACAGATTTTGGCGTGATTTCTGAATTGTACTGTATCTCTCTAGGATGCCACTGTCTCTTCACATCATAAAATAAGTGTATTTTATTAGAAATTTTGCTGCAGTTTAATCCTTCAAAATCCCCTAGCTCTCAAGAAGCACTTCACAGTAGCAATCTGTAGTCCCATTTTATCAAAGATTAAATGAATATTAGGTGTCAGACTTTGATGAAGGTATCTGTTTTGTAGTCTAATGTCCATAAAGTAGTTTTTAGTCTTTAGGCTGCGGGCCTAAAGACTTGATTCTGGGAAAGTGGGATGCCTGCTGATTTGTCTGTGTGTCAGATGAGCTGTCGTGGATGGGATGGAAGGTCGTAAACGGTGGTGACCGATTATATATATATATATATATATATATATATATATATATATATATTTATATTGTTTGGGGGTTCTGAGTAATTTTCTAGTAAAAAAATTATGATTTTTATTTACATAAAGGAGAGAAGTGCCAGAATAGCGGTAGTTAATGCATAGGATGCATTAAGGTGAAAAAAAACAAGGGTTTACAACCCCCTTTATGGTTGGGTTAGGTACAAAGCGACTAATTTTCACAGGTTGCTAGATAAGGGAATTTAACCATTCCCTGAGCTACTGCTGACATATCAGTTTCCATCAGCGGAGTAGATTAAGCACCAATCCCGCTTATGCAGTATGCTGTATATCCTATTAGCTTTCCTCACCTTTTTTCAGCTTCCAACAAATGAGGTGTGACAATTTAATTCTCAGAAACCTTAAACACCTCTTCATTCTTCCAAGAATCGGCTGAACACAAGGGGCCAGATTCACAGATATCTGCGGCGGCGTAATGTATCGTCTTTACGTTACACCGCCGCAAGTTTTCTGCGCAAGTGCCTGATTCACCAAGCACTTGCGTGTAAACTTACGGCGGTGTAACGTAAAGCCGTCCGGCGCAAGCTCGCCTAATTCAAATGGGGCGTGTACCATTTAAATTAGGCGCGTTCCCGCGCCGAACGTTCTGTGCATGCTCCGTGTGAAAATTTCCCGACGTGCTTTGTGTGAAATTACGGCGCCCCGACGTATTTTTTGAACGGCGATGTGAGTTACGTCGTTTCGTATTCCCGGACATCTTACGGAAAAAAAAAAAAATTGAAATTCAACGCGGGAACGACGGCCATACTTTAACATGGCTGTTCTAAATGTAAGCCATGAAAAAGTAGGCTTATGTTTGCGACGGGAAAAACCGACTAGCGACGATGTAAGAGAATGCGACGAACGCGCGTACCTTCGTGGATCGCCGTAATCAGCTAATTTGCATACCCGATGCTGGAAAGCGGCGCGAACTCCACCCAGCGGGTGCCGGAGAATTACACCTACGTTCCCAAGGCGTACGAAGCCGTAGCCTGTCGGATCTTAGCCAAAAGCCGTCGTATCTTTGTTTGTGAATTACAAATAAAGATACGACGCCGCAAATTTGAAAGTACGCCGGAGTATCAGCAGATACTCCGGCATACTTTTTCTGTGAATCTGGCCCAAGGTTTTTTCTGATCTTCTGTTTAAGGCGCCATCTTTGCAGAAATCTTTCTCATTCCCAAATCTTCCATTAGAATCTGCTACATGGTTTTCCTGTTCTTGTTCAATTCCTATGCCATCATTCGCACACTCAAGCTTTGATCTGCACATATGAGGGTTCACAGTCTGTCCACATTGGCATCTGTCATTTGTGTTTTTTTTCTGTCATTTGTGCCTATGCCATTCAAAAACACTTGATTTCTTCAAGGAATGTTCACCATGTTGTAACAGCTAAAGTTTCACTTTTGCCAATTTTCACTGTCACTTATTTTCCACCAACAGTGTAACGCACACATGTTATTTCTTCTACTGCTCCCCATAGAATAAGTCAACTTGTCTGCGACCCGGGCGAGTTAGAACGAACATGTCAGACCACCCTCGAGTGTAAATGGCATATCATAGTGCTATGTTGTGGGCATGCCAGGAATCTAATTGTCACACCTCATATACCCAAAAATGGCACAAAGATTTGAGGAAATCTATAGAGGAGGAGAAATGGAGCCATATCTGAAAAACAAAGAAGTATAGTTCCTGTAATGTATTGGCCATTGAAGCTAACTACACGGATATAATGAGTCAGGGTTACACATTATGAACCTGTGTATTGTCCCTCGTGTTTCTGCTTATGCAGACAGTTAGGTACTTTTTATCATATTTGGTGGTCTTGTCCAGGGCCCAACCATTCTTTTTTTTTTTTTTAAAGTGTATTTTGTGCGTGTACTCGACAGAGGAGCCGGACTGCAGGAGTTGGGAGTAGGCAGGCCTCCCCCAAAGGCAATCTGACATCTTTCTCCATGCCCAATGGCAATGGCGGGTGTGTGAGGGGGTCCTCCCACACAGCCGGCCCTACCTGCTCCGTTTTGAAGCCCAACGGGGCAGAGGGACTCCCTATAAGGGAGTGAGAGGATTTGCCTGCTCAACCAGCCCCGTTAGTCCTTCGCCTCTCTTTTTAGAGACCGCATGGTCAAAGTGCGTGCATGTTAACCCAATTTCGAGTGCGTGTAAGTGTGGTGGTTTTTGTGGGAGGGGGGTGGGCATACTAAGCGCAGGCTTACCTCGCATAGCACACCCACCGGGAGCCGGGCTGAGACCACCAAACTCAATTGACATGTAGCCGAGACCGGGATCTGAACCCCTAGCTGCAGAGGTGAATGGCTTGTCAGCGCAGTGCCAATCGTGTTGAGCAGCTCCTCTGGGCCCAACCATTCTGAACTAACATCTTCTCACTCCTTATTAAGCTTATGGGATAATCAATCCCCCAAACACCCAAAGTGGGACCCTCGCTCCTGCGACCCAGTTAACTATGTTGGTAGGCAAGTGCCTTCTCACCACATGAGACCCCGCCTTGCCGGTGTCCTCAGCCCAGGCTGTGCATTGTACTTTGAGTACAGTGGCCTTGTGGGTAATGTAGTCTCAAAAAATAAATAAATTAGATAGTATTTCCATAGAGTCTTTAATGAAAAATTCTGGAATATAAACTAAAACACATATAAAACTGCACACATTCGTATTAGTTCATAAATATGCCTATAAATCATTGTATTTTTTTTTAAACACGAGTGTTGATATTTCTTTTTCACATCAGCTGAAAAGAATTTTGGTTACAGTGTTTACATATGTTGCATCAGCAATAGGCTTTCTTTTGCTTCCTGGGGACAAAAACTTCTCAATCGTTGGGACTGAAGATATTCTTGCTTTGAAAGCCTATAGAAGAAGCAATGTAAGTATATTAAAACCCATTCATATAAATTAAATAGTTTAAATAGGATAACAAAGAAAGTATAAAAAAAAATTAGCTTTGTAAACACAAAGGTAATACGTTAATATCCTGGGATTCCTTGAAGACCACTGGAAGCATAATGCATGGTTGATATTCAGCTGTGATGTTCATGTAGTACATATTGAACAAATAATGGAAAACAACCACTTTGGAATGGTGTAATTGACAAGACGTAGTTTTCCTGTCAGCTGAACATTTTTCATCAATCATAATACAAAATGATTCATCACACGGTTCGTGTCCCCCGTCCTCCCCTTAGCCATTATAGTTAAAATAAAGTGATTGTAAAGGCAGAAGGTTTTTATCTTAATGCATACTATGAAGAGGGACCCAAGAAGAGGAGTTTCTCGGCTGCTCTGTGCAAAACCACTGCACAGAGCAGGCAAGTATAACATGTTTGTTTTTTCTATCTCTCTAAAAATAACAAACAGACTTTACAATCACTTTAAACCTCAGATGCAGTAGGGCCCCACTGTTTGCCTGCTCCAGATATTTTCCATTACATTTCCCCCTAATGACTGTGTTACAGTATGCAGGTATGGCTACATGTTCTATAGAGATAAATAGAAGAGCAAAGTTGGGCACTTTCATTTCCTGTGTCATTATCGCCTACATTATCACAGTGGCAGGGTACCATCACAAGGGTTTTTCATAAGGTAATCTATACTTTAAATATAAATAGCACAACTTACACATAAAGCATGTCATTTTTTTTACCTGTAAATTAGGAAAGTTTTGCAGGATAGTAGGATGTAGTTCTTCCACTGCTAAAATGACTTCCAGGAGCTGCACATCTGCTATACTAAATTGTTTTCCAACTAAATATTCCTGGTTTTCCAAAGCCTAAACAAATAAAATAGGATTCGTTACACAAAAAAAAAAAAAAATGTAAATGTAATCAGAGAATGTCATGTAAAGAGAGCTTGCAAAATGTTGCCCCAATTTTCCCACTGTATAGCAACCAAGTTACTGTTCTATGATCGGACAACATCTTCTTATAATCAGGGAAAAGGGCACCAGTTGAAGTGTTAGGTGTTGAAGGCAGTCACTAAAATATATATTTTTTCTCTGTGTGCTGGATATACTATACCTTGACCTGCCATGAGGTAAAGAGTTTTTCCCTGTTCTAAAGAACGTGAACCCTGGACAGGGTTAGAGTTCCCCCGGGAATTCCTATGGGGATGCCTAAGAAACGGATCTGTGGAAATGTAGCAGTCATTTCTAAGAACAATCAACCAAGTTGATTACCTTGAAGTGGAACTAAACCCACTGATTGAACCATTTTCCAAAACAGTTACGTTCAAAGCATGTCGTGAATGACAACCATCCCAGTTGCTTGTGCTCTCAACTTGACTATCAAGTCATTAAATGGCTGGTGTCATAATTGATCATATGTGCAGCACCAAGGCAACTGCAGATTAAACAGAGGCCAAGATGGCAACCTCCTTGGCTGCAAAGGACAGGAGGGTTTAGTTCCACATTCATTTTTTTTCAGCTGCTTGTATGACCCAAAGATCTAGATGCTATGTACTACATTGACATTTCAGCAAAGTGTATCCATTCCTCATATCCAGCTGTTCCAATATAGAGTTTATGTTGTGAGAAGTGAATAGAGTGCCAGTTGGGGGATCAAAGCTGGGCAAGAAGTAAAGGTGTTTAGCAGCCAAAGAGAAGTAGCTATCAAAGAGGACAATACACCTCTCACTTTGGAAAAGAAGGGAAGAGGCTTCCCATGATGTGCAATGAAATCAATGGGTGAAAACTGTTCCGTGTCTCATGCCCCGTACACACGACTGGTTTTCCCGACGGGAAAACTGCTATGTTTGCTTTTTTCGGGAAAACCGGCCGTGTGTATGCTCCATAGCAGTTTTCCCGACGAGAAAACTGCCCGCAAAAATAAAAAATAGAACCAGCTCTCTTTTTGCCCGGCCTGAACGTCTTGGGAGTGGGTGGACATGGCCTTCTGGCTTAGTTCGCCTGCTCTCATGGGGTCTCCCTTCGGGGGAGCCCCACCTAGTACTGGGAGGGTTCTGTTTCGGCAGTCCCTCCGAGGAAGTTGGGTCCGTGTCGGCTTCGGTTGCTCGGACCACAGTACCTCAGTCCCCGTCTGGAGCCTAACGCCCCGGGGGATCAGGGTTTGGGTCCCTCTTCACAGGAGGACCACTTGACGTTGCACCCGTCTGCACGTTTTTGTGAACACTCTTTATGTGTGTGCACATTTTTTCTGCACCGGGTGGAGTTTTTTGGGTGTGTTCACACGCCATAGGCTTTTAAAAAAAAAAATATATATATATTTTCATGTGACAACCCTGAAGAAATGACACTTTGCTACAATGTAAAGTAGTGAGTGTACAGCTTGTATAACAGTGTAAATTTGCTGTCCCCTCAAAATAACTCAACACACAGCCATTCGTGTCTATACCTCTGGCAATAAAAGGGAGTACACCCCTAAGTGAAAATGTCCAAACTGATCCCAATTAGCCTTTTGCCCTCCCCGGTGTCATGCAACTCATTAGTGTTATAAGGTCTCAGGTGTGAATGGACAATAGGTATGTTAAATTTGGTGTTGTCACTCTCACTCTCTCATACTGGTCACTGGAAGTTCAACAAAGCACCTCATGGCTAAGAACTCTCTGAGGATCTGTAAAAAACAATTGTTGCTCTACATAAGGTGGCCTAGGCTATAAGAAGATTGCCAAGATCCTGAAACTGAGCTGCAGCATGGTGGTCAAGACCAGACAAACACTGGTTTAACAGGACAGGTTCCACTCAGAACAGGCCTCGCCATGGTTGACCAAAGAAGTTGAGTGCACGTGCTCAGCGTCATATCCAGAGGTTGTATTTGGGAAATAGACGTATGAGTGCTGTCAGCATTGCTACAGCGGTTGAAGGGGTGGGGGGGAGGGTCAGCCTATCAGTGCTTAGACCCTACGCCGCACAATGCATCAAATTGGTCTCCGTGGTTGTCGTCCCAGAAGGAAGCCTCTTCTAAAGATGATGCACAAGAAAGCCTTCAAAATGTTTGCTGAAGACAAGCAGACTAAGGACATGGATTACTGGAACCATGTATTGTGGTGTGATGAGACCAAGATAAACATTTTTGGTTCAGATGGTGTCAAGCGTGTGTGGCGGCAAACATGTGAGGAGTACAAAGACAAATGTGTGTTGCCTACAGTCAGGCATGGTGGTGGGAGTGTCATGGTCTGGGGATCTACATGCCAACATGTACTGTGACATACTGAAGCAGAGCATGATCCCCTGCCTTCGGAGACTGGATCGCAGGGCAGTATTCCACCATGATAACGACCCCAAACACACCTCCAAGACGGCCTTGGTAAAAGAAGCTAAAGGGTAAAGGTGACGGACAGGCCAGGCATGTCTCCAGACCTAAACCCTATTGGGTATCTCTGTGGGGCATTCTCAAAATGGAAGGTGGAGAAGTGCAAGGTCTCCAACATCCACCAGCTCTGTGATGTCGTCATGGAGAAGTAGAAGAGGACTCCAGTGGAGCTCTGATGTACTCCATGCCCAAGGGGGTTAAGGCAGGGCTGGAAAATAATGGTGGCCACAGAACATAGTGACACTTTGGGCCCAATTTGGAAATTTTCACCTAGGGGTGTACTCACTTTTGTTGCCAGCGGTTTAGACATTAATGGCTGTGTGTTGAGTTATTTTGAAGGGACAGAAAATGTACACTGTTATTCAAGCTGTACTCTCACTACTTTACATTGTAGCAAAGTGTCATTTCTTCAGTGTTGTCACATGAAAAGATCTAATAAAATATTTACAAAAAATGTCACTTTTGTGAGCTACTGTGCATCTAGGCAAGATGCCAAAACTTGCATAAAAGTGCCAGTGCTCCCCTACGAAATGGGTAGAAAACGAAACCACCTCCGATTTGTTAAAAATGGATATGCTGCAAAGTTAATGAAGCGTTCTTGAGGTTCTGTGTTGACTATGGTAACAGATAGGAGTGTTTACCAACCCACGGAACATGAGGGTGTAGGCAGTGTGTAGGGATGGGGACAGGTTTTATCCTGATTCATAATACATTATGGACAGGCTAGACCATTGTTAAAAATAAAATAAATCATACCTTTTCATAAACTGGAAAATATCTGTTCAAAGCTCTTTGTTTAACACGGTCCAGTTGTTTATTCTGTTCAGGTTCAGCCATAAAGAATGATGGTATAACCAATCCCATTAGGTCTGTTGCCCCCTCGGTATACATATCAATGCTGGAACACAAGAAAATGCACAGTAATTATCACTTATACCAATGTACCCCTCTCTAAGTAC
Source organism: Rana temporaria (assembly GCF_905171775.1). Taxonomy (NCBI): domain Eukaryota; kingdom Metazoa; phylum Chordata; class Amphibia; order Anura; family Ranidae; genus Rana; species Rana temporaria. The sequence goes on from NC_053492.1 coordinate 214,257,837, forward strand.
AGCCTTTCTTAATACTGAGTCACATTAGAACCCTATTTTCCCGAAATATCGCATGCGATCCTAAAACTGTCAATTCACTATGGGCTTGATTCACTAAAGCAGATCTCATGCGATATTTAGGTATCAGGACACATTTTCCCTAAATATCACATGCATGTTTTGCTGTATTTGCCACAATAAAAGTAAACACTTGGTAAATACCACATGAAATGGTTTTAAACTCAATTCACAGAAGGAAATAAATAAATGCATGCAGTAAAAAAATAAATAAAACACTTCCCACCAATGCTATAGTGAAAGACAGCTACAGCAGAGGCTTACTTTGCAGGGAGGGAGTCATATGACGTCCTCCCGTGATCGCGCGGCATGTGGGTGGCACACTCTGAGATTGTGAAAAAGGGGAAAATACTGCGCTGAACCCAGAAAACAAAAGGTGAAACAGCTAACACTCAAACAAAGTCTAGAGTAAAGTGGGAAAAATTGCTTTTATATTCAACGTTGTGATCACTTTTTACCCATTTTTACATCGGTCATGTGAAATGATATGTACGGTATTTTAAATAAACCGTTTTTTGGTTGATCTGCATCATATGGAGCTATTTTTATATTCTATCCTCGGTTGATATCGTTGGTGAGAACATCTATCATCATCACTGGCCCATGGATCGACCCTCTTGCCGGCTTTGCCATAGCTGTCAACTCGTACTTCATCTTTGCAGCCCTGGGGCACTAGGAACTAAGGATCCAGAGACTTACTGCCGTACGGTACGTGTGACCACCTTATTCGGTAAGTGTACCCAAGCTTCTTTGAGAGTCTGCTGGAGTGACCAGAAGTCTCTGAATAGCTCATTTTGTTATAGGTCGTCAATTGCATCCTGAAGTGAACGTCCTCCTTTGTCTCATTGGACTTCGGTGTCTGTTGCTTGTGGAGTTTTCCATTTTTCGTAATTATAGTGGACTTCTCATTCACTTATATATTTGAGTGTATATATTGTGCACTGATTTTCACAAATTTATTGTATTATAATGGTGTAATTTTTCCCCATTATTCCATTTTCTTAATATTGTGTGTTTTAGTGGTGCAATACCATTTGTTCATATTCACTTATTTTGTTTTTACCACTGTGCAATTCTCACCGCACTGCATAGGTCTTCACTTATGTGGTTTCAACATTCAGCGCTCTGAGATTACTGAGTCCTTCTGACTCAGCTGATCACAGATCAGGGTAAAGGGCCAATCACAGCGGCCCATTACCACGTGGTCAGCTTTGACCAATGACAGCTGATCACAATGTAATCAGAAGCCGGTTATTGGCATTCCTTTGCTCACATTGTCAGCGTGAGGAGAGGGGAGCAGATAACCAGCTTCTGTTAATGGAATATCTGCACTGATATCAGTGCAGTCCCACAAGTGCTGACAATCCGTGCTACCTATCAGTGCCACCTACTATTGCCTATCAATGCCCATCAGTGCTCCCTCATTAGTGTGGCATCATCAGAGCACATCAGTGAAGGAGAAAAATTGTCTGTTATAACAAAACAAAAAAAACAGAAAAAAAACAAACTCCTGCGTATGGGTGGATTGTCCAACAATAATTCAGGCTGGGCTCTGATGAAGAGGTCCTTGTCGCCTCGAAACGCGTAAGCCGGCAGTGACACCTCTATCCCCCCTATTCTGGAGTGTGGTTCGGGGGGTATCTACCACATCGTTGTTGACAAGCCTACTTTGTTATCTTTTTTGTGAGTAGTTTTCCATTTTTATACTATTTTATTAAACTGTCAACTGTAACACACTAGGCTGGTGCGCTTTTCTTTCTCTTCTTGTTTCGTCTGTTATAACAAATTATGAAGAAAAGAAAGCTCGATTTGTGTGAAAAAAATAAAATAAAAATGTCATATGGGTACAGTGTTGCATGACAGTGCAACTGTAATTTAAAGCGGATGTCCGGCCAAAAAAAAATATTAAAAGCCAGCAGCTACAAATACTGCAGCTGCTGACTTTTAATATTAGGACACTTACCTGTCCTGGAGTCCAGCGCCGTCGGCAGTAGAGGACGAGCGATCGCTCGTCACTCTGCTGCCCCCCCCACCATCCACTGTGAGGGAACCAGGAAGTGAAGCGCTCCGGCTTCACTGCCTGGTTCCCTACGGCGCATGCGTGAGTCGCGCTGCACCCGCCGATTGGCTCCCGCTGTGTGCTGGGAGCCGAGTGTTCCCAGCACACAACGGGGGGGCGACGGGATGTGATGCAATGCCCATATTTTGCCCGTGAATGCTGGGCCGGAAGTGGGTGCAAATACCTGTCTTTAGACAGGTATCTGCACCCCCCTCCCCCCTGAAAGGTGTCAAATGTGACACCGGAGGGTTCCAATCAGCGCAAGTTCCACTTTAGGGTGGAGCTCCGCTTTAAAGTGCGACAATGATGAAAGCTGAAAATTGGCCTGGGCAGGAAGGGCGTAAAAGTGCCCAGTAGGTTAAGTAGTGGTTCAGGCATGGGCATGCGGTATCTAAAGAATCTAAAAATATAATAATTTTGAGTAGTCTCTGCCTTTTTATGTATAACTAATGCCGCGTACACACAACCTTTTTTTTTTCGACTTAATTCTTGTCAAGCCTGCCTTGCATACACACAATCGTGAAAAAAAAAATGTACGACGGCAATATAAAGGGGGAAGTTCCATTCGATTGGCGACACCCTTTGGGCTGATTATTTAAATTTCCCTTCTCATAACCTGCTTCGGAGCATGCACGTTTTTTTCCCCGTCCTTAAAGCCTACACACAACCGTTTTTCACGACGTGAAAAACAACGATAAAAAAATAGAGAATGTTCTACATTTTTAATGCCCATTTTTCACGTCTAGAAAAATGCTCTGGAGCCCACACACGGTCATTTTTAATTAAAAAAATAGCATTTTCTTGTCATGAAAAACGGTCGTATGTATGTGGCATAAGGGGAAATTTTTTTTTGGGATAGAGTCCCGTTTTTGTTATCCGTTTCTCTATTAGGGAGATTCACCCTCTCCATTTGTCCCCTTTACCATTATCATTGAAGGTTAAAGTAAAAGGAAATCTCAAATTTTGGGATATCCCCAGAAAAGTAATAGAGGGAAATCTTCCAATGGGGACACAGATGGCAAAAAATAAAAATATAAAACTGACAGGGTCTCTAATTCTTTTCCACTGTATCCATCCCACTGGATATCACTTGAGATAAACCACATGGTTTCATGAGATAAGTACTGCATATTTTGGAAAAATACTAAACGCAGTATTAGAAGCGTTTAATTATTGCCCAAAAAATAACCGCATTTCTTAAAGCGCTAGCTACCACAACATTGTAACTTTATAATTCTAATGATTCTAATGACACATTCTAGTTATTAAATCTACTTTGTTGAATGATAAAGTGCAGTCAAGATCTAATGAAATTGTCTCAAACATACCTATGTATCCTACAACTTCATCCTGATTTAATATTTTTAAAACTTATGTGAGCCCATACAGTTTAGGATTTTTGCACACTACACAAAAAAGTAAATTGTACAATGAGATTGTGACATTATGTGGCCAGCTTTAGGCTGGAATACCTGCCGAGTCACTGACCTGGAAAAAGTATGCAGACCAGGAAAGTCAGAATAATGTCAGGAGAACTCCTAATCAGCATACTTGGTGTGGGGAAAAGACAGCATATTGAAAGCAAAAAGTCAATATGACAATCATCCTTTATAGAAAGAGAAGTCGGCTATATAAATTCTTCCCATAGCAAGAGATTGTGAGCAGCTTTGAATCAGATAGGATTTTTATTAAACATACAGGGCGGTACCCCCGTAGGAGCTGCTGAGTATTGTGTTCCACCGGACCACCTGTCACCCTGCCCAGCCCGGCATTCATCTCTCAAATGCTCAGACATAGAACAGTCAATGCGCTTTGTTTTTTGTATTTTTATTGAGGGGTTTAAACTTGGATTGGGTAAGGGAAGTATGGGATGCCCAGTGCTTGCGATACCTATATACAGTCTGGTATATACACTCCATTCCTTCTCCTGCACATTGCTTCCTCTCTAATCTTGAGGCACAGCTAGCACAAAGTGATTAGGCCTGACACTGTCTCAGCCAGGCTTTAGCAATTGCCCTTTGCAGGCAGGGATCACGGGCCCCTATAATGTAGCAAATATAAATGTTCCTGGTGCTAGCTGCCTTACATGCGGCTACTGCCCAGTAACCTATCTTCAGGCCCTTCCAGCCCTCCCCTGGCTGCAGCTGCTCTTCTCCACTGCCCATGACACCACACACCTGGTTCTGCACCCATCCCAGACTGCATTTTTCCCAGTCCTCTCAGGCATGGCTCCCCAGTCCTCTCAGGTCTGTGCATGTCACTCACCAGCCCTCCTGGCTGTAACCAGTTGTTCCTATCCCTGAAGACTTCCTCCTGCTCCCCTCTTTCTCCTCCTGTGGTTTGTACAAGGGTCCCATCTTCACCCAAGCCCAGGCTCAAGGTCACCCGCCCCTACCAGACTGGGGAGCTCCCACAAGAGCCCCAACAGCTTAGTACTCCATCTCCAGCTCTTCCACCCGAACAATTCCTCCCCAGCTGGGCTGACCCTGGTTATTTAAAGAGGCCTGCCCCTTGCTAGTCCAGGTTGGGGATTGGTTAGGGTTCCCTAAAACACATCAGGCAGCTCCACCTCTCCTCCTCTCTTTCCAGCAAACTCCAGAAAGAAGAGGGAGGTGATGCTGCCTGAGGGTCACCAGCTGCTACCCTGAGCCACTCCCATCCCAGATCAAAACAAACAGGCCTGACTGCCAGCCAGGCCTGCCTAAATGTACCTATCCTCCAAAATCCTATCTCTAGCACCTATATACCAAGAGGGTGCTACACAGGTCAGCTTACAAGCAAAACAATCGCAGGCTCATGCTAATTATATACCATGTATGTACTCTGCAATCAAGATACAGTGGAACCTCGTTTTAAGAGTAATTTGGTTTGAGAGCGTTTTGATTTGCAAGCAACTTTTTTTAAATTCTGACTTGGTTTGCGAGTGTTGACTCGCAAGACGAGCAGAATTCAAGCTAAATAGGCCTACAGTACCTCATTTGGCCAGAGTTACGGGGGCGCATGAGTCGAGAAAAGCCGAACATTGGCCTGCAGTACCTCATTTGGCCTGAGGTACAGGGGCGCAGGAAAAGAGCCGAAGTGTCTTCGGGCCTTTTCGGCGCTCTCTGGCTCCCCCCACCTTTGGCCGCATTCGGTATTGCATTCCATTAAAGTCAATGCGGAACAAATTATTTTAGTTTCCATTGACTTCAATGGGAAAACTCACTTTGATATGCAAGTACTTTGGATTACGAGCATACTCCTGGAACGGATTATGCTTGTAATCCGAGGTTCAACTGTAAAAACAAATCACACACCATTGGTCTATATATCAGTTAAATAAACAATTTCCATCCTACTGCAATATTTAGACTCATGAATGCCCATGTCAACAGCATGCCCTGATCCATGACTTTGCAGAATTGACATTCTTAATGTTTCTGGAAAATTCCCCTTATTACTTACAAACATAACCTCAAGTCATAAAACAGTGACAGAGCAATATTTCTACGATTTATACATGCCTGACATGTTCATTTATTAAGCTTATAATAAAACTTCTCTAAGATGGCCGATTGCGAGGAGTCCTCTCTTAGCATTAGGTGGCCAAAGTATTTGAGTTTCAGTTACAGGATCTGTCCTTCCAGTGAATATTCAGGGTTAATTTGCCTCAAGATTGATTGGTTTGATCTTCTTGCCATCCAAGGGACTTTCAAGAGTCTTCTGCAACTCCATAGTTCAAAAGCATAAATTCTTCAGCATTCAGCCTTCCTAATGGTTCAACTTTCACAGCCATAGGTTACTACATGGGTGCTCAACCTGTGGCCCTCCAGCTGTTGCGGAACTACAAGTCCCATGAGGCATTGCAAGGCTGATAGTTACAAGCATGACTTCCAAAAGCTGAAGCAATGATGGGACTTGTAGTTCCACTGCAGCTGGAAGGCCACAGGTTGAGCACCCATGGGTTACTAGGTTACTACTGGGAAATACCATAGCTTCAACTATATGGCACTTTGTCGGTAGGGTGATGTCTCTGAAGATATATATATATATATATATATATATATATATATATATATATATATATATATATGTGTGTGTGTGTGTGTATATACACACACACACACTTTGAATATTCAGAATATACAAGTATGCTATATTCAGTAAATACTTACAATAATCTTTCTTTTAGGTCCTTTCCGTATATGTTGTATTTTCCAGCTATGTAGCTCAGGATGGCTTTTGATTGTACTAGTTTCAAGCCATCCATTTCCACCATTGGAACTTGCTGAAACAGCAAATCTCCACCTAGAATGTAGAAGAAGTAAATACGAGTCAAGCTGAGCCAAAGTCGATCACTCTGATATATCCATTGCATCACACAGTCAACATGCTGTAATCAGCCTCTAGAAAAGGTACATGCTTTGTATTGAGGGGTCCAGGGCCCAAGTGCAACTGCTCAGTGAAGTAAACACAGGCAGTCAGCTACTGTCATGGAATAAGCTAGCCTTGGCTTAAACCACAACCTTGGGCTAAGCTTGATATACAGTATTTATAACAAAACAGCATTGGTCGCAATGTTCACCTTTAATTTGCAGGTATCCTCCCCGCAGGGCTTCCTTATTACTAAAAGTACTCAGTCTGCCCCCTGCCAAAGAAGACCGAGAAGTAGGAGCTACTTTGTCACTGGCTCTCACTTGCCTGCTCATTGGGCAGCCCATTCATTTTTTATCATGGCAGTTGTAATGTAGACCCTTAAATAAAGAGAAACATAAGGCTTCAACTGCTGAAAAGTTAGTTGCATGGCTATTATACCGAATGCTGACACTGATGGGAAAGCTTCTAATAAGGAGGACACTGATAGGGAGGCTTTGAGGACACCTATACGAATTGATTCGCAGAACATTTTAAAATGTATTTGTTTCAGTCTGGTTCCCATATGTGCAATGCATTTGCACTCCGCATTGCCCAAAAACCGTGTTCATTTTCTAGGCAGTGCGGTGCGAATTTCAGGCACATATTCTTCTATGGGAACACATCTGATTCGCAGATACGTTGTGAACAGGCATTCTCTCCTCCTCTTCACTACAATTGCTTTTTCTCCATGCAGAGAAAACGGAGCTGGAATTCGCACCGCACATGTGTGAATCCAGCCTTAAAGCGGGGGTTCACCCAAAAAAAATGTTTTAACATTAGATTCAGGCGAGTTGTTAGAAGCACAATCAGTGTTTTTTTTTAAATCGTTGCCGTACATACCGTTTCATAGATATATGTTCTCCGCGGCTTCCGGGTATAATCTGCGGGACTGGGCGTTCCTAATTGATTGACAGGCTTCCGACCGTCGCATACAGCTCGTCACGAGTTGCCGAAAGAAGCCGGACTGCGAGTCGGCTCTATAAGGCTCCTGCGCACGACGTTCGGCTTCTTTCGGCAACTCGTGACACGCTGTATGCGACGGTCGGAAGCCTGTCAATCAAGTCCCGCAGATTATACCCGGAAGCCACGGAGAACATATATCTATAAAACGGTATGTACGGCAACGATTAAAAAAAAAACACCCGATTGTGCTTCTAACAACTCGCCTGAATCGAATGTTAAATTTTTTTTTTTTTTTTGGGTGAACCCCCGCTTTAAGAAGATTGGGAACAGACAGGTAGGTTTGTTTTAACGCAGAATTAACATAGCAGGGTTTATTTACTAAAGGCAAATCTACTTTGCACTACAAGTGCACTTGGAAGTGCAGTTTCTGTAGATCTGAGGGGGACATGCAAGGAAAATAAAAAACAGCATTTTTGCTTGTACATGATTGGATAAAAAAATCAGCAGAGCGTCTCCTCATTTCAGATCTACCCCTTCGGATCTACAGCGAATGCACTTTCAAATGCACAGTGGATTTGCCTTTAGTAAATAAACCCCAGCATGTCGCTTCTACAACAAAGAACCTGCATGCTTGCAATGCAAGTCTTTGAATCAAACACAAACACAAAATGGGCAAGACTCACAGCATGCAGGCTATTCAGGTCTTACTGGTATGCGGTTTAATTACAGAGGTTAATACAAAACGCCATTTGTCTATGCCAAAATGCCTGCAGCAGTTATATACTTATTTATTACAGATGGGTGGATGTTCAGATTACCTAGCAGAACACACCCATCTATTGCCACAACATTGTGTCTAAAACAAAAAAAATAATAAAAGAAGGATATATTGAGCACCAGCCATTGTGCAGTAAATAGAAAATCAGAAATAAATATGTTATTTTTTTTACATTTCGACTTATAAACAAAATGTAAAAACTTTAATGAATTTACTGTTCATAAAACAGTGGAGTTACAACCTGCTGGCTTTAGCTATTTCTGTGCATCTCTCTGCAGCTAACAGGCTTGTCTGGCTGTCATAGTGATAACATGATCAGGGTGTCTGACCCTTTCTATAGACCTGTGGCTGTCAGTGACCCAGCTGTGTGCTCAAAGTTCTAAAATGGGACAGATAAATATTCTTAAAACCCTAGAAATTTTGCCTGAGAAGAACGTTAACCACCTCAATACTGAGCACTTTTATCCACTTCCTGCCCAGGCCATTTTTCAGCTTTCAGCGCTGGCACAATTTGAATGACAATTGCGCGGTAATGCAACACTTTTCCCAAATGAAATTTTAATTGTGTATTCCCCCACAAATAGAGCTTTCTTTTGGTGGTATTTGATCACCTTTGCGGTTTTTATTTTTTTCCGCTATAAACAAAAGATGAACGATAATTTTGAAAAAATCCATATTTTTTACTTTTTGCTGTAATAAATATCCCCCAAAATATATAAAAAAAACGTTTTTTTTTTCTCAGTTTTGGCCGATACCTATTCTTCTACATATTTTTGGTAAACAAAAAAAATCGCAATGAGCGTATATTGATTGGTTTGCGCAAAAGTTATAGCGGCTACAAAATAGGGGATAGATTTATAGCATTTTTTTTCTTTTTTTACTAGTAAAGGCGGTGATCAGCGATTTTTATCGTGAGTGCGATATTGGGGCAAACACACCGGACACTTTTGACACTATTTTGGGACCATTCACATTTATACAGCGAACAGTGCTATAAATATGCACTGATTACTGTGTAAATGTGACAGGCAGGGAAGGGGGTTAACACTAGGGGGCGATCAAGGGGTTAAATGTGTACCCTAGTGAGTGATTCTAACTGTAGGGGGAGGTGACCGATCTGTGTCCCTATGTACAAGGGACACAGCATCGGTCTCCTCTCCCTGACAGGACGTGGATCTCTGTGTTTACATTAAGGCCCCATGGGGTGTCTAGCCCCTGTGGGTGCAATACTGGCACTTTAGTGCAGTATCCAGTCCTGCTGCCTGTTAAAGTCTATGGTGGACTGAAATACGCTGTGCCCATATTGACCAAGTGCAGTACCATATGGTACCCACGTTTAGGGTCCTATGCTTTGAAGGTCATTCTCCTTACAGTTTTTATACTATTTACAATATTATTAAGTAACAAGAACGCAGGTCAGAGTCCAGTTCGTCCAAGTATGGTTTGTGCACACATTGATAGGATAAAAAATAATAAATACGTACTCTTTAGCAATTTCTCATACTCCTCCTTTGTATCAAATAGCTTCTCTTCAAACTGTAAAGAAAAAAAAAATTCAAGTCAGCAACATTGGTCAATGAAACCTTTGAGTATGCTAAGAAATGTCCGTTGATACCCAAGCACCCGTAAGGCAAAATGGAAAAAAGACTAGAAATTGTGGCCTCTATAATTTCCTCAAATAAATAAATACATGAACAAATGAATACTGGTTTGAAGGGCAGGCTGTACATTTGAGCAATAATATTCTCAGGTCTGTGGGCAGTTTTAGGGCATTATCTGCCCCGTCAGGCCTCCTTGTCATTAAGAATAAAAAAAAAGAAAAAAATCCAGGCCATTTCATGTGGCCCTCCCACCTCTTCTGCGGCATGAGAGTTCCAGTCCTCCTCTGGTCCTACTCCAGACCCCTACTTTCTGCTTTCAAGCAACACATCCAACTTCTTCCCAGCAGCAGCATAAGGAAAGGGGGTGCACTGTGATGAAAGGGAGAGTGGGGGACTCAGCTTCTGATGGTAGGAAGGCTCTTGACATCTAATGTAAGGGGAGGGGATGTGCTGGACATCTAATCTTACAGATACAACTGGCCCATTTGAGGACAATCATAATGCTGATGCGGCCCACAATGAAATTGAGTTTGACACCCCTGTCTTAACTCATGGACACAGATCTCTTAAAGTGGAATTTCAGGTAAAGATGAAAAACAAACTACACTTTATTCCTATGAATATAAAAAAAAAAAAAAAAAAAAAACACACGTGTATAGTATGCATTTTTTAATTCCTAAATGTCTGATTAGAAACATTATAATCAAGACATTCATTCAGTCTCCTTCACCGACAGTGAATATATTTTTATTTATTTAATTTATTTATAGTTATAAATATATATGGTGAGTTTGTTTGCCCTCTATGGGGGGCGGGGGGTGTCAAAGGGTTGTGTGGAGGAAGCACTGAGGCCGCGTACACACGTCTGAGAAACTCGACGGGCGAAACACATTGTTTTCCCCGTCGAGTTCCTTGTTCGGCTGTCAGAAAACTCGTCGAGCCAAATGTTCCCATTGCCCAACCAGAAAATAGAGAACATGCTCTCTTTTTGGCTCGACGAGTTTTCCGACGGGTTTCTCTGCGAAAATGTACACACGACCGGTTTTCTCGGCAGAATACGTCTCCCATCGAGTTTCTTGCTGAATTCTGCCGAGAAAACCGGTCGTGTGTACGGGGCCTAAGGCTTAAGGCCTAGCGCTTAAAATAGCACCTGTAAAGCGCCTGAAAAAAGGCTCAGCTGCAATCCCAGTGTGAAAGCCAGAGTGCTTTCACACTGGGGCACTGCGCTGACAGGGCATCAAAAAAAGTCCTGCCATTAGCTTCTTTGCAGTGCTTTAGGAGCGGTGAATACACTGGGGCAGATCCACATAGATCTGCACCCGCGCAGCGTATCAGAGATACGCTACGCCGCCGTACCTTACCTGGCGTTCTTTCAAATCCTCAAAGATTTTGCGCCGTAAGTTACGGCGGCGTAGTGCATTTCTGGCGGCGGAATTCAAATCGGCAATTAGGGGTGTTTCATTAAAATGAAGCGCGTCCCCGCGCCAAATGAACTGCGCATGCTCCGCAAGGCAACATCGGCACTTGCCTTACGGCGCGCCAGGGAACAGGGCGGAAAATTGACCAGTCGCCGCCCGATCATCGAGATAGTAGAGACGAGTGTGTGTCTGTGGCTGGGCTGCCGCTGCAGGCGGCATCTGAAGGACGAGTCCTGTCCCCGCTGACCTGTGCAGTCACTCTGACTGTCACTCAGTCTCAGTGTGTGTGTCCTTGGCTACGCAGCGGCGCCTACGTCCTACGTCAGTGAGTGACGTAAGTGGCCCCACCCCTGGTTCCCCTTGCCGCGCGCTCAGCCGCATGATGTGAAGGAGCGAGGCCGAGGGCTGCAGGAGGCGGAGCAACGGACGGACCTGCACCAGCAGGCAGTGCAGCCTGCAGGGTCATCCTGGACCTGGAGGCGACCCGACGGCGACCTGTTGAGGGACTCTGGACTCGGGACAGGAGCCGGCCGATGGACTGTTTTCATCGGACAAACTGATCGCGTGTGGGCCCCATCGGTTTGTTTTCCATCGGTGAAAAAATGTTTTTCCTATGGATAAAAAAACGATAGAAAAAAAACGATCGTCTGTGTGGAAGTCCATCGGTCAAAAATCCACGCATGCTCAGAATCAAGCCGACGCATGCTTGGAAGAATTGATCTTCATTTCTTTCAGCACGTCGTAGTGTTTTACGTCACTGCGTTTTAGCAAGGTTGGATTTTTGACTGATGGTGTGTAGGCAAGACTGATGAAAGTCAGCTTCATCGGATATCTGACGAAAAAATCCATCGGACTAGATTCCATCAGATGTCCGATCGTGTGTACAGGGCTTAACTGATATTTAAAGGTACAATATCAGAAAACAATCTTCCTGTATATGTGCCTTAAGACCTGGTTCACAGCTATGTAGTTTGCAGTTTGCATACTTCAGGTGCATTTTTCAATACACGTTTTTCATCTGTCTGAAGTCTATGGAACCAAAAAACAGAAAAAAAAATCCCTGGCCCTTTCCATGAAATGCACAGATGTGAACATGACCCATAGAAAACCATGTTAAATGAACTGTAGTGCGTTTCTGTAAAAATGAAAACGCACTAAAAAATAAAAAATGCATAGGTGTGAACCAGGCCTTATAGACCTATACCTGCCTTTCAGCTGAGAAATGTGCTGCTTTCCGGTCAGGAAATAAGGATCATAAATATGATGACACTTGTAGTATATGGAAGGAGATAGAAGGATTTACACCATAGGAATACATAATCTGGTCTTAATACTACAGCAAACACAGAATATTTATGATATCAATCAATCAGTGAAGTCATTTTAGTGACCATCTTATAGATAGACCGCATTATGTTATGAAATTAAAGTTTTTGACAACTTTTGAGATTACACCAACCTCGACACCAACTGCAGCAAGTGCCCAGCGGATAGACTCCATTTTCCCCCTTCCATCGAAGTAGTAAAGCACCGGTTTATCAGACATGATTGCAGCTCTAGAGTAAAAAAATATATATATAAAGTCATAAGACGCTTAAACAAATATTTGTGTAATGCACAATCTATATGAAATGAAAATAAATGTAGAGTCTTTTCAATACGTTTTTTTTTTAGAGTAACATGTACAACAGATACATTTTAAAGTTTAAAAACTCTGCTTGCCAGCGTCACACAGTGATTGTATTTTAGTGCTCCTTCCCACAAATCAAAGCTATGGGATCAGCTCATTGAAAACATTGCCCTATGTGACTGTTCTATTTATTGTTGAGTTAGGATATCAGAACACTACTCAGGTTCTTAGAGTTCCCTCTAGTGGCTTATCTACAAATCTCCATATTTTTTTTTTTCTTCTTTGTTTTTTTTTTGTTTTTTCCCCTTCCCCTTTTAAATCACTTCTTTTTTATTCAAAGATTTGCATTTATAATACACTTTGTGCGCTTTATCAGGTACAAAATACAGTACATATTTAATAGTTAAAAAAAGAAAACAAGGTATATCAAAACTCTAGTTCCCCAACATACTACCTTTTCTTTAACTATATACCTTTTGTGCATTATTTTGTGCTTTATTTCTATTTACCTCCCTCCCTCCCTCCCTTTCCACACCACCTTGTCTTTACGTCTTGTGCATTTTTTTTTTCCCCTGTTCTATTCCTACTTAAACTTTTTACTCATATTTTTCCTCCTTCTGTCTTGTTTTTATCCTTTCCTTCCTCTCTTCCTTCCTTTAACTCTGTAGTCTATCAATTACCAGTTGTGGCGGCAAAAGTCTGGCATCACCCAGCCATGATTGCCAAATCTTGTCAAATTTACAGGTTTCCCCCCTGCGTTTATATGTTAATCTTTCTCTAAGGAGTAGGGAATTCACATATAGAATCCATTGCCTTCCCGTAGGTACCTCCGGTGCCATCCAGTGTCGTGCTATAAGTTCTCGCTAGGTATAGTACTCTAGTTAGCATTAAATAAATTCCCTTTGGGAATCTTGCAACCTCTATGGCCCCCAGTATACAAATCTCCATATTTAATATAATACATTTATAGATGAACCAGCATTAGCAGTAAAATGTGAAAGGAAAAAAATATGCCAACATTTGAGAAGAATTTGTCATTGAAAATTTATTATACTTTGCTTTTAAGATTTTAATAAAATGTATTTAAATCCATGCTTTATTTGCGGGTTTGAAATGCAATAAAAAATAATAAATGTTCCTTTACAAAGAATACACTTATTGCCCAACTAAACAGCCAGGGAGGCCATTTCCTGCTCACATGTTGAAGCTTACAAAGACTCACAAAGGTTCTCATTCATACTGGGGTCATCCTAAGCCTGAGAGCACAAGAAAAAACATGTGATAAAATGTTCTTGTCATATGGCCATTTTTACAAAGTTCCATGAAAACTGTTGATACAGAGATCTTCCTAAGCCTCAGAAGCACAACATATAACAAAATCAACTCCAGGTATAAATCAACAGTTACCCTAGCAGTGGGACTCCCTCTGCACTGTATGGGTATTAAAATGTGTCTTTGTCTAGGGGTATCATAAAAAGTAGTTACAATATACCTACCTTACCCCTCACTTCAATAGGCTTCCTCACTGCTGCATGACAAGTTCCCCAAAGCCCCTTCTCTTCACTGATTCTCAGTTGCAGGCACGTTGATATCATCATGTAACAATGCAGGACCAACAATCCTGTATTGTAAGTGAGGACACAGGTAGCCCGCCCACATGCTGGAGAGGTGGAGAGGAGAGCACCAGCTGCAAGAAGAGAGGGATACGGTAGGAAAAACTGTTCCACCTAGACCAAATTGAGCATATAACCCTCACAATCCAGGGGTAGCCCCACTACAGGGGTAGCTTTTTATTTTACCCAGAGTTCAGCTTTAGAGACCTGATTGAAGTACAGGCCCATACCAGGCTCAGAAGCCCAATGGTACTACAACTTGTAAGTAGAACGTTATGTGAAAGTAATACATCTCAGTGAAGTAAAAAATGCTTACATAAACCCTCAAACCTATACTTGTATACATTTTCTTCTATTTTTTATTTTTTTATTTTACCTGAATATTTTTCTTCTGAAAACCTACGTTAGACTTACCTAAAAGGACGGCAGACCATGGTCTCAGTGGGATCCAGTGAAGGTCACCATCAATGCCAGCACCTGGGGGTGGGGGGCCCACCTAGACAAAGCCCAAGGCTAATGGAACAGCTCACTAGGTCGGATGTGATCCAACTACAGGGAGCTCAGAGAGATGGGAGAGGCCCTGAAGGCCTTCAAGGTAAGCATCTTAAACAGAGAGGTTCAGGTCAACCCCGACAACGCCACTGTCGTAGCTTACCTGAATCACCAGGGAGGTACCAGGTCCAGACGCAGGAGATCCTGGACTGGGCTGAGGGGAAGGTTCTCTCCAAATCAGCAGTCCACATAAGGGGACAAGCAACACAGAGACGTACTTCCTCAGGGGAATAGGGAACAACCCAGAGTCATTTAAAAACCTGGTGCAGCGCTTCGGAAATTTGGAAATAGACTTGTTTGCCAACCGACAGGACAGGAAGGTGAAGAGATAGTTCTCGATTTCCCAAGAGAGGGAGTCAGAGGGCTTAGACTCCCTGACTCAGACCTGGCAGTGCAGGATGGCATATGCCTCCCTACCCCTAGCTCTGATCCTGTGCGTCCTTCAGAAGCTCAACCAATCCCCAGGTCAGCTCCCCCTGATAGCGCCCTGGTGGCCAAGGAGGGCCTAGTTTGCAAGCCTAAGATCCATAGCAGTGGAAAAGCCGCGGAAGCTCCCAAACAGGCTGGATCTTCTCAGGCAAGGTCCAGTACTACACCAGAGGACAGAATTTTTCCAGTTGATGGCTTGGCTAGTGAGTGCCAGATCTTATAGCATAAGGGCTGCTTGGAGAGAATGATAGATACTCTACTTCTGAGCAGAAAACCTGTTACGAATAAAATCTATTCCAAAGTTTGGGAAAAAAAATCTGTTCCTGGGGTAAACAAACACAGGTGACCTCCACCACTGTCCCAATGATCCTGAATTTTCTCCAGGACAGCATACAAATCGCTGCTCTCGGTCTACCTTGAAACAAAACTAGCAAAGGACGACCTGATTAAGCAGTTTCTGGTAGCCAGGGAAATTGTTACCCCGGTTTCCAAAGGCGGATTCCCACCATGGGACCTGACAAGGTTATAAGTTTCAGACCCTAAAATAATAATTTGTTAGCAATTACTACGGCCAGGAAGGTTGGGAGCTCCAAGGGCTGTTCATGAAAGAACCCTTCTTACTGATTCAGCCAGACAGAGTCACCCTAAGGCCAGACCCCCTTATACCTACTGAAGGTAGCATCCTTATTACATAGGACGCAAGATATAACATTGCCATCCTTCTGTGATAAACCAAAATAAATAAAGGAAATGTCTTTGCATAGAAGTACGAAGGTGTCTCCTTACCTACTTACAAAGAACAAAAGAATTTAGGCGGTCCAACCATCTACTACTTCTATACTCTGGCATCGGTGGTGACCTTCACTGGATCTGCCCCCCCTTTAGGTTGTTGAGCACTCTCCACCATTCTAGGGAAGACAGGACCTGAGGGGTGAGCACTAGCTCCTAGTCCAGGAATTCTCTCTTCTGGTCCCAAGAGGACAGGAGGAAGAAATGGAGGACTCTTGAGTGGAGTTGTGCCCAGACGATGGCCGGTATGCTTGCTGACATCAGGCCCAGGGTTTTAGCACCTCCCTTCTGGTGTGTTTTTATCAGGTCCCCCAATGATGAGGCTCCCTTCTGGAGTGTGACTAGGTTTTTATCAGGTCCCCCACTAATGAGGCTAGTTTTACCACATTGTTTTCTGGCAAGAGGAGTTTCTGTAGTCTGGTGTCTACCAGATAGGTTAAGACCTTCCTAGGCTGTTCTGAGGGAGGATTTTTCTGTGCCGATTATCCAGCCAAAGGTTTCCAATGGGGGGGGGGGGGGATTTCTGAACTGCCAGTGAAAAATCTCCTCTGACAACTACTGTGAAACTCAAGAATGCCTGATGATCTAAGTGGATTGGAACATGCAAGTAGGCATTCTTGAGGTCCAGTGTCGTCCAGAAGGCATCCAGGAACCTGTCCGGTTTCTTAGGTTTATTATAAGTCGATATTTTCCTGACGGCTTGTGAACAATTAATGCATGGGGAGTAGAATCCTTGGTATTGTTCTTTTGGTACAGGTACCACCACCTGCTGCTCTGCCAATTCCTGGATTCCAGAAGGGCTGATCTTTTCAGAGCATCCCTGGAGGGATGTGTGAGGGTGATCATGGAAGGGAGTTTTGCAGTGAATTCCAGATGATAGCCTTCGCAGGATCTGGCAGATGTAGGAGCTGTCTGATATTTTCTACCATTGGGGAACAAAATGGGACAGCCGGCCCTCCACCATAATCTTGGCGTCACCTCTGGGGGAGGAAAATACATTGTGCCTTCTCCTGCCAGTGCACCACTTACTGTTTTTGGCTCTATGCTGTGGTTGTCCCAGGGGGCAACAATTATTTTTCTTGAAATTTTTCCTTTTTGGGCTTTACTGGGAACTTCTTCCCCTTTTCCGGACCTAGACAGGACCTTGTCTAGGCCTGGACCAAACAGCAAATAAGCCCTGGAAGGGAAGTCCACTATGTTTTTCTTTTGATGTGACATCTCCTTTCCAGGCCTTAATGCAGACAGCTTTTCTAGCTGAATTGATTAATGCAGCCGTCTTGGCCAAGGGTCTTGCAGGTTCAACTGTGGCGTGCGCAAGGTATGTAATAGCTTTTCCTATCACTGATAGGGAGTCAAGAATGTCACAGCGGTTCCTTGACGTTGGCCTGCAGCTTAAACAGCATGGATCTGAAGAAACAGCTGACGCTGTGAAACGCGTAATCCCATTGGCTGGCCTGGACTCCCACGTCACTTCCGGTGCGACGGCGGGACGCTGCGCTCCATGGTGAAGCGCACGCCAAATCTCTGTGGCCTTTCCTGTGTTCCTATCCCCGGACATCGAATATCAGCCTGCTGCCGCCCGCGATTTGGACACCCGCTAGTCGAGATCACCGAATGACTCCAGGCACGCATCTTACCACCGATCATCTGCATTTCTCCATTCCGGTTCTGTGCCTACTATCTACCTCTGTTTGTGAGTAGGCATTGCACATGTATACTTATTTTATTTGTATTCTCCATTAAATTTGGGCTTATTGCACTTAGATTGGCGCATCTTGTCCCTTTTTCTTTGAATCTTTCAGAGCATCGCTTCTGCTTTAGGTGCTGCCGCCAAGTGTCCCTTACAGCCAGTCATATTATTTTAATCCAGGACTTTCATGGACATTATTTTTGGACTTTTTTATTAGACTCTTATATACCTCAGCCTATTGTGTTTGCTCCATTGGATCATGCGCCACATATCCTTTCTTTTCATTACACTATTCTGTCTGTCTACCTTGCAGACATAAATTTTAGCCAAAAAAAATGTTTTCCTTTACAACTCCTTTACGGAATGTCTCCTCATCACCCTCTTTAAAGGGAAATCTCCTTTTCCATGTTTTTTTGTCCGACAATTATCCTTTAAGGGTCCCTTCATTGCTGTAGGATCAAATCCTTTAGGAACTGATGGAGTGGAAACACCCTGGATTGAGCCTTGCTCAGCCCCCTGTAGACTTTGTACAGAGCGGAGGTTACTTTAGGGGTCTCTGGAATCTCCTCTGTGGCATATATTGCCTGTAGGAGGCCTTCCAGATCCTCTAGGGTTAAACGGTGTCTCCTCAGCCGGACATTATCCTGTGTCTCGCTTAACTTTTTCTCAGCAGGACCTAATGGGGCCAGCCATTGGTACTCTAGGGGGCTGTGGATGTCAGCGGACATGTGTCAGCGAACATTCCCAGGAGTCTGTGCGGTGTAGGTTAGGAAGCTTAAGCACCTAGGTGCAGGAAGTGGGAAGATTAACTATTCTGCCTAGCAACAACACTTTGAAGGCATCTAAAAAAATAATAATTTTTCTTAAAGGACTAATGACATTTTTTTAAAACTACTGATGTAATGTTATATTTATGGGTGGAACTCCACTTTAACGTCGCGAAAAATGCTATGGAGCCCACACGATCGTTTTTAATGACATAAAAAAAAATGACATTTTTCACATCGCAAAAACGGTCGTGTGTACGCGGCACTAGGCCTAAATGGAAGCATGATCAAAGTGTCAAGGAAATAGAGAACCTGCTCTCTTTTTGGCTTGTCGAGTTTCTTGACAGTTTCCTCGACAAAAATGTACACACGACCGGTTTCCTCTGCAAAAAAATATCTCCCAGCAAGTTTCTTGCTGGTTTTTGCCGAGAAACTCGGTCGTGTGTACGAGGCCTGAAAGTTTGTGTGTATGGTAGGTGAAAAAAGAAAAGGGAGGTGAAGTAGAAAATTCTTGGTGGCCTTTGCAATAAGGAAAACAGGAGTTTGGCTATGCCGCAGATTGTCATATTTTATTTGTACTGTGCATCCCTGTATTGGCCCATTTTGCAATCTTCCATGAGTCAGGTGAAATAAAATGGCAAGAAAGCATCAAGTTACTTCCTAAACATGTTTCTTTTAAAACTTGCAAGTCACACTTCTTTGCTTTGAGATAAGGCACAGCCATGCAAACATATCATACAGGACCAATAAATATGCATTTGGCATATCTATTGAGATAGCGTGTACACACACACACACACACACACACACACACACACACACACACATATATACGTTGGGAAATTCAACTTTTGACAGTTGTCACCAAGCAGGTCTGGACTGTTGGAAGTCAGTCCATTCAGTCTGCTCTATGCGTAGTGCTATTTATTGGGAATGCCACCCCAATGCACTCTCCAGTAGGGCAAAATGGAAATCCACTCCTAATGAATGGGCTTCCTAAAAACAAAGCAATGCACTGCAAACGTGGGAATCCCAGCCTTAGTCCCATTCCACTGACAATTGTAAAAAATCCAGTTGTTGCTATGGTCAAACAATAAAAGTTGATCTCCTCCAGTGGGGAGACCCTTTAACAGGGTACTAAAGGCAGAAGGACTGGGCAGCCCCAGCTGATGCACTTTAGTGCGAAACATGTCGCGTACATAGCCTGCTCTTGGCCCTATACATTACGCCTTATGGAACTTTTTGTGATCACCCGCTACATGCATTTTGATCAGGGCTCAAAATTTCAAGCCCTGAGCTTCTAGCCAGGCCTCAAGTGTTACTCGCCACCAGTTGCCTCACCTAACCCATACACTGCCCCGCCCATAATTCCGCCCCTAAAAACGCCCTTGTAGATTATCTCTTGGAATGACACTGTTAAATGTTTTATGCCGAATCAAGTTACAATTAAATATTACCAACAACAACTTTAACAAAATGGGACAGGGCACTGAGGCAGACCAGAGGGACAGGGCACTGAGGCAGACCAGAGGGACAGGGCACTGAGGCAGACCAGAGGGACATGGCACTGGGGTAAACCAGAGAGACATGGCACTGGGGCAAACCAGAGGGACATGGCACTGGGGCAAACCAGAGGGATGGCACTGGGGCAAACCAGAGGGATATGGCACTGGGGAAAACCAGAGGGACATGGACTTTTTTACTTCTGCAAAGATTGCTCTCCCTCTTCTTATGTACAAGACTCCCTCCTCCTTCTCCTCTGCCTTATCTCTAGAACCAGGTCTTTCCCCCCATTCTCTTGCTGTCTCCTCTGCAACCCCCATCCATCCTCCTCTCTCTCTCCCTCTCCTATTCTACCCACTCTCATAATCAGGAGCCCCTGTGTGCGGCTCCACACTTGCATGTCCCCACTTCCCCCTTTCATTGTCGGGCAGTGAGGAGAGGAGCTGCAGCACAGCGGGAGGGAGTACAATCCAGCACCGTGATTCACACACTTGCATAGCCATTGACACCACAAAACAGCGCACATTGACACTGCACAGCATACTGCCGCTCTCTTGTCAGGGCAACTCTTGGTGAGCGCTGTGCTGCACTGCCTACCTGGGACACCGAGAGTGGTGATAATCGCAGTCCTCCAGCTCACTTGTTCCTTCCTGCTCTCTGCTCTCCAGCTACATTGGTCAGGTTGGGAAGCCAGGCTCAGAGAGGTCATACTGTTAGGTCCCATGGCTTAACGAGAATTGTAAGGAGAGCACCTGTGTACTGCTCTGCATGTGTGCGGCTCCCATGACTACTTTTCCTGGGCACGCACCTTTCCTCTTCGGCCGCCAATCGCAGCGTGGCTCTAAGTGTAGGCACAGATTGGACTGTTGGCCATGCAGAACTGTTATCACTTGCCCCCAGCTTAAATCCACTCGCCAAATGCTAGCAGGCGAGTGGAAATTTTGAGGGCCCATTTTGATGATGCCTGTACCTTTTATTTGTTTTTTTACACTATACTACTGGATTTATCTGCACCATGTGGAGGCCTTTTCTGTCTTTTTTCTATGGTCGCTATTCGCATTTGGATGTTCAATTCCGGTTGCACTGTGCTTTGTGAAACCACTGTTTTTTTCCATCTTCGCCTGTGAGACGTGGATATCTTCATAGGAGCTCCAGCCAGTCCATTTTCCGGAGAGGATTTGTCATTGCCTATCTTGACCGACCGTCGCCGGTGTTTGTATCCACGACACAATGTAAGCGTACTTAATCCCCCCCCCTATCCCGGGTGGCGCTGTTGCTGACTGCCTCCATATAAGTTTCGAAAAGTTACCATTTTATATTGACGGATCACAGGATTGTCTTTTGCTTACATGAACTTTTATATGGGGCTCACTCTGTTATGATTATCCATCCATAATTATATGGACTTTATTTACTCCACATCTCCTTTCACATTTATGTGATTTTGTTTGTGTCAGATTTTTTCCTTAGATTCTGATTGAGTTTTATGTCACATTACCTGCACATAACATATGTTGTTTATAACAACTCCTAGTCACGACTTTTTGGAGTCATTTACTTTTTAGCGCTGCATTGTTGGTTTCTTATTTTCTATTCACATATGTCTATATTGTTAATGCTGGTTGCTATTATATTTATTTTACACTAGTAGCGCAACTTTTTCACACACATTCTAATTTTTCCTGTTTAAAACCCGCACATATACCAGTGAAGTGACTGGCCTGATATACAGAGATGAAACTAATTCTCCTACATAAGTTGTACCTGTTTATCTACAGCAGTCTTTCTCCTACATCCATGCAAAGTGCAGAACTTACACAAAATCTCTCAGCTCTAAAAAAAAGCAGGGGGTGGAGAGCTAAAGTTACATCAGTGGGTATAGCTTTGAGAGCTGAAGTTACATCAGTGGGTATAGCTTTGAGAGCTGATTGGAGGGGAGAGACAACCCCCCCCCTCGCACAGGAACAGAGCTCAATCCCCTGTCACCTTTTTTCTCTTGGTGTCAGGAAAACTGGTTTAGAAGTAGCTCATTCTTATAGCAGAGGAACGAGGCAGCAGACAGAAATGACACATAAGCTGGATATACATTATAGTTACATTTCCTTTAGATTTATCTTCAACTATGTAGTGCAAGGGGCAGGGCCTACCTGATTGCATACAATTTAAAAGTGTTATGCCGCGTACACACACGATCGTTTTTCGGGATGAAAAAAAAGGTGTTTTTCAGCATGTCCAAAAAGCAACGTTTTTCCAACTTCATCATTAAAAACGACGTTGCCCACACACCATCGTTTTTGAAAAATTATGAACAAAGCGCGGTGACGTACAACACGTACAACGGCACTCTGAAGGGGAAGTTCTATTCGCCTTTGGGCTGCTTTTAGCTGATTCCTTGTTGGTAAAAGACGATTCGCGCTTTTTTATCTGTTACAGCGTGATGAATGTGCTTACTCCATTATGAATGGTAGTTTTACCAGAACGAGCGCTCCCATCTCATAACTCGCTTCTGGGCAACGTTGTTTTAGCCCACACACGATCATTTTTTACAACCCGAAAAACAACGTTAAAAAATGCAGCATGTTCGAATTTTTTTTGTCGCTTTTCAGAACCCGAAAAACGATGTGAAGCCCACACACGATCATTTCAAATGACGTTTTTAAAAACTTCGTTTTTTTCATGCCGAAAAACGATCGTGTGTACGCGGCATAAAGGTTTGACCTCATATTATATGGTTTTGGTAAATCTAAAGGAACGTTATACAAGAAACTTGTGTACAAATTGTATAGTGTGTAGCCAGCTTTAGTGCTCTTAAAGCAGAGTTCCGGCCACAATTTCACATTTTAAATATAAATACCCCTGTAATACACAAGCTTAATGTATTCTAGTAAAGTTAGTCTGTAAACTAAGGTCCATTTTGTTAGGTTGTTACAGCATTTAGACACTTTATAAAATAGAAATTGACTAAGGCCATCTTAAGTGTGGGCATCATGAAGCCAGACTGTATGACTTCCTGGATTTCAGCCTTGCAAAACTCGCACATGCTCAGTGCTGCACAAGTAGTGTCAGATCAGGTTTCAGCGCCTGTGCTGTCCAAGTCACATGATTCTTTGAGACTGGGGAGTGCACAGACTCCTGGAAAGTTACACCCACTACATTCCCAGGAGTCTGTGTGGTGTAGGTTAGGAAGCATTAAGCACCTAGGTGCAGGAAGTGGGAAGATTAACTATTCTGCCTAGCAACAACACTTTGAAGGCATCTAAAAAAAAAAAAAAAATTCGTAAAGGACTAATGACATTTTTTTAAAACTACTGATGTAATGTTATATCTATGGGTGGAACTCCACTTTAACTGAGACAAGTACACACTATAGAGGGATATGCTTTGTTCATATTTCATGTCTCTGGGGTTTACAAACACTATAATGGACCTTTGCAGTGGCAGCTGGTGTTTTTTTTGGGGGGGGCAAACAACCCCCCCCCCCGGGCCGCCGGTGGAACTACACTACCCCCCCCTGTGGTGCTAATACAGCCCCTCCACCACCACCCGCTGTCCTTACCTTGGATTCGGGCGGTGAGAGCGTGGTGGGCTCAGGGAAAGCCATTTCGGTGACCGGTGTCCTCTCCTGGAGCAGCTTCCGCAGTGTCTTCTCTCTCCTCCTCCCGTCCCTAGGCGTCCAATAGAATCGCCTGACGTTTTGGCCAATCTGGAAACAGGTTTCATACTTGCTTCCTGATTATCAGGAGGAGTATCAGTGTTGCAACAGCAAATTTTCTTTCGCTGTTGCAACACACCTGGGTGGACTCCAGACGCAATGCTCTGTGTCCCGAGTCCACCCTATTTTGAAGCCTATTAGAGCCTATGACTCTAATCAGGTTCTTCTTCAAAAAACGTTATCTGCCCGGTGACCCAAAAGGGTCCGGACACAAGAATAGGGGGCCGCTGTGGCTAGATCCATGCTATGCATGATTCTATCCACTTCATATAGGGGGTGTAGAAGATATGGACGCCCCTGGACCATTGCAAGAACATAACGATGGGCATTCATTCGTAAATCAATTAAAATGTTAGTTTAGCGGACTAAAAAGAAAAAGCAATAAACATATAGGCAACCTCACAAAACTTTAGTAACCGTTATACATTTTTAACACTTACACTTTTCCCATTGGTTACAAGTTGTTGCAAATTATTAGAATAACAATGTTTACAAAAAAAATTACAAAAATGTATCAAGCAAAGAGAAACATAAACTAATAAACAAGTGCCTTCAGTAACTACTTAGTATCAATGTTGTTTTTTTTTATTCTGACACAACTACATTATATATCCAGAGGGATATGTTCTATATTTTCATAGAGGACACTTTAATTACAGAGCAGGGAGTAGACCAGATGAGCCGTGTAGGTTCATCTCCATGTAACGGTTTATCTCGATGTAACGACACACTTGTAATTCGGGATATACTGTAAATGTTGTGTATTTTAAAAAGCAATCCAAATTAAAGGCAGCTACCAATACAAAATGTATATATAAAAATACACATTAAATTATATACACATAGTAAAACTATACACAAACTCTAGTAAATTAGCAATCTGCAATTCCAAGTAAAACTTTGACAATCCCGTCTTTGTTCTTTCAGTAAAAGTCTTACCCTACCTCCAGACAAAAGCAAGCCCAGCAATTGAGATATCAATGACCCTCTGCTCACACACTAAAGACGCAGCTGCAGTTCTAGCCTATGTATAGTATTAACATATGTGGGGAGGGGTCCGTCCTACCAATCCTGTCGCCCGTTCCTTTGAGGATTTGCATGTTTCAGGAAAGCACGTTGATTCCTTGAATCTTAAAAGTTTCAAAGTAATAGATAAGATAAACTGATGGTGGGAGGGGGAGAATATAACTAGTAATTGTTTAGTAGATATCGCCTGCGATGGCAGTGAATAAAAAAAAAAAAAAAAGTGCAAAAATGTTCTCTCCATAAGTTGTTCAGATCAGATGTTTCCACCCTATATATACAACATGCGACTGTATATTACAGTGGATGTGAGGGTGATTTGGTGTGACATCTGTTCACCTCATTGATCGCTAGTGTTTGTATGGGCAGATCTGATTGGCTAGGCGGGTGTCCCTTTCCCCCCTCATCCACATAGCTCTCCTGAAGCCCTGCGCTCAGTTGGTAGAGCAAGGGGTTCACTGTAGGAGTAGATAAATCCTGGGTAACGGTGCAAAACTGTAACCCTTCTTCAAGCACATCCATGTTGTGGCGCTGCGTGTAGCAGTATGCCCTTCTTTTATATACATATTAAGGCTTTGTGTTGTCATAGCATTTTTATGCCCTCTTTTTATATATACATAGTATGACTTTGTGTTGTCATAGCATTTTTATTTCATGCTATGAACTTTGTCCATTTACTGCAGGAGTGACATCTGCTGGCTTAAAGTGGAAGTTCCACCTATCTAACAACTTAACCTTAAACACACAGGGCCAGATTCACGTAGCGCAGCGGATCTATAGATCCGCTCGATCTACGTGAATTAAGATCCGCTCCCGCAAGTTTAGGAGGCAAGTGGCTAATTCACAAACCACTTACCTCCAAACTTGCGACGGCGGATCCTAAATCCCCCGGCGGAATTCAAATTCCGCGGCTAGGGGAGTGTACTATTTAAATCAGGCGCGTTCCCGCGCCGATTTAAATGCGCATGCGCCGTCCGGGGAATTTCCTAGGACGTCAGTGGTTTTGACGCTTACGTAAACGACGCCCATCCGTATTCTAGAACGACTTACGCAAACGACGTTAAAAAATTTAAATTCGACGCGGGAACGTCGGCTATACTTAACATTGGCTGCGCCTGATGAAAGCAGGGGTAAGTATACGACGGGTACGCCGCTACGGAAACGTCGTAAGAAGACTGCGTCGGGTCCGCGTACGTTCGTGAATTTGCGTATCTCGCTGATTTACATATAATTTATCGTAAATCAGCGGGAACGCCCCCGGCGCCATTTTTAAATTGAAAAAAAGATCCGACAGTGTAACACAGTTACACCTGTCAGATCTTAGCCCTATCTATGCGTATCTGATTCTATGAATCAGGCGCATAGATAGGACCAGTTTAAGTCAGAGATACGATGGTGTATCTGTAGATACACCGTCGTATCTCTTTGTGAATCTGGCCCACAGGGCCATATTCTCAAACAAGTTACGCCGGTGTATCTACAAGATACGCCGGATTAAGGCTAGGATTCGACTAGTGTTAGTCACTTACACTGTCGGATCCTAAATGTAATTCGCCGCCGGTGGCGTTTACGTTCAGGTCTCATTTGTTTATGCAAATGAGCCTGATACGCCGATTCCCGAACGAAATCGCGTCGCGTAACCGTCGCTAACGTCGTTTGCGTAAGCGTAAGGTTACCCCTGCTATATGAGGGGTAACCTTACGCCTGTCCCACATATGCCATGTTAAGTATGGCGTCGGGTCCGCGTCGTCTTTTCCCGTCGGGTACGTCGTTTTACTAAGTCGTTCTTGAATACGACTTTACATCAATGACGCACACGTCGGCGTCATTGACGTTTTCCGCCGAGAACTAGAGCATGCGCACTGGGCTATTTTTAGCCCGGCGCATGCGCAGTTCGATCGAAACGGGGGCGCGCTTAATTTAAATACAAGCCGCCCCCTTGGAATTACGCGGGGATACGCCGGGCCATTTACACTACAAGTGTTTGGGGAACACAGCACTTGCTCCTGTAAGTTGGGGCGGCGTAGTGTAAATGGCTTACGCTACCGCCGCGGGAAAACGACAAGAATCTGGCCCAAGGGCACAGTTAGCCTAAAAACCGTTCGCCAAACAAAATTTTTTAAAATGTTTGTTTACCTTTCTTTATGGTCTGTGAAGCAGGCACTTCCTGGTCTGTCTGAGTGGGGCTGGGCGTGTCTATTTCTTTCCAGCATAGCCGCTATGCTTCTTGGGAATGCAGCGTCACGCAGCGTCACGATTTCAGGGAGAGAAATCGCTACAGCATGTTGTGTTATATCGCGCTATTTCCGCAAGTCACATGACTCTTGCAGCCAGTCATGTGACAAGGGCGGATACAATAGCGCCATTTTTAATTTTTAATAATACATTTTAATTGTAAGATTTAAAAAGATGTTTTAATAAGTTAAATATATGAAAAGTTTTGTGAATGCTAGCTTTCACGTACCTTTTCTATCACCTGCTCGGTGCCTTCTGAGCAGCTGATAGAAAAGATCGCTCTTGTGTTTACTTTGAAGGGGGCGGGCGAGTCCTTTTCAGGACGCTGCGCCGTTGTCATAGTAACTGTGCAGCGTTGACGGCGCGCCCGCCGTCAACACTGCGCATGCGCGGGATAGAGCGGTGAATGCTGGGAGTACAGCATTCGCCGCATCCCGGAAGACACGGACGTAGGGCTTCAGACTGCCAGGAGCTAAGATGGAAACGTCCATCGCTGTATTATGAAAAGTTTACTTTTGGATGAATCAAGAATGCTGGCGCCTAGATTCCTGGGACGGTGAGTACATTATTGAACATGTACAAAGCGGGAGAAAGGATTTTTTTTTTAAAAATGAATTTCGGGGGAACCACCCCTTTAAAGGTACAATTTTTCCTAAAGAGCTTCCTTTACCTTAGTGCAGTCCTCCTTCACTTACCTCATCCTTTGATTTTGCTTTTAAATGTCCTTATTTCTTCTGAGAAATCCTCACTTCCTGTTCTTCTGCACACCGTAATGCAACACTTTCTCCCTGGTGTGGAGAAAGCCTCTTGAGGGGGCGAGCAGGAGTGTCAGGACGTTCACTAACACACAACTCCTTTCTCTATCTGCAACGTAGAGAGCGTCCTGACCCTCCTGTAGTCCAAGGGAGGGGGCGAGCACGACACTCCACACCAGGGAGAAAGCCTCGCATTACGGTGTGGAGTTACAGACAGAAGAACAGGAAGTGAGGATTTCTCAGAAGAAATAAGCAAAATGGAAGGATGAGGTAAGTGAAGGAGGACTGCACTAAGGTAAAGGAAGCTATTTTTGTACCTTTACAACCCCTTTAAAGGAAATATGTAGTGAGAGAAGAGGGAGGGCTGCCATTGCTGATCTCCTTTTGAAAATGCTGCTTGCTTGGCTGATTTGCTGAACCCTCGGCCTCAATAATTAGTTATCAATCTGAAAAAAAATCATGCAGAGGAACTGCAGGAGTGCGCATTTGATTTAGGCGAGCAACTTAGAATAATAGAAAGTCGTGACAGCCAAGCAACTAGCATTTTCAGAAGGAGAGGTCAGCAATGGCAGTCTACATATTTCTTTCAGTAGATTTCCTTTCAATCAGGGCATGCATGAATTGTATATGTATTGAAGATATGTCTAGCTTTAAAACGTTAGTGGACTACATTTATGGGTCTAAGTTTATATTTTTCAATAATTTTGTTAATACATTTTGAAGATTTTATCCTAATATTATTTCTTGGTTCGATTCTTGCACTGCTATAGTCCACAGGGACACTCTGTGCATGTAGTGTTGTGCTTGGGATTCAAAGCAAAGTCCTCAGTACCGTCAGGCCAAGGTGCAACCCACACAAATGAAACGTCTGAGGATTTTGGAAACCGACAATACGTTACTAATGAGTTTTGATGTGAATGATGAACTATTTCTTTTGTGATAAGTGGGTAGTATACCAAATGAAAACAGAGATAATAATGTAGGAAATGGCTACAGCATTTTCTGATATACTAAGGTTGGCCATACACTATACAATTTTCTTAGATTCTTTAGATTTACCTTCAACAATGTAGTGCAAGGGCCTGCTTGACTGTATACACATTGGCCCAGATTCAAAGAGCAATTGCGCCTGCGTAACCATAGTTACGCAGCGCAATTGCTTACTTGCCCCGGCGTAACGACTTCTCCTGATTCAGAGAGCTCGTTACGCAGACTGCAGCCTAAGATATGCGTGGCATAAGGCTCTTATGCCCTCATATCTTAGGCTGCATTCTTACGCAGGCCGCTAGGTGGCGTTCCCGTTGTGGTCAGCGTATAGTATGCAAATTGCATACTAATGCCGAATTCACAACGTTACGCGAGCCCTGCGTATGCAGTTTACGTCGTTTGCGTACGGCGGGTTTCGCGTAAGGCTGCACATGCTAAAAGCAGGGGCAGCCAATGCTAAGGATACCCGTCGTTCCCGCGTCGCAAGGTTTACATTTTACGTCGTTTGCGTAAGTGAATCGTGAATGGCACTGGACGCCATTCACGTTCACTTTGAAGCAAATGACGTCCTTGCGACGTCATTTGCCGCAATGCACGTCGGGAACGCGCTTAATTTAAATGATTCCCGCCCCCTACGGGATCATTTAAATTGCGCGCGCTTACGCCGGGCATTTTGCCGGAGCGCCCACGCAATTTACGGAGCTACTGCTCCGTGAATCGAGGGTAGCGCAGAAAATTTGCGGGGGCGCAGGGCAAAAACGTACGTAAAACTGCGCAAATGTTACTGAATCTACCCCATTGAAAATGTTTAGGATTGACATCGTATTATATGGTTTTGGTAAATCTAAATGTAATAAGAAAATTGAATAATGTATGGCCAGCCTAAAGTGGTTGTAAACCCTATGGCCCGGATTCACGTAGAGCCGCGTAACGTATCTGATTTACGTTACGCCTCCGCAACTTACATGGGCAAGTGCTGTATTCTCAAAGCACTTGCTCCGTAAGTTGCGGCGGCGTAGCGTAAATCGGCCGGCGCAAGCCCGCCTAATTCAAATTTGTATCAGGGGGGCGTGTTTTATGTAAAACTACTGTGACCCGCTGTGATTGACGTTTTTGCGGAACGGCGCATGCGCCGTCCGTGGAATTTCCCAGTGTGCATTGCTCCAAAGTACGCCGCAAGGACGTCATTGGTTTCGACGTGAACGTAAATGACGTCCAGCCCCATTCACGGATGACTTACGCAAACGACGTAACTTTTTCAAATTTCGATGCGGGAATGACGGCCATACTTAACATTGGCTGCGCCTCATATAGCAGGGGCAACTTTACGCCGGGAAAAGCCTAACGTAAACATCGTAACTTTACTGCGTCGGCCGCGCGTACGTTCGGGAATTCGCGTATCTAGCTAATTTTCATACTCGACGCGGAATTCGACGGAAGCGCCACCTAGTGGTCAAAAAAAATGCAGTTAAGAACCGACGTCGTAAGAGACTTACACCTGTCGGATCTAATGGAGATCTATGCGTAACTGATTCTAAGAATCAGATACGACGGGTCAGATTAGGACTTACGACGGCGTAC
The DNA here is from genome assembly GCF_905171775.1 of Rana temporaria. NCBI lineage: Eukaryota > Metazoa > Chordata > Amphibia > Anura > Ranidae > Rana > Rana temporaria. The sequence continues at coordinate 214,288,314 of NC_053492.1, forward strand.
ATGTCGCTGCGCCGTCGTAAGTCCTTTCAGAATCTGGGCCTATGCAACCACTTTTACCTACAGGTAGGCCTTTAATAAGGCTTACCTGTAGCGACCTTGAATTTCTCCTAAACTTGCACAGTTTCGGAGATATTCACTTTATTTGCATGTGCTGATGTCATGGGCACATGCACACTGAAGAAGCGGCTCGTTCGTGCTGCTGCTGTGTCGTTACCGATGGGAGTGATGTTGTCGCGGCTCCGACCAATTACAGAGCCCACGAACCCGGCAGTAATTCCGGGACGACATGTTGCCGGTCACAGTGGTGCGCTGGGACCGCTGCAACAGCATCGTTCTAAAGTAAGTATTTCATAATGAGCTAGTATGCGATGCTCATTATGCCTTTGCCTTGCAGTTTTTTTTTTGTGTTTTTAATCTGGGTTTACAACCACTTAAAACATTATTTAGCACAAGATTAGTTCCAGGACAAGGTCATGCATATCACGCATAGGGCAGCCCGCTCACTTGACGGGCTGCCCTATGCACATTTGTTGTGTCAAATGAGCTCAGGGAGCAAATTTTTGCCCTGTGCAAGACGTGTTTTTACATGTGCGTTTTGTTCGTGACAATCATGGCATAATCAAACTGACTGCGTTTGGGGTGCCTGTAGGAACGAATGGAACCCAAACGCATGTTGCACATTTTGCCACGATTTTTGCTCAATCTGGCATTGTAGGCAGAATTACGCCAATTCTGCCCATGATTCTAAATCACTGAGGGCTTTATGGGTGTGAGGCACTCGTCCCACTTTCCTGCATGAGGTTTCTGTCCCTGCAGCCATAGGCAAGCTCTATCAGTTGGATGGAGTGCTGGACAACAAGGAAGGGGGAGGGGGAGGCTAGAATGAAAGTGAAGAAGGATGGGGTGCAGAGTGTAAGGATAAGGGGGTACTGATGGAAGGAAATTATGGTGGCAGTGGCAGACTAGGCAAGGGGGGGCTTCGATGCCCTGTAAAAAGGTCATACTGCTTCCGCCACAGACATGCCTAAAGGCTTCCTGGTGAAGAGGAGTAATAAAGTCCCTGCCGGTGTCCTACCATGTGCAGGAAGAGGACGATAACTGAGCACAGGTCGCTCCTACCCCCCCCCCAGCATGGATGATGTACCCCATGTCTGAGTAGAGGTCAACTTCGTGCCCCACCGTAGACTCTCCTGCCCTGGCCAGCCCTGACCGGCTCCCCGCGAGGGCCACCCCCTGGCCAGTTCGAGGACCCAGAGTCAGAGCAGAAGGCGTTGCCCAGCCGGGACCCGACTGATGAGCAGAGAGTACCTGGTTGTGGAGCTTCAGCCTGGAATGAGGGTCAGGAGGAAGCAGGAAAGTGGCAGAGCAGAAGGGGGCCCGAGTCACTGCACCACAGGCCTTTGGGTTATACTTCCCCAGTCCAAAAGCTTGCAGTCAGCGCCTGGATGGAGGTGACAGGAGACAGTATGTAGTTGGGGGGAAGCTCTGCAGAAGGGAAGTGTTGGGATAAGTGCAAGTAGATGCTAATGAAGGGGGAGGATGTAGAAACATGGTGTAAGGAGGTGGTGCTCTGCGCCCCAAGCCCACCCTTTTTTGAAGCCTATTAGATCCTCAGGCTCTAATCACATGCTTCTAAAAAACAAACAAAAAAAAACATTGGAATCCATGCGTCCGGTGCCCTGCATGTAGATTAGGGGGCTAGACCCATGGAAGGGGGGAGCACTGGACGCAGTGCAGGAAACCTCATCAGACATGTAGCAGTGTCATCCTGAAAAATAATGTAGGTAGCTTTAGGCAGACATTTTAGACAAAAAGGATCATTGTAAAAACACCTAGGCCCGGATTCACAGACAATTTACGCCTACGTATCTGTTGATACGCCGCGTAAGTTGTAGGATGCGCCGTCGTATCTATGCGCTGTATTCAGGAAACCAGATACGCCTGAATTTCAGCTTGATCCGACCGACGTAAGTCTCCTTATGCCGTCGTATCTTGGGTGCATATTTACGCTGGCCGCTAGGGGCACTTCCGTTGATTTAAGCGTCGAATATGTAAATTACCTAGATACGCCGATTCACGAACGTACTTGCGCCCGTCGCAGTAAGCTACGCCGTTTACGTAAGGCGTACGTCTGGCGTAAGTTTACCCCTCATAAAGCAGGGGTAAGTCATGTTAAGGTATGGACGTCGGAAACGTCTGAACAGCCGTCGTATTTTACGTCGTTTACGTAAGTCGTACGTGAATGGGGCTGGGCGTAAGTTACGTTCACGTCGTACGCATTGAGCCGTCGTATCTTAGGGAGTATATGCGACGTGATTCTGAGCATGCGCGCGCATGCGCCGTTCGTACGGCCATGCATTTACATGGGGTCACGGTTAATTTTAATACAACACGCCCACTGCCTTGCTACTTTGAATTAGGCGGGCTTACGCCGGCCATTTTACGTTACGCCGGCGCAAGAAAGGGAGCAAGTGCTTTGTGAATACAGTACGAGCCTCTCTATGTTACGTTGGCGTAGCGCATATCAGATGCGCTACGCCGCTCTAAAGATACGCCGATCTCTCTGAATCCGGCCCCTAGAATACAGTGTATTGTATATACTTTTAGCATTGCACAAAAAAGCTAGCATTCTAATACAGAACAGAGAGCAAGTAGTAAAAGCATTTACCATTACATTTTCAAAACAAAAGGAATAAACACTATGGCCCAGATTCACAAAGGACTTACGACGGCGTATCTCCACGTACGCCGTTGTAAGTCCGAATGTGCGCCGTCTTATCTTTGCGACTGATTCATAGAATCAGATACGCCTCACTGTTGCCAAGATACGCGCGGCGTAAGTCTCCTACGCCGTCGTATCTTGGGGTGCATATTTCCGCTGGCCGCTAGGGGCGCTTCCGTATATTTCCGCGTCGAATATGCAAATGAGCTATATACGCCGATTCACGAACGTACTTGCGCCCGGCGTATTAAAATACGCTGTTTACGTAAGGCGTACGACCGGCGTCACTTTACCCCTCATAAAGCAGGGGTAAGTCATGTTAAGGTATGGACGTCGGAAACGTCGGAACAGCGGCGTATTTTACGTCGTTTGCGTAAGTCGTACGTGAATGGGGATGGGCGTAGGTTACGTTCACGTCGACTAAGCATTGAGCCGGCGTCATTTACGGAGAGAATTTGACGTGATACTGAGCATGCGCGCGCATGCACCGTTCGTTAGGCGCGTCATTTACGTGGGGTCACGATTCATTTCCATACAACACGCCCCCTACCAGCCTGCTTTGAATTATGCTGGCTTACGCCGGCCCATTTACACTACGCCGCCGCAACTTAAATAGGATACGCTACGCCCAACTAAAGATACGCCATTGTATCTGAATCTGGCCCTATATTGCACAACATACTAATTCAAGAAATTCATGGGACTGTACACCCTATTAACACCCATCATGCCATAACCACATACCTAAATAATAAAGAAAACACAGAACAAGGATAGTGGAAAAGTTTAGGCTGCAGCCCCTATATTGGGTTTAAATCTATTTTAGTTATTAAATAAACTTTATTCTTTAATACCAAACAGAACTGCTGTTAACCATTAACAGACCAATCACTAAGACTCGAGCCAAATAACAGTTTATCAACCACTGTCCACCAACTAAATGGGCAACATCTCATACTGGTCACTGGAATTTCAACATGGCACCTCATGGCAAAGAACTCTTTAAGGATCTGAAAAAAATAATTGTTGCTCTACATAAAGATGGCCTAGGCTATAAGAAGATTGCCTAGAAATCCCGCAAACAGTTTGCTGAACACAAGCAGACTAAGGTAATGGATTACTGGAACCATGTCCTATGGTCTGAAGAGACCAAGATAAACTTATTTGGTTCAGATGGTGTCAAGCGTGTGTGGCGACAACCAGGTGAGGACTACAAAGTGTGTCTTGCCTACAGTCAAGCATGGTGGTGGGAGTGTCATGGTCTGGTGCTGCATGAGTGCTGCCGGCACTGGGGAGCTACAGTTCATTGAGGGAACCATGAATGCCAACATGTACTATGACATACTGAAGCAGAGCATGATCCCCTCCCTTTGGAGACTGGGCCACAGGGCAGTATTCCAACATGATAACGACCCCAAACAAACCTCCAAGACGACCACTGCCTTGCTAAGAAGCTGAGGGTAAACTAATGGACTGGCCAAGCATGTCTCCAGACCTAAACCCTATTGAGCATCTGTGGGGCATTCTCCAACGTAAGGTGGAGGAGCGCAAGGTCTCCAACATCCACCAGCTCCGTGATGTCGTCATGGAGGAGTGGAAGAGGACTCCAGTGGCAACCTGTGTAGCTCTGGTAAACTCCATGCATAAGAGGGTTGAGGGTTAGAGTTAGGTTAGGGGTTAGGGTTAGGGTTTAGGGTTTTCCCTTGAAGAATAAGGCTAGGACTCAGGAATTGGAACAGGCACCTCCCCCAGAGGTCAAAGATCAGAAGGGGGGATCCCAGAGGTCAAAGTTCACGGGGCGTGGCTGACCATCCCCCACCAAAGTGTACCGCCTACCCCAACTAAGTCGGGGAATGAACAAGTCGGGGAAAGTGTGATCTGGGAAAGGTAGGGGTTTAAGGTGGGGAGAGTCACTAGTGGAGATGCACTTAGGGTTTTTCCAACAAACCAAGCGGGATCTGGGAAAGGTAGGGGTTTTAGGGTGGGGAGATTTACTAAGTGGAGATGCACTTAGGGTTAAAGTTTATAGGTCATAGGTCAGTTAGGGTTAGTGTTAGGGTTGAGACTTAGGGCCAGATTCTCGTAGAATGGCGTATCTATGCGGCGGCGTAACGTATCCGATTTACGTTACGCCGCCGCAAGTTTTTCAGGCAAGTGCTTTATTCACAAAGCACCTGCCTGTAAAGTTGCGGCGGCGTAGCATAAATCACGCGGCGGAATTCAAATTCGGCGGGTAGGGGGCGTGTATCATTTAAATGAAGCGCGTCCCCACGCCGAACGAACTGCGCATGCGCTGTCCGTAAAATATCCCAGTGTGCATTGCTCCAAATGACGTCGCAAGGACATCATTGGTCTTGACGTGAACGTAAATGACGTCCAGCCCCATTGAATGAATGAATGAATGAAAAACTTATAAAGCGCGGCGCATGCGAACTGAATCGCTTCTGGGCGCTAGTTGTTCGTGTCTCATGACATCAAAAGAGCAGAGTTTTGATCTGCCTTCTGAAAGTCAGGTGGTTTTCCTCCAACCGAATGCTGGTTGGTAAAGCGTTCCATAGTCTAGGACCCTGAAAAGCAAACCTTCTTTCTCCTTTGGACTTGTATTTGGTTTTTGGTACCCTGACCAGATTTTGGTCGGTGGATCGCAGAACGCGATTCGAATTGTGAGGTTCTATCTTGTCGCAAAGATATTGCGGAGCCTTCCCATGGATGCACTTATGTGTCAGGCAGAGTGCTTTAAATGCAATTCTGCCTTTTACTGGCAGCCAGTGAAGGGTTCTCAACGAAGGTGAGATTGATTCCCATGTTTTTTTCCCAGTCACCACTCTGGCGGCCGTATTCTGAACGACTTGCAGACGGGAGATTTGGTACTTTGGGAGTCCGAGGTACAGGGCGTTGGCATAGTCCAGTCTGGAATTCACGATTGTTCCCACCACGACTGCTACGTCTTCTTTGGGGATAAATGGAATAAGTCTGCGTAGTAGGCGCAACAGATGGTGCGCTCCGCTGACTACTGACCCTATTTGTGCGTCCATTGTCATGAAGGTGTCGAAGATGACCCCGAGACTTTTGACTTTGGAGCTAGGGGTGATGATTTGGCCCAGAATGGGCGGCGGTGTCCAGGTTGTTGCCAGTTGACTCTTTCGGCTGGCGTGAAACATAAGAAGTTCTGTTTTGGAACTGTTGAGTTTAAGATAACTCTTAGTCATCCAGTTTTCTATCGAAGAGAGACATTTCTCTAAACTGAGATGATGATCCTTTTTGTTGCAGATGCGAAAATACAGTTGCGTATCGTCTGCATAAGAGTGATAGAGTAGTTCTTGGCTACTGATAATATCAAAGAGAGGGCGAAGATAGATGTTGAAAAGCACCGGTGACAGGGGGGATCCTTGGGGGACTCCACATGACACCGTGCGCTTTTCCGACGTGAAAGAACCCAATTTAACTGTTTGTGATCGGTTTTCAAGAAAGGAGGAAAACCATGGTAAATCACCTTCTGCGACTTCTGCTACCTTGGCTAGTCGCATCAGTAACAGTTTGTGGTCTACCGTGTCAAAGGCTGCGCTTAGGTCCAGCAGAACTAGGAGACAAGATTCTCCTTCGTCTGCGGCCTCGAGGGCATCGTCCCATATTTTGAGTAAGGCCGTTTCTGTCCCGTGTCCGGGACGGAAGCCTGATTGTAATGGATCCAGTAGATTGTGGGTATCTAGATGCTGTTGCAGCTGTTGTACCACTACTTTCTCCATTATCTTGGAGAGAACATTTAGGCCTGTTATGGGGCGGCGGTGAGTTGGGTCCTTGGGATCCAGGTTAGGTTTTTTCAAGATGGGCTGGATTGTGCCCTCTTTCAACAGGGATGGCACTGTGCCTTCCTTAAATGACTGGTTTATAAGCTGTGTGATGGGTGGTGCCAGGATGTCGGCACATTCCTTCAGCAGTTTGGTGGGGATGATATCATTGGGCGATGTGCTGTTCCGCAAAGCACCAATGATATTTTTTGTGGTATTGATGGAGATCGGTTCCAGAGTGAACTTTGTTGATTGTAGAGCGTTTCTGTGGGTGTTTTGTGGTTGATTGACGGTGGGGTTGAGGGGGGTATTGTTTTGCAAGATGCTTTCCCGGATTCTTTCAATTTTGTTGGGCGCTGTTAATCGCCATAGAAAAATGATGTTTCTTGGCTTTGAAGATTTCTTTATGATATCGTGTTGTTATTGCCTTGTAGATGATGAGGTTATCCTCTGCAGGGCTTCTTTTCCAGGCGGCTTCCGCCCTTCTGCGCTCTTGCTTCAGAAGCGACAGCTGGTTGTTGAACCAGCCAGACTTTCTTTTTCGGATGCAGGCTTTGCGTTTCGGTGCTACTAAATCGGCTGACTGTAGCAGGGCTGTGTTTATGGCATCCAGTGTATCTGCGGCTGTTTGATGTGGATGGATTGTTTTGATTCTGTTTCCCAAGGTAAATTTGAAGAGTTCCGAATGGAGCTTCTTCTGAGATCTAGCCCAGTGTATTGTCACCGGCTTGGGTGCTTTTATCACTGGGGGAATTTTGGAGATTATGAAATTGATTGCATGGTGGTCTGTCCATGGAAATGGTTCATTTTCTAAAATGCTTATTTTCAGATTTTGTCTGAAAATTAGGTCGAGTGTGTGACCTGAAGCATGTGTTGGCCCGCATATAAGTTGCTGTAGTCCTAATCCTTCCAGGTGATCGATGCAGGCGTCCGCAATGGGATCCTGTGCGGAGTTGGCCCACAGATTAAAGTCCCCAAGCAGCAAAAGGTGTTTGCTGTTAAGGGTATAAGTGGATATAAACTCCGTTAAAGATGGCAAAAACTGCGATTTTGGCCCAGGTGGCCTATAGCAGAGGAGAATGTGAACAGTCTCCTGGGGGGAAGTTTGAAGTTGAAGAGTAAGGGTTTCCATGAATGGAAGAGGATTTTGAAGGGCTGGCTTAGTGATTGTAATGTGATTCTTGTGGATCACCGCCAGGCCTCCTCCTCTTTGCCCTATTCTGTTTTCCGTTATAATGCGATAGTTTTCTGGCACCAATTCTCCGAGAATGGTGTTGCAGTCGTCTGAGAGCCAGCTTTCTGTAATAAAGAGGCAGTCTAGATCGTTTTGTAGTAAGAAATCGTGGATTTCTAATCTGTGTTTTACTGCCGATCTTGTGTTGATCAAAGCACATGATATGTGCTTGAGCTGGGTTAAATAGTTAAACTTTTTGATGGTCGATCGTCGATCGAATCTCAAAAGTTGCTCTATTTTTAAGGCCTTTTTGGTGACGGCTGGTAATGCTGTTGCGAATTGTCTCAGACCCCGAATAGAGTCCGCAGAGTATCGCAGATTAGCCATTGTCGCCAGTCACATTGTCGTCAGTCTTTCCAAATTGCGGCGGCCGCGAATGAGGCCTGGTCTGGCGCGGATGCGGGAAGAGCCGCGAGACGCCGGACGTGATGGGTGGAAGACTGTCCAAGTGAGCCGTCACTCGTTGAGTCTTCTCTCCCCGATTGGTCCAGAGGAAGGCGAAAAACCCCAGGCGTGCTGTGCCAATCTGCAGCGATCGGGGGAAAAAATTCCTTCCTGACCCCTTAACGGCGATCGGTGCAACCCTGGATCAATTGGCTAGGGGGGTGTGTGGGGGGGGTCTTAGTCCTGTTTTTTTGTGCTGTGTCTGCAGCAGCCGAGAGCTGGGAGGACCCTGCCTGGCTGCACTATGCCTGGGGAGAGCCGACTCGTTTGAGAGCGTCCTGCTCTCACTATCCCTGGGGTGAGCAGACTAAGATGAGAGCGTCTGCTGCACCGCTGAATCTATATAGCAAGAGTTCCAACTTTATTAGCTGCAAGCTTGTTCTGGATCAGTGATTGAAAAAAAAAATAATGAAGACTCCTGTCTTACCTCCTGTTTCAAACTCCTGTTTTTTAACTCAGACACTTTTGATCAAAGAATGCACTTCTGGTCAGAGAGTCCACATGTGAAGCCATTCACGGACGACTTACGCAAACGACGTAACTTTTTAAAATGTTGACGCGGGAACGACGGCCATACTTAACATTGGCTGCGCCTCATATAGCATGGGCAACTTTACGCCGGGAAAAGCCTAACGTAAACGTTGTGACTTTACTGCGTCGGCCGCACGTACGTTCAAGAATTCGCGTATCTAGCTAATTTGCATACTCAACGCGGATTTCGACGGAAGCGCCACCTAGCGGGCCAAAAAAAATGCACTTAAGATCCGACGGCGTAAGAGACTTACGCCTGTCGGATCTAATGGATATCTATGCGTAACTGATTCTAAGAATCAGTCACATAGATACGACGGCTCAGATTAGGACTTACGACGGCGCAGCGCCATGTACGCCGTCGTAAATCCTAATCTGAGTCCTTTGAGAATCTGGGCCTTAGGGTTTTCCCTTGAATAATAAGGCTAGGAATCAGGAATTGGAACAGGGACCTCCCCCAGAGGTCAAAGATCAGAAGGTGTTTCCCAGAGGTCAAAGGTCAAAGGGCATGGCTGACCCGCCTACCCCAACTAAGTCGGGGAATGAACAAGTTGGGGAAAAGCGGGTTAAAGGGGTTGTAAAGGAAAAAGAAAATGTTCATAATAAGCATCCTTTACCTGCAGACATTCCTCTTTTCACTTCCTTATTGTTCGTTTTTGCTCAGAAGTTGCTCTATTTCTTCTCTGTTCTGTTCACTTCCTGCTTTTCTGATTGTTACTTACCACCGTGAAGGGAGGCTTTACTGCGGTGGTCAGTGACGTGCTTGCCCCCTCCTGGGAACTACATCTATGCGGCAGGACCGTATCCGCGGATAAATCCTCTGAGGACCAGGATGCAATGGCACCCCCCTGCGAACCCTGGAGGTCTGCCCCTGGTGTGTGTAATCAATATTTGCACCGAGTTATTGGGTTTGTAATGATAACTAACAGATTTGGCTTCAGCCATAAATGAATGTCCATTATCAATCTTAAAGAGTTCTCCTTAACCACTTAAGGACCAGAAGATTTTTCACCGTTAACCACTTAAGCCCCGGACCTTTAGGCAGCTAAATGCCCAGGCCAGGTTTTGCGATTCGGCACTGCGTCGCTTTAACAGACAATTGCGCGGTCGTGCGACGTGGCTCCCAAACAAAATTGGCATCCTTTTTTCCCCACAAATATAGCTTTCTTTTGGTGGTATTTGATCACCTCTGTGGTTTTTATTTTTTGCACTATAAACAAAAATAGAGCGACAATTTTGAAAAAAATGCAATATTTTTTACTTTTTGCTATAATAAATATCCCCCAAAAACATATATAAATTTTTTTTTTCCTCAGTTTAGGCCGATACGTATTCTTCTACCTATTTTTGGTAAAAAAAATCGCAATAAGCGTTTATCGATTGGTTTGCGCAACATTTATAGCGTTTACAAAATAGGGGATCGTTTTTTGTTTTGTTTTTACTACTAATGGCGGCGATCAGGGATTTTTTTTCGTGACTGCAACATTATGGCGGACACTTCGGACAATTTTGACACATTTTTGGGACCATTGTCATTTTCACAGCAAAAAATGCATTTAAATTGCATTCTTTATTGTGAAAATAACAGTTGCAGTTTGGGAGTTAACCACAGGGGGCGCTGAAGGAGTTTCGTTTCACCTAGTGTGTGTTTACAACTGTAGGGGGGTGTGGCTGTAGGTCTGACGTCATCGATCGAGTCTCCCGGCGGCTAGAAACGAATAGCTGCGCCCTCGTCCCGGATTGCTCCCCGCGGGTTTCCGACCGCTGCATGTACCGGGGGGGGGGGGGGGGGTCCCATGTACGCCCATATGCCTGTGTGTGCCATTCTGTGGACGTACATATACATGCGGCGGGCGTTAACCGGTTAATGACCAGTCCATTTTTTGCGATATGGCACTGCATCACTTTAACTGACAATTGCGCAGTCCTGCGACGCTGTACCCAAGCAAAATGTATGTATTTTTTTCCCCACAAATAGAGATTTATTTTGGTGGTATTTGATCACCTCTACGGTTTTAATTTTTTGCGCTATAAACAAACAAAAAGCAAAAATGTTGCTATAATACATATCCCAAAAAATCAGTTTAGGTCGATATGTATTCTTCTACATATTTTTGGTAAAAAAAAAAGAAAAAAATTACAATAAGCATATATTGATTGGATTGCGCAAAAGTTATCGCGTCTACAAACTATGGGATAGATTTAGGCACTTTTTTTATTATTGTTTTTACTGATAATGGTCGGTTGAGACATTGCGGCGGACAAATCTGACCCAAAGGACACTTTGTGGGGACCAGTGACACTGGCAGGAAAGGGGTTAACAGTACTCTGAAAATGTCACATATCCATGACACACAGTAATGTAGTTCCGTTATCCATGAACTCTGTCAGTTTTAGAGTGTTATTTATGTTTTATTATTGGTTACTTTTTTACCTCACAAGCTACACTCTAGTGAACTGCGTTATTGCGTTATTGTTCAGCTGCCAAGTGTTGCACTTTGGACGTCAAAAGTTTATCTGCTATTTTTACCAGACAGAGCTGTCCAGCAAAAGAGGCAATTAGAGAGTTAAAACATAGCACTGGCAGGGGTGCTTACAATAGTCAGCTTTTATTTATTTTGTTAAAAGCTTACAGTAAACTGCTTTAAAAAGGTGTTAGCAGGAGTCTGGTTTCATTTGTTAGTCACTTACTGTATGTAAGGTCCATCCAAATCTACTAGACCAGTGCTTTACAACCTTTTTTAGTTACAGTACCCTTTCAACTTATGCAAAATCTCAAAGCACCCAGCCTAAAATGGGGTCCTTCCCTTGCATCAGAAGACCCCCTTTACACATCTGAGTCCCCCATTCACATAAGCACCCTCTGTATTCTCCACATTTCACATCAGAGTACTCAACCCCCACCCTTCCTTTAATATACTCCTTCCCCCCTTTAACATGAGAGTCCTCACTCAGTCTCTCTGTTTAACATCAGAGTCTCCTGTCCTCCCTTTAACATCAGAGTCCTTAGTCTCCCATTCCATATCAGAGTCTTCAGTCCTCCCTTTAACATCAGAGTCCACAGTCTCCCCTTACACATCACAGTCTTCAGTCCCTTCTTTAATAGGCTCCCCTACCCCTGCCACATAAGAGTCTTCAGTCCATCCCTTTAACATTAAAATCCTCAGTCTCCCCTTCCACATCATAGTCTTCAGTCCCTTCCTTTAACATCAGAATCCTCAGTCTTCCCTTCCACATCATAGTCTTCAGTCCCTTCCTTTAACATCAGAATCCTAAGTGTTCCCTTCCACATCATAGTCTTCAGTCCCTTCCTTTAACATCAGAATCCTAAGTGTTCCCTTCCACATCATAGTCTTCAGTCCCTTCCTTTAACATCATAATCCTCAGTCTTCCCTTCCACATCATAGTCTTCAGTCCCTTCCTTTAACATCAGAATCCTAAGTGTTCCCTTCCACATCATAGTCTTCAGTCCCTTCCTTTAACATCAGAATCCTAAGTGTTCCCTTCCACATCATAGTCTTCAGTCCCTTCCTTTAACATCAGAGTCCTCATTCTTTCCTTCCACATCATAGTTTTCAGTCCCTTTCTTTAACATCAGATTCCTCAGTCTTCCCTTCCACATCATAGTCTTCAGTCCCTTCCTTTAACATCAGAGTCTTCAGTCTCCCCTTCCACATCAGTCTTCAGTCCCTTCCTTTAACATCAGAGTCCTTCGCCTTTCCTTATAGTATCAAAGTCCTCAGTCCCTTCCCTTAAAGCGGAGTTCTGGCCATTTATTTTTTTATTTTTTTAATGAATAACCCCAGTGACAGTTACAACTTGTATAAATTACCATGTTTTGTATATTATACAGTTTCCAGTCTTTCTGTGCCTCTTAGGACTTACTTGTAACTACTGATCCAGCACACAGTGATCCTGATAGTGGGCATCTGAAGCCCGCTGGGACTCTCTTCCGGAATTAGGGGCAGCTGGCTACCCAGCATGCACCTCCCGATCTCACGCATGTGCAGTGGGAACGAATCACGTTGTTGTAAATTAGGCTGTAACATCAGAGTTCTCTGTCATCCTCCACCTTTCACAACAGTGTTCAATCCACCACTTTAAAATCAGAGTCCCCATTCTCCGACCCATTCACATCAGAATCCTCGGCCCTCACCTTCCCCTTCCCCCACATGAGTCCTCAGTTGGTCTGTCTGCACCATGGAAATACATGACACGCAAAAATATGGAATGCAGTGTGGCACCCCTGATGAGCCCAGAAGGCAACCCAGGGTGCCATGAAGACTCTATACTAGACCATTTACCCTCTCCAGACAATGCTCCTGTCAAAGGTTGTCTCCATGACGCCTTCATACAGGAAAAATCTTAAGACAAGAAGTGTGTTACTGGTCAGATAACAAGGTGAAAATAAAGGAAAAAAATAAATAAACTAATGTAGCCACCACATGTATGAATTGGTAAGCTGCAATCAATAAAAAGTTTTATTTTAGATTTATATACACTTTAAGCTTGGAAACAGACATCCCGGTTTGTATTCATAAGGAGACCCATCTAGGCATTGCAATATAATAATAATAATCATCAAGAAGACCAGGATTCAATGCCGAAGCAAAAAGTTACCAATGTGCCTATTAAAGCATCCAAAAGACGTAGCTCTGCTTGTTTGCACCCCCCCCCCCTTCCTCATTGCTACCATTGCTACTTTTGCCACTTTTTGGGGGGAGCAGGTACCTAGTTTTGACATGTACCCACTCCCACTATAAGACCAGATCGCGACGGTGATCCCCACGCAGCCTTCTGGGACACACGTAGGTCCCAGAAGACTGTGGGACCATTTAGAATGCGCAGCGCGACTCATGCATGCGCAGTAGGAAATCGGCTGTGCAGCCGGAAGGCTTCACTACTGGTTTCCCTTACCTAAGATGTCTGCACCCGAAGTCGATTCGAAAATCGACTTGTGGTGCGGACATCACTGGATCCCTGGACAGGTAAGCGCCTTTATATTAAAAGTATTTGTAGCTGCTGACATCTAATTTTCTGGGGGTAGACTGGAGCTCATCTTTAAGTGCTTAGGGATATTTGTAGTTTTCAGTGTACAGTAATGTATTGCAGTCCTGTACGCCTGAAACGCTGCCAACACAAATGCTTGGTAGAAAAATGCATCCCCCCTATCCCTCCTCAAATAAACATGTATTAAAATACAAAGCATTCTCAGAACAGGAACTTTACACTGGCCATACACTGGTAGATGTTCAAAATTGCGTTTGGTTCAAACAATGGATTTTGGCATGAATGGAATTTCCTGAAATAAAATCACATTTACTGTTTCCTGTTATCCTGTTTCATTGAATTTTCACTACGGTTGAAAACTAACATCAGTCTAACCCCATTAACCATTAGAAAATTGAACAAACGTTACAAAAGTGGATTTTTGAGTGCAATTCTACTAGTGTATGGTCAGCTTTAGAATGATTTATCTGATAAAATGGGTGGGTCACTTTGCTAATGATTGAATGTATGTGCGCAAATTCCAGCTGAAGTTGCTAAGCTCTGTAAAGAGGTTTTTTTTTGTTTGCTTTTTTGTGTGTCTATGTATATAAGGTGTGTCTAAAATGTTCAGTGAATGGTCCGATATCTCAACAGCAACAGGGGCCAGGTGTGCACGCACTATGGTATATATATTTGAAAATTTATCAATCCTGATATATTGACAGCCTATTTCATTTTTTAAGGCCCTAAAATGCCAGGACAGTACAAATATCCCCCAAATGACCCCTTTTTTGAAAAGTAGACAATCCAAGGTATTTAGTAAGAGGCATGGTGAGATTTTGAAGCTATAATTTTTGTCATAATTTTTTTGGGAAAATTAAAGGAAATAAGTAAAGATTGGGTGTATTTTTATGTCACCAGTGCAGTACAGCATTATCATATGACTGGTGGGGCATTGATCAGGGATACTGGTTGGTGACAGGATGTAAAAATGTAAACATATTTTTCTTACATTTTTTTTTCTTCCCTCAGAATTTTTCTTTTTTACATACACTCATGAGAGTAGTTCAGTGTCACCATAGTGATCAAGGATTTTTTTCCAAACCGTTCTTGCTTATTACAGTAATGAGCACTGATATAAACAATCATTTTATGTCATGAATGGCTTTCAATCATGACAGCTTGCTTACTATTGTGATCTATGACTGGCTACAGCATGGTACAGGGTGCAAGGTACCATGTGATCTGGGCCAATCACAGCATCACAATAGTAAGCCAGCAATCACAATTTTAAGCCTTACATGACTGTTTAGATTACATGTAATTATATGATCGCTATGATTGGTATTAGTGATCACATGATACCCTGTGTCCACCGAACACAGTGGTCATAGAATCGCACCGGTGGTGCCCCAGGGGTGAACCAGTGCGCATGTGCATGTGCCGCCTGCTTGCACTAAAAAAAACGTGGACAATAGTGGTTAAAGCGTATAACGGTACAAAGATAAAGCAAAAAACGTATGCAGTGCAACTCTGCAATACATACACATTTCTCCATGTTTAATCCCATTAAAGACCTGAAGGTGCAGACACTAATTATTCTGTAGACCAAAATAAAAGTTTGGAGGGCTATAAGTCAGTAGGTGTGCACAGGACAGCTCTTTTCTGACATGAATAACAGATATTTTTTGCACTAAAGGCTCATACACACGGTAGGACATCCAACAAAATTTCCCTTGGATTTTTGTCCTAATTGATTTGTCCTGCCACACCCATAGCATACACACAGTCAGACTTTTCTGCAAACTTTTCTAAAAGTTTCCTAACATCACGTGTTTTTTTTTGCTCTTTTCTGCTCTTTACCGCCACCCTTTGGTTAACTTCTGCTATTGTTTGTTGCTTTTAACATTGGTTTTGAGCATTCGTATTTGCACTTTGTCCAAAAGTTGGTTGGATTGCTGTACACACAGTCACACAAAGCACCATCGGACTTTTGTTGCCGAAAAGTTGGTCCGTTCGCAGACCCAACTTTTTGTTGGATGAAACCAGAAAAAGTTGGTCTGATGGAGCGTACACACGGTCGGACAAATTTGAAAAGTTGCAGATTTTGAAGTTGGTTGGCCAAAAGTCCTACCGTGTGTACAGGGCTTTATAGTGGAGTTTCACCCATTAAAAAGTCAGTAGCTACAAAAAGTGTAGCTGTTGACTTTTAATAATCAGACACTCACTCACCTGTCCCACGGTCCAGCAATGCGGGCGCACGAAGCCTCACTCCTCTCCTCTTCATCTCTGCGGTGCCTGCATTCTAACTGCCGGCTGTGACTTCACAGCCGGGCACGCACTGCGAATGTGTGAGGCGCTCTGCGAATAGCCAGACAATCTTCTGGGATGTGTCTCAGAAGATTGCAGGGAGGGAGGGGGGAGAGGTGAACTTCCTTACTGTGCCACGGCGCCAGGGAAAGAAGTGGGAGCTAGGTGCCTGTAAAAACTGGATAGCCGCTCCCCCCCCCCCCCCAAAAAAATAACATGCCAAATGTGGCATGTCACAGGGTCACCAACACTTAAGTTTCATTTTTGGGTGGAACTAAGCTTTAACAGCTATAACAAAACACTTACTGTATATTGATATATTTACCTGACCAAATGGTAGTTAATATGAGAAGTTAGTTAATAGTTACCTATGCCCTTGTATGCCACACCCAACATTCAACGCAGTGTAGTTACGTCCATTGTTTCCTGGGATCTCCACCACATTTCCTTCTCCAAGTACAGTAAAACCTTGGTTTGCGAGCGAAATTCGTTCCAGAAACATGCTTGTAATCCAAAGCACTTGTATATCAAAGCATTTTTTTACAGGGTATAAAAGAGAAGAGAGGCACCTCTAAGTGTAGCAATAAGTTTCTGAATGTTGTACCTTCATTAAATGTAACCATTTTGCTACACTTAGGCCTCGTACACACGACCGAGTTTCTCGGCAAAAACCAGCAAGAAACTTGCTGGGAGATATTTTTTTGCCGAGGAAACCGGTCGTGTGTACATTTTCGTCAAGGAAACTGTCGAGAAACTCAACGAGCCAAAAAGAGAGCAAGTTCTCTATTTCCTCAACGGGAATGGAGAAACTTGCCTTGTCGAGTTCCTCGACAGCCTAACAAGGAACTTGACGAGGAAAACGATGTGTTTTGCCCATCGAGTTCCTCGGTCGTGTGTACGAGGCTTCAGAGGCTCCTCTCTTTTTTTTATACTCAGTTGTGACATGACTCTACTCTTATATCAAGACATCGCTTGTATATCAAGGCAAAATGTATTAAAACATTTTGCTTGTCTTGCAAAACGCTCTCAAACCAAGTTACTCTAAAACCAAAGTTTTACTGTATCTCAAGTTCTGATGCTGGGAGTTATGTGTAGGGTTTCCATTCTATAGTGTGAAGTGAAGTAGAGAATTAAAGCCTAACTTCAGGTTTCTTTTCACTTTAAATAGTTTATTCAGGCCAAGCTGGCCCATATGAACTATTTCCATTACTAAGAAATGCACCTGTTGTTAGTAGACATATCAACTAAAATGGAGAACAAAGCATAACTTTCATTACATACTCACATTCTGGTATGGACTGTGACCAATCTCAAAGGTTTTACCACCCACCCTAACATTACCCATTACAGTCTCAATACAATTAATACAATTTCTTGCCCTACAGTGGTATCATTTGCAGCCTTCCTATATGTACTCAAAACCTCCTCCACCTAAGACTGTCAGCCACCAAGCCACTGTTGAACCAGCAGGACTGATATAGAAATCCCCGTCTCCATACTGATGGCCATGTTAAATAAACCCAAGACCAATGACTGCCTGTAGCCACCTAGACCACATACTACAAACTACATTCCCTGGACTGAACCACTTCTTGCTTCCAATAGACAAATTGCCACCAACCCTCTCTGGTGGCTGACCATGTACGCCCCACGCACTGCCCACACCCCATTACCTTAAAAACAACCCCCCCCCCTTACCATCAGACAGATAACTGCAACCTGCAATCCCTAAACTGACGCACATCTGCAAGATCAAACATTTATTCGATTTTAGATTTAGTACATTTCTTCAATTTGCCAATAAAGGTTTCTATATTTACAGTCCATAAAACATTTTTCTTCCCTTCTCATAACTGAGCACACTTTTTATGGTGTGCAGCAAAGCTGCCTTTATTGTCTACTATTTTGAAAATACAGCATGAGTTGGCATTTAGAAAAAGATGTTTATTATGGACATTTGTGGTCAGCATCGGTCTATAGTTTTTGCTCTCTCAGCCTGTAAATGCTAGGCAGAAATACTAAATGAAACCAGGCATACAAACATCACATATGTTCAGTCCAGAGATGAGACAAATCATATTTATTGCTATCCAGTCATCATGACTAAGCTGAAATAGTAGAAATAGGATACAGGGAGAAATGAGAGGCTTATGGATTTTGTGTGTGAACATTATAAGCAGAAATAAAGGCCCTATTGCAGTACAGTGTTGCCAACCTACCAGATTGAAATTTACTGGCATGAAACCCGAAATTTACTGGCGCAGCCACGTTTTTACTGGCATTTCACAAAAGTTACTAAATTAAATTTTTAGGTGCAAATTTCAGTATTTAGGCTACAAACAAGTACGCTAGGCAAATAGCAATGTGATTTAGGGTAGATGTTAAGGTAAAAAAATTTTTTTTTTTTGTTATTTTAGATATAATAAGGGCAAATTATTAAGTCACATCACCCCCTGCCTCCATCCCCCTCTGCCAGCAACACCGCCTGCCTTCACCCCCCTCTGCAGTGCCACAATCTCCCCCTGCCTCCAATCACCCCCTGCCTCCATCCCCATCCTCTGCGATGCCACCATCCCCACCCTCTGCGGTGCTACCAACACCCCCTGCCTCCAATCTCCCCCTGCCTCCATCCCCCTCTACAGTGCCACCAACAACCCCTGTCTCCATCCCCCACCCTCTGCGGTGCCACCATCCCCCTCTGCGCTGCCACCAACACCCCCTGCCTCCAATCCCCTCTGCAGTGCCACCGCAGCCACCATCACCCCCTGCCCCCAATCACCCCCTGCCTCCAATCTCGGTGCGCAGTTCCAAGCCGAACCAATCTCGGCCATTTTTACTGGCACATTCCCGCAACCACTGACATTTCCGAACGAGGGAAAAAAGTGCCCATCTTACAGACTGTCCGTAAAAATACGGACGGTTGGAAACACTGTTGCAGTATTACCAAGAAATCAGAGCATAGAAATACACCATAAAAATGGGGGCAAGAGTTCTGGTATAATGAAGATGGGGGAGGGTGAGGGGAGTATCGGTGATGTAGTGGGAACATTGATGGCGGGGAATGTTCTCTGGAAGATAATCGGATACAGAATTTACTATTACACCTGTTATATACCGGGAGGGGGACCTGGGCAGTCCTGAGTGTAATATTATCATTACAGGATGACATGGTGTCATGGGGGTGTCAGGGGAGAACTAATGGGGGACAGGAGGTGTCATTGCTGCAGGGTGACCAGAAATGGAGGATGCAGAGTCAGGACTATGGAGTTCCATGGGATAGAGGGGGTGCAGTATCAGGGCTATAGGGGTGCTGGGTGTGGAAGGGAGGGGTGCAGTGCCATGGCTGTGTGCCGTGGGGCTACTGGGTATAAAGAGTGCAGTGTGAGGACTATGGGGGTGCTGTGTGTGTGTGTGTGGGGGGGGGGTAAAGAGTCAGGGCCATGGGGGGTGGGGTATAGGGTGCAGTGTCAGGGCTATCGGAGAGCTGGGTGTAGGGAGGGTGGGGATGCAGCTATAGGGCTAAGGGGTGTGCTGTGTGTGTGTGGGGGGGAATGTCAGTCAGTCAGGGCTTTGGAGGATGCTGAGTGTGAAGGGGTGCAGTGTTAAGGCTATGGGGTGCTGGGTGTACGGGGGTGCAGTGTTAGGGCTATAGGGGTACTGCGTGTGGGGGAGAGTGGGTGGGGAAGGAAAAAAGAGAAAAAAATACATGCTAATTAAGGATATCTACATAATCTGTTGAAAAAGAAATGCTAACGGTTTGAGTATCAGAGTATCCCCAACATATTCTAGTGTGGGGCTTGGTT
Source organism: Rana temporaria (assembly GCF_905171775.1). Taxonomy (NCBI): domain Eukaryota; kingdom Metazoa; phylum Chordata; class Amphibia; order Anura; family Ranidae; genus Rana; species Rana temporaria. The sequence continues at coordinate 214,308,135 of NC_053492.1, forward strand.
AAACACTCATAAACTGTGTACATACCACATAACCATTGGGTTTGATTTACTAAGGGCAAATAGATTGTGCACTCTGCAAGTGCAGTTGCTCAAGAGCTTAGTAAACGAGAGGAAGCTCTGCTGGTTTTCATCATCCAATCATGTGTAAGCAAAAATGCTGTTTTTTTTTTTTTTATTCCCTTGCATGTGATTGGGTATTGATCGTAAAGTGAAGCTTTACTTTGTTTACCAAGCTCTGGAGCAACTGCACTTGCAAAGTGCACAGTCTATTTGCCTTTAAGTCAACGTCAGTGTGTTTTATAAAAATTTACCCATTTGGCATACATTATAGCAGTACGTTTGCAGCTTAAATAAAAATAAATGGGCTGCCTAAGCGCAAAGCATGTTAACACGTGATAGCTGCACATAACATTCTGAATCATATAGCACTGCACACGTGTAAAGGTGCCAGTAAAGTGTATATAAAGCCTAACAATGAATTTCTCTTATTTGTTCCCTTCATGTCTGCTAAATATACAATTGAAAGAATTTGTTATATCTGTTCAATAAGTGCAAAAAATACCTGTTACTCATGAGAGAACTGCAGTGCTGTGTCAAGTGCTTAAGTAATGTGTTGTCTCAAAGAGAGTAATTGGCCCCTCTCAGACACCATAATGATTAATGATTGACCTACAGTGCCTTGCAAAAGTATTCACCCCCCTTGGCTTTTTACCTATTTTGTTACATTACAGCCTTTAGTTCAATGTTTTTTTAATCTGAGTTGTATGTGATGGATCAGAACGCAATAGTCTAAGATGGTGAAGTAAAATTTGAAAAATATATACATAAAACTATTTTTCAGAAATGATAAAAATGAGACGGGACACATGGTATTTATTGCTATCCAGTCATCATGACTAAGCTGAAATAGTAGATATAGGATACAGGAAGCAAAGAGAGGCTTATGAATTTTATGTGTGAACATTATAAGCGGGAAAAAAGGACAGATTTCAGTATTACCAAGGAATCAGAACATAGAAATACACCATAAAATGGGGGCAAAAGTTCCGGTATTATGAAGAAGGGGGAGGGCAGGGCCAGATTAAGAACATCATGGGCCTGGTGCTGAGGATTTTGGTGGGGCCTTTTAGGCTGCATTCACACCTCCGCGACAAGTAACGCCGCGTACGCGGCGTATTTTGCCGCGAATAGTGTAACTTTTTTTTTACAAATCCTTCCTATTGCTTTGTATGGCCGAACGCCAATGCCGCCTGAAAAAAAGGGTCCGGGACTTTTTTTCATGCCGCAGGTGTACGGCGTCTATGAGATGTGAACCATCTCATAGACAGCAATGGGAATTCTCCCCTCCAGCGGCACGAGCGGCCGGCGTCGGGCGTTTTGTCGCGGAGGTGTGAATGGGGTGTAATAAATAATAAATAAATGCGTGGGAATGACATGAACGCAGCCCAGCCAAGGCAAGTGACCAAAGGCACAGAACCCAGAAGGAAGACCGGGTGAAGATGGAAGTGTCCAGGCCCCGCCTGATTCATCGCAGCACTGGAGGGCTCAGTCTGAAAATGTAAGTGTACACTAATGTGCTAATATGCTGTGCATACTTGTACGTTGTGGCATAACCTACCCCAGGGCCTCTAAAAAGTAGTAATGTCAGGAAAGTTTACTACCGCTTTATTATGACAGGATCCCAGGAGCCTCTCATGGGGCCCCCTACTGACCCGGTGGACGGTGGCCCTTGGGCAGTGCCTAAGTGCACAGTTGCCAACATTTAAAAAATATTTTCAGGGCCACTTTTTTATATAAGTGCTATATTTAGAGTAGCTGAGATCCCCGATGTTCCTCTATACATCATAGTAGTAATCACAAAATTAAATAAGTACTAATAATGGGGCAGAACAAATATGAGAACTGATATTTCCTTTAGTTGAACTAACAAAAGTGTGTCCATTCTAGAGCTGGTAACATTGAGGATATTCAGTATAATTTTAAAGAACTGTTTTTGTGGGTAAGCGACATAGGGGAGGAGTATGGACGGTATATAAGTGGGAAGTATGTGCAGGTGAGGGAGAGGAATGTGGAGGGTCTAACAGTGGGCACTATGTACAGGAGAGGAGTACAAAGGGTACGGAAAAAAAGCACTATGTACAGGAGAGGAGTGTGAAGGGTATGACAATGGGCAGTATGTACAGGAAGAGTGAGGGGGTATGACAGAGGGTAGTACGTACCAGAGAGAAGTGTGGAGGGTATGATGGGGCAGTATGTAAAGGAGAGGAGTGTAGACGGTAGTGGGCTCTATGTATAGGAGAGGAGTGTGGAGGGTATGACAGTGTGAACACTATGTATAGGAGAGGAGTGTGGAGGGTATGACAGTGAACGCTATGTATAGGAGAGGAGTGTGGAGGGTATGACAGTGAGCAGTATGTACAGGAGAGGAGTGTGGAGGGTGCGACAGTGGGCACTAAGTACAGGAGAGAAGTGTATGACAGCAGGCACTATGTACAGAAGTGTGAAGGGTATGACAGTGGGCGCTATGTATAGGAGAGGAGTGTGGAGGGTATGACAGTGGGCACTATGTATAGGAGAGGAGTGTGGAGGGTATGACAGTGGGCACTATGTATAGGAGAGGAGTGTGGAGGGTATGACAGTGAACGCTATGTATAGGAGAGGAGTGTGGAGGGTATGACAGTGGGCACTATGTATAGGAGAGGAGTGGGGAGGGTATGACAGTGAGCAGTATGTACAGGAGAGGAGTGTGGAGGGTGCGACAGTGGGCACGAAGTACAGGAGAGAAGTGTATGACAGTGGGCACTATGTACAGGAGTGTGAAGGGTATGACAGTGGGCGCTATGTATAGGAGAGGAGTGTGGAGGGTATGACAGTGGGCACTATGTACAGGAGAGGAGTGTGTAGGGTATGACAGTGGGTACTATGTATAGGAGAGAAGTGTGGAGAGTATGACAGTGGGCACTATGTACAGGAGAGGAGTGTGGAGAGTATGACAGTGAGCACTATGTACAGGAGTGGAAGGATATTTAGGGACTGAGTAGTGGTTAAGCGGGTCATACATGGATTGAAATTACGCCAATTATGCAGAGATCAGCCATAGTCAATCTATGTATGGGCTAGCTGGTTTTACACAAGTCAATCTATTAATCAACTTGAGTACAACCAGCCTGTTTTTTTTTCTTAAAACAATCAGTGCTGCCAGCTAAAGTTAGCAACACTGATCATTGTACTCACTGGCAGAACACAATAACACTGCAGGAGTGATTCCCCCATCCACAGGTCAGCAGGTGAGAGGGTGTGTGGGGACAGGTGAGAGGGTGTGTGGGGACAGGTGAGAGGGTGTGTGGGGACAGGTGAGAGGGTGTGTGGGGACAGGTGAGAGGGTGTGTGGGGACAGGTGAGAGCGTGTGTGGGGACAGGTGAGAGGGTGTGTGGGGACAGGCTGGGGAGAGATACTAGTCAGTGGCTGGGTAGGCACTGGTAGTATCAGAGCCAGATACACACAGGTTACATACGCCACGATCGTTAGAGCGAGAACAATAATTCTAGTACTAGACCTCCTCTGTAACTCTAAACATGTAACCTAAAAAAATGTAAAGCATCGCTTAGGATACCAAAAAAAATTGTGCTAACTTAACTAACTAACTGTTTTTTTAATGAATGAAACATTTTTTTCCAAAAAAACATGTTTGAAAAATTGCTGCGCAAATACCGTGCTAGAGCTGCACAATTAATCGTTAAAAAAATCGTGATCTCGATTCAACCCCCCTGACGATCTTCAATGCAGAGTTTGCTGATTCTTTCATATAACAAGTGGAGAGACTTTCAGCTGTCAAAAGAAAATATCTGGGCAGTCTGCCAAGTTTTTAACAGGAAACATTGTAACTGACACTTCCTTCTTAGATCAAAGGGATACACTTCTGTGTGTAAAGAACAAATCTGGGCAGTCTGCCAAGTTTGTAAACAAAATGAAACATTGTAACTAAATTTAACCACTTAAAGTCCAACACTTGTTTCTTAAGTTAGAAAGCAATATTATTTGCTAGAAAATTACTTGGAACTGCCAAACATTATATATATTTTAGCAGAGACTCTAGGGAATACAATGGCTATTGCTGCAATATTTTATGTCACACTGCATTTTCCCACTTCAATGAATAATAAAAACCATAAAAACAAAACAGTGAAGTTAGCCCATTTTTTTTTTTTTTTATGTGAAAGATGATGTTACGCCGCAACAATCGTGAGAGAATCGTGATCTATCTTCTAAGCAAAAAAATTGCAATTCTCATTTTAGCCAGAATCGTGCAGCTCTGTACCCTGCAACATAAAAAGTGCAAAGACCACCATAGCGTAATTTTCTAGCAAAAAACAAATGATGATTTTTACATGTAGTAGAGAAGTGTCAGAATTGGCCTGGGTGGCAAGGGGTTAATTACCATGAGTAATATACAAATAATTATTATAAGCACTGTGATCCTATCAGTCTGCTGCAGTGTGTCAGCTTGTATTTATATTGGCCGCTCTGAATGTAGCTTCTGACAGGCTGTGCAAGCAGGCCCGTATCTCCGGAACCATAAATGATAGCCGTCCCATATTTTAACCAGTTGTGGGGTAGATCTTCCCATGCCTACCCCCAAATGTGGGGTTTCTGTGACCTCTGGTCATCGAGCTACAACCCCCCAAATTCGATCTTTTCGATCGAATTTTTTTTTTTTTTGGCAAATGGGCCTATCTTGAGAAAGGGGCCTGGAGCTGCAGCTCCATCAGCCCCATTGTTAATCCGGCCCTGGGGGAGGGTGAGGAAAGCGTCGGGTGATGTAGTGGGGAAATTGATGGCGGGGAATGTCCTTTCAGCAGATAAGAGGATACAGAAATTACTATTACACCTGTTATATACCAGGAGGGCGTCTGGGCAGACCTGAGTGTAAAATTATCATTACAGGATGACATGGCATCATGGGGGTGTCTGGGGAGAACTAATGAGGGACAGGAGGTGTCATTGCTGCAGGGTGACCAGGGGATTCAGAGTCAGTATTATGGGGTTCCATGGGATGGAGGGAGTGCAGTATCAGGGCTATGAGGGATGCTGTGTGTGAGTGTGGGGGGTGGGATGCATGTCAGTACTATAGGGGTGTTGCAGTGTCAGGGCCGTGGGGGCTACTGGGTATAGGGAGTGCAGTGTGAGGACTATGGGGGTACTGAGTGTGTGTGTTGGTGGGGGGGGGGGTAGAGTGTCAGAGCCATGGGGGTGATGGTTGTGGGGTGGGGGTGCAGTGTCAGGCTTTGGGGGTTCTGAGTGTATGGGGGTGGGAGCAGTTTTAGCAGGGCTATTTAAGGATATCTACGAAATCTGTTGAAAAAAAAAAAGCAAAATGTTTAAGTGTCAGAGTATCCCCAACATATTCTAGTCTGGGGCTTGTTTGAACACTCCTAAGCTGTGTACATACCACATAACCATTGGGCAAATAGATTGTGCACTCTGCAAGTTGCTCCATAGCTTAGTAAATGAGATGAAGCTCTGCTGATTTCCATCATCCAAAAATGTGTAGCGCCCCCTTACTTCCAGTATGGGCACTACGCTAAAGTTAGTGGGGAATGGGAGAGTTATTCTTGCTTCCATTCACAATGTCAAATTTGGGCTGCTGTCATTCCAGAAATGTCCTGTAGGTCAGCCTGCGCTCCAGGGGTGTTTTTTCCACCCCTGGGCAACAGGTGGCGCTATAGGGGTTCTGGCAGGGCAACTTTCCCCAGCAGCCAATTAGAGGAGTTTTCCCTCGCGGACCATGCTGGGGAGGGGTATATCTGTGGCAGACGCCATCTTTATTGGTTCGTCCCGCAGGTTCCAGGTGCAGCATCCACCTTTAGGGTGCGCGCATCCAACGGACCCCGGCAATGGCCTTCAAGGCCGGGGTCGAATGCTAAGCGTAGCTCTATGTTGCCGAGTGGGGCCCCAGTGACTTACTGGGTCCCCAGTTCTATTGAAAGGATCCCAGGCTGGATGCTGTTCGATTTGGGGGTCGGCTTGAGGAGAACCTGGAGGCAGGTTGTCCAACAGAACTTGAACGAACCATCGGGGATCTGGTGACCGGAATGCTGACAGGTACGCTTTGCTGTCATCCGGTGACCTACGCTAAAACCTACTGGGAGGATTCGCTCAATTCGTCCATTTAGCTGATTCAAAGTAATAGGCCTGTGGCAGAGGCCCTAGAGCCGGGTCTGTGAGAGAGATCTGTTCCTCCCAGCAATCTAAAGTGACACTTCGGCTGCCAGACTTGTGGCAGAAATCTGTCCGGGGGCACTTCACCCACTCTGGCTAGAGTGGCGACGAACTGCAATTTGGTACTACTGAGAGCAGGATTGCTCGGTTCTTATTCAGGCCTATTACTGCAAAGTTCTCCCCTTTTCTTCATCAACCGTTTCTTCCTATTTGATGTTGATGTTGGCCGTGTTGGCCTGGAAATAAAGCATTGGAAAACCTTTATTCACTGTCTGGACATTCGCTCACTACTCTGTTCTCCAGCTGCACCCCTAGACAACACCAAGGTAACTTAATACGCCGATCCCAAAACAAAACCAGCGGCTCCTGAGGGGGTAGCGCTACACATGTGTAAGCAAAAATGCTGTTTTTTCTCCACTTGCGTGTGATTGGGTATTAATTGTAAAGTGAAGCTTTACCTTGTTTACCAAGCTCTGGAGCAACTGCACTTGCAAAGTGCACAGTCTATTTGTCCTTAAGCCAACGTCAGTGTGTTTTATAAAAATGTACCCATTTGGCATACATTATAGCAGTACGTTGACAGCTTAATTAAAAATAAATGGTCTGCCTAAGCTAAGCTGACCAGATTTTGAAAATGAAATCAAGGGACATATTTTTTTTTTTATAGTAATGGCGGCAATCGGCGACTTTCTTCCTGTCGCCACCTGCCTCACAGCCTGTCAAGTCTTACTCTCCGGCCTTGGGTACTATTGGGTGGGAAGCGGAGGGAGAACATTCTGCCACGGAAGGCAAGGAGATAGGTAGGTAGGCGGCTCACCAGGACTTGAGCCAAGGCAGCGGAGCCATGCACCCGAAACTGAAGAACTATTCCCTCTGCTCCGACCAGCACATGATCATCAGAAAGGGGCACAGATAATGGAAAAAAATACACCCCCCTCAAGTTAGTAGGAGCGGCAGGGGGTGTGTAATTCAGATATTTTTTTTTTTTAATTCTGCACTGACAGTCTTTGAAATTGCCCCAGCCCCTGTTCAAATCCAATCCGGGGACAGACTTGGTCCGGGGACAATGTTCTCAATCCGGGGACTGTCCCCGGAAGTCGGGGATGTCTGGTCACCCTAGCCTAAGCACAAAGCATGTTAACACGTGGTATCTGCCCTTAGCATTCTGAATCATATAGCACTGCACACGTGTAAAGTTGCAAGTGAAGTGTATATAAAGCCTAACAATGAATTTCTCTTATTTGTTTCCTTTGTGTCTGCTAAATATACATGTAGCGCCTTTTGTGTACTTTTCAGTACAGGTGCTATATTAAATGTAGTTGGGGGATGAGAGAGTTACTTGCTCTCATCTATTATGATTCGCTAAATTTCGGCTGTTGCCAGCCCTGAACTGTCCTGTGGGTCATTCTGTGCTCCAGAGATGCAGTTTCATCTCTGGGTGGCAGGTGGCGCCAGAGGGGTCCAGGTGGAGCCGCTTTTTCCCAGCAGCCAATTAGAGGAGTTTTTCCTCGCGGAGCATGCTGAGGAGGGGTATTTCTGTGGTGGAGGCCATTGCTCAGAGTTCTTCGCGGGTTCCTGGTTCCAGGTGCGGCACCCACCTTTAGGGTGTGCGCACATCACGGGCCCCGGCGATATGGCCTACCAGGCCGGGGCGCACATGCTACGCGGAGTTCCTGACTCTGGGCCCTCATGGCCCGGAGCAACTGATGCTGCTAAGGGGCCCCAGTGACTTACTGGGTCCCCCATCTCAAATGAGAAGATCCCAAGCGAGTTGTGCTGTTTGGTGGGGGATCGGTCTGAGGAAAACCCGGAGGCAGGTGATCCAATAGGGCTTGAATGAACCATCGGGGATCTGGGTGACCGGACACTGACAGGTTGTATGCTGCAAACTGTCAGTCGGTAACCCCAAGCTAAGAAGTCCACCTGAGAAAGATTCAGGCGAGTTATAGTCTGGGAGGATTCGCTCTACTATCTCATGTTCTTGTATACTAGTCCTGTGGCAGAGGTCTCACTACCAATCCAAATTCTATTAGAGCCAAGTCGGTGGCAGAGACTTGTTCCTTCCCAGAAGTTCTAAGTGGTGCTCTGGCTGCCAGGCCTGTGAGAGGGGTCTGTCCATGGGCACTTTACCCACTCCGGCAGGAGTGGCGACGTGACAAGTGTAATTATTGGAAGCGGGACTGCTTTCTCTATCCATAGCCTGAATCTGCGAAGTTTATTCTCCTTTCACCAACCTATACTGTCTACCTCAAGTTGACTGTTGGTCGTGTTGAACCAGAAATAAAAGCATTGAAAACGTCAACCAACTGTTTGGACATTCCGTCACTGCTCTCACCACCATCATCACCCCTAGACACATCTCAGAGGTAACTTAATTATGCCGTCCCAAATCTAACCAGCGGCTCCTTCGGGGGTAGCGCTACATACAGTATCTCACAAAAGTGAGTACACCCCTCACATGTTTGAAAAAAAAAATTATATCTTTTCATGTGACAACACTGAATAAATGACACTTTGCTACAATGTAAAGTAGTGAGTGTACAGCTTATTTAACAGTGTACATTTGCTGTCCTCTCAAAATAACTCAACACAGCCATTAATGTCTAAACCGCTGGCAACAATAGTGAGCACACCCCTAAGTGAAAATTTACAAATTGGGCCCAAAGTGTCAATATTTTGTGAGGCCACCATTATTTTCCAGCACTGCCTTAACCCTCTTGGGCATGGAGTTCACCAGAACTTCACAGGTTGCCACTGGAGTCCTCTTCCACTCCTCCATAATGACATCACAGAGCTGGTAGATGTTAGAGACCTTGCACTCCTCCATCTTCCGTTTGAGGATGCCCCACAGATGCTCAATAGGGTTTAGGTCTGGAGACATGTTTGGCCAGGCCATCACCTTTACCATCAGCTTCTTTAGCAAGTCAGTGGTCGCCTTGGAGGTGTGTTTGGGGTCAATATCATGTTGGAATACTGCCCTGCGGCCCAGTCTCCGAATGGAGGGGATCATGCTCTGCTTCAGTATGTCACAGTACATGTTGGCATTCATGGTTCCCTCAATGAACTGTAGCTCCTCAGTGCCAGCAGCACTCATGCTGCCTCAGACCATGACACTTCCATCACCATGCCTGACTGTAGGCAAGACACACTTGTCTTTGTACTCCTCACCTGGATACCGCCACACACACTTGACACCATCTGAACCAAATATGTTTATCTTGGTCTCATCAGACCACAGGACATGGTTTTAGTAATCCTGGTCCTTAGTCTGCTTGTCTTCAGTAAACTGTTTGCAGGCTTTTTTGTACATCATCTGTATGTAGCGCCCCCCTACTTTTGGTACGGGCGCTACACTAAAACTAGTGGGGAATGAGAGGCTTAATCACTCCCATTCACGAATTATGGAATTTAGGCTGCTGCCAATTCCAGAATCGTCCTGTAGGTCAGTCTGCGCACAGGGTACGCGCATCCATGGGCCCTGCCACCGCGTCCTGCCATGCCGAGGTCAAGCACCATGCACCTTAATTAAACAGGGACCCCAGCGTCTTGCTGGGTTCCAAACTGTTGCTGGAGGGATCCCAAGCTGGGAGCTGTGCGGTGGGAATCGACTCGGGAGAACCTAGAACCAGAGGTTGTCCGGAGGGCCTAGACGAACCACCGGGGATCCAGTCACCGCACCGTATGACAGGTATGCTCAGACTGTCAGTGGGTGACATTGATTGAACTAACTGGGAGGATCTACTCAACCTGACTTTTCTAAATCCTAAATTGTCCAGCCTGTGGCAGAGGCCTGCATCCTCCCAGTGATTTTTTGCAAGTGACGCTTCGGTTGCCAGGCCTGAGATAACTGCCTGTCCGGAGGCACTTTACCCACCCTGATCAGGTGGCGACGAATTGTTTGGCATCATTGCTGAGAGCAGGCTTGCTCTCTCCTAACATCCGGAGGCCTGATACTAAAAACGACATTTTGAAAAACGACATAAAAAATTGAAGCATGTTCGAAAAAAATTTGGGTCGTTTTTTAGAAGACAAAAAACGATGTGAAGCTCACACACGATCATTTTAAATAACGTTTTTAAAAACGTTGTTTTATTTCATCACAAAAAACGACCGTGTGTACGCGGCATTAAGGTTTGACCTCATATTAGATGGTTTTGGTAAACCTGAAGAGGAAAACCTGCAGGAAAACTGATAGGGCCAGATCCACGAAGCAGTTACGCTGGCGTATCTATTGATATGCCGCGTATCTGCTAGGTTGCTCCGGGGGATGTTTGTTTTGTATCCACAAAACAAGATACGCCTGAAGCTGGGCTAGATCCGACTGGCGTACGTCTTAGTACGCCGTCAGATCTAAGGTACATATTTACGCTGACCGCTAGGTGGCGCTTCCGTCGATTTCCGTGCCGAGTATGCAAATTAGCTAGATATGCGAATCCACAAACGTACGTCCGGCCGGCCCTTTTTTTTACGTATTTTCGGCGTAACGTTACCCCTGCTATATGAGGCGTAGCCAATGTTAAGTATGGATGTCGGGCCAGCGTCGAATTTTCCGTTGTGTACGTCGTTTACGTAAAACATTTGCGAATAGGGCTTTGCGTAGAATGACGTTCACGTCGAAAGCATTGGCTTGTTGCGGGTTAATTTGGAGCATGCGCACTGGGATACCCCCACGGACGGCGCATGCGCCGTTCAAAAAAAACGTAATTTAAGTCAGGTCAAGACATATTAACATAAAACACGACCCCATCTCATCCATTTGAATTGCGCGCCCTTACGCCGACACAGTTACACTACGCCGCCGTAACTTACGGCGCAAATTCTTTGTGACTACGGGAAATACGATGTAAGTTACGGCGGCGTAGTGTATCTGAGATACACTACACCGGACATAAAGAAGTGCTGCGCTACGTGGATCTGGCCCATAGTGTGTATGATTCACATCTATGCATTTTTAGCGTTTTCTTTTTTTTTTTCTAAAAGAATTAGATAGAATTTCCATAGTACAGTCTTTAATGAAATATAAACTTCAAACACATATAAACTGCACACTTTAATATGAGTGCAAAAGTATGCATATTACTCATTGTAATTTTTTTTACACGGTTGTTGATATTTCTTGATCAGCTGAAAATTTTATTTATATTGTTTACATATATTTCATCAGCAATAGGCTTTCTTTTACTTCCTGGGGCCAAAAACTTCTTAATTGTTGGGACTGAAGATATTCTTCCTTTGAAAGCCTGTAAAAGAAGCAATATAACAGTATATTAAAATCCATCCTTCATATAAATAAAAATGTTTGAAAAGGATGACATAAAAAGGGTATAAAACATAAACCTTGTAAACGCAAAGGCAATAATGGAATATTCTGAGAATCCGCTGTGATGTTCATGTAGTATATACAGTACAGAATAAATAATGGAAAACCACCACTTTTGAGGGGTGTAATTGACAAGACATAGTTTTCCTGTCCTGGACATTTTCCATCAATCTATTGCAAAATGATTCAGCACACGGTGTGTATTCCCTATAATTCCTCATCCTTCCTTAGCTATTAAAATCAAACCTCAGACGCAGTCAGGTCCCACTGTTTATTGCCTGCTCCCGGCAGTTTTTTCCATTCAATTTTCCCCCCAATGACTATGTTGCAGTGTGCAGGTAGGCTGCATGTTCTATAGAGATAAATAGAACAGCAAAGTTGGGCAATTTCGTTCATCTCTATAGAACTTGTAGTCATACCTGAGTACTGGCGCACAAGTGCAGGGGGAAAGTAAATAGTGCCTGGTAAAGGAGAGAGCTGGGCAATGTAGAGGAGGACAGTGTTAAGTGTGTGATTTTAATTCTAGTATAATAGCTAAGATCATGGGGGTGGTTAAAGGGTGTGGTATTTGGGGGGGGGATTATGTTCATGTGGTTTATGCTTTTCCAATGAGTTGCACCAGCTTAATCTGTATTTAGGGCATGGCAGCCCACTTTTTTGAACCAAATGAAAAGTGAACATAAACATTGGTTGTCCATGCAGAGGTTTCCACCATCAGCAATGACAGTCAACTGAAAATGCAGAGCCACCTGGCTCCCATGTCAGCAGCACCGCTACACTTCTTACCAGTCCCTCTGACTGTATTGCCCAGCTCCTCTGGTTCACTTGGCTCACTTAGCCTTTAGTGACAGCGCCTTGCTGCATGACCCAGACCTGGCAAATGATAAGTGGTTCCCCTTGATAATCCAATAGGAGCCTACCTGACTCCTGGAATGAACCCTCCTGTGTCCTGGCTGCCAGCAGGGCACCTCTGAGCCCTTGGTTGAAACCTCTTGTCTCTTTACTCCTGGCTGGGGCTCCTCTGACCCCTGGTTGAGACCTTCTGTCTCCCAACTCCTGGCTGGGGCTCCTCTGACCCCTGGTTGAGACCTTCTGTCTCCCAACTCCTGGCTGGGGCTCCACTGACCCCTGGTTGAGACCTTCTGTCTCCCAACTCCTGGCTGGGGCTGCTCTGACCCCTGGTTGAGACCTTCTGTCTCCCAACTCCTGGCTGAGGCTCCGCTGACCCCTGGTTGACTCCTTCTGTCTCCCAACTCCTGACTGGGGCTCAGCTGACCCCTGGGTGAGACCTCCTGCCTCCAGTATGGGAGCCGTCTCCAAACTAGGAGCTCTGAGCTATTGTCAGGCTTGAATATACCCCTGGGTGAGACCTCCTGTCTCCAGTATGGGAGCCGTCTCCAAACTAGGAGCTCTGAGCTATTCTCAGGCTTGAATATACCCCTGGGTGAGACCTCCTGTCTCCAGTATGGGAGCCGTCTCCAAACTAGGAGCTCTGAGCTATTCTCAGGCTTGAATATACCCCTGGGTGAGACCTCCTGTCTCCAGTATGGGAGCCGCCTCCAAACTAGGAGCTCTGAGCTATTCTCAGGCTTGAATATACCCCTGGGTGAGACCTCCTGTCTCCAGCATGGGAGCCGTCTCCTAACTAGGAGCTCTGAGCTATTCTCAGGCTTGAATATACAGTGTATACGACCCTGAACACGACCCTGTGTACTCACCCAGGCTGCAGGCACCTGGTAAAATCTGGACACAGGATTGAAGGTTCCTTCCCACCCAATATACTTTGGAACCTTCAAGCTTCAGGTCCCAATCTGGAGAAGCGGAGAAAGCTGTGTTTTTAATTTTCTCCAGATTCTGTAAGAATCTGGAGAAAATTAAAAACACAGCTTTCTCCGCTCGGAAATGACAGTCTGGAACTTTGCATTAACTGGTAATGCAAATCATGTGTCATTATCTCCTACATTATCACAGTGACAGGGTCTTGCACTATCACAAGGGTTTTTCATAAAAAGATAACCTATATTTTAAATTAAAAACAATAGCACAACTTGCACATAATGTATGTAATTTCTTTTACCTGTAAATTAGGAAAGTTTTGCAGGATAGTAGGATGTAGCTCTTCCACTGCTAAAATGACTTCCAGGAGCTGCACATCTGCTATACTAAATTTTTTTCCAACTAAATATTCCTGGTTTGCCAAAGCCTAAACAAATAAAACAGATTAGTTACACAAAAAAAGTAAATGTAATCACAGACATTGTCATGTTAGGAGTGCTTACAAAGTTTGGTCTCATTTCTCCCACCGTATAACAACCCGTCCCTGTTCTATGATCGGACAACATCTTACAATCAGAGAAAAGGGCACCAGTTGAAGTGTTGGGTGTTGAAGACACATACCTTGACCTGCTATGAGGTCCACAGTTTTTCTCTGTTCTAAAGAGGGTTCCCCCAGGAATTTCTTTGAGGATGCCTAAGAGACTGTTGTTGGAAATGACTGCTACATATCCAGAGATCTATCAACCAAGTTGATTAGCTTGAAGTGGAACTGATCCAACTGTTTCCCGTTCAAAGCATGCTGTGAATGATAACCATCACAGTTTCGCGTGCTCTCAACTGGACTGTCAAGCCATGAAATAGCTGGTGTCATAAATGAACACATTTGCAGCGCCATGGCAACTGCAAATCAAAGGTTAAGATGGCAACATTCTTGGCTGTAAAGCATAGGAGGGTTTAGTTCCACATTTATTTTATTGTTGTGCAACTGAGTGCATAACCCAAAGATCTAGATGCTATGTACTAACTTGAGATTTCAGCAAAGTGTGTCCATTCTTCATATCCAGCTGTACCAATATAGGCCCGGATTCACAGACACTGGCGCATATTTATGCCGCCGTATCGTATCTCCTTTACGCTACGCCGACGCAGCGCAGAGAGGCAAGCACTGAATTCACAAAGCCAGTGCTTCCAAATCTGCGCTGGGTTTCCAAGGCGTAAGTCGGCGTAAGTGGAAGTGGGCGTGAGCTATGCTAATGAGGCGTGAACCAATGCAAATGATGGGCCGAGCGCCAGACAGATACGTATCGCCAACTGTGCATGCGCCGTCCCGTGGGCGCATCTCAGTGCGCATGCTCACAATCACGTCGGAACAACTACCTAAGATACGTCGGATCACTGCCTACGGCGTGAACGTAACCTACGCTTAGTCATATTCACGTCCTACGTAAACTACGTAAAATACGTCGGTTTGAGTTCCCTGGTGCAGCCCTTTGCATGGATGCTGCTGAGTTACACCTCCTTTATGGGGCATAACTTTACGCCGGACGTAGGACTTTACGCGCACTGCGTCGGACGGACGGACGTTCGTGAATCGGCGTATCTCCCTCATTTGCATATGTGAATAGAAAATTAATGGGAGCGCAAATACGTCCAGCGTAAATATGCGCCCACTCTACGCCGGCGTAGGCAAGTTACGTCGGTCGGATGAAGCCTATTTTCTGGCGTATCTTAGTTGTGTGGGCACTAGGGAAAATCCGACGGCGCATATTTGCACTTACGCGGCGTATCTCGAGATACGTTGGCGCAAGTGCTTTGTGAATCCGGGCCCCAGAGTTCATGCTGTGAGAATTGAATAGAGTGCCAGTTGGGGGATCAAAACTGGGCAAGAAGCAAGGTGTTTAACAGCCAAACAGAAGTAGCTATCAAAGAGGACAACACGCCTCTCACATTTGGAAAAGAAGGGAAGAGGCCTCCTGTGATGTGCAATGAAACCAATGGGTGAAAACTGTTCTGTGTCTTCAGAGAATGGGCCTGTGTCTCAGATATCATTGATCAGAGAGTTCACAGGGCAGTGCAGGATGTATCTTGGGGCATGGGCTGATTGTGTAGTCCAGAAGCTCCCAGTGGTGTCCTAGAGGACTTACATGTGTATTGAAATCTATGTGTAATGACCTCCCCCTAAGGCTTTTTCAGGGCATAACATTGAAGTCTCCCACTCCCCAGTATGAGGCATTACAAACAAAATCATTTACTATATGTCAGGCTCATGTTTTATGAGATTGGTGAGATTTTCCCTCTATCCCTACTCAGTCTGACACTCATCACCTGAACAAAAGCAGAATCACAAAAAAAATCCACATGTCACTGAGGTCCTTATCCTTCTCTACTAATAACATTGTTTGTGTTTTTTAGTCACAGTTGGAGAATTTCCTATACTTTTCTGTTCTGTCTGAAATCCATCAAATAAATTGGAAATACAGGGAGCAATCCCTAGCGTGGAAACACAATGATAAAAACTTGACAGCAGTTTTAACATTTACCTGAAAAATAAAAGAACCCTGCACTATAAGTGAACTAGAATTACCATTAACTTTTACCTAACCTGTGCAAAGCTCAATTTTTTTTCTAGTGTTGGCTGGAGCTGGCTTTAAGTGGCACCCACTAACATCAGATGATCATGGTCATTTCTAGTCAACTTCAGTCTGACTGGATGGTGAGTGCTCTGTTTATACGTAGCAGAAGACACTGACAGTCAATTATTCTAGAAGTAATACAATATCAGTTCAGAGTGAAATTTTGCAGCCAATAATTGGGTTATGCCCTACATTAGATGGGTGCTTAGATTAGATCCCAGAGGGGAATGTTTTTTGCTCAACATAAGTGGAGTTACTCTTTAACTCACTGACCATAGAAGGTGTAGGCAGTGTGTAGTGATTGGGACAGATTTTATCCTGATTCATAATACATTATGGACAGCCTTCACATTCTTTTTAAATCTATGTAGACCATTGTTAAAAAAAAAAAAAAAAAAAATCATACCTTTTCATAAACTGGAAAATATCTGTTCAAAGCTTTGTGTTTCACAAGATCCCGTTGTTTCTGCTGTTCAGCTTCAGCCATAAAGAATAATTTAATGATCAAATCCATTAGGTCTACGATCCCCTCGGTATACATATCAATGCTGGAACATAAAAAATGCACAGTAATTATCACTTATACCAATGGACCCCTCTGTAAGTACAGCCCTATGTAGGACCGAGTCACAGAAGAACCTTGCTATTAAAGAGACACTGGGGTTTATTTACTAAAAACTAGAGAATGCACAATCTGGTGCAGCTGTGCATGGTAGCCAATCAGCTTCTAACTTTGAACGGCTTGTTCAATTAAAAGGGTTGTAAAGGTAAAAAAAAAAAAAAATCCCTAAATAGCTTCCTTTACCTTAGTACAGTCCTCCCTCACTTACCTCATCCTTCCGTTTTGCTTTTAAATGTCCTTATTTCTTCTGAGAAATCCTCACTTCCTGTTCTTCTGTTTGTAACTCCACACAGTAATGCGAGGCTTTCTCCCTGGTGTGGAGAAAGCCTCTTGAGGGGGGAGGAGCAAAGTGACAATGTCTCTGAAAATGGCCTCCTTTGTCCCTTTTACACTAATCAATGCCTGCTATTCTTTGTTGCCAGATACACCATCTTGTGCTTACAAGGGTGGAGGAAAATTCAACCTCATCTCTTGTGATAGTGCTTCTATCCAGTAGTCCTTTGCCGTGCCGAAGCATTGCCACATGACCAAGGGAGTTACACTACCACTTCCCCTGGTTGCCCACAATGCTGATTTTGGTATTGGCTGTGACAGAGGAAGGAACAGCGAGGGAGTGCAGGCAACATGAGTATAAGGGTGTGAGGGAGGCCTTTGTAGAGACATTGCAACTTGCTTCAGTAAGCGTTCTTTAAGCTGGTCACAGACACATCGCTTTTTAATTCTAATTATTTCACTTTCTAATTATACAAATGGAAGTAAACCCCTCACATATACCCAGTGAAGAGAACAGCCTCAGATGATACACAGGGATGAAACAAATCTCCCTACCTAAGTTTTACATGTATATCTGCTGTCTTCAGGTTTATTTAGACTATGGAACGCTTTACCAACCAGCATTCGGTTGGAGGAAAACCACCTGGCCTTCAGAAGACAGATTAAAACTCTGCTCTTTTGATGTCAAGAGACAGGAACCATCAAGCGCCCAGAAGCGATTCAGTTTGCATGTGCCGCGCTATATAAGTTTTTCATTCATTCATTCATTCATTTATTCTTTAGAAAGTGCAGCTCATGTTAGAAGATTTTCTCTTCCTGTTCAACACTGCAGGGAAGCCTGGACATACAGCCAAGACAGCTGATTGGAGCAAAGGCACACACCCATTCTCCTCATAGGTAGAGACTTTCAGAACTGATCATTGAATATGTCAGGGCTCTGCTAATCTATTTATAGCATCCTCCCCAACACAAAACTCAGGCTGCTTTTATCTCAGTTGACGGAAAGCTTGTGAGAAGTTGTCAGGCTGATAACAGAAGTATGGAGCAGAAGACAGCTACGGGACATAGCGCTTTGAAGGGAGATAAGAAAACACTTCAGTGCCCAGCTCAAACCTCATGAATCGGAAGACCGCCCAATGCAAATATACGGCAGCAGGGCAGCTCTATTGCGTGAAACAACGTACCTGTACATCGTTTCATGCAATGGATAGTGTGGGCGTGTGCCCGGCGGCCCCTATGTCTACCGACCACTTGCGATCGCTTCACAGAGAGGCAGAACGGGGACCTGCCTATATAAACAAGGCAGGCCCTTTTTTTGACAGGGGACAACATGGAGATCTGCTGTTCCTAGTGATTAGGAACAGTGATCTATGTGTTTTTCCTGTCAGCACTTCCCCCACACAGTAAGAAAACACCCTTCCAAATACACAAGCGCTTGTGAAGTAGGTGAAATATGTATAAATCCATTAATGGGTAAAAAGATTGTGGCCAATTAAAGGGGTTGTAAAGGAAAAAATGCTTTCCCCTAAATAGCTTCCTTTACCTTAGTGCAGTCCTCCTTCACTTACCTCATCCTTCGATTTTGCTTTTAAATGTCCTTATTTCTTCTGAAAAATCCTCACTTCCTGTTCTTCTGTCTGTAACTCCACGCAGTAATGCAAGGCTTTCTCCCTGGTGTGGAGAAAGCCTCTTGAGGGGGGAGGGGGTAAGCAGGAGTGTCAGGATACCCACTAACACACAGCTCCTTTCTCTATCTGCAAAGTAGAGAGTGTCCTTACCCTCCTGCTCGCCCCCTCCCCCCTCAAGAGGCTTTCTCCACACCAGGGAGAAAGTGTTGCATTACTGTGTGTAGTTACAGGCAGAAGAACAGGCAGTGAGGGTTTCTCAGAAGAAATAAGGACATTTACAAGCAAAATGGAAGGATGAGGTAAGTGAAGGAGACTGCACTAAGGTAAAGGAAGCTCTTTAGGGGATTTTTTTTTTACCTTTGCAACCCCTTTAAGGCTGAAGCTGCTACCACTAAACCTGCTAAACAGCAAGTATCAAAAGTACATACATAAAACAAAACAAACAAGGCAGCGCTACATATATATATATAAACACAATTATTACAGATGTGCTTTATCAAACAAAGTGTGTATGCAAAAAAAGTCTGCTCTAATTTGCAATTTATCGATTATTCCAAGCTATATATACAGTGAAAGTCCAGCCAGATGTAAAACAGATCTCATTTAACACATTGCAGTAGTGACCTGCCACCAACACCTCCACACGTGAGAAGAGGGGGGGTGGATAACTCCCTTGTGATTAAACTCTTACCAGACAATGCTGGGAAAATAGGTATCAACACCAATCTCGGATGTTCACTCTGAATGAATTTCACCTTAAACTTAGTCACAGACCAGGGGATGGATCTCATGCTAATTGGCTCATTCCTTTGCCCGTGTAACAATGTGCGTGGGCAGTTTCACTGCGGTGAAGTTGCCCTTGCCAAAGGCCCTGTCTAATTCGTAATAATCCGAGCCAGGGACGAATGGTGCCGCGGGAGTTGTGTCCCTGCTTATTTTCAAGCATTGTCTGGTAAGAGTTTAATCACAAAGGGGTTATCCATCCCCCGCTTCAAGTATTTTTGATCAAACCACGTGGTCCCCCAAAGGGGGAGGTTACTCTTTCTTAGGCTTCTCTTAGTCTGTTACTTTTTGAGTTATTGTGCATGTCATGGTAAATGTGATTGTGTCGTGTGAATTATGATGCACGTTGACTTTTCATTCAAAATGCATTGCAATGTGAGCTTACATCCCATGATTCATGAAAATTGACATATGCTTTAATACGTTTCCATTAATTTCAATAGAAAATGCATCAGGGGGTGAACCCAGCCTAAATAAAAAATAAATAAAAAAAAACAGTGTGTAGGTGTGTGTAATAGACAATGGAATCCTAGTATAACAATATGGCACAGTTGAATTTATTATTATAGGTTGTAATCGCATATGCACTCATTGTACCACGTTTGGAAATGCAATGCGTACTGTTTTAACTTTGTTTACATTTATATAAGTACCGGTATGTTATATTCAGTGAATACTTACAATAGTCTTTCTTTAATGTCCTTTCCGTATATGTTGTATTTTCCAGCTATGTAGTTCAGGATGGCTTTTGATTGTACTAGTTTCAAGCCATCCATTTTCACCATTGGAACCTGCTGAAACAGCAAATCTCCACCTAGAATGTAGAAGAACAAGTGCTGAATGAGAAAATATGAGCCAAGCTGAGCCAAAGTCAATCACTTTGATATTTCCATTGCATCACACAAAGAACATGCTTCAATCAGCCTCTAGAACAGTGGCGTTGGTGCTCAAAATTTTTGGGGGGGGCACGAACAAACTGAAAAAAAAACATCAATTGCAGCCACTGTGCCCATCAAACGCAGCAACTGTACCCATAAATTGCCACCACTGTGCCCATTAAATGCTGCCACTATGCCATCAAATGCAACCACTGTGCCATAAAGTGCAGCCACTGTGCACATCAAACGCAGCCACTGTGCCCATCAAACGCAGCCACTGTGCCCATAAATTGCCACCACTGTGCCATCAAGCGCAGCCACTGTGCCCATCAAACACAGCCACTGTACCCATAAATTACCGCCAGTGTGCCCCATCAATTGCCGCCAGTGTGCCCCATCAATTGCCACCAGTGTGCCCCATCAATTGCTACCAGTGTGCCCCATCATTAGGTACATGCTTTGTATTGAGGGGTCCAGGGCCCAAGAGCAACTGCTCAGTGAAGTACCTACTGTCATGGCATAAACTAGCCTTGGCTTAAACCTCAGCCTCTGGCTTAACTTTGATATAGACAACAAAATAGCATTGGTGGCAATGTTCACCTTTAATTTGCAGGTGTGCCCTGCAGTGCTTCCTTATTACTAAAAGAAGTACTCAGTCTTCCATTCTGAATTACAACCAACATCACTCAACCTAGAGGACTGGGGAAAGATTGTGAATGAAGGGCATCCTGAGCACAGTGCCCTGAACGTTCAGTGTATTAATCATCATCCAGGGACTGGGACTGCCCCCTGCTGAAAGAAGACCTAAAAGAAGTAGGACCTAGACAGAAAGATATCTGGTGAGCCTGGTGTTGGTGAACCTTATACAGTATCACATGTGGAGTATCTGAATTATGAGCTGAGGAGTGACATCGGTTATCATCACAAATTATTTGAGGCAGCCATCATGCAGTAAAAAGCAAAATAAAATATGAATTGAATTCTATATTTCACTGAGGGGTGTCTGACCCTTTCTATAGACCTGTGGCTGTCAGTGACCCAGCTGTGTGCTCATAGTTCTAAAATGGGACATAAATAAATATTCTTAAACCCCTAGACACTTTGCCTGCAAACCTTATCTACCGGTACATATTGAGGCCATCCATTTGTTAAATTAATTATTTAATGAAAGAGAATCAGGAGATATCATTGCTAACCTTAGTGGGTCTGAATGCTTTCTAAGCCAGAGCCTGTATGCCCATTAGAAAAGTTTAAGGAAAGTTAAAAATTCTTATCTGCATAACCACTCAGGGTTAATAAATATAAATATTGGCACAACAGAACCATGGTGCTGGCTTTTTCAGTAGAGGAAATCTCTGTATTTTTACAGGTTTACCGCTGATCAAAATCAGATTTATACAGCTTCAAAACATTGTTAAAAAAAAAACCAATAAGTTCTATTTATTTACTTTTAAAGTGATACTAAACTCTGGTAAAAATGTAATATTCTATTAAAGTATGTATTTTTAAACTAGTACCTTCTATTACTCTAAGGGCCCTTTCACACGGGGCGGATCAGTAATGATCCGCCTCCGTGTGTCTGTAATCTCAGCGGGGATCGCTCCGTATATATAAAGACCGCCCTGTCTTTTCTCCGCTCTCCCCTATGGGGGGATCGGATGAACACGGACCGTGTGTCCGTGTTCATTCAATCCGCAGACGGAAGAAAAAATAGGGTTTTCTTCCGTCCGCAAAATCGGATCTTTTCAGAGGCGGGTGATTACGGGTGTCAGCGGATATTCATCCGCTGACACCCGCAATCACATAGGGACCAATGTATGTCCCGTTTTCATCCGCAAACAGATGGATGAAAATGCGGACATACGGTCTGCACATGTGAAAGGGGCCTAAACCTCCAAATTCAATTTTTTTTTTGCTGCTGTGATCCGATTTCCTGCTAAAGGGTGGCTACGTTCGTGGGAATGTAGCCACCCTCTTCCTTACAAAGGACGTTACAAGGAGACAGAAAAACAGTAAGAGGCCATTTCATGAAAAATAGATTACAAGGCTATTAAATAGTAGATGTGTATGGATTATTTTTGGAGAATAAAGGATATTAGTGTCACGTTAACAATTGAGCAAAAGTAAAATTACATATGTGGCAGGCTACCAGCACATTAAGGCCCCATGGGATGCCAAGCCCCTGTGGGTGCAATCCTGGCGCTTTAGTGCAGTATCCAGCCCTGCTGCCTGTAGCCTGTCAAAGTCTATGGCAGACTGAAATACACTGTGTCTAGATGGGGCGGAGTACCGCACCATGTGGTACCTGCGTTTAGGGCCCTATGCTTTTAAGGACATTCTCTTTAATACATTCTTTATATTATTGACAATATTATTAAGTAACAAGGAAACAGTTCAGAGTCTAACTTAGCCAAGTATTGTTTGTGCATACCATTGATAGGATAAAAAATAATAAATACGTACTCTTTAGCAATTTTTCATACTCCTCCTTTGTATCATATAGCTTCTCTTCAAACTGTAAAGTAAAAAAAAAACAAGTCAACGACATTGGTCAATGAAACCTTTGAGTATGCTGAGAAATGTCCATTGATACCCAAGCACCCGTAAGGCAAAATGGAAAAAAGACTAGAAATTGTGGCCTCTATAATTTCCTCAAATAAATAAATACATGAACAAATGAATAATGGTTTGAAGGGCAGGCTCTACGTTTGCATGAACAACGAACCTTTCAAGTCTGTGGACAGTAAATGCCCCCTGTCAGGCCTCCTTGTCATTAAAATGGAGTTCCACCGAAAAGTGGAACTTCCTCTTATTAGTCTCCTTCCCCCCTTCGGTGCCACATTTGGCATCTTTCTTTGTGGGGTGGGCAGACCTCTGCTTTAAGAATTAAAATTTTAATGAATTGGTACACCCTCACAATTTGCCAGGTTTTTATTGCCTATCTTATTACAATTAACACAAAAAACAAACTTTTTTTTGTAGTTGGATTGTATACATATTTGGAAAGGGTGAGAAACAGAATTATACTTGACTTCTTGTTCAACATTGTGACTAAAACAAGAAGTAAAGGGAAATCCTAATTGGGGACACATAGCAATAGAAGTCAGAAAGAGGTTTTATCCTCTACCCCAATAAAAAACAAGATTTTTTTGTACTCACCTTAAATTCCTCTTTTTCAGCTCTCTTAAAGTAATTGTATATCCCATTCATGAAATTTAACCTAAGTACATCTATCTGTAGTGTTTACTTTACTCTCGCCAAAGCTATGAAGTGTGGTTTCTCTCTGGTGCTCCATTTATCTGTGATCACTGATCATGAGTCACTTTTTGACAAGTTCTCAGACACATGAGATAATAGTAGCTGAAAATTTGTGTGAGGGAGGGAGCTTAGAGGGAGATTAGCGGGGAGCTTGTCTATTCAGACTACAGCTCTGCATATTCCTTTATTCCTCTGCCTCCAATCAACTCTTAACAGTATAAGCCCAGTTTAGCTATGACTAAGCACTAGTTTCAGTGCGAAATGCGTCAGTGGCGGGTTTTATTTTATTTTGCTGTGACTTGCAGTGCTGTCCTTCTTTTAATAAAGGCTACAATTTGTTCAGAGTGCGGCTGTCCAGAGACAATTTGTATTCCTATTGATGTGGATGAGGCCCTGATACAACCTCAGGGCTAACCCATTCTGCCGTTCACTTCACTTCATATGTGAGGGTTTACAACCACTATAAAGTGGAATTCCAGGTAAAATTAAAATAAAAATAAGCTTTATTTCTATGAATAATAAAAAAAAAAAAACTTGTATATTATGCATTCTTGGAATTGCTAAAAGTTGGATTAGAAACAGTAGTCTAATCAAGACATTCAGTAATCCTCCTCTCCTTCACCGACAACAGTGTGCCTGTGCGTCTCAATGTAGCTGCTTGCAAGTACTTCCTGGTATCGTTGTTGGTGTCTGTGCAAGAAGCCAGGTTCCGATGCATACTAGCTCATTGTGCCTCTGTCTTGCATTTTGTTTTTTTGCAGAGTTTAAAACCACTTTAAGGCCTCGTTCATACAGGCTTATTACAGCATACGCCTGTGTGAGGGTCGTGTTTATCTGCATAGGGATGCATAAGTGGTTTGTGTATCCCAATGCAGGCAGACCCATTCATGTCAGTTGGGACACAGCAGTTGCATGCAGATAGTCACTACTTCCAATTTGCACGACCCCAAACACAGACATTCTGCATGGATGTAAATTTAGGAGTGGCTGCTGTGTCTTAAAGAGAAAGTAAACCCTCTTGTAAAGTGGTTTACAACCACTTTAAATGACATGAATGGGACAGCCTGTATGAGGATGTGTGGAACACCCGTAGTTGAAATCCTCTGTTCTCTGATCCCCCACCCCCACAGCTGTAATCTTCTGGTGCTTTAGGGGTTAATACAAGCCAAGGAACCTGTCACAGACATTAAGAGTGCCAATGCCTGTCCTTTCTGCCCACCTCCTCCACTCACAGAAGCTGTACAACAGCTTCCATAAAGGAAAATCGCTCTTTTGATGAAGGACTTGTGGATGAATGAAAGATTAGCCTCCTTCATTCAAAGATTGTTGATTGTAAATACAGTCCCATGCTTATTTTTTAAAAGCTGTTTGACTAAACATAGGGGTAGATTCACGTAGATCGGCGTTTCTTTGTGCGGGCGTAACGTATCCTATTTACATTACGCCTCCGCAACTTTTACAGGCAAGTGCTGTATTCTTAAAAGAAAGTTGCGGCAGCGTAAATAGGCCGGCGTAAGCCTGCCTAATTCAAATTGTGAAAAGGGGGGCGTGTGTTATGTAAATCAGGCTTGACCCGACGTGATTGACGTTTTTCCCGAACGGCGCATGCGCTGTCCGTGGAATTTCCCAGTGTGCATTGCTCCAAAGTACGCCGCAAGGACGTCATTGTTTTCGACGTGAACGTAAATGACGTCCAGCCCCATTCACGGACGACTTACGCAAACAACGTAAAAATTAAAAATTTCGCCGCGGGAACGACGGCCATACTTAACATTGGTACGCCACACTTATGCCACCATATAGAAGGGGTAACTATACGCCGGGAAAAGCCTAACGTAAACCGCGTAACTTTACTGCGTCGGCCGGGCGTACGTTCGTGAATTCGTGTATCTAGCTGATTTACATATTTCGACGTGTAAATCAGCGTACATGCCCCTAGCGGCCAGCGTAAAAATGCAGTTACGATCCGACAGCGTAAGAGACTTACGCCTGTCAGATCTAAGGGAAATCTATGCGTAAATGATTCTAAGAATCAGGCGCATAGATACGATGGCGCAACTCAGAGATACGACGGCGTATCTGGAGATACGCCGTCGTATCTCCTCTGAGAATCTGGCCCTTAGGCTTTACAGTGATAGGAGCATTTTAAATTCCCTATGGTATTTATTACAGCTGCTAGTTGAAGGGTCACTGATATAAACAAATGTGTAACGCTACTCTAAGTATCTTAAGCACAGAGAACCCCCCAGAGACTCCTCTAAAATAACCCCACATCTCCAAAGTGGAGGAGCGATTTTCCACCATGTTCCATGTCAGGCATGTTACTTAAATCAGTGCAAATAAAAAACAGTTAGCACTTCAGCAGAGGCAAAAACAATGAAGGCGACCCCCTGCCTACCACACCGCTAACTAGGTCAGCATACTGAGACTCTACTTGGAAGAGGAGGAAGATGCAAGTTGCTGCACCCAGAGCACTGCTCATCTGAGAGGGACACTGTGACAAGACAGCCCCATGCCAGCCAGTCATATGTGTCCCTGGCTGTTGCAGCCAGCCCTGCACTGAGCAAGAAACTGCATGTACTTGATGGCAAGGATCTGTATTATCCAGTGTGTCTCCAAGCAGCAGCAGCTTGACAGACGATCAGCCTAAGTAGTAGAGATGAATAAAAAGGAATTCTATCGGGGGGGGGGGGGGGGACTCAAACACAGCTTTTTTCTTGTTCGTTCAGCAACCCGATGAACTGGCTGAATTTTAATCCCTGTATGGGCAGCTTCAAGCAGACAAAAAAGAGGCCCTAACGTCTTTACACTAGGCCAGCCTTTCGCAACCTTTTAAACATCTTTTGTGGTCTCAGGGAACCCCTGCTAAAAATGACTACATCTACCTCATGATACATTCATAGGGCCGCCATCAGGGGGGTACAGGCAGTACACATGTAAGGGGCCCGGATGGCAATCCCCCTTTTTTTTTTATAAAAAAAAGATATATATTTTTTTAATATATTTTTATTTTATTAAAGGGCCAATTTTTATTTTTTTTAGGGGTCCGGAGGTCCCCAGGGGCCCGGAGATCCCCAGGGCCCCGGAAGACAACCCCCCCTTTTTTTTTATAAAAAAAAACTTTTTTTTATATATATTTTTTTATTTTTATATATATTATTATTATTATTATTAGGCCCCGGATGGCAACCCCCCTTTTTTTATAAAAAAAATATTATTTTTTTTATATTTATTTTTTTCTTTTTCTTTTTTTTATATATATCATTTTTATTAAAGGGCCCAGAGGTCCCCAGGGCCCCATGTGGCAAACCCCCTTTTTATTTTTATAAATGTTTATTTTTTTATTTTTGTTTATCTATTTTTTTTTATTTATTTTTTTTAATAAAGGGCCCAGAGGTCCCCAGGGCCCTGGATGGCAACTCACCTTTTTTTTTTTTTTTTTATAAATATTTTTTTTATTTTTTTTTATTAAAGGTTCCAGAGGTTTCTTTTTTTTTAATTAAAGGGCCCAGAGGTCCCGGATGGCAACCCCCCTTTTTTTGTAATTTCTTTTTGTAAAAAAAATAATTATATATATATATATATATATATATATATATATATATATATATATATATATATATATATATATATATTTTTTTTTTTATTAAATTAAAGGGCCCAGAGCCCCAGATGGCAACCCCCTTTTTTTAAAAAAAAAATATATATATTTTTTCATATATATTTTTTATTTTTATTAAAGGGCTCAGAGGTCCCCATGGCCCCATTTGGCAAACCCCCCCCCCTTTTTTTTTATAAATGTTTATTTTTTTATTTTTGTTTATCTATTTTTTTATTTTTATTAAAGGGCCCAGAGGTCCCCAGGGCCCCCCCTTTTAAAAAAAAAATATATATTTTTTTTTTATTTCTTTTTTTCTTTTTATTAAAGGGCTCAGAGGTCCCCAGGGCCCCCAACTTTTTTTAAATATATTTATCTTTATTTCTGATTTTCTTTGTAAAGGGCCCCCCCTACTTCTCAATTTCAGGCAGCAGCCCCCCCCCCGCTCTCTGCTCCAGGGGGCCCATGCCAGAAGCTGTGTAAGGGGCCCCATAACTCCTGATGGCGGCCCTGCATTCATGTGATGGTCAGTGGGAAGAATGCTCCTCACACTTGTGGTCACTGGAAGAATTACCCTCTTACAGATAGCTAAGATCAATGGTGTCAGCGGGAACTTTTCTGAAAGTTTTTGACAACTTTTGAGATTACACCAACCTCGACACCAACTGCAGCAAGTGCCCAGCGGATAGACTCCATTTTCCCCCTTCCATCGAAGTAGTAAAGCACCGGTTTATCAGACATGATTGCAGTTCTAGATTAAAAAAAATATAGATATATATATAAAAACAGTCATGAGAAGCTTACATAATACTCGTCTGATGCAAAATCTATATGAAATGATAATAAATGTAAAGTCTTTTCTATGTTCTTTTTGGAGTAACATACAAGAGAAAAACCCCGTGCTTGTCAGCATTACACAGTGATTGTGCACACACAATGAGAATAATTCATTTCCGAGCATGCATGGTCTTGGTCTACCGATTTTTTTGAATACTGTACTGATTAAAAGAAAATAGTTTGTTCTGGTATCATCCCTTCAAATAATTTTGCATGAACTCTCATGATCGGCTCTTGAAAGCTGTGTACTAATGATCAGATTATCGTACAATCGTTTAGAAAGCGCTATTTTTCATCCTAATTACTCATTGTATGTAATAGGCATAAGTGCTCCTTCCCACAATTTTAAACCATAGGATCAACCCATTGAAAACATTTCCCTTTCTATGTGAATGATATCTTATCTCAACAATAAAGAGAACACTACACTGAGTTACCTTCAGCTCCCTCTAGTGGCTTATCCACAAATCTCCGTATTTAATATAACAAAATTTACAGATGAGCCAGCCCAGAGGCGATTTAGTTTGCATGTGCTGCGCTATATAAGTTTTTCATTCATTCATTCATTCAGCAATAGCAGTAAACTGTGAAAGGAAACATTAATCCAAAGTTCAAAAACACTATTTTGTAATTGAAAATTTATTATACTTAAGAGAGAGAGAAAAGGAAAAAGGGGAGTTAGAGATAGAGAGAGAATGAGAGAGAAAGATGAAAAGAGAGAGGGGGGAGAGAGATGGGGATAAGAGAGAGAGAGAGAGAGAGAGAGAGGGGGAGAGGGAGAGGGGGAGTGAGAGAGGGGGAGGGAGAGAGAGACGGAATATGATAGAGAAAAAGAAAGAGAGAGGAGAAGGGGAGATAGGGAGAGAGGAGAGAGAGGGGGAGATAAGGAAAGAGAATGAGAAAGAGGGGGAGAGAGAGAATGTGAGAGAGGAGAGAGAAAGAAAAGGAAAGAGAGAGGGGGAGAGAGAGAAGAAAAGAGAGAATGAGAGAGAGAGAAAGAGACAGAGAGAAGGAAAGAGAGAATGAGAGAGAAAAGAAAAGAGAGAGGGAGAGAGAGAAAGAATGAAAAAGAGAGAGAGAGAGATAGAAAAGGAAAAAGAGAGCGGAGGAGAGGGAGATAGAGAGGTAGAAGGAAAAAGAGATAAAGAATGAGAGGAAAAGAGAGAGTTTAATGATTTCACTGGGGGGGTGTGATTAACCCAAGGTTATAATATATTCATACAAGTGTTTTTACATTCTACACTGGTGCACCTCAAGATTTTGAATACTAGGGCCGATTCACACCACATGCTGTCCAGTGCGTTTTTTCCCTGCATCAAAGTAGGTTATATGGTATTCAATGGCATAGCTCACACCAGTGCTTGCAGTTCCAGAAAAAAAAAAGTAGAACATTTTTCCTCCACTGGACTGTACTGGAACACTGTAAAATGCATCATTAACACACTGGAACACACCTAAACGCACCAAAAAGGCACTGGAACACACATGTCCTTATGTAAGTGTAGCGCCCCCTTACTTTCAGTATGGGCACTACGCTAAAGTTAGTGGGGAATGGGAGAGTTATATTGCTCCCATTCACAATTTGCTAAATTTGGGCTGCTGTCATTCCTGAACTGTCCTGTAGGTCAGTCTGCGCTCCAGGGGTGTTGTTTCCATCCCTGGGTGACAGCTGGCGCTATAGGGGTTCTGGCAGAGCTGCTTTTCCCCAGCAGCCAATTGGAGGAGTTTTCCCTTGCGGGGCATGCTGGGGGAGAGTATATCTGTGGCAGACGCCATTTTGTGAGGTCGTTCACGGGTTCCAGGTTCCAGGTGCGGCACCCATCTTCAGGGTGTGCGCATCCAACGGACCCCGGTGATGGCCCACCAGGCCGGGGTCATGCGCTACGCGGAGCTACATGTTCCTGATAGGGACCCCAGTGACTTACTGGGTTCCCAATTCTGTTGAGGAGATCCCAGGCAGGATGCCGTTCGATGGGGGGGTCGGCTTGAGGAGCACCGGAGGCAGGTTGTCCAATAGGACTTGAACGAACCATCGGGGATATGGTGACCAGAATGCTGACAGATACACTATTGCTGTCATCCGGTAACCTATGCTTAATCTACTGGGAGGATTCGCTCAATCTCAATCTGTTCATTTAGCTCATTCAAGTAATTGGCCTGTGGCAGAGGCCCTAGAGCCAGGTCTGTGGCAGAGGCCTGTTCCTCCCAAAAACCTAAAGTGACACTTCGGCTGCCAGGCTCGTGGCGGGAGTCTGTCCGGGGGCACTTCACCCACTCTGGCTGGAGTGGCGACGGATTGCAATTGATACTACTGAGAGCAGGATTGCTCGGTTCTTATCCAGGCCTGATACTGCAAAGTTCTCTCTTGCTTTATCAACCTTTTCTCCTCATTTGATGTTGGCCATGTTGGGCCTGGAAATAAAGCATTTGAAAACCTTTATTCAATGACTGGACATTCGCTCACTACTCTAAGCTACTCTACTTATCAACTGCACCCCTAGACAACACTGAAAGGGTAACTTAATATGCCGATCCCAACAACAACCAGCGGCTCCTGAGGGGGTAGCGCTACATAAGGTTAAGAAAAAAAGAGGAGAAAAAAAATGCACTGGACAAAAACGCACCAAAAACGCATATTCAGAAAAGCATCTGGAATGCATCTGAAATGCATTTCTATAGATTGAACTGGTCCATAAAGTGTGCCACGACATCTGGTAAAGGCTCTATTCCCACTAGAACTGACAGTTACCGGAGCACTTTACCTGTCTGGCAGCTGTTCGCTCCCAACTGCACAAGGGGGCAGTGTGGTGCGCAATCATGTGCCCCACACGACTCCCTTTTTTTTGTTTTGCACAATCTAACTTTATTTGCAGTGTACAAGACATGCACTTCTTTCGCTTTACAGAGCTGTTGTATAGTGCCATGTGATTCTGTAAAATGCTGCATGTCTGCATTTTATTGCAGCACGCTCCAGTGCAGCTCTGGACTGCATTGCAGTGTGAATGGGAGACAATGCAAACAATTGTTTTCTGTGTGTCCTTGCAGTGACAGACAATGTACAATGCAGTAAAATGTCTGTCACCACACACTGTGTGAATTAGCCTTTACACTGTGTCCAGTGGAGTCCTGTAATGCAGGGCACAGGGGCACTCCCCCCCCCCCCATCTATGCGTCTGGCCTGAGGCTCTAATTGGCCTAAAAAAAGTGTCGGCTAGGGCTGATCGCCTCCGTCCATCTATCTCCAATTAGGGGGAGGGCGGTGGAGTCATTTTGCCGCCCCCCTATCCCCCAAAATATTGAGCACCAGCCGCCACTGACTGTCGCTGGAGAACAGTGCTTGCTTTGTCACACTGAGTAGGCAATTCAGTAAACTCAGAGGGCCTGGGCCAGGGTCTGTGTACAAGTATCCATTGGAGAAGTACAGTATGTCAAAATGTGGGCAGTTGCTCCAAAATCTTCTGAATTTACCCTCTCAGTATGTAAATAAAGATGTGAAATAACCATTTAGCCACTTGGAGTATCTTGGTGTGCTGTGCGAGTATCGTGGCACGCTGTGGGAGTATCTTGGCGTGCGGTGGAAGTGGAGGGTTCTACCCGGGGTGAACAAATTTTCATCGGGCCCAACCTTACCAGGTTTCTCTGATGTGAACATCATCATAGAGATTAATGTGATTTCCACTGTTGTACATTGCAGTGCAACAGCAGACACACCAGAAATTGCACTAGTGTGAACCCAACTGTGTTTTTCTGCCTTCTTGTAACATCCTCTGTGAGCTTCTGAACCTCTCCTTTTCCTGTAGAGAACCGTGGTTGTCCAAGAGTGGAGTGTGGTGGGTGGAGGAAATGATGGACCATTTCTTGTTTTAGTGCCCTTTCAATGTAGAAGTATAAAAAAAAGGTGGGTGGGGCTCTGGGTATCCCTTTTCCTTTCCTGCTCATACGGAGTCCTTCTTGTTGAGTAGGTGGTGCACAACATTCTGGGAAGATTCTGGGTCTTGAGAGGGACAGGTGTCGGCTGGGGGCCTGGACAAAGGTATGGAGGAATGTCGGGTCCCTATAGTTGAAAAAAGGCTGCATGCATGTGTTAAATGTTTAAACATTTCTAAAGGCTCATACACACGATCAGACTTTTTGACAACAATTGTCCGACGGATGTGTTTTATCTGACAATCCGACCGTGTGTATGCTCCTTTGGACAACAGTTTACGTTTTTTCGCTGTGAATGCTCTCAAACGTTTCGCCAACAAATGTCCGATGGAGGATAATCCAATCGTGTGTACACAAGTCCATCGGACTAAAGTCCAAAATACAAACACGCATGCTCAGAACTAATGCTAAAGATCAGCCAACAATAGCAGAATTTGCCCAAAGGGTGGCGGTAAAGAGCTGAAAAAACATGTGATTTGGTGAAAGTTGGCTGAAAATGTTCTGCCGTGTGTATGCAGAACAAGTTCACGGCCAACGCCCATTCGCACCAAAATCCACGGAAAAGTCAGATGGAAGTCCGATCGTGTTCCTCGTACACACGACCGAGGAACTCGACGGGCGAAACACATCGTTTTCCTCGTCGAGTTCCTCGTTAGACTGTCGAGGAACTCGACAAGGCAAGTTTCTCCATTCCCGTCGAGGAAATAGAGAACTTGCTCTCTTTTTGGCTCTTCAAGTTTCTCGACAGAAAATGTACACACGACCGGTTTCCTCTGCAAAAAAATATCTCCCAGCAAGTTTCTTGCTGGTTTTTGCCGAGAAACTCGGTCGTGTGTACGAGGCCTCAGGGTGTGTTTGGTTGAAGTAGGGCTGTGTTTTGCATAATTTAGTAGTTTACAGTTAATAAAATTATGTTTCTTTGTATATAGTTCTATTTATGTTATTTTTGGAATAAAGTCATTTTTTTCTTTTGTTTTTTTGCTGATGTAAGCTTGTTTGTTTTTGTTTATTTATGTATATCTTCATTGTTATTTATTTTTTGTTTATATGCAAATGTTTTTTAATAACAAGTTGTATGTTTGCAACATTTTAAATAAACAAAAAATCCCAGCATAGCTAGAACTCACCACAGTGTTTTCTCCTGCTTGGTGTGGTCAGTTTTTAATAGGAAAGCAGAGGGACTGGCAGGATCACCAGGGATTTCACATAAAGGAAGCAACACAAAGAGAACTAGAGGCTCTCATACAAGTGCATGGTACGGCAGGCACATATCAGGAATATGAAATATTGGGTTAACAAACACTTTAAAGAAGTTATAAACCTTGGGAAAAAAAACAATAAACCCTGTAAGACAAAGGCATAATGAGCTAGTTTGCATCGCATACTAGCTCATTATGAAACACTTACCTCAGAACAATGCCCTGAATCAGCGTTGGCACTCCGAGTATATGGCTGACATCTTCCACCGGAGTTACTTCTGGGTTCACGGCTCCAGCGCTCTGATTGGCCAGAGCCGCGATGACGTCATTAGGTTTCTTGTGCACACATCTTGAATATCTAATATCTAAACCTAATATATTAGGTTTCTTGTGCACACACAGGGCCAGATTCACGTAGAGCGGCGCAAATTAAGTTACTCCAAACGTATGTCATTTAATTTACGGCGCCTTAATTTTGTGTCGTAAGTGCCGTATCCACAGCGCATTTGCGCCCAAATTTGCGCCAGCGTAACTTAAATCCTGAGGTGTAAGGCGGGGTTATTGCAAGTGGGAAGGAAGTGGGCGTGCTCCATTGTAATGAGCCGTGACCCCATGCAAATGAAGGGCCGGCCGTACTGCGCATGCGCGCACGAATCTGCACCTCACTGGGCATGTGCAGAACTCGGCTCGGCGCAATCAGTGAGATAGGTAAAAGGCCAAGCGTACTTAGTTTGAGAATCGCCCTGACTGTGAATATCTCCTAAACTTGCACAGTTTAGAAGATATTCAGTATATGCGCTGCTGCTGACAAGCACTGAAGATATTCAGTATATGCGCTGCTGCTGACAAGCACTGAAGAAACCGGCGGCTCCCGTGCACATGCGCTGGAGCCGCCGGTTTCTTCAGTGCACATGCATCGATGATGTCAGCAGCAGCGCATATACTGAATATCTCCTAAACTGTGCAAGTTTAGGAGATATTCACAGTACCTACAGGTAAGCCTTGTTATTGGCTTACCTGTAGGTAAAAGTGGTAGTACAGAGTTTACAACCATTTTAACGCAGCACCCAGAAAGGAAGAACAGTGAATACAGCCTAAAAAAACTTGACTTAAAAAATAAATAAAATTAGCTGAGAGTGTATTTTTGGGGAAGTGTGTCTAAATAAATATGGTTAATCTCAGTTTAATTTAGCTTAGGTTAGGATTGGATTGCCAGGTTGAAATAAAGTAAAATAAAAAGTGTGCGCAAGAAACCTAATTTGGCCGCCACATTTAAAGACCAGTACTCTGCAATACTCTCAATTGTTATTATTGGTTTAGAAATACTTTAATATCCCACCACCTTTATATGAACCGACACTCACATTTTATATACCTTTCTATCATGTACCTGATTTTGCCTATAGTCAAACTATAGTGGATAGGTCAGGGATCTTCAAACTATGGCCCTCCAGCTGTTGCGGAACTACACATCCCATGAGGCATTGTAAATTCTGACATTCACAGACATCACTAGGCATGATGGGAATTGTAGTTTCCGAAAAAATGGAGGGCCGTAGTTTGAAGACCCCTGGGATAGGTCAATTTACTGAAAAAGTGTAATGTTTTCACTTAAAGTTGCCCTTGATTTTTCAGACACAAGTAAAACAGTAAAACACATCCATCAGCATAAAATCTTACCCGGTGCATTGCTGCTATCAATCATTGTCCTTGAACTGTAGCAAACCTGTATTAGGTGCTCTGATATTTGACTAATTGCACAATGAAATATTTCTCAATGCAGATGGAGCTTAGAACTTGGATTTTGATCATGTTGGCCAATTGATAAAGAAAAGATCAGCAGCACTAAATCCCAAAACAATAAAAAAAAAAAAATCTATCTTCACCAGTTTGCCCAGCTTATAGTTTGTGAATGAGCTTCAGACTTAAAGTGGAGTTCAACCCTGAAAAAAAAATTTCCTCCAAAAATATAAAAAAAAAGAAAATGAAAAAAAAAAATTTTTTTTTACTTACCCTAAATAGCTGTTGCTATGCGGAAGTCCCGAATCTGCCTCTTCATCCTCCGCGGTGGATTCTCTTCCTCCTCCTACTCTCGGTTTCTTCTTGTGAATGGGGCGCGCTGCATTCTGGGAACTGTGTGTATCCCAGAAAGCAGCCGGCCCATTCACAAAGCGCCGCGCTGCTCGCACATGCGCAGTAGGAAACGGGCAGTGAAGCCCCTTCATGACTAGACCATTTTTTGCTATGCGGCACTGCGCAAATTTAACTGACAATTACGTGGTCATGCAATGCTGTACCCAAACTAAATTTATATTATTTTTTTCACGCAAATAAAGCTTTCCTTTGGTGGTATTTGATCCTCTCTTGGTTTCTTATTATATAAAACGGAAAAAAAGACTGACAATTTAGAAAAAATGTATTCTCTGCTATAAAACATATCCAATAAAAAGTTTTAAAAAATAAAATCTCTTAAAAAATGTTGATGAAAATGTACTGTTTTCTGCTACATGTCTTTGGTAACAAAAATCCCAATAAGTGTATATTAATTGGTTTGTGTGAAAGTTATAGCATCTACAAACTATGAGATATATCTATAGAAAATTTACTGGCGGAGCACATTTTTTACTGACAACCTGAGAAATTACAGAACTTCTATTGAAAACTAACACAGTGAATATTTGAACAGTATTAACATGATATGGAAACAGTGCCGTAGCAGTGAAAAACATACAAACATCGAATCTGTCATCGAAAGCTTATGGTGTCTGTCGAAAGTTCTAAGAAGATTCGACAAGCAGCTAAACTGTACGACGCCGCAATTGTACATTTCCGGTCGAATGTTCCGCCTACAAGCTATAGAAGAATTCTAATGTTGTATGACACTAGTAATAATTATTTTTATAAATTATTATTACTAGTCAACTAACATTCAAATTCTTCTATAGCCCATGGGCTGAGCATTTGACCGATAATGTATGATTTTGGCGTCGTACAGTTTAGCTGCTTGTCAAATCTTCTTAGAACTTTCCACAGACACCATAAGCCTTCAATGACAGATTAGACGTTTGTATGTTTTTCTCTGCTTTGTCGAATCTTCGTCGTTCATGTCAAATGGTCTACCCCAACAAGTGGCGGCTGGTGCTCAAAATTTTTGGGGGGGCGCAAAAAATAAATAAAATTGCAGCCTCACTGTGCCCATCAAATGCAGCCACTGTGCCATCAATTGTCACCACTGTGCCATGCCATCAAACGCAGCTACTGTGCCATCAATTGTCACCACTGTGCCATGCCATCAAACGCAGCCACTGTGCCATGCCATCAAGCCCAGCCACTGTGGCATCAATTGTCACCACTGTGCCATGCCATCAAATGCAGCCACTGTGCCATCAATTGTCACCACTGTGCCATGCCATCAAACGCAGCCACTGTGCATCAATTATCACCACTGTGCCATGCCATCAAATGCAGTCACTATGCTATCAATTCGCACCACTGTGCCATGCCATCAAACACAGTCACTGTGCCATGCCATCAAACGCAGCCACTGTGCCATGCCATCAAACACAGCCACTGTGCCATCAATTGTCACCACTGTGCCATGCCATCAAACGCATCCACTGTGCCACTCAATTGTCGCCACTGTGCCAATTGTCACCACTGTGCCCTTTAATTGTCGCCACTGTGCCCATTGTTGCCACTGTGCATGTCACTGTGCCCTTTAATTGTTGCCACTGTGCCCATTGTCACCACTGTGCCCTTTGTCACCACTGTGCCCATTGTTGCCACTGTGCCCTTTGTCGCCACTGTGCCCTTTGTCGCCACTGTGCCCATTGATGCCACTGTGCCCATTGATGCCACTGTGCCCATTCATGCAATGCATGAATGTATGTTATTTGCAAGAGCCAGAGGGGGCGGCGCTGCAGAACGAAATTTTTAAAGTCTTAAAGGGCCCGTTTTTTTTTCTTTTTCTACAGGAGGGGGGGGGGGGCGGCGCCCGGGCGCCCCCTATGGACGGGCCGCCACTGACCCCAACACTGTCTCTATAATGTCGAATCTTTCCTCTCTATGTAGAATAATCTTGGACTAATAGAGTTAAGGTTAGGCACATTCAACCACAGGTTCGATAGACACAGATTGCTATTGTCAGCGTCATGTTGAATCTCCTATCTATATGAAACTGTTGTAGCAACGAAAACAAAAATAAATTTTTTTTTTAATGTCGGATCTTTTGGATTTCTGATTCTGCAGTTCTGCGAATACCCAAAATTCGGACGAAAACGAATGCCTAATAAACATACTATGGAAACAGTGCCAATACATATAACAAAGTAGTTTGCTTGATTTACACTTAAAAAGTAGTACGCAGCATGAAATTATCGGCCCCAGATATTTACTGTAAAAAAATTACTGATTTTTACAAACTGTCAGTAAATTTACTGGTGGTTAGCAACCCTGTTACTTTGCAATGGACATTTTCGTAAATCAATTAAAATGTTACTTAAGTGGATTAAAAAGAAGAAAACTACAAACATATGGGCAGCCTCACAAAACTCTGGTAAAATTAATACATTTTTAGCACTTACTTTTTTTGCCATTGGTTACAGCAAGATATTAGAATAACAATGTTACCAAAACTGACAAAGTCTGTCAGGCAAAGAGAATATATTACTAAATATCATTGTTGGTTTCTTAATTCTGACACAACTACATTATATATCCAGAGGGATATGTTCTATGTTTTCATAGAGGACACTTTAATTACAGAGCAGGGAGTAGACCAGATGAGCCGTGTAGGTTCATCTCCATGTAACGGCACACTTGTAATTCGGGATATACTGTAAATGTTGTGTATTTTAAAAAGCAATCCAAATTAAAGGCAGCTACCAATAAAAAAGTATATATATATATATATATATATATATATATATATATATATATATATATATATACTTTTTTATACTTTTTTATCGCCAACATATTTTCCAAAAGTGAAGTTTTTCTTATATATCTTACAACCTTAATTTTTTTTATATATATATATATATATATATATATATATATATATACACACATATATATATATTTAAAAAAAATTAAGGTTGTAAGATATATAAGAAAAACTTCACTTTTGGAAAATATGTTGGCGAAATGTTTTAAATGTTTTACAAATGGAAAAGCTTTAATATAGAATATTTAAATGTAAACTACACATTAAATTATATACTTCACTTTTGTAAAATATGTTGGCGAAATGTTTTAAATGTCTTACAAATGGAAAAGCTTTAATATAGAATATTTAAATAAAAAAATGCACATTAAATTATATACTTCTCTTTTGTAAAATATGTTGGCGAAATGTTTTAAATGTATGTCTTATAAATGGAAAGGCTTTAATATAGAATATTTAAATAAATAAAAAAATAAAAAAAAAGACACATTCAATTATATACACATAGTAAAACAGAAAATACACAAACTCTAGTAAATGAGTAATCTGCAATTCTAATCCCATCTTTGTTCTTTCAGTAAAAGTCTTACCCTACCTCCAGACAAAAGGAAGCCCAGCAATTCAGATATCAATGACCCTCTGCTCACACACTAAAGACCCAGCTGCCTATGTATAGCATTAACATATGAGGGGGAGGAGTCTTTCTTAACCAGTCCTGTTGCTTTTTTTTTGTGGATTTGCATATTTCAGGAAAGTGCTTAGATTCCTTGAATTTTTATATTTTCGAAGTAATAAATATGAAAAAAATGATGATGGAAGGGGGAGAGTACAACTAGTAATAGTTAAGTAGATATTGGCTGCAATGACAGCGGAAAAAAAAAAAAAAGTGCAAATAAATGTTCTCTCCATAAGTTGCGGGGAACAAATTTTTCCTCCCTATATATATAAAATGCAGCAGCATCTAATAGTGGATGTGAGGGCGATTTGGTATGATATCTGTCACTTCATTGATCGCTAGTGACTGTTTGAGCAGATCTGATTGTCTAGGCAGGTGTCCCTTTCCCCCCTCATCCATATATAGCTCTCCTGAAGCCCTGCGCTCAGTGGTGTAGAGCAAGGGGTTCACTGTAGAGGAGTAGATAAAAAATCCTAGGAGCAGAGTTCTTCGAAACACATCCAAGTTGTGGCGCTGCGTGTAGCAGTATGCCCTTCTTTTATATATACATATTATGACTTTGTGTTGTCATAGCATTTTTATATATACATATTATGACTGTGTTGTCATAGAATTTTTATGCCCTCTTTTTTAGCATTTTTATGCCCTCTTTTTATATATACATAATATGACTTTGTGTTGTCATAGCATTTTGATGCCCTCTTTTTTAGCATTTTTATGCCCTCTTTTTATATATACATATTATGGCTTTGTGTTGTCATAGCATTTTTATGCCCTCTCTTTATATATACATATTATGGCTTTGTGTTGTCATAGCATTTTTATGCCCTCTTTTTATATATACATATTATGACTTTGTGTTGTCATAGCATTTTTATGCCCTTCTTTTATATATACATATTATGACTTTGTGTTGTCATAGCATTTTTATGCCCTTCTTTTATATATACATATTATGACTGTGTTGTCATAGCATTTTTATGCCCTCTTTTTTAGCATTTTTATGCCCTCTTTTTATATATACATATTATGACTTTGTGTTGTCATAGCATTTTGATGCCCTCTTTTTTAGCATTTTTATGCCCTCTTTTTATATATACATATTATGGCTTTGTGTTGTCATAGCATTTTTATGCCCTCTCTTTATATATACATATTATGGCTTTGTGTTGTCATAGCATTTTTATGCCCTCTTTTTATATATACATATTATGACTTTGTGTTGTCATAGCATTTTTATGCCCTTCTTTTATATATACATATTATGACTTTGTGTTGTCATAGCATTTTTATGCCCTTCTTTTATATATACATATTATGACTGTGTTGTCATAGCATTTTTATGCCCTCTTTTTTAGCATTTTTATGCCCTCTTTTTATATATACATATTATGATTTTGTTTTGTCATAGCATTTTGATGCCCTCTTTTTTAGCATTTTTATGCCCTCTTTTTATATATACATATTATGGCTTTGTGTTGTCATAGCATTTTTATGCCCTCTCTTTATATATACATATTATGGCTTTGTGTTGTCATAGCATTTTTATGCCCTCTTTTTATATATACATATTATGACTTTGTGTTGTCATAGCATTTTTATGCCCTCTTTTTAGCATTTTTATGCCCTCTTTTTATATATACATATTATGGCTTTGTGTTGTCATAGCATTTTTATGCCCTCTTTTTATATATACATATTATGACTTTGTGTTGTCATAGCATTTTTATGCCCTCTTTTTAGCATTTTTATGCCCTCTTTTTATATATACATATTATGGCTTTGTGTTGTCATAGCATTTTTATGCCCTCTTTTTATATATACATATTATGACTTTGTGTTGTCATAGCATTTTTATGCCCTCTTTTTAGCATTTTTATGCCCTCTTTTTATATATACATATTATGGCTTTGTGTTGTCATAGCATCTTTATGCCCTCTTTTTAGCATTTTTATGACCTCTTTTTATATATACATATTATGACTTTGTGTTGTCATAGCATTTTTATGCCCTCTTTTTAGCATTTTTATGCCCTCTTTTTATATATACATATTATGACTTTGTGTTGTCATAGCAATTTTATGCCCTCTTTTTATAAATACATATTATGGCTTTGTGTTGTCATAGCATTTTTATGCCCTCTTTTTATATATACATATTATGACTTTGTGTTGTCATAGCATTTTGATGCCCTCTTTTTATATATACATATTATGGCTTTGTGTTGTCATAGCATTTTTATGCCCTCTTTTTAGCATTTTTATGCCCTCTTTTTATATATACATATTATGGCTTTGTGTTGTCATAGCATTTTATGCCCTCTTTTTAGCATTTTTATGCCCTCTTTTTATATATACATATTATGACTTTGTGTTGTCATAGCATTTTTATGCCCTCTTTTTAGCATTTTTATGCCCTCTTTTTATATATACATATTATGGCTTTGTGTTGTCATAGCATTTTTATGCCCTCTTTTTATATATACATATTATGACTTTGTGTTGTCATAGCATTTTTATGCCCTCTTTTTATATATACATATTATGACTTTGTGTTGTCATAGCATTTTTATGCCCTCTTTTTATATATACATATTATGACTTTGTGTTGTCATAGCATTTTTATGCCCTCTTTTTATATATACATATTATGGCTTTGTGTTGTCATAGCATTTTTATGCCCTCTTTTTATATATACATATTATGACTTTGTGTTGTCATAGCATTTTGATGCCCTCTTTTTATATATACATATTATGGCTTTGTGTTGTCATAGCATTTTTATGCCCTCTTTTTATATATACATATTATGACTTTGTGTTGTCATAGCATTTTTATGCCCTTTTTTTATATATACATATTATTAGCCAGATTCAGGTAGAGTTACGCCGGCGTATCAGTAGATACGCCATAGTAACTCTGAATCTGCGCCGTCGTATATTTAAGCGTATTCTCAAATTGAGATACACTTAAATCTAGCAAAGATACGACCGCCGGCGCCGTCATATCTTAGCTGTCTATTTACGGCCGCCGCTAGGGGCGTGTATGCTGATTTACGCCTAGAAAGCGTAAATCAGCGAGATACGCCTATTCACGAACGTACGCTTGCCCGTCGCAGTAAAGATACGCCGTTTACGTAAGGCGTTTTCAGGCCTAAAGATATTCCACCAAAAAGATGGCGCAGCCAATGTTAAGTATGGAGGTCGGAACCGCGTCGAATTTTTAAATTTTTACGTCGTTTGCGTAAGTCGTCCGTGAATGGGGCTGGGCATAATTTACGTTCACGTCGAAACCAATAAGTCTTTGCGGCGTAATTTGGAGCATGCACACTGGGATACGTCCACGGACGGCGCATGCACCGTTCGTTCAAAACGTCAATCACGTCGGGTCACGATTCATTAGCATAAAACACGCCCACCTCTTCACAATTTGAATTAGGCGCGCTTAGGCCGGCACATTTACGCTACGCAGCTGTAACTTAGGACGCATCTGCTTTGTGAATACAGCACTTGCCTCTCTAACTTACGGCGGCGTAGCGTATATGAGATACGCTACGCCTGACTAACGTTAGGCACATCTACGTGAATTCAGCTATATGACTTTGTGTTGTCATAGCATTTTTATGCCCTCTTTTTGTATATACATATTATGACTTTATGTTGCCATAGCATTTTTATGCCCTCTTTTTATATATACATATTATGACTTTGTGTTGTCATAGCATTTTTATGCCCTCTTTTTGTATATACATATTATGGCTTTGTGTTGTCATAGCATTTTTATGCCCTCTTTTTGTATATACATATTATGACTTTGTGTTGTCATAGCATTTTTATGCCCTCTTTTTATATATACATATTATGACTTTGTGTTGTCATAGCATTTTTATGCCCTCTTTTTATATATACATATTATGACTTTGTGTTGTCATAGCATTTTTATTTCATGCTATGAATGTTATCCATCTGGTAAATGCTGCACGACAAATGGCGCAATCACGCATTATAATGTTTTTCTAAATGCTGATGGCACCACTGACATCTGCAGGCTTATTGGAAACATGTGGAGAAGAGGGAGGACTGCCATTGCAGATCTCCTTTTGAAAATGTAGTTAGCTCTTCATTTGTTATAAGCATTACTAATGAAAAAAAGGTGTAATAATGGCTGCAGCATTTTTTGCCCACTTGACTTCCAGAAGATTTTACCACCTTCATGACCAGGCCATTTTTTGCTATATAGCACTAAGCTAATTTATCTGGTAATTGCGCGGTCACGCAACACTGTACCCAAACAAAATTTGTATCATTTTTTTTTTTTTACATAATGACAGCAAAGTACAAATTCCCCCCCAAATTACCCCTTTTTGGAAAGCAGACAGATTGAGGCATTTAGTAAGAGGCATGGCGACTTTTTTGAAGATGTAAAAAAAAAATGTCAAATCATTTTTTATTCAAATTATTTTTTAATAAACTCTCATCGGAGTACAGGCATACCCAAATTTTAATTACACACTGGGGTTTATTTACTAAAGCTGGAAAGCACAAAATCATGGTTTAATTCTGCATAGAAACCAATGAGTTTCTAACCCCAGCTTGTTCAATTAAGCCTGGTAATAAAACCTGGAAGCTCATTGGTTTCTATGCAGAAGTGATCCTGAGTTTGCGCTTTCCAGCTTTAGTAAATAAACCCCATTGTGTACTTAAAAGTGGGGTATGCCTGTAGTTCAGTGGCACCATAGTAACACTGTACTACTCTGGGGGTGATCAGAGGTTTTTTTTACACTTTGACTGCTGTTAAAATATTGATCACTGTAACAGCAATGTTTTAAACTGTCATGTTACGTTTAAAATGGCTGTGATTTGTGATCTGTGATTGACTACAGTTATCACATAGTACAGGGTGCTTTGATTGGCTCAGGTATCATGTGATAGCTGTGGGCTCCTCACAACATCACTCAATAGGAAACACAGCTGTTATGATCATGGGGACACCAGTGGCGGCTGGTGCTCAACATTTTGGGGGGGGCGCAAACAAACGAAAAAAAAAAAACATTGTAGCCTCACTGTGCCCATCAAAAGTAGCTATTGTGCCCATCAATTGCCGCCACTGTGCCCATCAAATGCAGCCACTGTGCCCATCAAACTCAGTCACTGTGCCAAAAAAAATTCGCCACTGTGCCATCAAATGCAGCCACTGTGCCCATCAATTGTCGCCACTGTACCCATCAATTGTCGCCACTGTGCCCATCAATTGTCGCCACTGTGCCATGCCATCAATTGTCGCCAATGTGCCATCAATTGTCACCACTGTGCCATGCCATGCCATGCCATCAATTGTCGCCAATGTGCCATCAATTGTCACCACTGTGCCATCAATTGTCACTACTGTGCCATCAATTGTCGCCACTGTGCCATCAATTGTCGCCACTGTGCCATTAATTGTCACCACTGTGCCATGCCATCAAACGCAGCCACTGTGCCATGCCATCAAACGCAGCCACTGATATGCTGCAACGATGAGCACTGATAGGCTGCACTGATGGATTCTGATATGCTGCACTGATAGGCTGCACTGATAGT
The DNA here is from genome assembly GCF_905171775.1 of Rana temporaria. NCBI lineage: Eukaryota > Metazoa > Chordata > Amphibia > Anura > Ranidae > Rana > Rana temporaria. Next base: position 214,352,289 of record NC_053492.1, read on the forward strand.
TTTTCCCTTTTGGGCACTGATGGGCACTAATGAGGCCGCTCTGATGGGCACTGATAGGCTGCACTGATGGGCACTAATTAGGCTGCACACTGATGGGCACTGATGAGGCTGCACTGATGGGTACTGATATGCTTTATGTTAATATTGTTAAAGTTGTTGTTGTTGTTAATATTTATTTTTGGAACTTAATTACGCATGAAACATTTAACAGTGTCATTTCATGACATCATTTATGAGGCCGTGTTAAGAGGTGGAATTAGCAGCGGGCAGGGTAAGGGTTGGGTGGGCCAACTGGTGGCGAGTAACTCATAAGGCCTGGCTAGTAGCTCAGGACTTGAAACTTTGAGCCGTGGTGCACACTGTTCGCCTTCTCATTTTGTCTGTAAAGGTGCTTCCTGAATGGCACTCATGCCAAACAAGCAACTTCCTGTGTTCACTAAGCTGGAAGGAAGCCACTGGGCATAGAACCTGGAAGCTGGCTATGATCATAGTATTGCAATGATTACTACAGAGAGTTCCAGCTTTCACTGTGATGTCACAGGTATAGTACATACCAAACCGGGCCTATGTAACTATGCAAAAACATCCATACAGTACCTAAACTTCAGCTTTTAATGATATAAGTACATTGTTACAACAGAGATTTATAGTCCCTCAGTGCAAAAATGTAATGATTACACACAGAATTGTGCCTCAAGCCCTTCAGCAGGAACCAGCTGAGGTTTGAAGGCTGTTATAGCCTCTAGCAATAGTCACTGGGGTAGATTCAGGTATCTCCACCTAAAGTTACGGCGGCGCAGCGTAGTGTATTTACGCTATGCCTCCGCAACTTACAGGAGCAAGTGCTGTATTCAGAAAGCACTTGCTCCGTAATTTGCGGCGGCGTAGCATAAAAGGGTCCGGCGTAAGCGCGCGTAATTTAAATGATCCGGTAGGGGGCGTGGATCATTTCAATTAGGCGCGTTCCCGCGCCGAACGTACTGCTAATGCGCCGTCCTTAAAATTTCCCGACGTGCATTGCGGTAAATGACGTCGCAAGGATGTCATTGGTTTCGACGTGAACGTAAATGGCGTCCAGCGCCATTCACGGACGACTTACGCAAACGACGTAAAATTTTCAAATCGCGACGCGGGAACGACGTCCATACTTAACATTGGCTGCGCCTCCTAATAGCAGGAGCAACGCTACGACGAAAACGACTTACGCAAACGACGTAAAAAACTACCGCCGGGCGCACGTACGTTTGTGAATTGGCGTAAGTATGTAATTTGCATACTCTACGCTGGCAACTACGGAAGCGCCACGAGCAGCCAGCGTGAGAATGCACCCTAAGATAAGACGGCGTAAGAGACTTATGCCAGTCGTATCTTAGGCTAATGTCGGCGTATCTAGCTTTCTGAATACAGAAAATAGATACGCCGGCGTAGCTTTGAATTTACGCGGCGTATCTATGGATACGCCGGCGTAAATCGTTCGTGAATCTACCCCACTGTGTTCTCCTGGCAGGAACGGCTTCCCCCTCCCACCTCACAGGGAGAACACAATGGCTACACAGGAGGGATTCTACTGTCTTTGTTGATGGGGGAAGCAAGGTGGTTGCAGGAAAGAAATTCTCTCCATCTATGGCTGATCTTAGTCATAACTGAGCTTCCATTATCAGTCACCTCAGCATTTCATTTAATGTATCCACCCAAAATACACATTATTGCAATAGGAATTTCAGCAGTGTCCTATCCATGGCACACAGTATGTGTTTCAGTTATCCATGAACTACTTTTTTACCTCAGAATCTACACTCCAGTGAACTGCATTATTGCGTTATAGCTCAGCTGCCATTTGTTGCACTTTGGACGTCTAATAGAGACTGTTTGTGTAGTTTCCATGTATTTGGAATTCATGTTTGTTCTTTATTCATTCACAATGCATTTTATTATGACATTATCATGGTTATATTTGAAAAACATTTTATTTGATAAATAGTTCATTTCATTTTAAACTAATAAACTCCTATCATGTACACTCCTCCAGGTTTAAATGAACTAATATAGAAATGCATATCTGTTCATGTTTGTGTTGTAGCCCTGAAAAAAAGGGGAGATGTTAGAGCCCCCGAAAAATGTTGGCTGTTGTGCGTTGTAGTTTGTGAATCAATACTATTAAAGGTTTTTAGACTCTCAGATGGCTTGCTTGGTGCGCTCATTGCAGTTTGCACATGTGAATCTTCAAATCTGGGCCACTTTTTGAGAGACACCCTGTCTGGCCTTGTTCACATGTGGTGTGCTACAGTGTATGCCCGTGTGAGCCCATGTTTACCTGCACGGGTGCATCACCATGCAGGCAGTCCCATTGATGTCAACTGAGATGCAGCAGTTGTACAGACACGGCCACTGCTTCCAATTTGATATCTGTGTGGGTGTAGGTGGGTGCGTGTCCCCCAATTTACACTATGGGGCATTCAGGGCTGTGCACCAACACAGTTATCAAATTGGGAGCTGCAGCTGTGTCTGTGCAGCCACTGCATCCCAGTTGGCATCAATGGGATTGCCTGCATTGGGATGCACAGAATACGTGTGCACAGGGTCAGATTAACATAGGGACTTTTGGAGCTGTAGCTCCAGGCCCCTACCTTTAGATGGGCCCAACCCAGTGAGTCACTAATGCTGCTCAGCCTTGCTCTGTGTACACATGATTGATATAAAAATTGTGGGCTGTATTGATATGTAAATCGCAAGCGGCAGGCCGCATTGACATGTAAATTGTGGGGCCGCAGGTGGCATTGATACAGAAATCGTGGTGCATTCATAGGGGTATTAAACTCCCCTCAGCCACGGTCCACCATCACCTTTGCTGAATGCTGCCAACATTGGGGATGTAAACACGCCCTGGCTGCCACTATCGCTAAACCAGCCATCAGCCTGTACTGCAAAGGTGAGCAGATGGAGAGGGATGTCCGAAGGTAGCAGAGAAGGTATTACAGTTTGGAGTGCAAACATGAGCAAAGAGGAGGTGTGCAGGTGGGTGCTGGGGTGCAAAGATGAGCATAGGCACGTGGAATTCACTTTTCTCCTGCACATACTAGCCTCCTCCATACACTCCACACTCCTCTTCTGCACATACTACCCGTCACTATACACCGCACATACTATGTACACTATATTGTTCATTACACACTCCTGCACTATAAACCAATATATTGTGCATTGCACACTCCTGAACAATATACACTATATTGTGCTTTGCACACATCTGCACTATATACCACTATATTGTACATTACACACTCCTACACTATATTGTACATTATACACTCCTGCACTATACACACTATATTGTACACTATACACTCCTGCACTATATGTACACCTGGTTGATTTACTAATACTGGTGAGTGCAAACTCTGGTGCAGCTGTACATGGTAGCCAATCAGTTTCTAAACTCAGATTGTCCAGTTAGGGCCCTTTCACACGGGCGGATCAGTAATGATCCGCTCCGTGTGTCCTCAAAAGCTCAGTGGGGATCCTCCGTAAAATCCCCGCTGAGCTGGCAGCTGACAGGGCAGTCCCCGCACACTGTGCATGGACCACCCTGTCTTTCCTCCGCTCTCCCGTATGGGGGATCGGATGAAGACGGACCATGTGTCCGTGTTCATCCGATCCGATCCGATCCGGCAGACGGAAGAAAAATAGGGTTTTCTTCCTTCCGCAAATGCGGATCTTTGCGGAGGCGGACAATTACAGGTGTCAGCGGATGGTCATCCGCTGACACCCGTAATCACATAGGGACCCATGTATGTCCCGTTTCATCCGCAAACGGACGGATGAAAATGCGGATATACGGTCCGTACATGAAAGGGCCCTTAAGCTTTGACAATACAACCTAGAAGCTGAATGGTTTTTATACAGACAAAACAAGAGGAAAATAAATTTAAATGAAAATACATATAAATATATAACCTAGGCAGCGCTTATGTATATATATATAAATACACATGTAATATAACTCTTATTAATAAATGTTCATGTTGTGAATCACAGTTGTACAAAGATAGATGTAAAAATAGGGTATGAGAGTCCGCTTAATCCCAGAAGGAAAATTAGTCTTGTTGTAGACAGCAGATATCACCTCCACACATGTCCTCACAGAGATAAACTAGGGGGTTTGTGTGCATAGGTACCCCCTCTCGTGTAAACTCTTACCCCAAAGTGGTTGAATCACAGCATATAGTAATTAGTAGTAGGACAATCTCAGCAGATGGCTCCTAATCAGCAAGATCTGGTTACTCAGTGATTACCGTGTAAAGAGGGAGCGGACATAGCGTGACTCCGTTTTAAAACTTTTATTCACACAACGCTAAAATTCATCAAGGTGTACACTCACATGTTAATAAAGATCAATCAGCTTTGATCACAATATCCACATTAGCACCGTGTCAGTAAACATAGACTCTCTTACCACACACCGCTTTCCTTGTTAGCGAGGTCTGCTAGGATGGGTGTCCCTGCTTCTGACAGCGTCTGACGTCACCACTTGCGTTACTTGGTTCCACCCTGACTAGTTTCGTTGTATAGACATCATCTGTCTATACGATGAAACTAGTCAGGGTGGAACCAAGTAACGCAAGTGGTGACGTCAGACGCTGTCAGAAGAAGGGACACCCATCCTAGAAGACCTCACTAACAAGGGAAGCGGTGTGCGGTAGGAGAGTCTATGTTGGAGTGAGTGAGTGAGTGAATAACTTATATAGCACTACAAATGCGAACTGAATCACCTCAAGGCGACACGGTGCTGGCTATGGATGCCAGATACAGGACTCGGGAGCGCCTGCCCGCAAGGTAACCCCCTTGGGAGAGTGCTTCCCAGGGGGGTTATCAGAAGCGGGGAGGAACTGAGACAGCCGCCGAGGGATCCCAGAAGATGTGGATCGGGGCCACTCTGTGCAAAACAAGCTGCACAGTGGAGGTAAGTATAATATGTTTGTTATTTAAAAAAAAAATTAAGCTTTACAACCACTTTAAGTTATCACCCAATACCAATACTTTCTCTGAACTTGACTCAACCGATCGACTTCTGTCGAGAGGTGAGGGCCACACATTAATCAAAATTAGACTGGTCTTTGCTGAACCATCTGTATTTCAGTTAAACCGGGGACACACTAACAGTTTTTTTTTTCGTACAACCCACACTGTACTCACCATGCAAGGTTGGTCCAGTGATCTCCCCCACTGAGCTGTTGTGTTCTGACAGTGGGACGACTCCCCCGCCAGAACACTCAGATCAGTGCTCTCTGCCATTGGCTGAGAGCACTTATCGGGAGTCGGTCGGCTGCTGGTTTTCCAGCATGCACGTCTGATGCATGGGCGTCCTCAGGCAAGGGGCAAGGTGTTGGCACACGGACATTTAGGGGCCAGGCTGATCCTGGGTTGAGGCAGAGCCAGCGCTAGTGTAGCGCTACCCCCCAAAGGAGCCGCTGGTTTGATTTTTTGGGCCTACTCTCTGATCTATCCACCCTTTTAATAAGCTCGAACCCTCCCTGGCACACCAGATAGATGCAAATATATTGCAAGTCCCCTTCTTGACCGGGATCACAATAACACATGTAAAATATACAGTAATGTTATTACCTTTTCTTGAATGCAGTTCTCAGGAGCAAATACACCTCACACAATTAATGTAGTAAACCAAGAATAACTTTACTTGGCAATAAAAGGGGTAAATGAATAAACAACAGATTAAACACACATAAACATGTAGCGCCCCCTTACTTTCAGTATGGGCACTACGCTAAAGTTAGTGGGGAATGGGAGAGTTACTTTGCTCCCATTCAAAATTTGTTAAAATTGGGACTTCTGTCACTCCAGAAACGTCCACTGGGTCAGTCTGTGCTCCAGGGATGCAATACCATCCCTGGCCAGCAGTTGGAACCATAGGGGTTCTGACAGAGCAACTTTCCCTAGCAGCCTATCAGAGAAGTTTCTCCCTCGCAAGGCATGCTGGGGAGGGGTATATCTGTGACAGGTGTCATGTGCTAACCGAGTTTCACGGGGTCCCAGTTCCAGGTGCGGCATCCACCTTCAGGGTGCGCGCATCCATGGACCCTGCCAGCGAGGCCCACCAGGCCAGAATTGCAGTCTACATAAACCCTCAACCTGAGGTAAAAAGGGACTCCAGTGACTTACTGGGTTCCCGGTTCTATTGAAAGGATCCCAGGCTGGGTGCCGTTTGATTGGGGAGTCGGCTTGAGGGGAACCCGGAGGCAGGTTGTCCAACAGGGCTTGAACGAACCAATCAGGGATCTGGTGACCGGAATGTGACAGGTACAGTACAGACCAAAAGTTTGGACACACTTTCTCATTCAAAGAGTTTTCTTTATTTTCATGACTATGAAAATTGTAGATTCACACTGAAGGCATCAAAACTATGAATTAACACATTGGAATTATACATAACAAAAAAGTGTTACAACTGAAAATATATTTCATATTCTATGTTCTTCAAAGTAGCCACCTTTTGCTTTGATTACTGCTTGGCACACTCTTGGCATTCTCTTGATGAGCTTCAAGATTTAGTCACCTGGCGCAGCACCCCATCACTCTCCTTCTTGGTCAAATAGCCCTTACACAGCCTGGAGGTGTGTTTGCAATAGCAGCCAGGAGTGTGTGGACTTTTGTAAATCCAAATGTTGGCTGATTACTTCCACAACTGCTATACTGTGACACTCTGGGATTTTTCGTCCGAATTCCGATTAAAGCTGACTTTCATCAGTCTTGCATACACACTATCAGACTAAATTCCAACCATGCCAAAACGCAGTGACGTAAAACACTATGATGAGCCAATAAAAATTAAGTTCAATGCTTCTGAGCATGCGTTGACTTGATTCTGAGCATGCGTGGATTTTTCTCTGATGGAGTTCCACACAGACGATCAGAATTTTTTTTTTTCATCTGAAAAATTTAAAACGTGTTCTATTTTTTTACACCAATGGAAAAAAGTCCGATGGGGCCCACACACGAACAAGTCTCTCCGATGAAAAAAGTCAGATGGACTTTTTTCATCGGAAAAACAGATCGTGTGTAGCATGTTTACATTTAATGATTGTGTGTAGCAATATGTTTACATTTAATGAAGGTACAACATTTAGCAACTTATTGCTACACTTAGGCCGCGTACACACGGTCGGACCAAACCGATGAGAATGAACCGAAGTTCAGTTTCATCGGACCAAACCGACCGTGTGTATAGCCCATGGGTCTGTTTTCCTTCGGTCCAAAATTTTAAAACATGCTTCAAAATCGAACCGATGGACCGCTGCCCGATCGGTCCAAACCGATGGTTAGTACAGAAAGCATTGGTTCAAAACCCGCGCATGCTCAGAATGAAGTTGATGCATGCTTGGAAGCATTGAACTTCGTTTTATTCAGCACGTCGTGTGTTGGACTTCACCGCGTTCTGACCCGATCGGTTTTTGGAACGATGGTGTGTACGCACATCAGACCATCAGGCCACTTCAGCGGTGAATCGATGGAAATGGCCCTTCGGACCATTGTCAACGGTTTGGAACGATCGTGTCTACGTGCCTCTCTTCTCTTTTATACCCTGTAAAAAAAATGCTTTGATATACAAGTGCTTTGGATTACAAGCATGTTTCTGGAACGAATTATGCTCACAGTCCAAGGTTTTACTATAGTACATTTCTTTAATTCACCAAACACATAAAACAACTTTTCTTTTCATAACTGAGCACACTTTTTCTAGTGTCTATTGTCTACTATTTTGAAAATACAGCATGAGTTGGCATTTAGAAAAAGATGTTTATTATGGACATTTGTGGTCAGCATCGGTCTATAGTTTTTGCTCTCTCAGTCTGTAAATGCTGCATCCTTACACTAGGCAATCATACTAAATGAAACCAGGCATACAAACATCACATATGTTCAGTCCAGAGATGAGACACATCGTATTTATTGCCATCCAGTCATCATGACTAAGCTGAAATAGTAGAAATAGGATACAGGGAGAAATGAGAGGCTTATGGATTTTGTGTGTGAACATTAGAAATAAAGGCCATATTGCAGTATTACCAAAGGAATCAGAGCATAGAAATACACCATAAAATGGGGGCAAGAGCTCTGGTATAATGAAGATGGGGGAGGGTGGGGGGAGAATCGGGATATGTAGTGAGGAAATTGATGGCGGGGAATGTTCTCTCAGCAGATAACTATATCTAAAGTGGACTCACTCGGATAGATTGAGGTTAAAGGATGTCTTAAATGGGAATAGGCTATGCCAATTAGAAGAACTACGTGAGAAATACGGAACATCGCCGTGGGATGGCTGGAGATATATGCAGCTCCAACATTTTACTGAATCCCTTCCAAAACCCCTTTGAAGTATTGAAAGGTTAAATCCCTGGGAGAGATTAATCGACCAGGGAGGGATGAGCAGAAAAGGGACGATTTCTAAATCAAAGGCCTCGTACAGACGAGCGGATATCCGATGAAAACGGTCCGCCGGACCGTTTCCATCGGATAGGTCCGCTGGCGGATTTTGATCTTATGGCTGTACACACCATCAGATCAAAATCCCCGCGGAAAACTTCCGCGGTGACGTGGCCGCGCCGTCGCCGCGACGATGACGCGGGGACGTGCGTGACCCTGGAAGGTAAATACTTCCACGCATGCGTCGAATCACTTCGACGCATGCGAGGGATGGGGATCGGGCGGACTTATCCGGTGAGTCTGTACAGACGACCGGATAAGTCCGAAGGACAGGATTCCAGCGGATAGATTTCTTAGCATGCTAAGAAATTTTTATCCGCTGGAAATCCGTCGGCTGGATTTTTATCCGCTGGAAAATGTCCGCTCGGGCCTACACACGACCGGATCTGTCCGCTGGAACTGATCCGCGGATAAATCCCAGCGGACAGATCCGGTCGTGTGTACGGGGCCAAACAGTTCCAGAGAGGCTGAAGAAGAGGGTTATGGACTATGTACACTCTACCTCAAAGGATACAAAAGTGAAAGAAATTAACTATAAACTATTGACCAAGTGGTACTATGTCCCCACTAAAATGTATAAAATAAGCCACGACGCATCACCTCTCTGTTGGAGGGAATGTGGGGAAGAAGGAAATCATGCCCATATTTGATGGCAATGTAGATTGATCCAAACGTACTGGGTGGAGGTTAGGGCTGCGCATCTTCACCGGTCTCACGATTCGATGCGATTACGATTATCAAGTCCACGATTCGATTCCAACTTAAAGAGGAGCTCCAGACTGACCCCAAAATACTACAAGAGAAGGACAGAGACTGCAGACATGATACTAGAAAGGATCAGAGACTGCGGACATGATACTAGAAAGGATCAGAGACTGCGGACATGTTACTAGAAAGGATCAGAGACTGCGGACATGATACTAGAAAGGATCAGAGACTGCAGACATGATACTAGAAAGGATCAGAGACTGCGGACATGATACTAGAAAGGATCAGAGACTGCGGACATGATACTAGAAAGGATCAGAGACTGCAGACATGATACTAGAAAGGATCAGAGACTGTGGACATGATATTAGAGAGGATCAGAGACTGCGGACAATGATACTAGAGAGGATCAGAGACTGCGGACATTGTCCCCATAAAGTCCTGCCAAACGACAATGTATGCCATGTCATAAATTATGGTTTATGTATTTCTTATTGTCTTGGTGATTGATTCACATCAAAACTTCATTGATACCTTGGGGCAAATCCACAAAATCGTAGCCTAACTTAACTTTTACCATTTAAGTTACACTGGCGGAAAATTTCTACCTAAGTGCCCGATCCACAAAGCACTTACCTAGAAATTTTCGGCCGTGTAACTTAAATGTCTCCGGCACAAGGCGGTCCTCTTCTGCAGGGGGCGATTCCAATTTAAATGAGGCGCGCTCCCGCGCCGGCCGTACTGCGCATGCCCGTGACGTCATTTTCCTGACGTGCATCGCGCGAAATTACGTTACGCCAGGTTTTGTGGATTGCGACGGGACAATAAAGTTGCGACGGGTAAAAAAAAAGATACGGCGCGAAAAACAAAAATCTAAATTTAAAAAAAATCGTGGCGATCGAAAAAAAGGTCTGTTTTTACAAGGTGTAAACAGTTTACACCTTGTTAAAGCAGAACTAATTTTACGTATGCAAACGTAAACTTACGCAGAAAACACAAAGCTGAAAAGCTTTGTGGATCTCCGTAAGTCCTCATTTGCATACGCTAGGCGGCATTTCGACACTAAATGCCCCCAGCGGCGGATGCGGTACTGCATCCTAAGATCCGACAGTGTAAGTCTCTTACAGATGTCGGATCTTCTGCCTATCTTTGGAAAACTGCTTCTGAGGATCAGTTCCAAAGATAGGCACAGGGATACGCAGGCTGAACAGCAGTTCCGCCTGCGTATCCCTTTTGAGGATTTGGCCCCTTATTTTAAATTTTTTTGTATGATTTTTAGTTTTGTTCATTACTGCCACACACGTGCAATGCATGGCTGCATGTGTGTGGCAGTGATGAGCAAAAGCAAAAATCATACAAAAAAAAAATGGTATCAATTTTAAATTAATGAAGTTGTGATGTTAATCAATCACTAAGACAATAAGACATACATAAGCCAGTGTGCCATCAATTGCTGCCAGTGTGCCGTCAGTGTGCCAATGCCATCAATTGCTGCCAGTGTGCCACCAATTGCTGCCAGTGTGTCCAAATTGCCCATTAGTGTGCCACCAATTGCCGCCAGTGTGCCACCAATTGCTGACAATCAGTGTGCCATCAATTGCTGCCAATCAGTGTGCCATCAATTGCTGCCAATCAGTGTTCCATCAATTGCTGCCAATCAGTGTGCCATCAATTGCTGCCAATCAGTGTGCCACCAATTGCTGCCAATCAGTGTGCCACCAATTGCTGCCAATCAGTGTGCCACCAATTGCTGCCAATCAGTGTGCCACCAATTGCTGCCAATCAGTGTGCCATCAATTGCTGCAATCAGTGTGCCACCAATTGCTGCCAATCAGTGTGCCATCAATTGCTGCCAATCAGTGTGCCATCAATTGCTGCCAATCAGTGTGCCATTAATTGCTGCCAGTGTGCCATCAATTGCTGCCAATCAGTGTGCCCATAAATTGCCGCCAGTGTGCCCATCACTTGCTGCCAGTGTGCATCCCCCAAGTACCTGATGATGATGGTCTCTGACTCCTGTCACTGTTCTGCTGCCTGCAGTACTCGGCCGTGTCGGGTCTCCCACAGCAGCCTGTGCAGTGTGCACAGCGTGAGGTGAGCCAAGAAGGAAGGCTCCGGGGGGTCGGGACCGGGGACACTCGCTCCACGTGTCTCTCGCATGGCGACGGGCGGCTGGGAATGCCGTCAGCGGGGGGCGGGAAAGGAGGCTCGGCATCTTCGGCTGCATCAGCAGGGGGGCGGGAAAAGAGGCGCAGCTTAAGCCCACGGCTCCCTTAGCTGCATTAGCGGGGGTGGGAAAAGAGGCGCGGCTAATGCCCACGGCTTCTGCTTTGAGACTCGAAAGGCCTTTAAAGCGGCGCGCAGGTGACGTCATCAAAAATCGATTAATGCAAGTCGTAGCATCGATGCAGCATCGTGGGTGGTCGAATCTCGATGCATCGATGCTACGATTAATTTCAACACCCCTAGTGGAGGTACTAGGTCTAATGAAACAGATAGAAGGGAAGGAGATAGGATTAGACCCCTGGAAATGCTTATTCCACGCAACGGAAGACTAGAGAAAAAAATACAGAGCCGCCCTTACCCCGTTTCTATTAAACGCAGCAAAAGCATTAATCCCCAGATATTGGAGAATGAAGGAACCACCAAGGATAAAGGAAGGGTTTAGAGAGGTAGACAAAATAAGGGTAATGGAGGAATTAATACATTTTCAAGAGGATGCAGAAATAAGATTTCCAGAAACCTGGGGGAAATGGACAAACTTTAAGCAATCTCCGACCTATTTGGAGATTATGGGGAGTGAAGAAAATTTATAGGCTGGCGCCTAGGAGGGGAATTTTTCAATTTTTTCCCCTTTTCTCCCCCCCCTTTTATTTTATTTTTCTTCACATAATATGAAGTGATAAGGGGGAGCACAGAAAGTCCCCCACATCACTTCCTTAAAAATAAGGGTACACATATGGGCACTGGGATAGGTATGGGATACACTATAAAAGGGGTAACCTCCCCCTTTTTTTTTTTTCTCTCTCTTGGTCTGATGACAAGAGACACATAAGTACACATATAAGGTTATGGGTTGGGCGCAGGGGGGGGGGGGGGGGGCCCGGTACGGACTATATGTAAGTACTCGGATAGATCCCCCTCGCTCCTGCTCCCTTTTTTCACTAAACATTTTTAAATTTGAAGAACTTTTTTTTTTCTCTCCTTTCCCTGAGATTAATGGGAGAGAGAGAGGGAGAAGGGAAAGGAAGGTGCCATGATATAAAGAGTCCCACTATAGATGTATGACTATTAGGATGGACCTATCTCTGTACCCACACAAATGTTTTTTGTATTTATGTACTATGTAATATGTATATGTATATGTTAATGTTTTATGTATGAAGAACTTATGAACTTTATAATGGATGCTGATTTTTAAAAAACGTTTTAAGAAAGTTTGTAAAGTTTTTTCTATGTGAAAAGAATAAAAATAATTTAAACATAAAACAACTTTTCTTTTCATAACTGAGCACACTTTTTCTAGTGTCTATTGTCTACTATTTTGAAAATACAGCATGAGTTGGCATTTAGAAAAAGATGTTTATTATGGACATTTGTGGTCAGCATAGGTCTATAGTTTTTGCTCTCTCAGCCTGTAAATGATAGGCAGAAATACTAAATGAAACCAGGCATACAAACATCACATGTGTTCAGTCCAGAGATGAGACAAATCGTATTTATTGCTATTCAGTCATCATGACTAAGCTGAAATAGTAGAAATTGGATACAGGGAGAAATGAGAGGCTTATGGATTTCGTGTGTGAACATTAGAAATAAAGACCATATTGCAGTATTACCAAGGGATCAGAGCATAGAAATACACCATAAAATGGGGGCAAGAGTTCTGGTATAATGAAGATGGGGGAGGGTGGGGGAGAGTCGGGATATGTAGTGGGGAAATTGATGGCGGGGAATGTTCTCTCTGCAGATAAGAGGATACAGAATTTACTATTACACCTATGGTAATGAGGGGGCCTGGGCAGACCTAAGTGTAATACTATCATTACAAGGTGACATGGTGTCATTGTGTCATGGGGGTGTCAGGGGAGAACTAATGAGGGACAGGAGGTGTCACTTCTGCAGGGTGACCAGGAATGGGGGTAGTACTATGGGGTGGAGAGGAGGGAGTGCAGTGTCAGGGCTGTGGGGGATGCTGGGTGTATGGATGTGGGGGGTGCAGTGTCAGGGCTATGGTGGAATGCTGGGTGTGGGGAGGGTCCACTATCAGGGCTACGGGGGGTGCTGGGTATGGGGGGTAGGGGGTGGTGTCAGGGCTATGGGGGGGGGGTACTGGGTGTGGGGGGTGCCGTGTCAGGACTATGGGGGGTGCTGGGTGTGTGGAGGGAAGGTAGAGTGTCACTATCACTTTAAGTTCTGTGTTATCTCAAAGAGTGTAATTGGTCCCTCTTGGACTACATAATGGTAAACAATTGTAGGGAGTAGGGGGTGGGGAGGGTAGTCTCAGGGCTATGAGGCGGTACTGGGTGTGGGGGGTTGCCGTGTCAGGACTATGGGGGGTACTGGGTGTTTGGAGGGAAGGTAGAGTGTCACTATCTCTTTAAGTCATGTGTTATCTCAAAGAGAGTAATTGGCACCTCTTGGACTACATAATGGTAAACAATTGACCTTTATTTTGTGTGGTACGAGGATCTGAGTAGTTTGGCAAGAGAAAACTGGGCAGGGCTGACACCAATCAGTCCACAGAATGCTACATGTTGTCAGTCCACAACAGGACTTTAGCCGACCATAGAGTGTTCGAATCTCAGCCGGTACAGCCACGAACAATATTCACTGTGTGTTCTCCTGGCAGGGGTGGCTCTCCACACACCCATGCTGGGAAAACACAATAGCTCCATAGGAGGGATTCCTCCATCAACACTGACTGTGTTGATGGAGGAATTGAGATTTTTTCTTTCCTGCAACCAAAGAAAATCGCACCATCTATGGCCAGCTTTAGAAACTGTGCATTACGAGCAGATCAACAGCATTCCTCTCAACTTTCTGAAATGATAAAGAAGGACACCTTTTAGCACACAGTGGGGAGGATTTATTAAAACTGGTGTGTGAAATATCAGCTTCCAGGTTTTATTGTCAAAGCTGAACACACTGAAGTTAGAAGCTGATTGGTTACCATGCACCATTGCATCAGATTTTGAGCGCTCCAGTTTTAGTAAATCTCTCCTAGTATGTATGGCAATAAACACATTCTGGCCACAGTTCTGGTTACATGGACCACAATCTAATATGCAGAAATTGATTGGCTAAACTACACAAGGAAACCCCTGAAAAAATCTTCCAGAGCACAGAAAGGGAGATTTAAATTTCCATCCTGAATATTTATCACGCCCTAGCCAATCCCTGGAGAGAAGTGTCCAGAAGGTGGCCAGGGAGGTGATAAATAGAGATTGTTCTTTCCTTGACAGAGAGCTGGTCTCTGAGGTCTCAGCAATGGCAGAGCTAAGGACTTGAAGTGATCTTTCTGAGAAGTCAGCTGTATGACTTCAGAATAAGGGAAGTCATACAGAAGGACTTTCTCCTTCACTGTAACGTGTCCGGAGGAAACTTGAAGATGTGCAGCTGTCCTGGGGACTTGTGAGTACTGACCCTGAATTGTGATCCCTGGTGACTTTGTGCTTTTGGGATCTAAGTGCCAGAGGTAGCTGTGGAATGAAACAACTTTCATAGGGTCTCAGACCGCATTCACACTACAGTGTTCTGAATCGCGGGCAGATTTAAGGATGTCTTTTTGAACTTTTCCAGCTTGCAGGAGAGGGGTTAGGGCCATGTGATACTCCAAAATGCTGCACAGTAACAGAGAACAACTTTCTCTAGCCTCCCACTCCAAGATTCTGCTGAGGACAGAAGAATGGGCAGTACTCTGAGGCTGCATTCACACTACAGCATTTTGAATCGATTTGGAAAGCGCCGATGTGTGAACGACAAATTGCGGGACTCGCATTCGAGATGCTATTCATTTGCATGACACTTCAAATAGCGATGCGGGTCTGCCACGATTGTCGCACGATAATCACCGTTAGCATGTTGCTCAAAAATTCAGGAGATACTTTGGGGTGACATGCTTCCCACGACGTGGATTGCTGAAATTTCCGAAATGCGGCAGACCTGCAACGCGATTTGAGGTGTCATTCAAGTAAATGGCATCTCGAATGCAGGTCTCGCGATTTGTCATTCACACATCGGCGCTATCAAATCATGGGCAGATTTGCAGATTTAAAACATTGTAGTGTGAATGCAGCCTCAGAGTAATGCCCAATCCCTTGTCCTCAGCAGAATCTTGGAGTGGGAGCCTAAAGAAAGGTGTTCTCTGTTACTGTGCAGCATTTTGGAGTATCCCATGGCCTAACCCAGGGGTGTCAAACTCAATTTCATTGTGGGCCGCATCAGCATTATAATTGCCCTCAAATGGGCCGATTGTATCTGTAAGATTAGATGTCCAGCGCATCCCCCTCCCCTTACATTAGATGTCAAGAGCCCCCCCACCATCAGAAGTTGAGTCCCCCACCCTCCCTTACATCACAGTGCACCCCCTTTCCTTATGCTGCTGCTGGGAAAAAGCTGGATGCATTGCTTGAAAGCAGAAAGTAAGGGTCTGGAGAATGACCAGAGGAGGGCTGGAGCTATCCTGCAGCTGCAGGAGAGGTGCGAGGGCCACATGAAATGGCCTGGAGGGCCGTATTGGGCCCGCGGGCCTTGTGTTTGACACCTGTGGCCTAACCCCTCTCTTGCAAGCAAGAAAAGTTCAAAAAGACATCTTCTACACTGATTTATAAAAGCCGGAGTGCATTAACTGGTGCTTGTGGTGGTGGGCAGTGTCTGTAATATCAGGAAAGAACCAGCTATTATCAGCAGCCCCTATAGGGGTAGTGCTATATTTGCTATAGGTGTGATCAAAATATTGAATTCCTGTGAAGAAAAGAATGTATGTATGTGGCTAGCATGAAACAGCTGTCTAGGGCAGCATGTAGATTAGGGGCTGTGCGCATTGGATAAGGGGGGCGTCACCCCTGCGCCACGTATGGACGGGCCCCTATGTTATGAAGATGAGGAAAGAGATATGTGTTCAAGTGGCCAAAGGTGACAATGCTGCTTCTGCATAGATGCAGTACACTAAATGACAATTGTCACCCTAGGTCAGTGTGTTACTGGAAAGAAACACAGAGTGAAAATAAAGAAAAAAAAGCAAGCACATCTACAGACTGGTAAGCTGTGATATATTATTTTTTGCTCTCGGCTTTAAAGTGAGTTTACAGAAAAGTATCCCACATGCAAGACATTTTTTTCCACAAAGCTCCTGAACTTATGCTGAGTTTAACTAAGTCTGAAGCTCATTCACTTAACTATGAATTGGACAGACTGGTGAAGGTAGGTTTTCTATTTTATTGTTTTGGGATTTAGTGCTGCTGATCTTTGCATTATCAATCTGCCAACATGATCAAAATCCAAGTTCTAAGCTTCATCTGCATTGAGAAATATTTCGTTGTGAAATTGGTCAAATATCAGAGCACCTAATACAAGTCATGTTTAATAGCAGAAATGCACTAGATAAGCTTTCCAAGGTCTTTGTAGGTATATTGAGCAAGGCAATTTAATGATTAGTCAATTGCGTTGACTTAAAGTGGAGGTTCACCCAAAAACTCAATTTTTAACATTAGATTGAGGCTTATTTTGTGAAGCAGAATCGGGTGTTTTTTTTAAAATCGAAGCAGTACTTACCGTTTTAGAGGTAGATCTTCTCCGCCGCTTCCGGGTATGGGCTGCGGGACTGGGCGTTCCTATTTGATTGACAGGCTTCCGACAGGCTTCCGACGGTCGCATACAGCGCGTCACGATTTTCCGAAAGTAGCCGAACGTCCGTGCGCAGGCGCCGTATAGAGCCGCACCGACGTTCGGCTTCCTTTGGCTACTCGTGACGCGATGTATGCGACTGTCGGAAGCCTGTCAATCAAATAGAAACGCCCAGTCCCGAAGACCATACCCGGAAGCGGCGGAGAAGATCGCTCTCTAAAACGGTAAGTACTGCTTCGATTTAAAAAAACCCACACGATTCTGCTTCACAAAATGAGCCTCAATCTAATGTTAAAAATTGTTTTTCGGGTGAACTCCCGCTTTAAAGTGATTGTAAGGCTCCATGCACACTGGCATAATAAACGTTGCTTCTACAGGAGTTTTGTGTTCTGCCTGTAGAATCAACTCAATGTTATCCTATGTGTTCATACACATTATGACTGTTAGGCCTTGTACACACGAGAGGATTTCCGCTGGAAACGGTCCGCCGGATCGTTTCCAGCGGATAAATCCTCTGGCGGATTTTGATCTGATGGCTGTACACACCATCAGATCCTCTATAAGTAAGTATACTTACTTCCTCTATACAACTACCCGGAAATGATTGCTTACATGATCATTACATGAACCTGATCGTTCCAGCGATGTGCATGAGCCCAGCGACTCCAGCCACTGTCTTGGGTCCTCATTGGATAGATTGATAGCAGCAGGAGCCATTGGCTCCTGCTGCTGTCAATCAAAT
Organism: Rana temporaria; assembly: GCF_905171775.1. Taxonomy (NCBI): domain Eukaryota; kingdom Metazoa; phylum Chordata; class Amphibia; order Anura; family Ranidae; genus Rana; species Rana temporaria. The sequence goes on from NC_053492.1 coordinate 214,370,086, forward strand.
CCAGTGACACAGGAGTCGGGGGTGAGGCAGAGTCTTGCTGTCTGTGTTAATGGACGCAGCAGCAGGACTCGTGTGCCCCCAGGGAAAGCGTCTCTCCGTGGGGTCACCCGATGAAGAGGAGGAGCCAGGAGTGCCGCCGGGCACCCCAGAAGAGGAGTTGTATAGAGGAAAAAAAAGAATATATATGTAGCACAAAAAGATATACAAAAAAGAGAAGATCGTCACTTGAAAAATAGATGGTGTGATAATTCGCAGACTTGTCCCTGTTAAGGGGTGGGGGATCCTGGAGTCGGGTAACAAACTGGAAAGATCAAACCTGGATAAAGAGATACTAAGATACAAGATGACTCCAAATGGAAACACACTGCGATGTAAATATCACAAGGTAAAAATGTTTATTAAAGCGGAGGTTCACCGGTAGAATATACCTTTTCCCCTTAGCTTCATGCTCGTTTTGTCTAGGGGAATCGGCTAGTTGTTTTAAAATATGAGCTGTACTTACGGTTTACGAGATGCATCCTCTCCGTCGCTTCCGGGTATGGGCTGCGGGACTGGGCGTTCCTATTTTGATTGACAGTCTTCCGAGAGGCTTCCGACGGTCGCATCCATCGCGTTTCCGAAAGAAGCCGAACGTCGGTGCGCAGGCGCAGTATAGAGCCGCACCGACGTTTGGCTTCTTTCGGCTACTAGTGACGCGATGGATGCGACCGTCGGAAGCCTCTCGGAAGACTGTCAATCAAGAAGGAACGCCCGCTCCCGAAGACCCATACCCCGGAAGCGACGGAGAAGATGCATCTCGAAAACGGTAAGTACGGCTCATATTTTAAAACAACTAGCCGATTCAACTAGACAAAACGAGCATGAAGCTAAGGGGATTGTTTAAAAAAATATATTAATGGGTGAACTCCCGCTTTAATACAATTGGAAAATTCCACAAATAAGCAACCTTCACCACACCATGATAAAACTATTCAAGACAACGTTGTCAAAAATAACTTAAAGTGAGTTTACAGAAAAGTATCCCATATGCGAGCCATTTTTCCCCCACAAAGCTCCTGAACATATGCTGAGTTTGACTAAGTCTGAAGCTCATTCGTTAACTATAAACTGGGCAGACTGGTGAAGATAGATTTTCTATTTTATTATTTTGGGTTTGAGTGCCACTGATCTTTGCATTATCAATCCAAGTTCTAAGCTCCATCTGCATTGAGACATATTTCATTGTGAAATTGGTCAATAGGATTGACCAATTGCAAAATGTCATTGTGTAATTGGTCAATTCAGGTCTGCTACTGTCCATGGACAATGTTTAGTAGCAGCAATGCACTAGGTAAGATTTCAAAGGTCTTTGTAAGTATGCTGATCAAGGCATTGAGTAATCATAGGGATTAATTTACTAAAGGCAAAAAGAATGTGTGCAGTATAAGTGCAGTTGCACTCCTTTAGCCCTTAGTAAATGTAATGTGGTAAAGCTTTACTTTGTAAAGAATACCCAGTTTTGCTTGCACATGATTGGAAGATGGAAATCAGCAGAGCTTTACTACAATTACTAGGTTCTGGGGAAAATGAGTGCAACTGCAATTAAAAACTGCACAATCTATATGCCTTTAGTAAATCCACCCTATTGCACCTGTCATACAATATGGTCATGTGTCGACACATATAATTACTAAAGTGTTACTATTACAGTAATGCTCTGGGGAAAATGAGTGCAACTGCACAGTCTATTTGCCTTTAGTAAATTCACCTAACTGTGTCACCTCTGGGGCAGAGGATCTGTCAGCTCTGCAGGGGCAGGTTTAGAGGTGGTTGATGCCACGCCAGCTTAAGCCAGGAATGGTGGTTTGCGACAATGGCACCAACCTCCTCTCCGCCCTACGACAGGGACAACACCCATGTGCCCTGTTTTGCTCATGTCCTAAACTTGGTGGTGCAGCAGTTCTTGGGCAGGTACACAGGCTTACAGGATGTCCTGAGGCAGGCCAGGAAACTCTGTGTGGATTTCCGACGGTCATATAATGCCAGTGCTCGGCTGGCAGACCTCCAAAAGGAATACAACCTGTCCAAGAACCGCCTAATCTGTGACATGCCCACCAGGTGGAACTCTACGTTGGCCATGCTGCAGAGGGCCATCAATGAGTATCTGTGCCAATATGGCACCAGGACAGGGTCAGGGGAGCTTGTTTTTTTTCCCCCACGCCAGTGGGCTATGATCAGGGATGCATGCACTGTCCTGTCACCATTTGAGGAGGCCACGAGGATGGTGAGCAGTGACAGTGCATGCATCAGTGAGACTGTCCCTCTTATTCACATGTTGGAGCACACGCTACGTGGAATAATGGACAGGGCCCTTGAGGCAGAACAGAGGGAGGAAGAGGAGGACTTCCTTACCTCTCAAGGCCCCCTTTATCCAGACAGTGGTCCTGCTTGCCCGCCTATCACACAGGAAGAGGACGAGGAGGAGGAGGAGGATTGTGTGAGCATGGAGGTGGAGCCTAGCACTCAGCATCAGCAGCAGTCTTCAAGGGATCAATTACAGTCCCAAGAAACCCATGGACTTGTACGTGGCTGGGACGAGGTGGCTGCGGATCCAGAGGACCAACCAACCCACACATCATATGCATATAGATCCAGACCAAAAACACCCAGCGAGCCAATGACCAATCATAGATAGACTTAGGTAGTGTCATGCATAATAGTCATAGATGAGATTTAGATAATCGTTCATTCGGGTAAAAGCTCATTTAAAGAGGCACCCATTCTTAGTGTCTACATAAAACGACCGTGTAGAAGTATTCAAAACAAAAAATTAGTTTTGAACTTACGGATCAATCGAATTTCAAAAAATATCGATCCAACCACTGATAATGGGGTAAGGAATGTGCAACGCTTTTTACCTAACCAGCCTCCTGGGCATGTGGTAGGTGCTCTGAAATGCGCAGAGAAAGAAAAAGCAATACCTAAATGACAAGGACATATTATGCAAAATAAATAAATAATTGGCTCACCGTTGTGTGTAGAAGTCAAAAGGTTGGGCTATAACACAAGCTGTTGGTAAACAGTGAAAATGGATAGGCGTGAAGGCCCCGACCAAAATCCCTCTGACAAACCCTAGGCTTGAATAGACTCAAAATAACAGGTTGCCAAATGGCCAAGCATTGGAGAGGAGGTAACCACCTCAGCACCGACCCACAGAGAGGTAGTTCTATCAGTGGGTATGACGGTGTCTGCGGGAAGATGGAAAGTTAGGTTGCAGGGGGAATATTTGTAAATATGGCTACCAAAGGTAGCCCATTGGTGGCAAGCCGTAAAAGAGTTACCTGATCCGTCGCAACAAAGTCAGCCAGGGGGAAAGACCAGAGAGCGGAGGGGGTCTATGCACAGGCACCGCAATCCTGTGTGTAGCAGGGCAGTGGCGTTTGCCGTTCTTATGAATATCCTCACCAGAAGTGCGTCACTCCAGCCGGAAATGACGTCACCCCGCGGGGGGTCATAGTTAAGCGTGCATGCGCCGATGACATCAAAATGGCGGCGTCCATGAAACCCCACACCAAAGGGGAAGGGGAAACAGAGGGCCGAATAAAAACGGCAGCAAATGCCTGACCAGAGAGTGCAATACATATATATAGGAAGCATTTGTGCAAAATGCTTCCTATAGATATGTATTACACTCTCTGGTCAGGCCTTTATAAACCCTAGACCACACCCTTGTTCTAATTTTCCCTTAACTTTATACATTTTATCACTTTTTTCACCTATTAGTCACTCCATGTAGAAGTGTATTCTCCATTCCCATATTTACATTTATATTTATTCTCATTATCATTCCTATCTTTAAAAAAAAATCCTATGATAATGTGTACTCCATGCATCCCGCTTTTGTATATTCTAATAATTTCTCTTCATCCCCTCACTGAAGCACTTCACCCCTGCTCCAGCTGTTTTGTTAATGTTTTTTTCACTATTATGAACTTTTTGTGCACATTCACATTCTTTACACTACTGGATGCGCCGCATTGCCCACGCCGTTACGGGATGGGGTTAAAAATGTGTTAGGACCATATTCAGTTATTCAGATATCTATTTATATACGTATGTGTCTTTAATCATTGTATTTCAACACACTACGCACGTTTTTTAATTGTTGGTGATCTGCTATGTTTGTGTGTACACACTATATGTAATTGGGAATTTTGGGCCAGATTCACAAAGGAGATACTCCGTCGTATCTCAGATACTCCGTCGTATCTCTCAGAGTATCTATGCGACTGATTCATAGAATCAGTTACGCATAGATAGCCAGAAGATCCGACAGGTGTAATGGACTTACACTGTCGGATCTTAGGATGCAATACCGTGGCCGCCGCTGGGGGGAGTTTGCGTCTTAAACCAGCGTCGGGTATGCAAATTAGGAGTTACGGCGATCCACGAAGATTTTTCCCGTCGTTACGTCGTCGCAAGTGTTAGATATCCGTCGCAAAGATAGGGCACCTTTAATATGGTGGAAAAGTACTCCATCATGTTAAAGTATGCCCGTCTTTCCAGCGTCACTTTTGATTTTTTTATTTTTCCCGGCGTAAGTCATTTGATCACGTCGCGATTCACAAAACGTTGGCGCGTCGTAATTTCACGCAAAGCACGTCGGGAAATTTGCGACGGGAGCATGCGCAGTACGCGGGAGCGCGCCTAATTTAAATGGTACCCGCCCCATTTGAATTGGACCGCCTTGCGCCGGACGTGTTTACGATACACCGCCGCAAATTTCCAGGTAAGTGCTTTGTGGATCGGGCACTTAGACTGAAAACTTGCGGCGGTGTAACGTAAACGGTTTACGTTGCGCTGCGCCGCGGGTATGTGAATCTGGCCCTTAAGATCTGGAACCCGAAATCTAGTAAAATCCAAACCCCTCCCCCTCTGCCCTGGTCATTTTTTATTATTAATATATATATATATATATATATATATATATATATGTATATATATGGAGTTATAATGTAATGGGTGGATTCTTTCCATCCATATGATTTATTTGTTTTTTATTTACAAGTTTTTGATGCTGTCTATTTTGTTGTTCATGCACAGCGAGGACCATGGATGCCTGGTCCTCCAACCTTCCTTTGCCCGTTTTTCTGGAGCTAGCTCCCTCTGCTGGTGTGCTATCACTGGATCACGTCTTTGCTCTTTACATGGGCTGGGCGTTTTTATTACGTTTTTTCCCCCCCTTTTGGTTGGGTTTGCTGTGTCCTCTTGGTTATGTATGGCGCGCCTCTGTGATTTTCTGAAGTTTTTTACTCGGCCCTCTGTGTCCCCTGCCCTTTTGGTGTGGGGTTTCATGGGCGCCGCCATTTTGATGTCAACGGCGCATGCACGCTTAACTATGACCCCCTGCGGGGTGACGTCATTTCCGGCTGGAGTGACGCACTTCCGGTGAGGATATTCATAAGAACGGCAAACGGCGCTGCCCTGTTGCTACACACAGGATTGCGGCGCCTGTGCATAGATCCCCTCCGCTCTCTGGTCTCTCCCCCTGGCTGACTTTGTTGCGACGGATCAGGTAACTCTTTTACGGCTTGCCACCAATGGGCTACCTTTGGTAGCCATATTTACAAATATTCCCCCTGGAACCTAACTTTCCATCTTCCCGCAGGCACTGTCATACCCACTGATAGAACTACCTCTCTGTGGGTCGGTGCTGAGGTGGTTACCTCCTCTCCAATGCTTGGCCATTTGGCAACCTGTTATTTGGAGTCTATTCAAGCCTAGGGTTTGTCAGAGGGATTTTGGTCGGGGCCTTCACGCCTATCCATTTTCACTGTTTACCAACAGCTTGTGTTATAGCCCAACCTTTTGACTTCTACACAAAACGGTGAGCCAATTATTATTATTATTTTTTTTTTGCATAATATGTCCTTGTCATTTAGGTATTGCTTTTTCTTTCTCTGCGCATTTCAGAGCACCTACCACATGCCCAGGAGGCTGGTTAGGTAAACAGTGTTGTACATTCCTTACCCCATTATCAGTGGTTGGATCGACATTTTTTGAAATTCGATTGATCCGTAAGTTTAAAACAAATTTTTTGTTTTGAATACTTCTACACGGCTGTTTTATGCAGACACTAAGCATGGGTGCCTTTTTAAATGAGCTTTTACCCGAATTAACGATTATCTAAATCTCGTCTATGACTATTATGCATGACACTACTTAAGTCTATCTATGATTGGTCATTGGCTCGCTGGGTGTTTTTGGTCTGGATCTATATGCATTTGATGTGTGGGTTGGTTTGCGTACTGCATGGACAACAATATGTTAGCAGCTTTTTAACATTTTATTTGTGATTTTTATATGTGTTTTATGTATAAACTGGTTTGACTAATTGACATCTTTTGATGTTTTTCTGTTTATGTCATGTATGTCTGTTATTAGACTCCTATGCTCCTGATGAAGCGTCTTGTACGCGAAACATGTCGAGAGTAAAAGCAAGATCTACTATTACGCATATTGGATTCAGCTTCAAACACTAAAGCCCCATACACACTATCAGTTTTCCTGATGGTTTTCTCTTCAGGTTTACCAAAACCATGTAGTACAAGGACCTGCCTGATTGCATTCAAATTGAAACGCTTAAGGTTTGACCTCATATTAGATGGTTTTGGTAAACCTGAAGAGAAAACCATCAGGAAAACTGATAGTGTGTATGGGGCTTAAAGGAGTTCTCTGAACTAAAACTTTTAACCCCCGCTGTGCCCGGGCTGTAAAACTATACAAAATAAACTTTCACTTACCTGCCTACGATCCCCCGTTGTTCCGATATCGCCGTCCCGTTCTCCGGTCCCGGTCTCTTTCCGCTTCCTGTGTGTCGGTGACTCATAGTGCGCTCAGCCTATCAGCGGCCGCAGCAATGTCCCGTCGCGGCCGCTGATAGGCTGAGCGCACTATGAGTCACCGACACACAGGAAGCGGAAGAGACCAGGGACCGGAGAACGGGACGGCGATATCGGAACAACGGGGGATCGTAGGCAGGTAAGTGAAAGTTTATTTTGTATAGTTTTACAGCCCGGGCACAGCGGGGGTTAAAAGTTTTAGGTCAGAGAACTCCTTTAAGGGTTTTTTACATACCTTTCTGATGCTATGCGTTCTTATGTTATGAATGTATCTGCATAAGTATAAACCCTTCTTTTACTTTGTGTTAGATGGACTGATATCACATGCTGACATTGTCTTATGAAATTGTGTATACAAGTTTCTAACTATGCGTTTTTTATAAATATATATAGATCTTTTACGTTAATTACCTGTACCACCAAAAGTCCAATTTATTAGTCCATTAATTTCCATGGTCACTTTATCGGGACGTTGGTACACTAAAATAGGTGCATTCACAGTGATTAGTCGCCCTGTGTTTTTATGCAAATTTGGCAAGACCCATTTAAATAACCCCATTGTGTTTTTTTTTTTGTATAATATTTATTTTCAGTTTTTATATAGTATTGACAGTTGCATAATATTGCATCATCAAACAAACAAAAAGCCAATACAAAAATAAAGACAAGAACCAAAACAGGGGACATAGTGAGGGAAGGGGGGGGGGGGGGGGGAACACAGGATAAGAGGCCATGGGGGGGGGGGGGAGGGGAAGAGGGGGGACTCCTTAGGGGGGGTGCATCAAATCCGAGCTCAGGCAATCGTTAAACTGGGAGTAATAGCCCGCTTCAGTCCAGGGACACGAGGACACACCGCCCGCCCAGGACAATCGGTCCACTTGGGCAGGGCACCCCCCAAAATAGGGGGCTGCGTATCCAAACGTCCCCACCCTAAAGCAAGCGACACAACCGCTCCCACTGTTACGTGTCCATCAATACAAGCCTGAGGCAACGGGGCTAGCCATACAAACTGGCGGTTGCACCAGTGGTCCCAATACTAACACAAAAAAAAAAAAAAAAAAATTATGCATCAGACATTGATCATTGGGGAGGGGGGAGGGGAGCAGTGAGCAAAAGTATGAAAGAGCAAAGAGGTAGGAATAGAGAAAAGAAGGAGAAATAAGAAGACAAGTGAACCAGCACTCACCCGACTCACCGACTTAATGGGAACCCCATTGTGTTTATTTAAAAATCCTAAGCATATTACTTGAGGAAAATAAAAAGATGCTTTCTATTGTAAAGGTCATGTTAGATAAATCATAGCTGTGTGGGTGCAAATGTGTGCTTACACTGAGGCTAATCTGCATACTGTGGTTTTATACATTTGATATATACACTGGATTAATGTAGTGTATGTATACTGGGTGTATTTCTTAAAAAAAAGGATTAGAGGCTACAGGTGCAAGTGGATATGTCAGTCCACTGAGTGGATTAATGAAATCCCTTCTAAGGCTTTTATAATAGAGATCGATTTCATTTCTTCATTTTTATATATACAGTGATGAAAATAAGTATTTGAACACCCTGCTATTTTGCAAGTTCTCCCACTTGGAAATCATGGAGGGGTCTGAAATTGTTATCGTAGGTGCATGTCCACTGTGAGAGACATAATCAAAACAAAAAAAAATCCAGAAATCACAATGTATGATTTTTTTTTAACTATTTATTTGTATGATACAGCTTCAAATAAGTATTTGAACACCTGAGAAAATCAATGTTAATATTTGGTACAGTAGCCTTTGTTTGCAATTACAGAGGTCAAACGTTTCTTGTAGTTTTTCACCAGGTTTGCACACACTGGAGGAGGGATTTTGGCCCACTCCTCCACACGGATCTTCTCTAGATCAGTCAGGTTTCTGGGCTGTTGCTGAGAAACACGGAGTTTGAGCTCCCTCCAAAGATTGTCTATTGGGTTTAGGTCTGGAGACTGGCTAGGCCACGCCAGAACCTTGATATGCTTCTTACAGAGCCACTCCTTGGTTATCCTGGCTGTGTGCTTCGGGTCATTGTCATGTTGGAAGACCCAGCCTCGACCCATCTTCAAAGCTCTAACTGAGGGAAGGAGGTTGTTGCCCAAAATCTCGCAATACATGGCCCCGGTCATCCTCTCCTTAATACAGTGCAGTCGCCCTGTCCCATGTGCAGAAAAACACCCCCAAAGCATGATGCTACCACCCCCATGCTTCACAGTAGGGATGGTGTTCTTGGGATGGTACTCATCATTCTTCTTCCTCCAAACACGGTTAGTGGAATTATGACCAAAAAGTTCTATTTTGGTCTCATCTGACCACATGACTTTCTCCCATGACTCCTCTGGATCATCCAAATGGTCATTGGCAAACTTAAGACGGGCCTTGACATGTGCTGGTTTAAGCAGGGGAACCTTCCGTGCCATGCATGATTTCAAACCATGACGTCTTAGTGTATTACCAACAGTAACCTTGGAAACGGTGGTCCCAGCTCTTTTCAGGTCATTGACCAGCTCCTCCCGTGTAGTCCTGGACTGATTTCTCACCTTTCTTAGGATCATTGAGACCCCACAAGGTGAGATTTTGCATGGAGCCCCAGTCCAAAGGGAGATTGACAGTCATGTTTAGCTTCTTCCATTTTCTAATGATTGCTCCAACAGTGGACCTTTTTTCACCAAGCTGCTTGGCAATTTCCCTGTAGCCCTTTCCAGCCTTGTGGAGGTGTACAATTTTGTCTCTAGGGTCTTTGGACAGCTCTTTGGTCTTGGCCATGTTAGTAGTTGGATTCTTACTGATTGTATGGGGTGGACAGGTGTCTTTATGCAGCTAATGACCTCAAACAGGTGCATCTAATTTAGGATAATAAATGGAGTGGAGGTGGACATTTTAAAGGCAGACTAACAGGTCTTTGAGGGTCAGAATTCTAGCTGATAGACAGGTGTTCAAATACCTATTTGCAGCTGTATCATACAAATAAATAGTTAAAAAATCATAAATTGTGATTTCTTTTTTTTTTTTTTGATTATGTCTCTCACAGTGGACATGCACCTACGATGACAATTTCAGACCCCTCCATGATTTCCAAGTGGGAGAACTTGCAAAATAGCAGGGTGTTCAAATACTTATTTTCCTCACTGTATATATATATATATATATATATATATATATATATATATATATATACCGTATTTATCGGCGTATACCGCGCACTATTTTGCCCTGAAAATCAGGGCAAAATCGTGGGTGCGCGATATACGCCGATACCCGCTTTCCCGCCATGAGTTTGAATACTGCGCCCGCATATAGCGAGCGCAGTACACTTGTGAATCTTCGGCCAGTCTCGGCGCCTCTCGTACTGACGTCCTGAGCGTACAGGACGTCAGTGCGAGAGGCGCCCGAGCCTGCCCGAATATTCACGAGTGTACTGCGCTCGCTATATGCGGGCGCAGTATTCAAAGTCGTGGCGGGAAACGAGCGGGAGGACGCCGCCGAAGATGGACGCCGGACCCGCCGAAGATGGACGCCGGACCCGCCGAAGATGGACACCGGACCCGCCGAAGATGGACACCCGACCCGCCGAAGATGGACACCCGACCCGCCGAAGATGGACGCCCGACCCGCCGAAGACGGATGCCGGACCCGCCGAAGAGGACACCCGAAGCCGCAGAAGGACGCCGGACCCGACGAGGCCGCAGATGGACGCCGCGCAAGACATCAAAACTGTAAGTACAAAAAAAACAAAAAATCTTTTTTTCCCACAGGATTGGGGGCCACTTTGGGGGTGCGCGGTATACGCCAGAGCGCGTTATACCGCGATAAATACGGTAATTATTTTTTTTCAATTCTTTATTTAAATTTTTTTTTCACATGGATAATCATTATACATCTTTACAAATAAATTAACTTATGCATACATTCTGCTTATTTTACTCTTGAACACATTTAATTTCTTCTATCCCCCTATTTGCTACTTTATCTTTAAACTTATATTATTTTAATTATATCCTTGTAATTTGACTATCCTTCTAGCCTTTCCACTACGTACTTCCCTCCCCCCCAAGAAAGAAATAAACCAAGAATATCGGTTTCATCTTAGAATAATTAAACCAAAGAGAAAAAAAAAGAAGAACACAGTCTCTCCCCCTCCCCTCTCTTGCTCTCCTTAAATCTTCCCTTCCTGTTGGTTCCTACCTCCGCTCTCTCTTCTCTCCTCACCCCACCCGCTCCCTATATGCAACGTATGGAGCACAGATCTGTCGATACTTGTCCTCCTGCTCTTTCATACTCCTAGTAAGGTTTTCCATTAATTGGACTTCTGATATTTTTGCCATCCATTGTGCTTTACTTGGAGCGTCGTTATTTTTCCAGAGAGCTGGAATGCATGCTTTCGCCATCGACAGCAGATGTCTCAAAAAATGTTTTTTTATATTTTTCCGCTGACAGAGGAATATCAAAGAGCAGGAAAGCTGCTGGATTATCTCCAAGTGACACATCTATAATTTCCTCTATTGTTTCTGAAACCATTCGCCAAAAATTCCTTATTTTTGAGCATTCCCAGAAAATGTGTATCATAGTGCCCACAGTCTCTTGGCACCGCCAATAGAGATTTGAAGTCTGTGGATATATCCGCTTAAGTACTTCTGGAGTTCTGTACCACCTGCTCAAAATCGTATAGCTTCCTTCTTGATACCTAGTTGCTATTGACACCTTATGTGTAAACCTAAATATCATATTTTTTTGTACTTCTGAAAAATATAATTTTTTTTTTCCATGAAGCCGCCACTGGATTTCCCGCGAGCTTGTGCTTACTTATTTGGGGCAAAGTGTATTTTAACAGAACAGTGGCTTCTTTCTTAAAAGTAAAAAATCCTCTTATTTTTTTAACTGGATGAAATGAGCAAAGAATATCGTGCTGATGAGGCTTCTATTTTGTAAAGGTATTATACAACAGCAAGGAAAGGTCATTGCCTCATACCCATTTCCTAATACTGCAATAATACTGTATAATGACATTGTACTAATAATCCTGTTTTCTTTCTTTTAGGTGCAATGAAAATCAATATTGATGTTCTCTAGCCCGATTGGGAAGAAAAATACTTGTTTCATAAGATATTTGTAGTGCCCTCCTAGTTAGGCTGCTGGGGAAATTTCATTTTTGGCTTCACTGTAGTGAGTGGTGATTGATTCATTTCCATCTGTTCAGGGTTTCCTAAGCTGGGTGTTTGATTTCTCCCACCTGTCTTTGGAAGAAGCTTCCAGAATATAGGGCAGAAAGATACAGATGACCAGTATGGATATTTATCTTGCCCCAGCCAATCCCTGGAAGGAGGTATTCAGAAAGAGGCTGGGGAGGTGATGAATGTTTGGGAGGCTCTGGTGAGTATCTTCCCTCTTTAGGGAGAGTTCTAGTCTACTGGGGGGTCTACTGCCTCTAGCAGAGAGTTTCTGAAACAGGAGTTTGCAGTCTGGGTGTCAGCAAGAACGGGATGAGGGCCCAGGGAAGACTGCTAAAGGAATGTACAATGGAGGGCAGTGTTCTTAACTCCTGGGTCTGGAAAGGATCTTTTTATCTCCCTCAATGAGGAGATCTACCTAAGGACATAGTAAGTAATGACCTTGCTGTAGACTTTGGGTGTTCTTGCGCTAGAAGGGATCTAAGCACAAGAGGTTGCTACAGGGACTTGGGCTGCTCTAATAGAGTCCTAGATATTATAGCCATTCCCTGGTACCTCCAGGAAAGGCTGCTGTAAGAAGACTAGTGGGAAGTTTGTTCTCCCATTATTCCTATTGATCATTTTGGAGTATCTCATGCCCTTAGCCTATCTTCTGTTTAAAGTTTCTTGAAGCAATGCATCTTAAAAAGACATCCCCTAAGCCCTGGAGCCGATGTAAGTGGACTGGTGCTTACAGTGATGGCAGCCTTTACTTCCAGGGAAAAAAAATTTTATTACCAGTGGCCCCTACGGGGTTAGTACTACATATTACTATCCCAATGGTTGAGGAACAAATGAGCAGCTATCTTGCATTACTGTATGCAGAGTACTTAGGAGAAGGCTGTTGTCTTAAAGCGGGAGTTCACCCATAAAACATTTTTTTCAAAGAATCCCCTTAGATGGATGCTCATTTTGTCTAGGGGAATCGGCTAGTTGTTTTAAAATATGAGCTGTACTTACCATTTTCGAGATGCATCTTCTCCGTCGCTTCCGGGTATGGGTATTCGGGAGCGGGCGTTCCTTCTTGATTGACAGTCTTCCGAGAGGCTTCCGACGGTCGCATCCATCGCGTCACTAGTAGCCGAAAGAAGCCGAACGTCGGTGCGGCTCTATACTGCGCACCGACGTTCGGCTTCTTTCGGAAAATCGTGACGCGGTGGATGCAACCGTCGGAAGCCTCTCGGAAGACTGTCAATCAAAATAGGAACGCCCAGCCCCGCAGCCCATACCCGGAAGCGGCGGAGAAGATGCATCTCGTAAACGGTAAGTACAGCTCATATTTTAAAACAACTAGCCGATTCCCCTAGACAAAATGAGCATGAAGCTAAGGAAAAAAATTGTTATGTACGGGTGAACCCCCGCTTTAAGTCAAAAATTGTTTACCTACTAAGCTAAACAAGGACATTGGTCTATTGATAGAGTATTATCTTTCAACCTGAAACGTGCAAGTTATGTAATCTAGGGGAATGACGAAAGCAAGACTAATGCCTTGTCAAGGCTAATACAGTGCCTTGAAAAAGTATTCATACCCCTTGACATTTTCCACATTTTGTCATGTTACAACCATACATTTAAATTCATTTTATTGGGATTTTATGTGATAGACCAACACAAAATGGCACATAATTGTGAAGTAAAAGGAAAATGATAAAAGTTTTTTTTTTTTTTTTTACAAATAAATTTGTATTCAGCCCCCCTGAGTCAATACTTTGTAGAACCACCTTTCACTGCAATTACAGCTACAAGTCTTTTTGGGGATGTCTCTACCAGCTTTGCACATCTAGAGAGTGACGTTTTTGCCCATACTTCTTTGCAAAATAGCTCAAGCTCTGTCAGATTGGATGGAGAGTGTCTGTGAACAGAAATGTTCAAGTCTTGCCACAGATTCTCAATTGGATTTAGGTCTGGACTTTGACTGGGCCAGTCTAACACATGAATATGCTTTGATCTATTCCATTGTAGATCTGGCTGTATGTTTAGGGTCATTGTCCTGATGGAAGGTGAACCTCCGCCCCCAGTCACAAGTCTTTTGCAGACTCCAACAGGTTTTCTTCTAAAGCCTCATACACACAATTCAATTTTCCGCAGACAAAGCGTAGGACTTTTGTCTGAAGGGCATTGGCCATGAACTTGTCTTGCATGCAAACTGCAAAGAATTGCCAGCCAACAAACATGTTTTTTTTCCAGCTCTTTAGTGCCACCCTTTGGGCAACTTCTGCTAATGTTGTGCTATGGTTAGCATTGCTTCTGAGCATGCGTGTTTGTACTTTGGATTTTTGTCTGAAGGACTTCTGTACACACGATAGGATAATCTGACAACAAATGTAAAGCATGCTATCCATCATTTGTTGGTGGAAATTCCGACAACAATTGTCCGATGGAGCATACAAAAAGTCAAATTTTCCGACAACAGCCTGCCATCACACAATTCCCTTTGAAAAATCTGATCGTCTATACAGGCCTTAAGAGTGCCCTGTATTTGGCTCCATCCATCTTCCCATAAACTCTGACCACCTTCTCTGTCCCTGCTGAAGAAAAGCATCCCCATAACATAATGCTACCACCACCATGTTTCACAGTGGGGATGGTGTGTTGAGGGCGATGTACAGTTAGTTAGTTTTCCGCCACACATAGCGTTTTGCTTTTAGACCAAAAAGAAAAATTTTGGTGTCATCTGGCCTGAGTACCTTCTTTCACATGTTTACTGTGTCTCCCACATGACTTCTCACAAACTGTAACAGGACTTTGTGTGGCTTTCTTTTAACAATGGTTTTCTTCTTGCCACGCCTCCATAAATGCCAGATTTGTGGAGTGCACAACTAATAGTTGTCCCATGGACAGATTTTCCTACATGAGCTGTGGATCTCTGCAGCTCCTACAGGATTACCATGGGCCTCGTGTTTGCTTGGTTAGGGATGCACAGATACCGGTATGAGTGTTAATACCAAGCATTTGAGCATGTTTCGGTACTTGCCCAAATTCTCCAGATACCAAAACCGATACTTTGCAGTACGATTTGCATCAATTAAAAATGAAAAGGCACAAGTCATACTGCAAAGAATCGCATGTGATTTGAACAGGAAGGCGGTGCAATTCCTGTCCGAATCACATGCGATTTCCGTGTGTGTGTGTGTGTACACAAAGGGATTAAAGTGCCATCTAGTCAGGTTAAACAATGTTAGAACTCACAGTACATCTCTGGTAGCAAATCAGGGCTGCTGGAGTGGTTTACACGGCTGGAGATGCAGAGGTGGTCCACCCCCAAGCTGACATCACTTCCGCCATATACCTAGGACCGCGGGGTCCTAGAACTTCTCCATAAGCCCTGTGAGCACCTCCTGCGGCCCTGATTTGCTACCAGATCTGTACTGTGAGTTCTAACATTGTTTAACCTGACTTGATGGCGCTTTAACCCCTTTGTATATACACACACAAGCAGTGGGGGAAATAAAATGCAATTCAGACAGGAATCGCACTGCATTCCTGTTCAAATCGCATGCGGTTTCTTTGCAGTGCAAATCGCATCGCAAGGTATCGGCGAGTACTTGGCAAAAAGTATTGGTACTCCTACTTGCTGATAAAAAAAAAGGTATCGGTGCAACACTAGTTGTGGTTGTAAAGGCAGAAGGTTTTTTTAACTTAATGCATTCTAATAAAAAAAAAAAAAAAAATTGTGTGTAGCAGCCCCTCCAATACTTACCTGAGCCCCATCTTTATCCAGCGATGTCCACGAATGTCTGGGACACTCCTCCTGATTGACTGAGACACAGCAGCTGCACTATTGATTGTCAAAGTCAGTCAATCAGGGGAGAGAGGGGGCTGGACTGAGTCGAGGCTCTGTGTCTAAATGGACATACAGAGCTCTGACTCGGCTACAGTGCCCCCATAGGAAGCTGCTCACTGTGGGGGCACTCGATAGGAGGGAGGGGCCAGGAGCAGCAAAGAGGGACCTGAGAAGAGAAGGATCCAGGCTGCTCTGTGCAAAACCAACTACACAGAGGAGGCAAGTATACCAGGTTTGTTATTTAAAAAAACACAAGACTTTACAATCACTTTAAAGGATCTATTTAGACTGAGGTGTTGCGATAAAACACACATTTTACCACGTGTTACTGTAATGCATTTAGGTGCAACTTAAATGCATAATTAAGCCTGGAGCTTCAGGTAGAAGACAACAGCTCTAAATGAGCATTTAACCTTAGTAATGGGGGGGGGGGGGGGGCAATACATGAGCACACCATGTCCAATTCCCAGAGATCAGCTTTAATGAAAGTGGTGGTAATGCACCATAAAAGATCTCAAAGATTTGAAGGGGGTCTAAAGAATTACATGAGTTTAGCTTATTTAATAAAACAATGCTCATAAGGACAATCGCAAACAACGTAAAATTTTCAAATGTATTCGCGGGAACGACGACCATACTTGACATTGGTACGCCGCACTTACTCCACCATATAGCAGGGGTAACTATACACTGGGAAAAGCCTAACGTAAACGGCGTAAATTTACTGCGTCGACCGGGGCGTACGTTCGTGAATTCGCGTATCTAGCTAATTTGCATACTCAGCGTGGAATTCGATGGAAGCGACACCTAGCGGCCAGCGTAAATATGCATTTACGATACGACGGTGTAACACAATTACGTCAGTTGGTATTTCCGGGAAATCTATGCATAACTGATTCTAAGAATCAGGCACATAGATACGACCGCGCAACTCAGAGATACGACGGCGTATCTGAAGATACGCCGTCGTATCTCGTTTAAGAATCTGGCCCTTTGTGTTTACTGAATGGTTGTTCTCATAAAATTGTACGGTGGAGCAGTCATCTACAGGTTTGATGAGCAAGTCTTCCGTTTGCATTATGTTTGTTGGTAGTCTATCCCAGAGAGAACAATCAATTGAGTTTACTGAATCCAAATACATTACAGCTGAACTGCTACAAGGATTATTGCATTATGCTCAATGTTCCCGAATAGGCACAAACTGAGGCTTATTCGATAAACTGTAAAAATTACATAAAGGAAGATAGGTTAGATGTTTCAAAATTTGCAACACCATAAAACCTCCCTACTCCACCCAGTTTCTAAGAAAATAACATATTCACATTCATGTTTGCTCTTGGATCAATGCATTATACACTGGTACCCTGTGCAAGAAAAATAATAATCATAAGCACTTACAAAATAGCAGATTGACAAATTCAGGCTTCCCTTTGGATAAACATCAGCTGCAGTGTATTGAATTGAAGCCGAGCTCCAATCAGTTACTTTATACTGGCAGAGAAGAGGAAAAGGGGAAGTGTCCATCACTTTATACAATCACACTGGACAACACAGCATAACCAGTACATATTAATTACCACAGTCAGATCTGCTGCACAGGGAAATCAGGATAAAGTGCAATTTACCCTTCTTTTTTTTTTAGCTTTACATTGTGAAAAGGTTAGATTCACGGGTGTCTGTAGGGCAAACAAAAAAATCTAGCAATGTTTTCCTGAGCTCTTTAACCCAGCACATACTACTTGATGGCCTTGATTTATTTTTTTGCGGATTAGGTTTTCCTGCAGATTTGACCACACCACAGACTGGGAAATGTACATACACTATGGGCTAGATTCAGAAAGAATTTACGCCGGCGTATCTATTGATACACCGTGTAAATTCAAAGCTGTGCCGGCGTATCTTCTTTCTGTATTCAGAAAGCAAGATACGCCGAAATTAGGCTAAGATCCGACTGGCGTAATCTCTTACGCCGTCGTATCTTAGTTGCATATTTACGCTGGCCGCTAGGAGGCATTTTTTTTACGTCGTTTAAGTTAGGCTTTTTCCAGCGTAAAGTTACCCCTGCTATATGTGGTGTACGCAATGTTAAGTATGGACGTCGTTCCCGCGTCGAATTTTGAAAATGTTACGTCGTTTGCGTAAGTCGTTCACGAATAGGGCTGTACGTAAGTTACGTTCACGTCTAAAGCATTGACGATTTACGGCGTAATTTCGAGCATGCGCCGTTCGTAAAAAACTTCAAATACGTGGGGTCACACTAAATTTAAATAAAACACGCCCACATCATCCACATTTGAATTAGGTGGGCTTACGCCGGACCTCATACGCTACGCCGCCGTAACTTAGGGCGCAAGTTCTTTATGAATACGGAACTTGCACTCTAAGTTACGGCGGCGTAACGTATCTGAGATACGTTACGCCAGCAGAAAAATACGCCAGGCTTTCTGAATCTAGCCCTATATAGTCAAAAGTATTGGGAAGCCTGCCTTTACACACATGAACCTTAATAAGGATGCGTGCCGGCATGTTCGCAGAGCCCGCCAGGAAGATGGGACTGTGCTCTGCTAATCACAGGCTAGAGAGATCAGGGAATGTCTCCCTGCCTGTGATTAGCGCAGCGCCGACTTCCTGACAGGCTCTGCACGCAGGCTTTGCAAACACGCCGGAGCTAAACCTTAATGACCCGTTTTCAGCAGACCAGGTTAAAGCCTATCTCAGCAAGCCGCTGAGATGCCCACTCCACCCCCTCCACAGCTCAGTGCTCCAATGAGCGCGGAGGGAGGATGAGCAAAGAGCTGCGACTGACAGTCTGCAGCTCTCTGCTCACGGAGGTCCGAAAACCGATCGATCGGCAGTGTTGGATTGCTCAGTTCTCAGTGTAGAGCTGTCGGGGGGACATGCTGCATCCACCTAGGTAAGTATAAATGGGGAGAAAAAAAAAAGAAACCCCATACTTCTTTTAAATCTGAAATCCAGGCAAACATCCAAATACACAGGTGAAATACATAAAAGATGTTTTACCTGCTAAAGAATTAAAACAATTTTCGTCATCCCAGTTCCTACTTTTTTTACACCACACAGTTCCTGTCTGGCAGTGGAAGAAATCCGATTTTTTACTGGTACAGTTCAGTCAAGGAGGGAGAAAAACAAAAAGAAGCTGGACACATTTTCCATCATATCTAAAGCCAGCCATAGACACAACAATTTTCGATTCAATTATTTCATTCACTTTTTATTTAATGGTGCATGAAAACTGTTTGAAAACATTCTATGTGAATGTTCTCCTACTTTATAAAAGAGTGAGATCCTCTAACATAGTAACAATATACAGTAAAACAGACTAACCACCAGCATTATCACCAATGAATGCAGTCCAAAGGTTGACCAGAAGGACAAACTTATGAAGAAAAATTCAAGGTTAGCACAGACTGAACTAAACATTAACCTCTGCATGGTCAGATGACTTTGATTTGCCTTTTATCCAGTCTCCATTTTAACTTGATTCCAGTGAATGTTGAAAGCACACTTACCTAAAATAAAACCTCTAACAAACCTTACAAATACATAGACGTTTGTCAGAAGCACATTTTACTTAGGATGATGAAAAGGGGAGCCGAGCTCTATTATTATCTGCCATCTTATCTTGTCTTTGGATCTGGAGTGGATTTACACATTGGTGAACGTTACATATAATCATTACACAAATCTCACAATTTAGAATAAGCAAACCTTAAAGTGATACTAAATACACACTGATTACTTTACATTGCCCCTTCTATTTGTGTATAGGAATGCTGGCACTGTAATTATTTACAATAATATAAGATAAAAACATCCAAGTACCTTTTTCCTAATCAATATACATCTGTCACATGACCCAGCTCTTCCCCAGCCTGTCTTCAGGGAAACATAAGCAGGAGGAGCTTCTAGTCCTCTGCTACTGGTCACATGTTCAAAATAAAAATAGCCTTTGGAATACAGTAAATATATAATGAATATCAACCCGTTTTAAAAAATTGCCATACAAATATATATTTGAAATCAAATATTTAGTATTTTTTGGCAATACCATGGTGTGGGCAGGTTTCTGTCAGTCACAGGCTGTGTAATGCCCTTCCAGCCTGTGTATTAAAATAAAAAGGGAGGTGAAGCCTCCATCAATCTACATACAATATCCTGCCCCCATTGTGTTTAACTGGTTCGTGTGCATGGAAGAGGACGGAGTGAGTTGTCATTAACCACAGTGCATATGCCCACATGTGTGACTTTATAGTCACATGGGCTGCTCAGATGTTATAGGCATGAAATGTTTAGCCCTTCCCTACATCAGTGTCCCCATCAGAGGAGCCCCTCTGTACATCAGTGTCCCCATCAGGGGGGCCCCTCCTTACATCAGTGTCCCCATCAGCGAAGCCCCTCCCTACATCAGTGTCCCCATCAGCAGAGCTCCTCCTTACATCAGTGTACACATGGCAGCGGAGCCCCTCCTTACATCAGTATCCCCATCAGCGGAGCCCTCCTTACATCAGTTTTCCCAACAAGAGTCATCCTTGTGTCCCTGTCATGTTGAGTTTATTCATGGTCTCTGGCACAAGAGTTTTGAACTTTTTTTTCTATAATTTGATGTACAAAGAAAAATATATTAAATGTAGGTGAAGGTGCTAAATCTATTTTTTTTTTTTTTAATGTATGCAGTATTTACTGCAGACAAGGCTCACAAGGCAGGCCTGTCAATCATCACATTGAGCCGCCGCCAAAAAGTGACATTCAAATTGAGACTCCACCAGAGTGCGACCCTGACATGGCCACTCCACCAGAGTGCGACCTTGACATGGCCGCTGGAAACATAACTATACATTTCAGGCTGTCATTCCACAAGCTGCTGTAAAGGCTTTAATGGGTTGCCTATGGCCGGTTTTGCGTACCAGAGTTTTCCTACGTTTCGTGGGTGCATGCAGTTTTAAGGTTTTTATAATTTTATTATCCATTTCCTCGATGCAACCTCATGTTTTACCAAAAAATTGGCTATTAAGTTCATGTGCACCAAATTAATATAAGGGCATTTTTTTCCAAAAACATTGCTTAAAACATTTGCACAGATATCATGCAACCTAAAATACTATTTCAACTGTCTTTTTTGTCCCATCCATATGGCCACTCTGGAAGGTAGGACAACCTCTGTGGGGGCTTTGAGAAAAGAGAATACAAGACACACAACTACAGTGGGTATAGAAAAGAATTGTTGAAAATCAGTGGAATGACTTGAAGACCACAAATGGTCACAATCACATTTCACTGAACTTGAGCAGTTCTACAAAGAAGAGTGGGCAAATATTGCAAAGTCTTTTTTCCAACTCAGCTATTTTTATTTTTAAACATTTCTGACATGTTGGTGGTATATCTTTAATTTGGATGTTAGAAGTTGCACTAGTAAATACAGCTGGATAAAACAAAAACTGTGTCGGTCTTCATTTCTGTCTGCAAAGCAAAACAATTTGGGGGGGGGGATTCTTTTCTAAACACACTGTATATTTGAGAGGTAAAGCTGCACTGTAACAATACAAAAGTAGAAAAAAGGTTTTTTAAAAATTCCCATTTCCACTGCTTTCTTTAAATTCAGATTAGACATGTTTCATTTACTATCATTTCACATTCCAGACACAAAATATGTGTATAAATCTGACAGTTAAACCCCATATATACACACTTGTAAACATACACAATGAAAGCACACATTTAAGAAAAAATATTTATTGTTAGATTTGTAGAAAGTGACAAAACACAATAAAAAATGTAAACAGAAGCATTGCCTAGAAATGTGTACAACACAAAGGCAGAAGTGTTTCTATACAGTTTGGCCCACTAATATCAATGCCATTAGTTATTCCTGTAATAAAATCATATTGGTAAAATATAGTGTATCTTCTCATATTTACATGGAAACACAATTTATTTATTTTTTAACAATAGATTTTTATTGAAAGTATTAACTTAACAGTACAGATTAAAATTGTCACATTAATCCTAAGTAACCAACCGAGTTACCTTGGTTCATAAGATTGTTCTTATAACAATACACAATTTAATAATGATCAGTGCACTAACATAACATTTGGCACAGAATAATAATTAAAATATGATTTAAAGTATATAAATGAGAAAAAAAAAAAAACGGCACTATGTTAAATGTGTAACATCTTGGGAGTATTACGACACAAATGTACGTTTCTGAATATTAACTGCATTGTTGGGGGAGGATAAAGAAAAGCAGCCAATCAGTAGCATTACAAGCACACAGATCCCATATGATTCCAGCTTTCCAGAATGTGGTTTTTAAAGGGGTGGGAGAAAGTACCTTAAATGCCAAGTACACCTTTAGTAACATGTTGCACTTGTATTTAGGGTATAGTTACTATGGACCAGAGGGTGGAGGTTCTTCTCCCCGCACCCGCTGTCACAATTTAAAAACCGCATGGCTCTGCCCAAACATCTGCGTTATTCATTAACAGGAATCCATGATTGAAAGAACTACAAGTCCCATTCGCAATGCAGCAGACTACCAGTAAGCTGATGGGCACTTATTTTATTGTATTGCATTTGAGCCTACAAAGCAATACAATTGCGATCAGTGGATTAATGCAATGCTCTGGCTCCTGCAGACTCTTCCTCCAGCCCCTGGTCCATAAAGAAGTGCAGACTCCTCAGTTTTGGAGCTGGAGTCACGATCAATAGACTACAAGTGTAAGAACTTCACTATGATTTGGCTGTAAATGGAAACCAGTGGATATAAACCCAAAAATGTTTTATTTATTTTTTGATGTCACAATGTAGAGAATAAGATTTCCTATCATCTGTGCCCAGTCTTGCCACACAGAGTTAATCCAGCTCTGAGCAATCCTCTTTTATTGTTCAGTGAAAATTATTAGACTTCCAGATAAAACCCTGTCTAAATTAAAAGTCCGAAAGCCTCTCTCCTTGCTTTGAGTGACAGGTTATTTACATATCTAGCTTGGACATGTTTATCATAGGTTATGTTATTTTTATCATAATATGAGATGATCCACAGTATAAAAAGTGAGAAATCCACCCTCTCCCCCACATAACACATCCTGGTAATATACAATGACCTGTGGATCACCTCATATTATGATAAACATAACATATGATAAATATGGTTTACATCCACTTTAAGCTGGGTATTTTTGAAAGAGGTCTATTAATTGTAAAAACTGTAAGGCCTTATGCACAATGAATCTTTTTAACGCTGCACTAAGGAGCGTCTAGCATTATGTATTTTTGCCTCTAAATGCCCCTGCATGTTAGCCTATGTGTCCACACACACACACACACACACACACACACACACACACACACACACACCTAGGCATGTATTTATTTCAGGTACTTATATAGCACCATCAATTTAGGCAACGCTTTACATATACATTGTACATTCACATCAGTCCCTACCCTCAAGGAGCTTACAACCCAAGGTCCCTAACACACATTCAAACATATACTAGGGCCAGTTTAGACAGAATTCGATTAACCTACCAGCATGTCTTTTTTTGTTTTAAAGAGGAGTTTAGAGGCAAAAAAAACCAACCCACTACCAGTGTGTCCAGGAGCAGCAGCGTTTTGGCAGAAAAAAAAAAAAAGTGCATTTAGCCCTTGAGCGTTCATTCATTTCAATGGCCAGAATAGATTGTTAATTTGGCCAATGAAATTAACTAACACCCAATCACTTGATGTGCCTAAACGTGTTACAAAGATTTACAAACATATAGCGTTTTTTTCTGACAAATGTTGCTGCCAGGAGGACAGTCGTCTAGGTGAGAGGGCCAAAGTGTCCAGTGTGCCTAAAAACTGACACCCTGGCCAAGTGTCAGTCCACTGAGCTTACATTTCATAAAAGGTACAACAGTTATTGTGATAATGCATAGGTAAACATCTTTCAACATGATAAAATGACAAGGAACAGATGAAATTCACACTTTTAAGCTGAAAGGGAATTTGTGTTTTTGTTGTGAATCAACTTAATCTATCAAAAAATAAACCATGACAGTTTACCTCCAATGGTTTTTGATGCAGCTACCAAAAGGTTTTGGGGAAAATGCATTACAATGGCGTAAACATATTTTAGAAATGGAGAAAAACAATGTATTAACACATACAGTACATTGGCACAACGTAAAATTCTTCATGTCCTTATATACAACAAAATTAAATATGTATGCAGCTGGCAACTATGTAGCCAAGATCCTATTGCAACTTAGCAAAGGTGTAGGGAGCATGTTCTCCCATCTTGTAGGAAGATCCCCAATCCTGTCAGCATGCAAAGTCACCTAAGCTGGGCTTGTAGCATTACAGGTTAAGGCAAATTTTGCATATTCTGATAAAGATAGATAAAAGTTACCCCCACGGGGTTCCTAAAGACTTTCAAACCGGAACTTTCAGTAAGTTTGCAGCAGCGCCTGCTTGGCTTCGGGCGCTGCCCTTCTCTTCCCAGTCTAAGTGCTGATGTGCAGCAGATTACAGGGAGCAGGTGAAGACAAATACAGGTGATCACACTAGTTTCATACATGTAAAGCTATTATAATAAATACGAACTGCATTTTATATCTGCCTGGAGATTAGCTTTAAAGCACAGTGGGGAATAAAGCCTAGCCCTCTACTCCCTAAACCGTTTAGTTTTTAACTTGCCAGCTTTGACATATGTTTCCAAATATTATTTTTAAGCTGGGTACACACAAGCAGTTTTTTTCACTCAACCAGAGGGTTGAGGGGGGGACGGATCCCTGCATCAACACAAGCACTGTTCATGTGGGGATCTCTCCCGCTCTGCTATTATATCTCAACAGAGGGATTCCCTTCCTCCAGAATACACTGATCAGTGCTCACAGCCATTTGCTGCAAGCGCTAATCCAATGCTTGTTTTCCAAATGCCCGTTCAACAGGCATGAACAGACCGCTGTACACATGGACCAAAAGATGTCCAGTTCCTGCTGAACCTGCTGATTTACAGCCAATGTGTACCAGGCTTTACTATTAACAAATATGTACAATTTCAATTCCAAATTGCATCTGTGCAAAAAACTGTCAAAGCCAATATTGCTGCAAAAGTGCAGACTGCTGCCATAATCTTGAAATTAAAGTGATATTAAAAAGGTGGTTGGTACATAGCAAACTGACTCCATTGAGGACTAAATAGCAAACTGACTAAAGTCCATTGAGGGACACATGCTCTCAGGTGATTACACCTAAAAACACATGAGCAAAAAAAAAAAAAAATGTTGCCGGAGTCTAATGCATATAAAGAAATTATAAACTTCATTATGGAAGGTTTCCACTAAAATAAAGACTCGGCACATGTGTAAACCTAAACTTCAAGGAGCCTTTAGAATCAGTTCTATGAGATGTATCCTATGCTATTGGGAATGGGAGCCATTTATTCTTCTGGCACTTCTGTAATAATGCATGCATTCCTAGGACTTCATTAGATAAAAATGGCATTTAAACCAAAAATCTAATATATTGCAGACTTTTTCACCTGGTAACCCAGCAAATACCACAATTCCTGTCCCTGGGTGGCTACATCACTATTTTACTGTGTATATATATATATATATATATATATATATATATATATATATATATATATATATATATATATATATATATATATATGGAGGGAGCAATGGTCATCACCCTGGGCTGCTTTCCTGACATGTACTACACATATGTTCACATCTCTTCATCTCCATTACATGGAGGGCAGGGCAATTGATAATTTATATAAGATGTCTAGGAAGAAATATATTCTTCAGCGTAGCTCACAGGAAGGGACAGGGACACAGCATTTATAGCAAGATAAACATATTTGTTTTGCATTTGCTGAAAGATGTGCTTAGCTTGGAAAAAAATAAAAAAGGACAAACTAAACACAGCCACCATATCTAAAGACTTTAAGCTGCAAAATATAACATTTTTGGTCTTGTGTTTAGTTATCCTTTAATCATATACCCCAGTACTGTCAGGTATTGTTATATTTTTATATACAAGTATGCTAGCCGTAAACTGGCCTTTTAGATTTGCAACGTAAAATGTCCAAGTCTGGGCACTGCATAGCCAATAATAGAACGGTAAAATAAAGTGCTTTATTTTGCTATCTTTGCCCACCATATTTGGATATCCAGTCTGTCCTGCCATGGACTGGCTGAAATGTAGGTGGTGGTCTAGGGGGGATCACAGGAGAGTTTTTGGATGAAGAGCTGAAGGTAGACTGTCTTGGATACAAACCCGATTTTAGAGACCCAAAATCTAAAAATAAAAACAAATAAAAAAAACGACTTATATTGTTGCCTTATAAAAAAAAAGAATGTAACATATTACATTAATACACAATAATTCATTTCCAATTTCAATGTGCTATTTGTTGTTCTTTATATAAACACTGTTCCTGCAAAATGTTCTCCTGCATTGAGAAAACAAATTCCAGACTATGAGAGCAAAATACTAAAATTTTAAGGTAATAATTTTTAGATAAAATTTTAACACAGACCGCCTAGAGTCTGACCAAGCTGAAAACAAATAAGAGGCTATAGAAGGATGTGAGCTATCTCTGGTCCAAGGGAGCTTGTGAAGTTAATGGGAGAAGTGTGCAGGTAAACGAGGGTTACTCACTATGTTCCCATTGTCCTTTAAAGCAGTATTAAACCACAGCGGTTTAAAAAAAAACAAAAAAAAACACACCTGTAAGGCAATTGTATAATGTGCTAGTATACATTCCATACTAGCACATTATGGAATACTTACCTTAAAACTAAGCCCTCTGCTGCGTGCCATCACCGATAAGAGGGCTAACATTTTCCCCATCTTCCTTCCGGGTTCGCGCACTCCAGCTGTGTGATTGGCCAGAGCTGCGATGAGGTCACTCCTGCGCATGCGCGCGGGAGCCCTCTGTCCCAAGACTAAGCTCTGAAGTTCCGGCAAGGTATGCCGGACCTTCAGAGCACATGTAGGCTGAATATCCCCTAAACGGTGCATGTTTAGGTTATAAGATATAACCAACAGTATAACGACGCCATACAATCCGCCCTCTCCGAGGACTTGATCACCAAGGTCATCTTTAAAGGGATACAAGTCCCGTATCCTAAGACCCCCACGTTTTACTCACTCTCTAAGACACACAAAAACCTAACCAATCCACCGGGACGTCCTATAGTCTCAGCCGTTGGTTCGGAAACTGAGCGAGCCAGTAAATTTGTAGATGAATACCTAAGACCCCACATTACCACACTGCCCTCCTATATTCAAGACACCAGATTTATTGAGGGCATTGGATGGTCTGAATGTACCACCTGGCTGCTTTTTGGTCTCAATTGACGTTGAGGATCTATATTTATCCATCACCTATGTGAAAGGTCTAGAAGTTGTTGCTAAATTCCTCGCTGAGAAAGGCACGAAATCACTTAAACTCAATGCCTTTGCTTTAAAATTACTGGCGCACATTCTTACCAAAAATATATTCTCGTTTGATGGGTCCCACTTCCTCCAGGTACAGGGAGTCGCTATGGGTACGTGCTGTGCACCTTCCTATGCGAACCTGTACCTGGGGGGGCAGTGGGAGAGTGAACTTTTCTCAAGTGAGGAATTCACTGACTTGTTTTCTAATGTGTTAGGATGGTTTCGTTCCATAGACGACATACTGCTACTGTGGACAGGATCACTCAAGACTTTGCATGTATTTATACAATCGCTCAGTCGGAATAATTACAACCTTAAATTTACTATGAGTGAGTGAAAAAAAAACTTATATAGCGCAACACATGCGAACTGAATCGGGCGCGGTGTCCATTCCCTGGGTAAAAACCCCTTGACCTCAGAAGAGATGGGTTTTAATCTCTCCTGAAGGCCAAGTGGTCCGACTCCAATCGGATGGTGGTTGGAAGCGCATTCCACAGCCGAGGTCCCTGGATTGCAAATCTTCGATCTCCTTTGGACTTGTATCTGGCTTTGGGTATCTGGAGTAGAATTTGATTGGTGGATCGCAGAATGCGATTGGGGTTATGGGCTTTTATTTTTTGGGATAGATATTGGGGGGCGTTGCCTTGAATACACTTATGCGTTAGGCAAAGTGCCTTGAAAGTGATTCTGTCTTTTACTGGCAACCAATGAAGGGATCTCAGTGAAGGTGAGATGGATTCCCATGTTTTTTTGCCGGTCACTAATCGAGCGGCCGTATTTTGAACGACTTGCAGACGAGTGATTTAGTATTTGGGGAGTCCGAGATAGAGGGCATTTGCATAGTCCAGTCTGGAGTTGATGATTGTTCCCACCACGACTGCTATGTCCTCTTTCGGGATAAAGGGGGCGAGTCTGCGTAGTAGGCGCAGCAGATGGTGCGATCCGCTGACTACTGACCCTATTTGTGCATCCATTGTCATGTTGGTGTCGAAGATGACTCCGAGACTTTTGACTTTGGTGCTAGGGGTGATCGTTTTACCCAGAATGGGTGGGGGTGTCCATGTTGTCGCGGGGTGATTTTTCCGGTTGGCGTGAAACAGGAGAAGTTCTGTTTTCGACCCGTTGAGTTTAAGATAACGGTTTGTCATCCAGTTATCTATCAAAGTAAGGCATTTCTCTAGTCCAAGAGAATGATCCTTTTTGTTCCAGTCAAGCCATGATTGCCTTCCTGGATATAACAATCTATATTAATAAGGAATGCCTAATTAATACATCTTTGTACCGCAAACCAACAGCGGGTAATACCATTTTACATGCTGCTAGTGCCCACCCTCACTCGCTGGTCCACAGCATACCATTCGGTCAGTATTTGCGTCTCAGACGCAACTGCTCCGACGATATGAAATTCAAAACAGGAAGTCGATCATCTTTACACATGGCTGAAATCCAGAAGATACAGTAGAAACTGCTTTAACAAGGCAGCTGGAAAACTTAGAACCGATATATTATCTAAAACAGTAAAGAAACCCACTTCCAATGGAATTAGATTCATTACCACTTATTCGGATCAACATGTTCAAGTCCGTTCTATCATTCAAAAGCATTGGTATCCACTTTCAGCCGACCCTGTTCTTGCTAAATATATAGGGCTAAACCCTGAAATTACATTCAGACGTGTGACTTCTATTCGTGATCGTTGGGTACAGAGCAAATATTGCAAAACAGATAATAAAGCGCCTGAATGTCCAGGACTATTTTTTTTTGTAAAATTATTTTTATTCGTCCAGGACTATTTAAAATGTGGCCAATGCAACTTTTGCGAGCGAATACTAAAAGGGAACAACGATTATGTTGCCTAATGGCCAAACCCATATATTGAAACATCACGCAACTTGCCAAACCAAAGGAGTCGTATATATAATCTTCTGTCAATGCGGAAGTTTCTATGTGGGGAAGACTATCCGTCCTTTTTGGAAACTGATAAAGGATCATATGTACTATGCCACGAGTGGCCTATTAAACACCACAATGGGACACCACGTGGCGTTTAAGCACAAATATGAACCGTATGTGTTCAAATTTGCTACCCTGGACTGTGTCCATGAGGAACCTAGGGGCGGCAATTTTGATCAAAGAGTCTTGCAGCGTGAAGCGCAGTGGATCTACAAATTACGAGCAAACTACCATCCTGGACTAAACGATACAATCAGTTTCAAACCGTTTTTAGAGATCTGAATGTGTGACTTTGTTTTCCGATTTTTGCTTTATTGGATTCCTTCTGTATGGTCCAATTGCTATGTGATCGCCATTACAATAAAACCATGCTATATGTGTAAAGGTTACATATTGCAGAATATGTAATCACTTGTTACCCTTACTAAATATTAAAATATATGTCTTTATAGGTACGTACAATTGGGTCAAGTATGGAAAGGAAACATAGGTTGTATTCTATATATACACACACATATATATGGTGTTTACTCTTGTATTATATGATTATTGGTTAGCTAGGGAATAGATTATTCGATATATTTCTTTTAAATAATTGTTTCATTTGGGTGTCAGCAGCCTCCAATATAATGTCCCTTATACATTCCACATGTATCTAGTCTGCCATCTTGTGGCTGTTCTATTGATTGCCCCTTAGATTTAATGCAAAATGTTTTAGTTTTTTCCTTTTCTCCCCTTCCTCATCTCCTGCTTTCCTATATGCGTGGGCTTGCTAGGGTAGATATACTACCACTTTATTATCGGTGCTCGGGCTGTTAAAACATCTATGTGGGCTGCTCTCTGTGTCCGACGTGTCGTTGTGGGCGATCATGCTGTGGGCTTTGTTTGCTATGGTTGTTGGTTTGTTCCGGCTTTTTTTCTTCGCCCGTCCCTTTCCCTCCCTCGTGTGTGTGTTTCCAACCCTGTGAGGGTCCGGAATACTTCACCCTATCCGCAGCATCTGCCGCCCCCTTCCATCTCCATACACATTTTGTGTTTATGCACCGTCCGAACTACACAGCGCATATGTATGACGTCATCACGTCAATGCCCTACGCTCTTCTCATGGGCTATTTAAAATCAGTCCTTGCTTACAGCCCGGTGTGTAACACAGGCTATCCCTGGGGCACACGGCGTCCTGCACATTATTGTGTAAGTACCTTTACTCTCCCTATTCCTTTTTGTGGTCTGCTTTCATCATTCAGGCCTGATTATCGATTTGTCTATCCATTTTAGAATTTTGTGGCTACAGTTAAACCCCGCTGGCTGTTTGATCTTTGAGGGCCATCTTTTGGATCCAGGCTTTATAAACCTGGCTGCAGTATATTGGACATGTGTATATCCTTACTACACCCTATCTTCCCCGCCTTGGAACTAATGCTCATTTGATAACTATTAGGTATGTAAACCTATTTACTATACTTCTGCACCTATTTTGTTTTTTCTGTTGAAACTAGTAGTGGTAAATCTGTTATTTATTTATAGAATTGGTTTCCACACCTATGGTGCATCTCCGAAACCGTCAATATAGACAGAGGGAGCTCTCTCTGGGTATGTTACTCTCTACAACATCTATTCCTTACTCATTTTCTTTTATTTCCTTTTTCTTTTATCTCCCTTTCATAATTTCATAAATTTCTTTCCTTTTTCTTCTATTTATTTATTGTCTGCATTTATGATTGTGTAGTGGATTTTGGAGACTTTTCCTACCATATCTGGAACCTCCTTTTACTATACCATTGGCATATGCGACTTGGAGTATTTTGAGGCAATTTGGATGGTTGGTACCCATTTTAGTACTATCAGAGACTCTCTATACATGTTTAATTTATTTTATTTTAAACCATTAAAACTGCTTTTTGATAATATGCCAATATAATATGTTTCTTTTCAGACAATGAAATATATTTTTCTACTGCTAAATTCTTCTGCTCGTCCTGAGGAAGCCCAAAGGCGAAACGCGTAGACGATGCAGAGGATATTTTACTTATCATATATCCTATGTGGTATTCTTTTATCGATCCGTTTTGTAAAAAAAATAAAAATTTATTTTTTTATTTTTTGTAATAAATTTATATTTTTTGATATTCCCGTCTTGCCTCTAAAGTCCGACCATTAATTACCGTCCTTTGAGAAATTTTCTCTGTTTTCCAAATTTACGGGTTTGTGGCAAATGTGAGTGCTTCCCCCCGTCGCACTTATTTGATGCATGTTTAGGAAATAATTAATTTTACCTACAGGTAAACCCGATTATAGACCAACCGGTAGGTAAAAATCACAAAGCCAACTTTACTACTGTTTTAAAGGATAAGTTCACTCCCCCCCTCTTTTTTTATATTAAAAGGCACATTTTTTTGCAGGTAAAAAATGTGCATTTACAATTGTTTTGTAGGAGCCTGGAAAGCCTTGCACACGTGATCAACAGATCAACATGAAATCTACTAAACATTCAATCCATAAGTGGTGGCAGATGTGCCTTTGGTCCAAAAGAACTTAGTTTCCTAAATCACCCAGTAATTCAGAGCCTAATAATCCATGGGTCAAAATGAAACTTACTAGGTAGTGGATCTGTAAGTGGTGGCAGACGTGCCTTTGGTCCAATAGAATTTAGTTCTTGTTTTAAGAAAGATGAACTGTAACTGCCAGCAGCTCCATTAACTCCAGAGTGTCCTAGAAATAGTGAAAGTAGTAAGTAAAATCCTCAATCCTAATTTACCATAAAAATAAAAAATAAAATTGTATTTTCAAAGAACTTGTTTTTGCTAAGCTTACCCTGTTCCCACCGGCTGTATGCCTATATGTGGTAGTTGGGTGGGTTGGCTTTAATGTTGAACTGCCGCATATATGCTTCCATGGGGAACGGCTTTTCTGTGCTAAACCGTGCTCTAAACACAGTTACTAAGCTGTCATGGGTGGCTCCTGATAGAGACCTGCAATCTGGGGGCTTCTGATCAAGTGGCCACTGTGACAGCCAAT
Organism: Rana temporaria; assembly: GCF_905171775.1. NCBI lineage: Eukaryota > Metazoa > Chordata > Amphibia > Anura > Ranidae > Rana > Rana temporaria. The sequence goes on from NC_053492.1 coordinate 214,402,406, forward strand.
CACAGAAGTCACATGATCGTAAAGCCTAACTCCCCGGTAGCAGCAATAGGTTAGGAGAAGCTTACAAATTACCATAAATACTACCAAGTCCTGAATAGGTATCTAAATAATTTTAAGAATTTCATTATAAAACAAAATAATAATAAAAAAATACCTGCAGGTAAATAAACAGGTTTAAATGGCTGCTTAATATTTGGCCACGTGTCAAAGTCATTAATATCTTTGCTTGGATTCATTCCAGTATTGCTCTTTATTGTGATCCCTAAGGAAGCAAGAGATACAAAGTATGTTAATCTGCCGTATATAAGCATATACAGTATGTACATGGGCAAAGGCATCTGACACAAAGGCACAAGGATATACACTTTCAGCAGCTATTTTAAGAAGATTCAGGCAAACACCAGCACAAGTAATGTAGAGGGAGGCAAGACATGTCAGCCTAATCTCTCTCTCTCTCTCTCTCTCTCTCTCTCCTTCATGCTGCTACTTGCCTCAAACAAGTGCTGGGAGACAGAGATAGGCACTATAAAGCAACCATTTCCTGTCAAGCAACAGTGAGTCAATGTGAGGGTGGGGGTCGCCCTGCTAAAGTTTTAGCTGTAGCTAGTATTTTAGGGCACCTAGGAACATTACACAAAATACCCCATGTACTCTGTCCCATTAGGAACCAAATAATGTAAAATAATTGTGATAAATCTTCCTTAAAGGATACCGAAAAGAAAAAAAAAAAAAAATTGTATACTTATTTGCTCTGTGTAATGGTATTGCAAAGAGCAGCCCCCCGTCCTCCTCTTCCGTGGTGCCCTGCTAGTGCTCTCTGCTCCTTCACATCCGTGTCTGCCTCAATAGCAAGTCGTAAGGATAATACTGCTTACCAAACTGCACAGTAGGGGAGATTTACTAAAACTGGTGCAAGTGTGTGTGGCTTGTCTAGATGAAGAGTTGTAAATTAGCCTACTGTTAATTAGATTACCATTAGCTGTTCCTTAGATGTGCCGATATTACCGTTACTGTTTACAGTTTGCATAGTTTAAGATAATGTGATCAAGCTCTTACCTGATTTTTTATGGTATATATTCTGTGTGAGCTTACAATAAAGTCAGTTCCAGTTTTCACCTAAGCTAGTGTCGTCTAGTTTTTGGGTACAATTCTTAGCTACAATACCGGGTTCCAGAGTGGAGGATGCTGTATCTTGGTGGAGGTACCTGGACTAGATGCCAGCAGTGGGATCCTACCTGCAGTCTGGGACATCCAATCCACCAACGGGATCTGAAGTCTGGACAGCAGGAGGAGGAGAGGTACAGATACCAGCCACCATGGAAGAGAAATTCTCCTCTTGCCCCTCTTGGATATTTACCATGCGGTCACCCACCGCTAGCTGGGATTCCCCTTACAGCGCTGCCACCCAAGTTGGGACATCTTCCTGGGACAGTGAACGCTAGACTTACTTGTGTGACTTGATGAGGCTACACATTTTGCATCTCTAGTACGTGTTTTTAATCCTTTAGGCAATGAATTCCTGCCAATACAGCACAGAGAAGCGCCTTCTGTTTGCGTTTTGCTTATACCCATCGTTCAGGAACATGTGCAGCAAGCCCAAAAACACAGGCCAGAGTTTATAACTACTCTGCTAAAATCAGTACCTTTAACCCAGGAAACAGGGTCTAGTTTTGGTAGCAACTTTGGAAAGTAAATTTGTGGCCACTGGGTCAAGATTACCATGGTGAAATGGAACGAAGACAGAAAAAGCTTTTCAAAGTTTCAAGGTAGTATTGTGTAACCAATGCTGACCACCTCCAACTTCAGTCGATTTCTTAAACAAACCAATGTCTCTTTATGTTGGTCTTGGAGCAGTCTTGTCCCAGGAAATGATGGGGTAAACATTCAGTAGTATCTCTTTGCTCTTGAACAGTTTCTCTCTGCAGGGGTTAGTTTTCAGCAAAAGGAGCATGTGACCATAAAGTGAACACCAGAATCATTGAGGTATTACCTTTTGGCCAGATCATTACAATTACAGCCCACTCTATTTCTACAGTGGATGGTCAGGACAAATTGTACAGTGCAAGGGCAGGGAACAAAGAAATGCTGATGGACTGTCATGTCTACTATATGTTGGCAAGATGTGCTCCTTTCCATAGGTCTGAGCAGAGGAGGGAGGGGATGTGAGGTACTGGCTGACAGGATTTTGCATGGTGTTCTTGTTATTACTCTCAGCTAGGCAGAAGCCATTATGTGAGAAAACTGATGCTCAGAGTTTTCTCACGGTCTCTGTACTGTGAGAGCCCGACGCTGGGTGAAAAGTGCAGACAGGATACTGGTCAACTACAGGTTAGCTGCACCTGCAATAAATGTTTTACCACAAAAGCTTCTCAAACAGATATCAAAAGCACCCTGTGTCTGCCCATCGAGGTCCTGAAACTCATCACTTAAAACAGAAAATCACAAAGCCCTCTTTGCTTATCTTTTTATTTTTTAATATATTTTGGGGATTTTATAAATTTGAAACAGAGACAAAAAGGTTAATCTTCTGCTAAACCCATGTTAAATAGCACTGGTCTCTATAAACTACGAGGGTCCTGATGTCGCGTTGGTCGGAAGCGGTGCCGTCTACTTCCAACCCTGTCTGTATCCCCCATTCCATCCCCCCCCCCTCTTTTCTTTTTTCCTTCTTCCTTCCCCTTTTCCCTCTTCTTCTCTCTGCTACACCTGATCTCACTCTTACTCTTATTTAAGATAAAATTAAGCACGGGGAGGTTCTGGCTCTTTGATGCCATCCATGTTGGTATAGATTGCAACATACATGTCGCTATGACTGATCTTTAAGTTTATCTAAATACAATGTCATCTTACAATGTTGGCTGGAATGTATACATAACCCTTTTGTACTTCTCTTTTAAGGACATGTATGTCTTTGTTGTAATGTTGGAATTTCTCCATGCGTGCTTTCTCAATAAAATATATATTTGCAAAAAAAAAAAAAAACAACACATCAAAATGAATGAATACGAAACTTACCTGGCAAATATCTGCTGTGTTTCAAATAATGCTGTTTTGCAGACAATCTCCTGGATGCTGTAGTGTCCTGTCTAGAGAATGAGGATTGCACAGGTCTAGGTATATCACGGTCTTCTCTCTTCAAGTCCAAAATGCGTTCAAAGCTGCATTTGACAAATATTGAAACAATTAGCAGCTAAACAAGTGCAAAATTCCTTTAGCCCCAGCTAAAAATGTTATAAATCATGCTGATTCAAAGAAATTTAACATAGAATAAAAGGGTGAAAAAAATTCAAATATATAAAATGTTTTTTTTCCCCATTAAATAGGCTTTAAACAAAAAATAAATAAAAAAAAAAGAGAAACACCATGCTGTAACCTATAAAAAAAAAAATAATCACTCTAGTTTAAGCTGTGTTAAAGTGATCTTTAGGCAAAAATTTTACGAACATCTTTGAATGTTTAAAAGCAATTATCACCCCTCCATGTTATGTTAATGTTTTATTGCACCTGCTACTATTTACTAATTACCTGTTGATTCTGTCAGTTTAGGTGCCGACAACTCAATATCGATTGCATGCTAACTATTCATACTTCCTCTGATGCCTTGTAATATCAGAGGAGGCTCCAACTGTACTACCTTTGCACCACCCCTAAAGCTCTTCTCCTCCTTATCGTTGATGCTTCCTCCGATTCATTGTAATACTAGAAAAAGTTTCAATTGTACCAACTTTGTACCTCTTCTAAAGAATTTTCCCTCCATCTTATTATTAATGCTTCTTCCGATGCATTGGCATACCAGAGGCAGTTCCTACTGTGCAACCTTTGCACTGCACAAAACACAACGAACATGGATTCCTCTCAGCAGAAAGAGCATATAACGTATTATGTTGTCCTGTGCCAATTTTCATACCACAATAAGACAAAAATTCTATTTACCTACAAAGATCATCCTCACTTGGTCTGCGTTTTTCATTCTTTAATTCAGTTTTAGTGACTGAAGAATGTCCATCGAGATCTTCCAAGTCATCCAACTCATCAGATACCTTAAGTGTTTTTGTAATATGTCCCCATTTCCTCCTATTCTTTGTATTAAAATCTGTATTATTTATCTCTGTATTGGTGGTGACTTTCTGAAAATAAAAATGGCATTTTATTTTGAGATTTGCAGCTACAACTCCTAAACAGGGGCCAATTTATATTTAGATATACTGTAGATCGATAAGACATTTGGTTTCTATAAATTTTCTTGCAGTTATCAGACCTTACCTAATATCTTACAGCCTCAACATGTTTATAATACTGTAAATGCTTCAAGCCTTTTGTGAAAACCTGTACAGAGAAGCAGTTCTGCTTAAAGTGTTACTAAATCCTCAACAGTAAAACCAGTCTGTATATGCAGCATAGCATGCTCGTTACACTTACGGGGTTAACTAAAGGGGTTAATCCTCTGCATTGTGTAAAAAGGCTGAATTTATCCTGTATGCATAGATCCTCCCCCTCCTGCACTGTCTATCTGGGGAAAACCAGCCAACACAGGCAGGGTAGCCGACCTGCACATGCTCAGTTGTGTCTTTTATGCTGGAGGGAACATTTACTTGTTCTCAGAGATTGATGTCAAAATCCTGTGACCTGGCTAACATGTGGGCGTGTATACAGACTGTAGTGGAAATATCCTCCTACCTGAACTCTCAGCACTGGAGAAACTGTGCAGTTTATCATGTAACCATGGTATACAGATCATCCAAAAAGTTATTTAGTGGCAGTATTTTAATGTAAAAAGAAGATTTATAAGCTGTGGGCGCTGTGGGGGAGTGGATTAACCATTTTAATTTTACTGGGTTTAGCAACACTTTAAGACATGCTGTATGGTGCAGAAGTGATGGAACCACTACTAAAAAGACCCACAGCAACCAGATTTTTTTTTTAATCCATTGTCAATCTATGCCTGATGCAGCATTTGGAGCCCATGTTTGTAGATGTGACTGGCGTAGAGCAGAAGATGACAGAGGGACAGGACTTTTATATTGTTAACGCATAGTAATTAACTGCCAGGCTGATGCCAGCATACAGATGAACTAGGTCAATTACGGCAAGGTCTATATTCAAAGCTATGCAACCTTATGAATCACTTTATATTTAAAATCTTACTATTTATGTTACTACTGCTTACTAAATATTATTATGTGTTCAATATAGACGAGCAACATTGGCCTTAAAAAAACAGAATCTGCATCCTATGGGTAACATTTTCAATTGCCCCAGTTGTCAGGAAATCCTTTTTACTTACAAATGAAGGTTGGTTGCTTCTTGCTGGTAGCAGTGGGTGGATGATGGAGCCTCTTTCTTGAGAGCTTGATAAAGAATCTGTTGTAGATGTACTCATTTTAACAGGATGTCCATTTGACTGGCTTTGCTGGAGGGCTCGGGATGAGAGTCTAGTATTAAATTTTGGAGGAGGCTGAGCAGGTGGTACAGGTTTGATATGCAATGGAATTGGCTTCTCCAGGATGTCCTTCGGTGGTTTTGTTAACTCATGAATTCTTTGAGGTGTTCCAAGAGCTTGACCCACTTGAAAAAATGGATGCCTGAGTGCCTACCATTGAAAACATAGCAATTAATTTTATATAATGTAAAATGCATAATAAAGCCAATCGTATTTTATAGGTGTAGTTCACACATGCATGAATAAGTATGCATGCCTTGAATATACTCCTTACAATAACATTTTAAATACACATAACAAAAACAGCTTGATGTTAAAGTGTTCTACTTACCTGCTCTGTGCAATGGTTTTGCACAGAGCACCCTAATCCTCCTTTTGCAGGTTCTCCTCTGCTATTTGCTTTCAATTTCTAAGGACTACATGTCCCAGGGTACCTTGCTTGGAGTTTTGTCCAACGGACTTGTGTATACACAATCGCATAATCCGACAACACACATTTATTGGCGGACAATTTTAAAGTATGCTATCCCACATTTGTTGGCGGAAAATCCAACAACAATTGTCCCATGTAGCATACAAACGGTCGGATTTTCCGACAACAGCCTGTCATCACACAATTCCCGTGCGTACGAGACTTAAGTTGTTTTGTTAAAAACAAATCATTTTCTATGTGGCCAACATCTCATTTCAGAAGCTGTTAAAATGTATGTAAATCTCAACAAGGAACTTTAGTTTCTCCCTTTTGGTTTGTTAAATTTACTGTTGGAAGTTTTTTGTCAAAAAATACCTGTTGATTTTACCAGAAACCTTGTGAGTTGATAACTTCCTGTGCTCTCTTCCAGAGCACAGGAAGCGATTATTGAGATGAAGAGGGGTCTGTGTTCTTTGTAATGCATCATAAATTAAGTTGGCAAGGCTTGTCAGGTCAGGTCAAGTCAAAAGAGGAAGGAGCACACCATTTCTGACACAGCAACAGTTATCTTTCTGTACTTCCAGCATGTTTAAAGCGATAGAATATGTCATAATGTAAATGTATTGTAGAGAAGTTAGAAGTATAAAAAATAAAGTTTTTTTTTTTTAAATTTTGCTTTGATATATGCTTTGAAGTGAAACTGTGGGCAAAATAAAAAAAAATACATATATGATGCAGTCTGTCAACAGCATTGTACTCAAATCTGTGTTGGGTGAGTTTGAACGAGTCGGGAGCAGCCATTATTGACACACTTTTAGTATTTGGTCCATTCTGTTTGGCAAGGACAAAGGGGGGCAACCACTAAAAACTTTTTGCAGACAGTCAGGACTTTTCAGGTACACAATGGGAAAGGGGCAACATTAAAATCTGAACAGTGCTTTTCAATGTGCTAAGCGTTGATGGAAAGCATGGTAGAGTTTTTGGAAAAAGTGCAGAAAGGTAAACTATCCCTTTAAAGAGGAGTTCCACCTAAAAATGGACCTCCACTTAACCCACTCCTCGCCCCCTTACATGCCACATTTGGCATGTAATTTTTTTGGGGGGGGGAGTGGGGGCTTCAGGAGAAGGGGACTTCCTGTCCCACTTCCTCCTTCCGCCGAGGGGCTGAAAAGGCGATTAGCTTAATCGCCTTTTCACAGCCCCTCCCTGTAGGCGAGCGCCTGTCCAATCGGACGGCGCCGCTCACGAATGCACACTCGCGCATGCGCAGTGGGTGCCCGGCCGTGAAGTCGAAAGCTGTCACTGCCGGGTGCCCACACTAAGAATGAAGACGCCGGCCGGCGAGGGGGGGCGAGGAGCGGAGCCCCGGGCCGGCGCGTCGCTGGAGCCGTGGAGCAGGTAAGTGTCAGTTTATTAAAAGCCAGCAGCTACACTTTGTAGCTGCTGACTTTTAATAAACTTAAAAAAAGGCTGGAACACCCCTTTAAGGAGTCAGGCAGAGATTGTAGTAGCTTACCTTTCATATCCAATATACAGATCTCTACACTTAACAGCACAAATACGTAAGAGCAAGCATTTAGAATACAATTGTTGCTTTAAATATAACAAAAACATTTACTGAAATAAAATATAAAAACCATCCAAAAATTGATGTTTTTATACATGTATAACTACACGCATACACAACCATGTTATTTTTTTTTCACACAATTTAACATTCTGAATTTTGCTGTTCCACTTTCCCAGCCATTTTAGAATAAAAAGGTGTTCTACCATTAATTAGTAGGTGTTGTGTGTAAGGATAATAAGTCAAAATTCCCCTTCAACACTAAACAGCCTTTATCTCAAATACATTCAGTTGGAAGTTCTGGGGCTTTATTCTTATTCTTCCTTCACTACTTAGTGAGCCACAGACTTCGAAACAAGTATGGGTCATGAGAAAAAAAAATGGTCCAATTCCTTTAAAATCATTTCCACAATGTAACACTTTTTACACAATTTATTGCAATTTTGGCTATATTGCAGGGTTCCATGGGGCTGTGTATTGCTTAATTTTAGACTTTAGGGTGGTCTGTAGGGTGACATAATGACAGAGGATGGGAAGGAACAGCACGGGGGTGCAGGCCATCGCTAGATTACATGGCATGAAGACGCAGGCATTCGACACCCCCAGAAGCGTGAGATGCGGAGACTTCTAGGGGGGCTGTAGCTCTGCAAGAGAGCAAAGATCAGCTGTATTATTATCGGTACTGGCAAGTATTATAAATGTACTTAAAAAGGCCATTTAGATTTTTCTTTAATGCTGTGCTGCAATACTACATTTTATTAGCAATAAGTGCATGTCAGCTCTGTGATTATCAGCCCCTGTCCCAAGAAAACCCAGACACTTGTAAGGAACAATCTTGAAGACAATCCAGGAAAGGTAGTGACTTCTCAGTTTTCTTGAAATTCCCTTTAAGCATAATTACAACCTCAATTCCATTAATAACCTAGTTTTACTCAAGTTAGCTAGTCTACCGTGAATTACAGTACCCACCTTGCTAGCTGTTGGCCGTTTCTTAGGGTCCCACTGAAGCATATCTCGCATGATCTGGATTCCTTCACTACTTGCATTAGGAATTAATGATTTTAGGTTATTAGGAACACACTGGGGCCAACGAAAATTCATTGCGGTGGCAAGCTGGTAGCCTTCAGGCCAGTCAGTCTGAGTAAGAGAATGATAGCATTAGAATATCAAAGTAATAGAATGTTAAAATAATACAAGAGAATATTAAAAGTAAACCTTTATAAACCTTAATGGGTGTACATGCTACAGCACCACAATGAACGCACTGCGCCTATATTTGGATGCCCCAAGTGGTTCTTCTGCCTAAGGCTGGGTTCACACCTCCAAAGGTTGTGGTTTGCAGCAGGGGTCCAGTGTGTCCCTGTTCTGTTTCAGGGACGAAGCAGGGCAGAATTTTTGCCTGAATTCGGCCCTGAAGCGGAGCCAAAGACACACAGCATTCCTGTGCAAGCCGCTCCACAGCCGCAATGGAGATATGTGAACTGGCTCCATACAGAGCCAGTGACAATATCATGTCATGCAAATTGGATGCAGTAAAAACCAAATCCAATTCGCATAGGTGTGAACCCAGCCTAAAAGGGTGGGGGAGTGCTCTTGATACCAGAATGTGGCAAAATGTGCAAGTTATAGAATCCCAGCATTGTCTCAGCATTACAATGCTGTTGCCTGCTCCATACTTTTGGGGTACTGTTTTACATAAAGTGAAACTATAGATGGAAAATTAGGTCCTGATAGATCACTTCATTCTGGCCCCATTTGCACTTATGGCTAAGCAAAACATTTAAAATAGGAGCCTACATTGTTTAACCACTTTGCTTATAGCGTGAGGAGAAGAAAAAAAAAGCCGATCACTGGTAGCTGTCATCGGGACAACGGTCCCGATCAAGGAGAGCAGCCGCCTGTTCATCTCTGCCACCTAACAGTACACAACAGTGCCGCCCATCAGTGCCACCTACCAGTGCCGCCGATCAGCACCGCCTTATCTGTCCCCATCAGTGCAGACTATCAGTGCATATCAATGAAGAAAAATTACCTGTTTGAAATTTTTTATAACAAACTATGAAACATGATTTTTTTTTTTCAAAATGAGCATCTTGTTTAACAAAACATAAAAACCTAGCAGTGATTAAAGCGGGGGTTCACCCCCAAATTTTTTTTTTAACATTACATTCAGCCGAGTTGTGCACCGACGTTCGGCTTCTGTCAGGCAACTTGTGACGCGCAGTATGCGATGGTCGGAAGCCTGTCAATCAATTAGGAACGCCCAGTCCCGCAGAAGACATACCCGGAAGCGCCGGTGAAAATACGGTATGTACGGGGATAAAATGCCCAGTAAGGAAGTGGTTAAAATCCTGTAATGCACAGTCTCATCCTGCTGTGCACAGAATCATCTGTTTTGCATTCTCAGCACTGTGCCTAAATAAGCAAGTCACTTACAAGAGTTAAACTTACAAGGATAGTGTCTTGTCTCCATGCTATTCTCTCCTTTCAGTGATCCTCTCTAGCTGAGCCAAGACATACAATCAAGGCTGGAAATGCACACATTTTAATTACAGAAAGTGACATCATTTTTGAGACTACAGCAAGCCACAGGATATGCAATTTTCTTTCCTTCAACCAACAAGAAAATTGGTCGGTTTTCCCCATCAACACAGTCAGGGTTGATGGGGAAATCTCTCTCACTGCGCTATTGTATTCTGACAGCTGAAGTTATCCCCGCTGTCAGAATACAATGATCACTGCTGGTGACCATAGCCGCTGGCATTGAAAGCACAAGAAAAACCCAACAGGCTGGTTGTACTGAAGCCGATCAACAGACTTCAGTAAAACCAGACTGCATATAGATGGATCGATGTACGTTCTTGCTGAACTGGCTGAATTCCAATGTGTCTATGGCCAGTCTAAGGAGTGGGGGAGAGTTTTTCAGTAAGAAAGTGACTTCTCTGGGCTTCAACAAAATGGCGGTCTCCAGCAAGAAGAAACAGTAGCAATGCTGGAGGCAATTCAATTCACAAATTTTGGTAGCATAAATGTTAATGCAGAATGTATGTTCTTTTGTTAAATAACATTCATTTTTCTTGAACCGTTATGAGTAAAGTTCCACTGTAAAGTAAAAATAGAACGATTCTTAAGCCATATACCACAGGAGGTTTTTAGTTCTTACATAGTAAATATTTAAAATGTACATAGCTGAAGTAAGTGACCTAGAAGAATACATAAACCATGTCATACCTTTTTAGGTGTCCCAAGAACCTGGCAAATCTTGAATATCGTATCGATCTCACTGGAGCCTGGGAAGAGAGGTCTTAGAGTATAAACTTCAGCCATGATGCAGCCAACAGCCCAAACATCGATAGGAGAGTTATAATTTGTAGATCTAAGTAGTACTTCAGGAGCTCGGTACCTGTAAACATAGCACAACAGCATTATCGACGTGTGCATCCTATATTTATACGGTGTACACAACTCCCAATTGTCCAGGAATGTGCTGGGACACATCCTACAGATCCAGGCTAACCCCCCTGCCCCAAACTGGCTCTGGCCCCCCTGCAATGCAACTGGCTTCTCCTCCTCTCCCCCTGCCAGTAACATTGCAGAGCAATCTACAGTGCCTTCACCCAGCACCCTCTCTGCTTTAATTTTTGGTGCTGTGCGCTTCCCCTGCTGCTCTGATCCCCCTATGTGCCCCCCCACCCATATCCCTCAGCAGGGCTGGCTGTAGCAGCTGTGGGGCACAGGATAATCAGTTTCAGGATGAAGAGCGAGGGGGCTGTAAATGTTTTATATGTACCATCCCCTTACTTTCCTGAATGAACACAATGAGCGATTGGGTACAGGTGGCTCCTGTGTTCATTCATAACTGAAGCACAATAAACTGTGTTTACCATGCTATAGTTAAAGAATAGGAAGCCGCTCAGCACAGAGCACTTCCCATTCATTCACCGTGCAATGCAGCCGAGGCTGCAGAGAAAAGGAACTAAGGAATCTCAGTCCCAGTCCCTTTCTCATTCTCAAAAGTGATACATCAGGGGTCTGTTTAGACCCCTTATATTTCACCAAAGCCCCCTAACAGGGCTGTTAAAAATGTAAAATGCCACAATCGTTTACATTGCACGCAGTTGCAGGGGCGCTTGCAGATCAGCACCATTCACTTTAATAAGTCAACAGGGTATAATAAGTCATGGTGCAGCTGTGAAGCAAACCATTGCTGCCCAGCATCTGAATACCCCCAGGTGCTAGCTCTGCAGCTAAAGGGGGTATCGGTTGAGGCACCCAGGGGGTGCCCAATTGCCACCACCCTGCCATAATTTAACCACACCCACTTTTTAGTATATCCCGTGAAGTGTCCCTCATTTAAAAATTTCAAAAGTTTGGAGGTATGAAGACTAAACTGGGCTTACCATCTAGTTGACACATAATCTGTATAAGGGGGTCTTGATCTCGTCTCTCGTGCTAGTCCAAAGTCTGCTATTTTAACAAGCTCTGGACCCATGCAAAGGAGGTTTTCAGGTTTTAGGTCTCTGTGAAAGAACCCTGAAAAACAATATTATAAGTGAATGTGAACAGTTCACAATATGTGCAATAATAATTTGTTATGTAATATTGTCAATACAATTTGACCATAAAGTACATCCAAAGGCTTTTGTATGATAGTCTAGACAAGTCTCAAATCCAGATGCTCTGTGATACACAATAAAAAAAGGGGGAGGGAACATTTGGGACTTTGAATGAGACGCAAGGGAAAAGTTTACGCCTCTATCCCTGTGCTGATAGCAACATATAAAGGGGGGGGGGGGGGGGAGTTTTTGGGGCTTTAAATGAGGTGCATGTGTGGGGAGACCAAAACATATCATGGAAGTAAAAACCAATATGTGTTTATTACTAAACAAAAAAATGGCGTAGCGCATCATAGCATAACATACGTAGTATAATAGTCAAATTGCATCAAAATTTGATTGCATGACACATAACAATGACAAATATGCATGCTGGATATTAGGAAGAATATAGTCTATTGGATACATAAATTGTTAAAATCATATAAAATATCAATATACATTGGATGCATCATGTCGGGCTTGACGCGTTTCGTGGACTGTATCCACTCGTCAGGAGCCATGTTCTAAAAAAGAAAGATAGGTGACCATTTAGTCTATTGTATCAACCACCATAAAGGACTTGGGGTTACTGAAAGATTGTTAACCATACCTAAAAAGTACTCGCATAAGAACTGAGGCGTCCGGTGGTGTGCACCAAGGGCCAGCCAATTATGTCTGCCTCTGGAGCTGAGAAAGGGATCCGATGGGGGACGCCAGGCGCACGGCCGCAGTTCCCCATGGAAGCGAGTGCATCATGTGAAGGTTTAATGGGAATTCTGGAATATATTCCAGAATTCCCATTGGTGCACACCACCGGATGCCTCAGTTCTTATGCGAGTACTTTTAGGTATGGTCAACAATCTTTCAGTAACCCAAGTTCTTTAGGGTGGTTGATATAGACTAAATGGTCACCTCTTTCTTTTTTAGAACATGGATGCATGGCTCCTGACGAGTGGATACAGTTCACGAAACGCGTCAAGCCCGACATAATGCATCCAATGTATATTGATATTTTATATGATTTTAACAATTTATGTATCCAATAGACTATATTCTACCTAATATCCAGCATGCATATTTGTCATTGTTATGTGTCATGCAATCAAATTTTGATGTAATTTGACTATTATACTATGTATGTTATGCTATGATGCACTATGTCGTTTTTTGGTATAGTAATAAACACATATTGGTTTTTACTTCCATTATATGTTTTGGTCTGAACACACATGCACCTCATTTAAAAAGTCCCTCTGTGGTACACAATCCTCACACAGAAAGAAATAAAAAATGGAGTTAAGCCGGGTACACACGGCCGAATGTCTGGAGACATTTGCAAGTAAAAAAAAAAATCTGACATTTGGCCCGTGAGTAGGTCAGTCCGTCCGTCGGACGAGCATGCTGGAAAACCAGCAGCCGACCCCAACTGCAGATCAGCAATCTCAGCCAATGGCCACCTGTCAGAACACAACAGCTCAGAGGGGGAGATCGCTGTACTTACTTTGCATAGTGAGTACAGCGACTCCGACCAGGGCCGACAGTTTTTTTCATTCAACCTGCTGGGTTGAACAGCAAAAAACCTATAGAGTACCAGGCTTTAGACTAACCAGAAACTCCATTTAGAGTAGATTTCCAAGACTGCCCATGAAATGTGAAGTTCCTCCCCGTAGAGACGGGAAACACATTGCCACTATAGGATTTAAAAGGTGGTCTTACAGGCATCCACTTCAGTATAACCCGAAAACCAAAAGGCTGGATCTGCAAACTATAGCAAAATACCATAATAGAACAAAAAGGCAGGAACTCGGCTGTCCTCAAAGACTACTGGAAACAGAGTTACCCATAAGTCTAACTCTACTTTTTCCCCACAGTCATCTTCCAGGACAGTCAATGAGATGATAACCAAGAATTTACCAACTTAGGGAAGGACCACGGCTTGGAGGACATTACACCCAAAAACCTGATGCTGACAAGTTAACAGGTCAAACCAGTAATAAGAGAATGAAAGTGAAAAAAAAAGACCAGATTGCAGCCTTACAGATTTGCTCCTAGGTGGCGTCAGCTCTTTCCGCCTCCAATGCTCTTGCATACAGCCGATTGTCATTAGGACAACTCGGCTGAATGTAATGTTAAAAATTTATTTTTTGGGTGAACCTCCACTTTAAGTAGTTACCGTAATATGCTTTACAGTAAATGATGCATTGCTTCTTTTGGGAACTGTAAAAGGTTAGAAGCCTAGCATACTGTATATAGTGGAAGCAAGGTTCTCCAACGTCAGGAATTATGGCGATTAGGGTACTCTTACACTTGAACAATTGTGCCAGGATGGGATAGCAATCAAGATTACCAGTTTATGATTAAATATACAAATTTAGATTTAGGTCTAAATCCTGCACATGATCCATTTATCCTCAGTCTCTTATATTTCAAATAAGTGAAGAACAAATGTATTCCTACAAGCCTTGGAATGTAGTATCTTTGTACTTTATGAATAAACCATTGTGAAACCCTGCCTAAAGAATTGCATAACAAAAGGATCTTTTGGGGCAGATCCCATATCAAATAAATATGGACATTGCCGTTTAAACATCTTACCGTATTTGTGTATAAAAGCAAGCCCTTGAAGTATCTGAAACATGATATTTCTGATAGTGGTTTCTGGAAACAGTTTATTCCTGTGGGGAAGCACAGAGAAATACCAAGTTACCAACACAGGTTTACTCGAGAGCTGCAGATCTTTTGTTTAAGCCAAGACAAAAAGGGGGGGAAAAAAAAACAAAGAAAGTTTAAAGCTGGCCACAGGCCGTTTTTATGTTGTCAGATTCCTCCCTCCACCTAATCAAGGTTATATAGTTACAAAGTTAGTGAGCTTGAAAAAAAATAAAAAAATAAAAATGATATTGAAAACCCCCATATACACATCTCCTATGCGATGCCTAGTAGCCTACTATGCTTTAACTTTGCAGGGAAACAAAGGAAGTAAAAACCATCAGGGTTTACTACCTCTTTAACACAGAGTGTGATGTCTGGGCATACAGCCAAGATAGCTAAAATTGCTGATTGGAGGAAAGGCACACACCCCCTCACCATAGGCAGAGACTCTCAGGAGGTGTTTTGCAACAGGGCCAGCTGCCTGCTAATCTATTTTAGCAACCTTCCCTCACAGAAATGTCAGGCTGCTTTTATCTGATGGGTCAGAAAATTTGTCAGGAGTTATCAGGTTGATAACAGAGGAACGGGTTCGGGATTTAGCTCTTTGAAGAGAGATAAAATACTGCAGATATATGTGCCCAGCTCAAGTTTCATGAATTGGGTTTACATCCACTTTAAGCTTACATTATCACATTTATTTAATTTGTATTGATTGTAGGAAAAACATTAGCCTAGGCTTTCAAGTGTCTAAAGAACAGGCTGTATCAGGTAACTGAAGCACATACCGGTCTTTCATTAGCTGGTACAGATTTTCCTTCATGTATTCAAATACAAAGTACAGTTGATCATTTTCTCGGATAACTTCCTTCAGTTTAATAACATTTGGATGATTAAGCTTCCTCAGCGACTAGAAAAAAGTCAGCATATAACATTTCACAGTTATTACCATAAATTGCAAAGTATGCCTGCAAACATAACCATGTAAAAAGCAGTAAAGGGAGGGCTCAAACATTCAATCACAACCTCTGTACATTTACTTCAATTTTTTTTTTTTTTTTTTTTTTAAGAGCAATAGCAACCTACATTCCCCCCCCCCCCATCTTGAAAAATACCCTACATATTACTGCCCCATGTACACTGCTCTACATATTACTGACCACTGTACACTGCCCTACATACCACTTACACTGGGGCCAGAACTCAACACAGCCTGTTGGGCCAGAAATCAGACCAAACAGCTAGGCCTAAAACTAGTCAAGCAAGTAAGCCTGTGGTACACACAAGTCATTCTGCCTTCAGCATGGATTCCTGCATCACACCAATTACTCTCCAGACTTGAGGCTTACTTTTAAAAGGTAAGCAAAGTTTATACTTTTACAGTGACATTTGTTTTACTGTATTTTTCTTCATTCTTCCCTGCTTTTTGTTGGGGCCTTGCTAGTTCATTTATTTTTTTTAGCAAACCAATGTTTGATCTCTACTATATTGTTCAGGTTGATTTTCACTTCTCAAAAATGTCATCTACTCCAGAGGAAGCTTACCTTTAGCTCACGAAGATTCATGCATTCTTCCCATGAGTAAAATTTCCTTTTCATTCTGTTTAAAGAAAGAATGTTAAAAAAATATATATATATATAATAATAATAAATCTATATATCTATATATATATATATATATATATATATATATATATAAAACTCAACGTGTGTATGTATGTATGTATGTATGTATGTTCCAGCATCACGTCCAAACGGCTAAAGATATTAACATGAAACTTGGCACACATGTTACTTATATGTCAGCAACAAACATAGGATAGGTGGTTTAACCCTTACCCACCCCCATTTGCCATGGTCGGGGTTTTCCTTTAAAGTCCCATTCAACTCTATGGGAAATACATGTTACTTCATAACTTGCAAACGGCTGTAGATATTTCGATAACACTTGGTCACATGTTACTTATATGTCCACTTAAACTATAGGATAGTTAATTTATCCCTTAACTACCCCCATTTGTGAGGGTCGGGGTTTTTGTTTAAAGTCCCATGCAAATCAATGGGAAATGTATGTTCCCACATAACTTCTGTACGCCTGGAGATATTTCAATAATACCTGGTACACATATTACTTATATGCCAAATAAAAATATATGACAGTTAAATTAACCCTTACCTACACCCCTATATAAAAGATGTGTATATTTATATTACTATGATTTTCCTCCCCAAAAGGTTAAGATAGGAAGACCGGGCAACGCCGGGTATTCAGCTAATATATATATATATATATATATATATATATATATATATATATATATATATATATATATATATATATATATATATATATATATATATATATATATATATATATATTACTGTATAAGATATAGTTTAAAGTGATTGTAAACCCTTACCTCGTAAAAAAACAACCCATTCAGCTTAAAATAGAAATAAAAGGGAACACGTATGTATGTATGTATGTATGTATGTATGTATGTATGTATGTATGTATGTATGTATGTATATATATATATATATATATATATATATATATATATATATATATATATATATATATATATATATATATATACACATACATACATACACACACACACACACACACACAATCGCATACTTCTCAGCTGCAAAAGAATTCAAGTTTTAAGGATTAATCCAACCAGTCTTCTATTATTTTAGAAACAACACCTGTACCTTGAGATTCTTTTCCAGTTCAGGTGTTTACAATGAGGCGTTTGTTTTGCAGAGAAAATAATTATTTCTCCCTACAAAGAGCAGCTGAAGATGTATAATGGAAGCTTGCTTAGGGTTCATTTGAACCAGATGCGCTGGCATGCGTTGATCAATGCATGCCAGAGCATATACACTATATTACCAAAAGTATTGGGATGTCTGCCTTTACACGCACATGAACTTTACTGGCATCCCAGCCTTAGTCCGTAGGGTTCAATATTGAGTTGGCCCACCCTTTATAACAGCTTCAACTTTTCCGGGGGAAGGCTGTCCGCAAGGTTTAGGAGTGTGTCTGTAGGAATGTTTGACCATTCTTCCAGAAGATCACGTGTGAGGTCAGACACTGATGTGAACGAGAAGGCCTGGCTCGCAGTCTCCAATCAGCTTCCAGTTTTTTTGACAAAGCTCAATTGAAAACGCTGAAGTTAGAAGCCGATTGGTTTCTATGCAGAGCTGCACCAAATTTTGTACTCTTCAGTTTTAGTAAATCAACCCTATAGTACTCCCCAGTATTTTGTTGTATGAAATGTCCCCTTTATTTACAGGGCATGTACAACAGCAGCTTTTCAGAGCATGACAACCATTTCAGGAAAGAAATATGGAAGAGTAAAACACTCTACTTCTGTAGTAGAATTGTATCTGGCAACAGGATATCACATGCTGCACGCTATCAGTGCAGAGGTTTCATGCAAGACTGAGGCAATAATGCAGCAGATTATCAGTGCAAAGTACACGGCTGAATATCGGCTGGTATCTGCCAGTTCAACAGGAACCAGCCAACATTCAGCTTGTGTGTACATCTGTCCTATATGACCAGACCTATATGGAAAACCAGCACCCAATCAGCACTGGCAGCCGATGGCTGCCAACGCTGATCAGTATGTTCTGGCAAGGGACCAGTACCCCGTCAGAAAATAAGGGGGCAGCGGAGGAGATCGCCACTCTTAACATCGTTTAGTTAGTATGGCGACCCCTCTTTTTTTTTTCAGCGTGCTGGGTTGAAAGAAAAAAAAAAAAGAATAAAAATGTTGCGTGTGTACCTCAGCCTTAGGCTGGTCATACATACAGCAAATTTTGGTTGATTTCTGATGAACCTATCAAAGTTTTTTCCAGCACTCTATTGCCCAACATCCTTCGATTGAAAAATCAAAAAAGGAGCGAATTTGAAACTTTTGGCCAAAGAGCATCTGCATCCAATCAGATGCAGGCCCTGTTTGTCTTTTCTGACAACCAGCAGCTATGCCTGTCAGAATGCAGTTGCCACAGTGAGAGATTAGTTCATCCATGCTGCTTAAAGTTGGAGTAAAGCAAGTATTTTTTCAGCCCCTCGCAAAATATGACTTAGTAGTACTTGGTGGCAAAACCCTTGTTGGCAATCACAGAGGTCAGACATTTCTTGTAGTTGGTCAAAAGGTTTGCACACATCTAAGGAGGGATTTTGTTTCACTCCTTTTTTGCAGATCCTCTCCAAGACATTAAGTCATTAGAGGCCAATGTTTGGCAATTTGAACCTTCAGCTCCCTACACAAATTTTCTATAGGATTAAGGTCTGGAGACTGGCTAGGCTTCCCGCCCACCATATAGCAGAATGACAGCCAGAAAGTGGTTATTTTATCTTGACTGAGCGTCATACGACATCCACAGGATAAGCCACCAGCGCATGGCCACACAGCTTGGTGATCCGCGGTGTGGCGTGTCAGTCTGACACACCTCATCTCTGTTCTTGGTAAAGAGCCCATGACGTAGGCTCTTTACCACGTGATCAGCTGTGTCAAATCATAGCTGATCACACAGTAAATAAGAGCCGTTTATCATCTTTTCCTCCACTGGCACTGACAGGCGCAACCAGAGGAGAGCCGATCGGCTGCTCTCCTGATGGGGGGGGGGGGGGGGGTTGGGGGTGTCTGTGCTCATAATCAGCACATTATTTACAACGCTTTGTAACAGAAACAAATAAAAAAAAATTGTTCTTTTCTTATTTGTAGCACACAAAATAAAAAACGCCAGAGGTGATCAATTACCACCAGAAGAAAGCCCCATTTGTGAGGGGGGGGGGGGTAGAGTGTTGCATGACCACGCAATTATCAATGTGTGACATAGCTGAAAGCTTAAAATTAGTCTGGTTGGGAAGGGGGGGGGGGGGAGTGCCCAGTATTGAAGTGATTAATGTGCTTCTTTACCAACTCCTTTGTTGCCTTGGCCATGAGTGTTTTGGGTCATTGTCATGCTGGAATGCCCATCCATGACCCGTTTTAAATGCCCTGGCTGAGAGAAGGAGGTTTAAGTGATCGGACCGGAGAGACTACAAAATAGGCAAGTATAGACTTTTTTCCTTTTACAGGGTAGATAGAGTAGGCTTAGAATAGATGTGGGAGTAGATTTTAGCATGGTTTGGTTTTGACTGGAATTACACTAAGTACTGACAAAAGTTACTGCTAAATAATAGACCCATAGCAGAAATATAAAAATTGCTCTGGTCCACACACCAGTACTATACCAAACCAGTGTAGAGGTACCGTACTCACTTTTTAATAGCAACCAGTTCTCCAGACTCTGTGCTTCGTGCAAGAAGAACTGAGCCATATGTGCCATCTCCAAGCTGTTTCATAGTTGTATAACGGTTCATGATGGCAGGTGAGAGGTTGCAGGGACATTGCAATAGTAAGAGGAGATCCCACTATCAGTACTATGAATCTTCTAAGCACAGTCTGGAAGTTGCCAGGGAGGCTACAGGCAGTCAGATGCAGTCATATTCTGAGAATAAAAAAAAATAAAAAAAACACATCTTGTTAAAACATAGAGCAAGATCCCAAGGGGCTTATAAAATAAACACCTTACCAAAACAGCGGCATGCAATGTGGACCAATCAGAAAAATGCTTTTACTTATTACTGAGCTTCTGATGGGTTGCTAGAATTTGATGCTGATCGTGCAGGAACCAATACGGAACCACTGCTTAGCTAAGAAGTCTTCCACAGAAATATGCTAGATCCTGTATAGACATCAAATCCACTGTGAAGGCCCTTTTGGACGAAACATGTTAGGGCGGAGCTCCTGGTGCCGACGTCGCACCACTGTGCGATCCTGGGTCGGGAGCATCTTTCTATGGAACCGATTTGCTGTTTTTATACAGGTTTTTAAGTTATAACGGACGTTTTTTTTTTTTTTTTTTTTTGCTGCACCATATTATGCTACACATTTTATTTATGTTTGTGGGTTATGTATACTGCCTGTATGTATAGCACAGATTTTTATTTTATTTTTAAATATATTATAAAAGCTACATGGTGCTCAATATCACTATTGGCTAAAGGGGTCCCTATAATCGCTAGCATTGATGACAAGTCCAATAATTCCATTCTTTACTTAAAAGGAAAATAATGGAAAGTCATCTCGGCTATACTTCTCCTGTAGGTGACAGGAGTGCGGTTTGCACTGCACTCCTGTGACCCTTTTTCAGCAGACAGCAGGCTCAAGTCCGCTAACGTCACTAAGCTGAACATTCAGAAACCTTTCTAGTTTGCGTTTCTGATTGGAGCTTTCTGGCAGAAAGAATGACAAACTTTCCACTGTAAACGGTGTACAAAAAAAAGGCTCTATTTGAGCTTATTTTTTTCCTTGTCGAGGGAACTGCCATTCTTTTAAAGTATCTGTTAAACACCCCCCCCCCCAAAAAAAATGCAGGTCCCGGTCCCTTAAAGCAGATTACACAGCACAGCACAGCACAGCACAGCACATGTGCTGTGTAATCTCCCCCCCAAACTGTAAAAAAACAAAAACAAACGTGCCACTTCTTGTATGCCCTCTCTAAACTGACCACGATCACCAGGGTAGCTCAGCTCTGATCACCATGGTCAGTACATCCCTCCGTCATACGCTGTCCCCTCTGCTCTCCTCTCTCCGTCACCCCCTTCTGTGTCTGTCTCCGACCGGCCCCACCCCCCCCCCCAGAATAATAATTAAAACATTATCACTGCCAGCCTCTCTATTAGAGGCTAGTAGAGCACACTGTTTCTGTAGTTTTAAAAAAAACGAGCAGTGTAAATACCTAAATTTCAGCTGTCTTCAGGCCGGTCACGTGACTAGCGGCCACTTTACAGCTATGAGACACGGCTTCTGTGGAGGAGACAAGCGGCCACGTAATCTCCCCGGCTGATGTCAGAGGTAGATCACGGCCCCTCCCTCAGAAGCAATAGTTTAGAGCTCTAAAAGCAGCTGTGAGCGATGCGACGGGCCTGAAGACAGCTGAAATTAGGTATTTAAAACACTTTTTTTTTTTTCAAAACTACAGACACAGTGTGCTATGCCCGCCTCTAGCAGAGGGACTGGCATAGTCTTATATGGATGGGTTAACAAACTCTTTAAGCCTAGTGTGCATTCATGTTTTATTGGTTGCTGGGAGTTACTGCTGTCGATTTAGGGTACTGAAATGTCTAGTAGTGAAACCCTTGTATAACAAATTTATGCTGCGTGGAATTGCGGGGAAGTCTACAACATCTCCACAATAGTAGATTCAGTCCAATTCTGAAGACATTATGCAACTTTAGAAGCCATGTGACGTCACAGCCATCAATATAATATAACTATTAGTACATTATTCTGATACTCTAGTCATGTTATCTAATCAGGAAGGCAGAACAGGTGCATACCACAAATATATATATATAAAAATAAAAACACACACACACACACACACACACACACACACACAAAGATAATAATATAAACTAATATCAATATAAGTTTTAGCCACTCTCCTAGATTAGGAAAAAAAATAAGAGATGACAAAGTTGACCTCATCTGTGATACCAGCAACAAGAACATTGAGCAGTGCGCTAGAAAGAGCATTTCCTGTCTAACAAATCTCTTTGGAAAAAGCATTGCACTTTATGAGCTGCCTCACTTAGCAACGCGTACACTGACAAAACTAAAATGCCCTTGGGGATGAATATCAGCCAAAGTCAATAAAGCAAAAGACATTACTGTAAATCTGAAAAGAATACATTTACAGCATCTCAAGCATACCCAATGTATTAGAAACGCAAAATGCATTCTAAACACACACGCACACACACACACACACACACACACACACACACATTACAGAAATCGATCACAAACTAACGGATGAAGGCCTATCCAACAGAAACAAAAGCTACAAGCTAGGAGGGAAAACCTAAGAACAAACACAGGTGAAAGTAGGTACAGTAGCCTCCAGCTTAGGGGCCCCGTATCCACCTGTGCTGCAGCCTTCAGTGAAGATACCAAGATGTAGTATTAGCTTCTCCACTTGTGGCGCCCTGACAGCCACTGCTAGAAAGAACCACCATGAAGGCGCCAGCTGCCCTTCCCCCCTTTGTTAAGGATAATGGCTAGAACCAGAGTCTTCAGCACCTAGAAATGACTTCACCCCACTTGGGAATAATGGCAGGCATCATCCAATCAAACATGAACACAGTCAGGCCACACTCCCTTTCTAACTCTGAAATTGCAACCCGCAACATACTTGGCAGAATTTTAATACCTTGTGCACAGAAAAACTGTCCTACCACCTCAGTGTATAAACAATTATCTTGTTGCTCCCAGTGAACTCCTTACTTTGTGAGAGAACGGGAGGTGGAATTGGAATGGAGGTTCTTTCCTGCCCAATTACCCAGTTGACGCATGCTTCTTCCATTTGCTCCAAAATGCAAGCAATGTGTTACAAGTTTTTTTTCACGCTAGTATAGGACCTCTGCAAAGAGATCTAAAATGTATCCAGGTTTGACTCCCTTTTGCTGGAGAACTGCTCACAACGGGGTCTTTCATACACCTTTGCTGGTCATGCCCTATGAGGATAATAGAAGGTCTAGAATTTTTTTTTTTTAATCCATGGTAAAAACACCCTCAGGGCCATAGAGTTCACACCTCTGCGTTACCTATGCCACAATGTTCTCTCAGAGACATCACCCCCGCCCGCGGACAGCAATCAAGACCTGGAAGCCAGCTGCCCGAAGATGTCAGCGGGTAGGTGGGGAGTTCAGGGACACTGCATCGCTGGAGCCGAGGGGAGTATAGTTTGAGAGATGAGAGATAGAGAGATAGATGAGAGATAGCTTGAGATAACTGGTCACTTCCCAGCTCCCTCAGAGATTATACAGTGTAAGCCAACAATTTGACGGTCTTCTTTGGATTCTTCCTTGTTTTCAAGTTTTAAAATGTCATTTATTTTCCTTTTACTTTTTCAATGGACAAAATGTCAATGTTGTGTGTGTAACATACCTTGTTTACAATAGGATATCCTTGTGCTATTCTAGCCTTTGAGACCTCAGGCCCCTTTCGTTTTGTGTAACACAGCCTAGATAACATACTTCGTCCTTGTTTTGATTTTTGTCATATTCCCGCTTTATCAAAATAAAATACAACCAAATAAAAAATAAATAATTGAATCTAATACCCATGCACGATTGGACAAACACTCAGTGCTGGGTAGCTTATGCCCTCGTTCCCCCTGAATCAAATTGATTGCTAGTGCCTACCTATGTGAGCAGATTTTACCTGGATGCTCAAAAGGAAATCTTCTCTGGGTGAAATAAAGGGCTGCCATTTCTGACATCCTTCTGAAAAATGTTTGTTTCCTGGTCATCTACAACCTCAATATTTTACAGCAAGGTCATGAGAACGTCAGAACTCCCAATTTGCAGTTATGTTCCAGGACAGCAGCTTAAATTATTGAAGCCCTCCGACCAGCATGACAGCCAGGCAGCTTGCATTTTCAGAAATAGCAGCCTACATATTTTCTCATTACTGAGAGTCTTTATAAAAACACCTTTTAACTCCTTGATTGGACTGACTTAAACATATCTGCATTATACCCCACCACAACACACTTCCTAAACACTGACCCAAAATTGTTTCTATATTCTGTCAGGAATGCAAACAGACATTTATGGAGATGCAACGGCTGATACCTATAATCCCGGCATCTGTGAGGATTTGTATACTGAACACAACCACGGAAAGGGATCTCCGAATCATATCACAACTGAAGCCTTGATTCAAGCTCCTCTATGTCAGGGGTAGAGCTTCATGATTAATCGGTAAAAGATTGTGATCTCCATTTGCCCCCCCCTTACGCGATCTTAATCCAGCTTTTCCAGGATTCATGGAAAAAGTGCACAACAGTTCCCCACGAACAGATGGAAAAAAAATATATAAAGAAGCCCGCAATGTTTATCAACCCACATTGACAAAAAACAGAAACATTGTATATCTTTCTTTGGTCTGCAAACAAAGTCAGTTTAAAGCAACCTTGTCAAGTAAAACATTTTTTTGGGGAGTTTTTATTAAAATTGTTCCTCTGATTAACCCTTAAATTACTCTAATCAGCCTTTTTAACTCATTCTCCATTTTTTTTTTTTTTTTTTAATTCTCTTTTATTTTATAAACTCTTAATTAAAACGTTTTTTGTTTGCTTTTTATTAATATTTTTACATGTTTCACCCATTTGAAAAAAGCGCAAAAATAAAATAAATTTCATTTGTAAAATAATTTTTCAATGCTTCATACCATTGCTGACAGCCAAAGTGTCAAAAAAAAAAATTGTGATGGTATCGGTGAATACTAAAAAATAAATAAAGACCCTTAAATACATTATTTTTCATTACATGTCTTTAAATTTCATTAAAGCAAAGAGTACTATGTCTTATTTATTTGCCATCAGGTTTGATAACCTAATGTTCATGGTTTGTGAATCCTTAAAATAAAAAATAAAAAAGTGATCTTTATTCTAAGCAAAAAAATTGTGATTCTCATTTTATCCAGAATCGTTCAGCTCTAGTCGGGGTCTCCAAACTTTTTAAACAAAGGGCCAATTTACTGTCCTTCAGATTTTACAGGGGCAGGACCATGGCCATTGGAAGTAGAAAAGGTCTCGGCATCATTGAGGGTAAACAATGCCCCATCTCTTTCTCTGGTGTCCGTGAGAGGAATAGTGCCCCATTCTTGGTGTGGTGCCATTTGGTGGGAAGAATCATGTCCCATCATTGGTGTCCTGGGGAGGAATTGTGCCCCTTCATTAGTGTCGGGGGGGGGGATTATGCCCCAATGTTGGTACCAGATGATAAATTATTGCCCCAAGGGTCGGATAAAAGCAAGCGAAGGGCAGCATCTGGCCCCCGGGCCACAGTTTGGAGACCATTGTTCCATGTGGTAATATATGATAGTCTCCACTACCATATAACAGCACGATTCCATCCCAATGTTGTTCAAGCTGCATCAGCAAGCAAAGCCTAACCCTTAGATGAACCGTTTCTCACAGAATACTCATGAATGTGTGAGTGTGATCAGCTGTGAAATCACTTTTCAGTAGATGAAATCTGAGATATGCTACTAAGCCCTGATGAACAAAAGGAGCCATGACAGAAGAGAAACTCCAATGTGTTGTCTTCTGCTACCAAGTCCCATTCAACAATAGACCCCATACCATGACATAGAAATCATCTTGTGACAAGGGAAATACTAAAGAACGGCAGGTCACATAACATATAGTACTTGTTTAGTGTAGCACCTGGGTGATAACTACACAACAGTGTCATTCTATTGCTGCACAAAGCAATGACATTTAAATTGCGAGAGTTTGAGTTGCAAAATGTGTGAGAAACAAAGATAAGTGGTATTACAATGACAACAACTTTTCTTTTTTAAATTAGGCCCCTTTCACATAATCGGGTCCGCATTTCCGTTTTTCAGGCATACCCGATCGGGCCACCCATTGTCCTCTATGGGGAGGCGGATATTGGCCTACACGCGATCTGACAAAATCCACTGAAAACAGATATATGGTGATATGTTCGCAATCCGTCCAGGAGATCGGATGAAAACAGATAGGCTGTCCGTTATCATCTGATGTCCCCATAGAGGAGAGCAGAACTCTGACAGGTCCGCCTCTACACAGTAAGCAGAGACAGACCTGTCATCCGCCTGTTCAGCAGAGTCTGTCAAAAGGATCTGCCCGTGTGAAAGGGGCCTTAAAAAGGAACCTCCCCCACTTTACCTTTTACATTGGGTAATCCAGTAAAAACATACACAGTGAATCCTGTGTCATTCTCCTGGACTTTCATGCTCTGGTACCATTTACCAGGTCTCGTGCCGCCATCGGGAGACAGCTGTCTGTTCCTTGTTCTTGCAGCCATTCCCTTGATGATGTGCTGTACCGTACAGCAAATGCTTGTCTATGGAGAGTCTCCAGTGCAGGGGCAGCCACCTTGAGTGAGTCCGATTTAATCCAGAAGAAGAGTGGCTGATGTAATGGAGCGCGGGGAGAGAGATATTGTCTGCTGGGAACGGATGCGCTTTCTTCAAGGACCCCAACTTTGCCAGCCAATGCCCCCCCATCAATCACTGGCCCGTGTGACAAAGCTGGGACTGTTATAGCAAGTAAAGACAGTGTTTATATACTTGTCGCACTACCCCCGAAGGAGCTGCTGAGTATTTCGGGTGGCAAGTTACCTCCATCTTCTCGCTGGCCAGGGTAATAAAAGAGTCCGAGAAATTCCAATGTCCACACAATGCGCTTCTTTTTCTGTGATTTATTTGTAGAACTTGATAGAAAAATAAGTTAAAGGGGTGGAAGGATAGGTAGGTTCAGGTGTATAGTCTCAAATA
Organism: Rana temporaria; assembly: GCF_905171775.1. Taxonomy (NCBI): domain Eukaryota; kingdom Metazoa; phylum Chordata; class Amphibia; order Anura; family Ranidae; genus Rana; species Rana temporaria. The sequence goes on from NC_053492.1 coordinate 214,429,475, forward strand.
GGAAACACTCCTGCTTCCCGCAAACAGTTCTCGTTGCCACTCTAGCCAGAGTTTGTATTGCTCACCCGGATAGGTCCCTCTCACTGGCCTAGCAGCTGGAATGGCGCACGGATTAAAGTACAGTCTCTGCCCTCCTTTAACTGCTTTACAACCGCACGCCGTCAAATGACGGCGGGCGGAATACCCTATTGTTCTGACAGGACCCGTCGCGTTACTGGGAACACAATGCGCGTGCCCGGCGGCCGCCAGGCACCCGCGATGGCCCAGTAACTGAGCAGGACCGTGGATCTCTGTGTGTAAACACAGAGATCCACGTCCTGTCAGGGAGAGGAGACCGATGCTGTGTCCCTTGTACATAGGGACACAGATCTGTCACCTCCCCCAGTCACCCCCCTCCCCCTACAGTTCGAACACTCACTAGGCTACACATTTAACCCCTTCCCCGCCCCCTAGTGGTTAACCCCTTCCCTGCCAGTCACATTTATACAGTAATCAATGCATATTTATAGCACTGTTCACTGTATAAATGTGAACGGTCCCAAAAATGTGTCAAAGGTGTCCGATGTGTCCGCTATAATGTCGCAGTCCCAAAAAAAAAAAAAAAAAAAAAAAAAAAAAAAAAAAAAAACGCAGATCGCCGCCATTCCTAGTAAAAAAAATAAATAAATCATAATTATGTCCCCTATTTTGTAGGCAATATAACTTTTGCGCAAACCAGTCACTATACGGTTATTGCGATTTTATTTTTTTACCAAAAATATGTAGAAGAATACGTATTGGCCTAAATTGAGAAACAAAAAAAAAAAAAAAAATTGGATTTTTATTATAGCAAAATGTAAAAAAGTGTTTTTTTTTTCAAAATGTACGCTCTTTTTTTGTTTATAGCCCCAAAAAAAATAATAATAAACGCACAGGCGATCAAATACCTGGTCCGAAGTCAGGATTCAGGACATGCACCCCAGGCCAGGCGGACCATGAGGCGTGTGGGAACGACCCACCCCACACCAATGGCGTCTGTTCCTTAAGTACCCCTCCCCAGCATGCACAGCGGAACGATCACTACCACTGCTTCGCTGCTGGAGGGGGACACCCAATACACCCTGACACAGCTGCTGCCACCCTTGGCCTGGGATAATAACAACACCCCCAGGCGAACAACAGTGGTTACTCCCAGCACAGCCATGACTGGAACAGAGGCTAAATTGCCCACAATAACACTTTTCTAAGCCAAATAAGGACTTATGCCCCCTCTAAATTTACAGCAGTGCCTGTTCAACAGGAGCAGGGTGCTACATACTGTTGCTAGATAAATGCAGTTCAGTTCTGTTTGTTTCTGATAGAATGCTGCAGATGTTTAACCATATCTCTCAGAGTAACGTTATTGTCTTATTGACTGTTTGCATAAGTACACTTGCTAATCCTTTCTCCTTCTAGGCCAGGGGTGCCCAACCAGTGGCCCGCGGAACCCTCTTATGTGGCCCGCGACCTTCTGCTCTGGGATAGCAAGCCCAGATTGCAGGTCGCCGATCTGCCATCCCAGAGCATCAGTGTTGTGAATGAAGCCGGCGGTAGAGGAAGCAAGTGGCTTTTCAGAAAGTGCACCACACCTGCAGGATATAATAGAAGTCTATGGCAAAGTACAGCTAACCACCGGGAAAACCTCAAGTACACTGCGCCACACCCACAGTGTGGGTAGACCGCAGACCATCAGTGTAAAATCAGCCTTAGGCCCCTTTCACATGATCGGTGCAACCCAATCGGACCCTCCATTCGCTTATATGGAGTGGCAGATGCAAACAGACTTTTGTTCGTTTACACCCACCAACCTCCAATGCGATCTGTTAAAAAAAGTGGATCCCTCCCTTTCCATTTGATTGGATCAGAGGGCCCATAGAGTAGATTAGGCTGTGTCTGTTTTGCATATGTAGACTGCCCACTCCACTCATTGTGGCCCACAACTGGTTACTAAGTCGCTTAAAGTGGTTGTAAACCCACTTTTTTTACTTTTGCCTACAGGTAAGCCTATAATAAGGCTTACCTGTAGGTATAAAGAATATCTCCTAAACCTGTACGGTTTAGGAGATATTCCCCTCGCAATGCGCAGGGGGGATCCTCGGCTGAAGGGCCGGCCCCACCTACCCATGCCGGATTGAAATCTCCCACGCGCATGCACAGGAGTGATGTCATCGCCGCTCCAGCCAATCACAGCGCTGGAGCGGCGATACCCAGAAGACACGCTCGGCGTGGACCAGGTAAGTTCCCTACCTCGTTCCAAGGTAAGCATTTCATAATGAACTAATATGCGGTGCATACTAGCTCATTATGGCTTTTGCCTTGCAGGGTTAAAAAAAATAAAAAAATAAAATAAAAAATAAATAAATAAATGTATATGCGGGTTTACAACCGCTTTAAATTGGCCCTCGCCCGTCAAAAGGTTGGGCACCCCTGTTCTAGGCTATGCTTGGTCTAATACATTTTTTTAAATAAATCCTGGTGTCAAGGTGTGTCTGGAAGTGCCGGGTGAGCGAAGCATGTCATCTTTAGGTGGGTAGTGAAATCACAAATCAATTCTCTACTGGGGGTATCACTACACACGCACATTACTGACCAGAGCACAGCGTATTTGTCACCCGTGTGCACAATCCCACAAATCCACAGGAAACAAAGTTGCTGTGTGTGGACAGTATAGCCTGAAATTAAATTTTCTTTGATCACACCATGACATTCATACTCCATGGGGTAAGACTATAGAAATGTACACAATTCTCATATCAGACACGAGACATTGGACTAGAACCCCTACACACGCACACGCCACCTTGTTTACTAACACAATAATAAATCACAAAGGCACTCACATAATGCTGTGTAAAGTGCAGCACTCACCAAGTGTCCTAAGGCAGCAAAGTTGGTCTCTGGTGGAGAGGAGACGCTCCTCCCCGCTCTCGCTGGTTCCGGTGTGTCGTTATTCCTCCCCCGGTCTCACGTTCCCTCTTGGAGCGGTCCTGGAGTACGCTGAGGTGACAGGGGAAGCTGACTACAATTCGGCCCCGCCTCTCCAAGCACTGAGCCGCCGCTCTAGCAGACGTTGCCCTCTCTCTTGTTGCGCAGCCCTCCCCTCTAGCCACCAGTTGCTCTCGCTTGTTCCGGTGATCTTATCTCTCTTGCGTCAGCTTGCCCTCTCGTTGGTTCCGGTGATCTGTCTCCAGTGTTGTGCCGTGTTGTCGCCGCTCCTAGTGCAGTCACCACGCCCGGCCCTCGGGTGTTCCGCTCAGTCATGGCTGCCGCCCGCAGGTCTCGCTCAGACTCCCGCTGCGTCCTGCGTTATTCCGACCGAGAACTGTGCTGAGCTCAGAGGAACCGACAAGCGCCCAGCATGGTAATATTTGGAGGGGCCCTGAGGTGGGAAGGGGGTGGGCAGCAGAGGATGACCGCGCGTTATTGTAGTTTATTAAGTAGAAAATACGTGTTTACGGAATACATTGCAGTCACGTGACAGAAGGAGGGCCAATCAGCTGGCGCCGAAGTGCAGTATACGCCCGTCTGTGGGGGCAACGCCCCCTCACCTGTCATGTACAGAGAGCTGTGCGTCCCACACCCCCCGCACTATATTCAGGGAATGAGAAACCTCATATTGCCACCCTTCTCCGTACAAGTTCACCCCAAACCTAGACCCCTTGCACAAGGAAGCTGATTTGCTAAAAATAGCGTCTGTAAAGTTCCTTTCTCATGCCTCTCCAATCCAGTGTAAAAAAACCTGTGTGCTTTCACCACGGCGGTGCGACATCGGATTTGCACAGGGTAGCCCAGATCCTCCTCTTCTCGGGTTCCTCTTTGGCACTCCTGGCCTCTCCCTCCTGTTGAGTGCCTCCACAGCAAGCCATTTGCTATAGGGGCAGCTCAACTGCTCTGCAGTTTATTTTTTGCGCTATAAACAAAAATAGAGCGACAATTTTGAAAAAATGCAATATTTTTTAGTTTTTGCTATAATAAATATCCCCCAAAAACATATATAATTTTTTTGTTCCCCCTCAGTTTAGGCCGATACGTATTCTTCTACCTATTTTTGGTAAAAAAAAATCGCAATAAGCGTTTATCGGTTAGTTTGCGCAACATTTATAGCGTTTACAAAATAGGGGATAGTTTTATAAATTTATTTTTTTTACTACTAATGGCGGCGATCAGCGATTTTTTTCGTGACTGCGACATTTTGGCGGACACTTCGGACAATTTTGACACATTTTTGGGACCATTGTCATTTTCACAGCAAAAAATGCATTTAAATTGCATTGTTTACTGTGAAAATGACAGTTGCAGTTTGGGAGTTAACCACAAAGGGGCGCTGTAGGAGTTAGTGTTCACTTAGTGTGTGTTTACAACTGTAGGGGGGTGTGGCTGTAGGTCTGACGTCATCGATCGAGTCTCCCTATAAAAGGGATCACTCGATCGATGCGCCGCCACAGTGAAGCACGGGGAAGCCGTGTTTACATACGGCTCTCCCCGTTTTTCAGCTCCGGGGAGCGATTGCGAGGGGGCGGCTAGAAACGAATAGCCGCGCCCTCGTCCCGGATCGCTCCCCGTGGGTTACCGACCGCCGCATGTACCGGGGGGGGGGGGGTCCCGATCGGACCCGCGGAAACCCAGGGACGTACATGTACGCCCATATGCCTGTACGTGCCATTCTGTGGACGTACATGTACATGCGGCGGGCGTTAACCAGTTAAGCTAGTGCATTGTTGGTTCACTTACCTTTTTCCTTCGATTTCCCTTCTAAATTTTTTTTTTCTTTGTCTGAATTTCTCACTTCCTGTTCCTCCTCAGTAAGCTGTTCTGGCTGACTAACCCCCAGCTAGAACAGCTCGGATGACAGGGGCAAGCTTACTGAGGAGAAACAGGAAGTGAGAAATTCAGACAAAGAAAAAAACATTTAGAAGGGAAATCGAAGGAAAAGGTAAGTGAACCAACAAGGCACTAGCTTAAAGGAACCTATTTAGAAAATAAAAAACAAACCTTTACAACCCCCTTTAATGCATAGAATGCATTAGGTTAAAAAAAAACTGCAGGGACAATATGCAAAGGGTCCGGAATAGACGGTAGCATGTTATCTGCATGTAATGACTCCTCCCTTTCTTCCAGGGGGCTGTTCCGAATCCTTATATTTATTAGGGGGAAACACGGAGCAGTAGTTTATGAACATTCATACAAAATGACTTGAGTTTTTCAGCAAATCTTCTATATGCTACATCTGCATCATTCTAACACTCCCTCCCCTCAGACTGGCAATGCTGCTGTCCAAAGGCGTGTTACTGGCCAGATCACCAATTGAAAAAAAAAACGAATGCAGCCACCACATATGATTTTTAAGCTGCAATATGTTACATTTTTGGGTTTAACACCACTTTTATTTATTTTTTTGCCCTCTGTGTCCCAATGGTTAGATTTCTCTTCACTTCCTGTCCCTTAGCCAAAACAGGAAGTTGGCAACAATCCCTCCAAAGTGAAGTAAATACCTGCTGGTTACCAGAACCCGTCTCCCCATTAAGGCCCCTTTCACACGGGGCGGATCAGTAATGATCCGCCTCGTGAACCTCCGTTTGCTCAGCGGGGATCGCTCCGTTGATCCCTGCTGAGCCGGCGGATGACAGGGCGGTCCCCGCACACTGTGCAGGGACCGCCCTGTCTTTTCTCCGCTCTCCCCTATGGGGGGATCGGATGAACACGGACTGTCTGTCTGTGTTCACCCGATCCGCCAGACGGATGGAAAAGTAGGTTTTTCCTCCATCACACTTTGGCGGGTCGAATGTCAGCGGGCATGTCACCGCTGACATCCGCGGCTCCATAGAGGAGCACGGAGCGCCCGTTCAGGTCCGCCTAAAAAACTGTCAGGCGGACCTGAACGGGCCGCCCGTGTGAAAGAGCCCTAAGAGTTGCTCTCCTGGAGACAACTGAAAATTTGGGGTTCTCTTTCACTTTTGAAGATGCTGGAAAATAGAAAAAATAGGAAGAAGCGCCTTAACGAGAAAGCACAGTAATAAAAACCTTACAGGTGTTCTAATCCCTCATCATTTTATACAAAAACTAAAAGAAAAGTTTTGCCTTCAGTTATACTTTAAACTTCAATTTATTTTAAATAAAAACTGGCCACTGTAAGCATCCCTGTCGGTGGTAAACATTTTGTCCCAACCCTCAAACTGTAACATTGGCTGGACAACTTGGTCTGCATGAGTTTGAAAAATAAGAGACTTGCTGGTCAGGTCACCAGGTGAAAAAAAGGCTCATAATGAAAACTAATGCAATCACCACATCTAAGAATTGGCAAGCTGCAGTAGAATCCTTTTTTTTTTTTAGGTGTAATGCTGCTTTAGCCACTTCTGGACTGCCCACCGTGGATATATGTTGCTACTCTGACGTTAAATACCCTTGTTATGGCAGCAGATAGCATGATTGGCAGGAAGCCGAGAGATGGCATAATGGCCCCCACTTGACTCTATGCCTGCCCTTGGAGGACCGAAGCGATGTTAAACGTCACTTCTGCCCTCCAGCCTTAAAGGGACAATTTTTATCTATAAAACATTTTTTTTTCATTGCTTTTAAGTGTAAATGTAAGATATGAGGTCTTTGTGACACCAGATCCCACATTAACCACATGCCGACCAGGCTATACCCGAAAGACGGCTACAGCGCAGTCGGCTTATTCTGGGAGGGCGTCCATGGACATCCTCCCAGAATCTTGCTCCCGCGCACCCCCCGGAAATATCCGTGACTGACGGGTCCGGAAGACCCGGCGGATCACGGTAAATGGCCGCTGATAGCGGCCGTTTACCACGTGATCGGAGCGATCACTTGTAAACTAACCGGCGTCGTGTCATGACGCCAGTTCCTCTCTCCCCTCTCTACCGGTTGGTACAGTGTGAGAGGAGAGGGGGAGAGATCGTTTGCAGCAGCGCTGTGGGCTGGATCTATAGTGCCCACAGCACTGCTCAGTGCCCTTTCCAGCCATGCCAATACTGTGCCCATACTCATTCGTCCATCCATACTCTGCCATACTCATCCGTCCATCTATACAGCCTCCTATCATGTGAAGTTTTAAAGGCGTCCTTTGAACCTTGTACTTGTCTTAAATAATGGTAGAAAAAAAATGAATTAAAAAGAATTTGGAAAAATGATATTCCTAATTTGACTTTCCATTTGTTAAAAGGATGACCAAGGGGTTTCTGTCTTCTTTGTCCTATGCTTGGATCTTAAAGGGTCACTAAAGGAAACATTTTTTTTTGCTGAAATGACTGTTTACAGGGTATAGAGACATAAAAGTTAACTGATTCCTTTTAAAAATGATTAAAAAGAGATAAAATCAATCATATAATGTGCCTCTAGTTTCACTTTCGCTTTTAAACTGGTTTCATGTTTCTGTGAAGTAAAGCGACCCACAGAACAAAAACAAACAAATCCAGGGCAGTGTTTTGTTTTTAAAATGAATCTGATTGGTTCTGAGGAGTTTTAGACACACAGCTTAGACCACAGTGAAAATCTGCCATGAGTTTTTTCATAAGGAGCCAGACAAGCAGGAAGTGTGGAGATCACAGCAGAATTACAGCAACTTCAAAGCAAAAACGAACAACGAGGACATGAAACCAGGACTGCAGTAAGGTAAAGGAAGCTATTTAGCTAAAAAAAAAAAAATTCCTTTAGTGATCCTTTAATCTTCAAAAAATTGAAGTCCCTCAGCTCCAGGTGGAGGCGCCAGCATTGCTAGTAAGGGAATCGGGAAGTGAAGCCTTGGGGCTTCACAGCCTGGTTCCCTACTGCGCACGCGCAAGTCGTGCTGCGCATTGTGAGGACTGTGTGTTTCCCAGAAGACTGGGGGGGGGGGGGACAGACATGGCATGGATCGGATACTGTGGTGATCTTTCGCTGAAAGTGGGAGCAAATACCTGTATCAGACAGGTATCTGCTCCCCCCTGAAAGGTGCCAAATGTGACACCGGAGGGGGGGAGGAATCCAGACAGTGGAAGTTTCATTTTTTGTAGGGCAAGACCTCATTCGCTCAGCAGAGTCCGCCAGCTCAGCAGGAGATCTCTCCGTTAATCCCCGCTGACTCGTCAGATGACAGGTCTGTCTCTGCTCACTGAGCGGGGAGGGTCCTGTCAGAGCGCCGCCGATTCCTATGGAGAGATCGGACAAACACAGAAAGCATTTCTGTTTTCATCAGATCTCAACGTATCACAATATGTCTGATTTTAGCGGGTTGGATGGCAGACAGGTGTGAGAGCGGACACATCTCCGCTGACATTCGTCTCCCCTTAGGAGTCAATGGATGGCCCGCCCAGATCCGCCTGATAAATGGACAGGCGGATCAGAGCGGGCTTGAAGTGTGAAAGGGGCCTACAGGGCTGGTCTGCTGGAGGATCCTGCTGCAGGGTAAAGAAAACAAAAGCCTCTTGGGTTTACTGGCGGTGAAGTATATCCAAAGCAGACCATAGATTATAGTCAGTGTTGATGGGGGAATTTCTTCTGCGGAGCTATGGGAGGGGTGTCTCCCACTACAGGCTGCCTACAGAAGAGGGAGGAGACCAGACCAGTCCCCCTGCACAAGGAGAGAGCAGCAGTAATCGGTCTTTATTACAGGAAGCTCCTGCACAGAGGCAAAGTTTCACACTGGATTATTGCACAGATCTTGGAGAAATGCAGAAATCACACCAAGATTCAAAGACCAATATGCATGTTTCTTGTCATTAGACAACATTTGTTTATCATGGATTTTCTCACTGAAGATTATAACAAGAATACGGATTTTTGCTTTTTCTTCAACATGTGGTGACACAAAAAAGATAAGGCAGTTCCTAAGGAGTAATAATTTGCCTATGACTGTCCGGCTTCCTGCATTATAATTTTTTTATGTTAATTTACTTATCAGATAGGAAAATGGTATTGTGATCCGATGAGGATCTTAATGATAAATATATGTTTTGATCAACATGTATTGTGTTTTGTACTATGTACAGTGGAACCTCGCATTACAAGCATAATCCGTTCCATGAGAATGCTTGTAATCCAAAGTACTCAGATATCAAAGCGAGTTTCCCCATTGAAGTCAATGGAAACAAAAATAATTTGTTCCGCGTTGACTTCAATGGCATGCAATACTGCATGCGGCCAGAGGTGGGGGAGCGCCGGAGAACCACGAGAACACATATAAAGGCCCGAGGTCAGCTCGGCTGACCTCGGGAACTGCGTCTTTCCGATCATTTCCAAACAATGCCGATCAGATCTCGTGCCCCCCACCTCAGGCCTAAGGCGGTACTGCACACCGCTTTGGCTTGAATCCTGCTCGTTTTGCAAGACAACGCTGTCAGATGGAGCCAAATTCCTCCCAATGACATTAATGATGGGACGCTATTCCTCCCACTGACACCAAAGATGCAGCACTGTTTATTCCCACTGATGTCAGGACCTTTTCAACTGTCAATGGCCATAGTCCAGCCCCCCGTAAGACTGAAGGACAGTAAGTTGTCCCTTTGTTTAGGAAGTTTGGAGACCCCTGATTTAAAGGAAAGGAAAAAAACAATAAATTTGAAAAAAAAGTACATGAAAAAGCAAACCTAAACACGCTTCTAAAAAAATCGAAGGTTCATAGCCAATGTATCTCAGCCCCATCCCCTGCTCTTTTGTCACAGGATTTGAGTGACGGCAGCAGTAACCAATGATGGCAAATGGTCCAGGCCCTGAGGTAGTGAAGGAAGCCCAAATTATGATGTTCCTGCTGCCATACCTCATTGTTGGGATGATGCTTTGATGTTGATAAGCTGTGCCCTTTTTGCGCCATACATAGTGCTGAGCATTCTTCCCGAACAATGCCATTTTTTTCCCCCCACTAAACAATTTGCCAGCAGCATTGTTGCGTGCCAAGGTGCCCTTTTGGCAAATTTCAGGCTGGCAGCAATATTGTTTTTTTTCTAATCTTTAGCTGTTTCTCGTGAGTTTTTCTTTACCTCATTGAGAATTCTGCGTAGTGTCATGGGAGACATCTTGGCTGGGCAAGAGTAGCCACAGTACTAAACTGTCTCCATTCATAGACCGTTTGTCTACCAGTCCACTGATGGATGCCTAAACACTTTGATATTGCTTTGTATCCCATTCCAGCCTTGAAATAATTAGTCTTAGGCCCCATACACACCATAGAATCCATCCGCAGATAAATCCCAGCAAATGGGTTTCAGCGGATAGATCCTATGGTGTGTACACGCCAGCGGATCTTTATCCGCGGATATATCTCCCCTGGGATGGATTCCAGCAGATCGGATAATCGCTGACATGCAGAACAAATCCATCTGCTGGAATCCATCCCAACGGATGGATCCGCTGGTCTGTACAGACTCACCGAATCCATCCGTCCGAAGGGATCCCCCGCATGCGTCGCAATGATTCAACGCATGCGTGGAATTCCTTATATGACAGCGTCGCGCACGTCGCCGCGTCATAATCGCGGCGACGGCGCGACACGTCATCGCCAGAGGATTTCGGCGCGGATTTCAATGCGATGGTGAGTACACTCCATCGCATTAAAATCTGCTGAAATCCTCGAGAGGATTTATCCGCGAAAACGGTCCGCTGGACCGTATCTGCGGATAAATCCTCTCGTGTGTATGGGGCCTTAGAATTGTTTTGTTTTGTATGTTATCAGCTTAAAGGGGAGGTTCACCCTAAAAACGACTTTCTCTTATTACACTGGCCCCCCCACATTACAATACGATTATGCCTATTAGTTTTTTTTTGTGCTGTACATACCTTGGTACAGCTAATTCACCCGTGGCTTCCGGGTTGCGAGTCCCGCGGGAGTGGGCGTTCCTAACATGCTGGTGATTGACGTTTTGACAAAAAACGAGCTCCTCCCGTCGCGTAAGCTGCATCACGATTGGCGAAAGGAGCCGAACGGCGAGTCGGCGCTATACTGCGCATCGCCGTTCGGCTCCTTTCGGCAATCGTGACGCGGCTTACGCGACCGGGGGAGCTCGTTTTTTGTCAAACCGTCAATCACCAGCATGTTAGGAACGCCCACTCCCGCGGGACTCGCAACCCGGAAGCCACGGGTGAATTAGCTGTACCAAGGTATGTACAGCATCAAAAAAAAACTAATAGGCATAATCGTATTGTAATGTGGGGGGCCAGTGTAATAAGAGAAAGTCGTTTTTAGGGTGAACCTCCCCTTTAAGCATATGGGGGAGATTTACAAGAACTGGAGCATGCAGAATGTGGTGCAGCAATGCGTAGTAAGCAATTAGCAGCTAGGTTTGATTGTCAAAGCTTAATTTATCAAGCCAAAATTAGAGGCTGATTGGTTACTATGCACAACTGTACCAGATTTAGTAAATCTCCCCCATTGTGTTTTACTTAAACATTTTTATCATAATGCAAGGAATGCATTAAGGTGATTAGTAAAGTCGCTGTTTATGTTCTTTAAAAATAACATGTCATACTTTCCTTCTCTGTGCTGTGGTTTTGCACAGAGCAGGCCAGATCCTCTTCTTCTCAGTTCCCTCACCAGCTTTCCTGGCCCCTCCCTCCTGCCGAGTGCCCCTACAGCAAGCAGCTTGCTATGGGGGCACCCAAGCCGAGTCGCTGCTGTGTCCATTCAGACACGGTACTGCAGTTTTGGCCCTGCCCACTCTCTCTCCTCATAGGCTCACTGACTTTGACAGCAGTGGGAGCCAATGGCGCCGCGTTGTTGTCTTAGCCAATGAGGAGGGAGAGTCCCGGGTAACGGAGACACTCCTGCAACATTGCTGGATGGGGCTCGGGTAAGTATTGGGGGGCTGCTACATACAGGTTTTTTTTTTTCATCTTGATGCATTAAGATAAAAAAAAAAACTTCTGACTCTACAACCAGTTTAAGGTACAAATGCCTAGGCTTTAAGCTGGTTGAGGAGATGTTCAACTAAAATTTCTTGGAAGGGGTTGGTAATGGCAACCCATTCCCCAAAAAAGTGCTTTATCCCACCCCTCTTAAAGCGGTAGTAAACTCGGTACAACTGATCCACTGAAATCACAAATGCACTTTCAAACACATAGGGATAATCCAACGCATTATATAATTGTTCTTACTATTTCTGCAGCTTATTATTATTGTAGCCCCTTCTGTCTGAAGCCACGGCCATCTTTGTGGAATCCTTTCTCTCCCTTTCCCACCTGAACTTCTGCTCTTCTTGTCCGGCGCAGTAATCTCATAAATGAGCAGTAAGGTTAGACCTAGGAACTGGTGAATGGTTGGCAATCTAACAGGATTACAACGTAATGCTGATGGAGACATGGCACGTCATTCTATTGATTGACATTTTATACTGCTTTACATGCGGATCACTTGTCCTGGGGAGTCTACTACCACTTTAACTCACTTGAGCATCATTGTACTACAGTGGTTCCCAAACTTTTTTTCACTTGAGTACACCTTGGTGGCCCATTTGTGTAAACTGTATCCCTCAATGGTCAATGGGATGGAGGGAGCTAGGTGGCTCAGGGTAGGTTTTTTTTTTTGGGGGGGGGGAGTGCTATATTGCAGGGATGTGTCCAGTGTTCTCTTTGGGCTTGTCACACTGAACTCCCTGGATCTAGGGATCCTCTGGGGTTTTGGGAATGTTGGGGGGCTGAGCATTCCTCCATGATCGGTGTCTGGACCATGAAGGATGCAGATGTAGAAAGGGTACAGCCTGATGGCTCACCTGTATGTTGTAGTTCAGGGAGGGCCACAGCAGGACTTTCAGTGCTCTGTGAAGAGGATCCATGCAGCAGAGTGGAGAGGGTCTCATCTGATAGAGGCACCTTAATGGAATGGCAGTTGGTGCAAGCCTGAGGAGAGGGGAATTGGGCTGATTCTGGTGCCTACCATGTCTCGGCAATCACTCTGTCCTAGCAGTAGCAGAAAAAGTGAAATTTATGTGAAAGTGTGAAACATTAAAAAAAAATGGGGGGGTTTAAAAGTTATGGGCTAGCGCATTCATTTAGAACTGAATTATATTATCTAATCTATTTTGCAGGCGGAAGGTGATGAGGATTGTTACCCTGACATCCTGAAGGCTGATGAAAATGGACTATCTGGAGAATCTAATCTTCAGGTCCACTTACCTTTTCCTTTTAGTTTGATATGTCAGGTATAAGGTTACATTTACCCGACCATAACAAAATGCAATTCAAAGCGTAATTTGTTTATGGGTCTGAATGCAGTTGTATTGTTTTCAGTAGGGACATGTACTCGGGTGCATAAACATGTGCTGTGTTCAGATCCCTAACCAAAAAAAAAGAAAATCTGAGGACACATATTGTCATTGTATGTATACACCTATACATAGATGCAAAAAGTGCATTCTGGGATTGAAAAGAGAGCAGGAGAATATAGAACAAGAATTTTGCTCATTTAATCACATAAGTTAAATGTATCTAAAGAATTTTTCTGAGCATTTACTTTTGTGCAAGAAAAAGCATTTGAAGCCCTTGGAATAAACTGGTTTTCTGCAGAAATTTGCCTCCAAATGTGATCTGATCCTCATCTACGTCATAACGATAAAGCTTAAGCTCATACACCTTTGTAGGCTGTATGGTGTGAACAGATCTCTTGAGATCATTCCACAGCATCTCTATGGGGTTAAGGACTGAGCTCTGACTGGGCCACTCCAAAAGGCACGTTTTCTTTTTTCTTAAGCCATTCTGTGGTGGACTTACTTCGATGCTTGGGGTCATTGTCCTGCTGCATCACCCAATTTCTAGCAATGCTGAATTAATCCTGTAGGATATTTTGGTAGACTTGGGGATCGATTTTGCTTTCGATGGAACGTGGTCAAGGCCGAGGCAGTGAAGCAAGCCCAAATCATGGTGTTCCTGCCACCATACTTCACCTTTGGGATAATGTTTTGTTGTTGATGAGCTGTGCCCTTTTTGCGTCAAACATAGTGCTGAGTGCAATAAAAAAATTTTTCCAGTAGCGTTGGGTATTGCCAAGGTGGAGCAGTGGCTTCCCCTGTGATGTTCTGCCTTAGACACCCTGTCTATTCATAGACCTGCGTATGGTAGACTCGTGAATTGGGATGTTTACCAGATCCAGTGATGCCTTCAAACCTTTAGCTGTTACTCGTGTCATGGTAGTCCTCTTGGCTACACAAGAGTAGCCACAGTACTAAATGCTTTGATATTGCCTTGCATCCCATTCCAGCCTTAAAGGGGTTGTAAAGGTTTGTTTTTTATTTTCTAAATAGGTTCCTTTTATGCTAGTGCATTGTTGGTTCACTTACCTTTTCCTTCAATTTCCCTTGGGACTACATTCACAGTGTCTCCCCGCAAGGGAGGGGGCGAGCAGGCTCACTAACCCCCAGCCAGAATGGCTCAGATGATGGGGGCAAGCTTACTGAGGAGGAACAGGACGTGAGAAATTCAGACAAATGAAAAAAAATACATTTAGAAGGGAAATCGAAGGAAAATGTTGGTGAACCACCAATGCACTAGCTCAGGGATCTCCAAACTATGGCCCTTCAGTTTTTTAGGAACTACAATTCCCATCATGTCTGTGAATGTCAGAGTTTTACAATGCCTCATGGGACGTGTAGTTCCGTAGCAGTTCGAGGGCCGTAGTTTGGAGAGCCCTGCACTAGCTTAAAGTAACCTATTTAGAAAATAAAAAACAAACCTTTACAACCCCTTTGAAGTAATTGGTCAATAGTAATTAATCTTAGAATTGTTTTGTGTTATTAGCTAAAGCTCATTGGGGGAGATCTACTAGAATTGGAATAAACAGAATCTGCAGCTGTGCATAGTAACCAATCTGCTTCTAGGTTATAGCCCCGGTTCACACTGCCGCGACTTCGAAGTCAACATGCCAGCGTAACTTCATCATGGCTTGCATACGACTTCTTTAACAGAAGTCCATGCAAGTCGTATTGCAGTTGAACCAAAAGTAGTGCAGGAACCTTTTTCTAAGTCGGAGCAAGTCAAGTCGCTCCTATTAGAGCAGTTCTATTGCCGCTAATGGGGCATGACTTGTCATACGACTTTGAACTCTCAAGTCACATGTCAAGTCGCGGCAGTGTGAATCAGAGCTAATTGTCAAAGTAATGTTGTGTACCTCATCCAATGCAAAAGGTGAGGCAAAGGATCTTATGTTGGTGAAACAGGACAGAAGTTGCAAGCGAGGATACATTTACACAGACATACCATCAAGGAACATAAATAAGACAGTTTATGCACACCTGTGGGACATCACTTCTCACAACCTGACCACACTATAGAAGACCTCAATGTTTTAAATTTAGATATTGGTTTCCTTACCCATTATACTACAGTTTTATGACCCCCCTCTGTGACTAGCACCCCGTCAAGTCTATAGCTCTCCCTCTGTCTTATCCCACTAACTCTGCTGTTATCTTTATTACCATTGATTTGTATGTGTTTGTGATTTTTTTTTATAAGAAGATCTGAGAGGGGAAGAAAAAAAAAAGAAAAACAGACGGTACTCAATTTTCTCATTCTTATTCAAGAAATATAAACATCCCTTGCATTAGGAATAGGGCATAACAGGTCTTCCTAATGGAAATATCTGGGGTCTAGAAGTCCCCACATCTCTCCTCTGCTAAAAAAGCCTAAGATAGGGAAAAAAAGGCTTTCCAGCTAAAATAACGGCAGTGTTTACTTCTGCCGGCGCTGGAAGTGACATCATGATGTCGCTTGCGGCCTCTGAGGGTCATAGAGATGGCCGGGGACCATAGTCGATCCATTCTCTGGCTCCACGGTCGCACAGAGGAGTCAGGAGAAGCATCAGAGGGCGGCAACAGTGGGGGGGTGGGGGGGATGGGGTATTCCGGAGGGGTTCCCCTCCCTCCGCCTCTAAAAGCAATTAAATTCCTTTTATGTGTGAGTAAAGCCCGGCTGAAAAAAAATATCAATGTTGCCTGCAGCATTATTCGGATATCTCCACTTCAACCTAAGGACATCATATGACAACCACCCAAGGTTAAGTGGTTAATTGAACAAGCTGAGGTTAGAGGCTGGTTGGGTACTATGCACAGTTGTACCAGATTCTGTGTGCACCAGTTTTAGTAAACCTCCCCCATTGTGTTTGTCAATTGTTTATGGCTTGAAGATCGTGTCACATTTTATGGCAAATTACTGCAGAAAACAAGTTAATTCCAATGGGTTCACATACTTGTTCTTGCCACTGTATACGATCGGTACAATTCTTATGGCCGTGTGCATGTAGCCTAAGTAGACTTATTTATGAATATGCCAATTATTGTTATGGAAGGCAGCACTGCTGTTTTAAATTATGTTAAATATTACACACAAAGGTTGTTGTGTTTACACTGCATTTTCAAGGATATAAATGCATTTTTCATTGAGGATATGTCTGTACCTTGCTCCGTGCACCTTTCTCCCCAACCGTCACCAGTCTCCCAGTACCTGCTGCTGAAAAACACCCCTCCCCAGAATGATTCTGCCACCACCATGCTTCACTGTTGGGATGGTATTGGACAAGTGATGAGCGGTGCCTGGTTTTCTCCAGACATGACATTTACAATTGAGGCCAAACCGTTCAATCTTGGTTTCATCAGACCAGAGAATCCTTTTCCTCACAGTCTGAGTGCTTCAGGTACTTTTTTGCAAACTCCAAGCAGGCTTTCATGTGTGTTGCATTGAGGAGAGGCTTCCTTCTAGTCACTCTAACATAAAGCCCAGTTCGGTGGAGAACTGCAGTGATGGTTGTTTTTCTGGAACTTTGTCGCATTTCCACATAGGATCTCTGGAGCTCAGAGTGCCCATTGGGTTCTTGGTCACCTCTTTCACTAAGGCCCCTCTCCCTCAATTGCTCAGGGGTCCAGCTCTTGCAAGAGTCCTGGTTCTGCCAAACGTTTTCCATTTGGAAAATTTTGAGGCCACTGTGCTCTTGGGAACCTTCAGTGCAGCACAACATTTTTTTTGTAGCCTTCCCCAGCTCTGTGCCTTGCAATAATCGTGTCTCTGAGCTCTGCAGGAAGTTTCTTTTTGACCTCATGGCTTTTCTTCTAAATCCGTATGCGTTGCCAGCTGTGAGGCCTTTTATAGAGAAGTGTGTACCTTTCCAAATCGTGGACTCAATCAAGGTGTATAAACATCTTGGCAACGATCGAGAAATGGGAGGCACCTGAGCTAAATGTCAAGTGTTGTTGCAAAAGATCTAAATACTTCTGCCAATGTGATATTTCAGTTTTTCCCTTTTCATACATTTGCAAACATTTCTAAAATTCTGTTTTCACTTTGTCATTATGGAGTACTGAGTGTAGTTTTAATTAAAACATTTTTTTTTTTTTTAAAGTGGGGGTGTTTTCTTTTTTTAATACCAAATATATCATACTTTCCTGTTCTGTGCCATGGTTTTGCACAAAGAAGCCCCTATTCTCTGGTCCCTTGCTGGCGCTCCTGGCCCCTCACCCCCACCAAGTGCTCCCAAAGCAAGCCGCTTGCTCTGGGAGCATGCATGCTTGTTTCTAAGTCAGCCCTGTGTGTCAATAAGACACACACAGCGTGGCTTGGCCCTGCCCCCCATTCTATGCTCACTTGCTGCTATTACCAGCAACAGGAACTAATTGCTCCCTCAATGAAGAGAGAGACGCTGCTCCCCTGCACAGCGCTGGATCGGGCTCAGGTAAGTTTCTGAAATCTTCAGGTTTTAGAACCATTTTAAACAACTATAGTAGGCTGCAACATAAAAGAAAAAAAAAAGTGAAGGGGGTTGTTTGTTTAATGGCTGCAGCCTGCCAACAGGTTCTGTCAAAGCACCTTTCTCTGTGCTAGACACAGTGACCTTCAGCGCCTGCTTGTTTTTTTAATTAAAGTCATGTGACCATTAGCTGTTAGGGATTGTATCATTATTAACCATGTTGTGAGATACATCGATGTTACAGAATTTCAGGCAGTCCCCAAGTTACGAACATCCGAGTTGCGAACATCTCCTACTTATGAATGGAGGTGGCGTGACGTCACTGCCGGCTACTTGCGCTCCACGCTGATCCCAGGAATCGCAGAGTAGTCATCTTACAGAACAGTAATGCCAATGCTAATGGCGTGTCAAACAGCATGACGGCTCGGACTTGATACCCCTCCACTTCACCGCAGCGTCTTTGACTTTCTGGTCTCTATTTGTAAGGACTTTTTCCCTACTCCTACGGGACTAGTCTCCCTCATCCCTACGTATGCAGGTTACATCTGCAATCTTGTACTTTTTTATAAATTTGACCAGCCTATTGTCTGCTGCGATATATATTTGGATTCATCTACTTAAACCGTCCTTGATGCCTGGACATTCTACCTCCTGATCCAGTCTGCTTCACCGCAATTTAAACTTAAATTTAACCCTATGCATTACCGTGGATGAAAATCTATAGCTCCTGAAGAAGCACTCAACTGCGAAACATGTAGAGCTCATGCAAAAATACGTCTACTAACAATTACGTTGGTCATCAACTTACGTTGCTGTCCCTAGTGGACCTATTGGTTTTAGTAAATTTCATTCTTATTGTTTTAGCATCACAGAATTATTCTGTGATAATCCATGTTTTTAATGTATTTTTTACTATATGTACTGTAATGTTAGTTCAATCACCCATGTGTTTGGGATTGTATCAATAAAAATCTATTCTGTGTTAACCACTGGTGCCTAGAAAGTCCATTCCTTCCTTAAACAATAAACCTTTCTAAATACTATCTAGGACGTGGCACCGTTTGTGTACCTTAAATTCTTTCAAAATCTTACAGAACAGGACACACTGCAGTACTACATGTACTGCACGCCCCACATACAGGACTGCGTGCAAGGAACACTCCACATTGCACAGCCAGAGTTGCACTTAAAAATAGTACTGTTCCGACATACAAACTAATTTGACTTAAGAACAAACCTACAGTCCCTAGCTTGTTCATAACCCGGCAACCGCCTGTATAGGGTACTCTGTGTGGGGCATCGTGCTGAGGAATGTAAATAAACAGCTTGCATGCAGGAAGTCATTGACTGGCCCGGCGGTGGAGGAAGGATGAACTTCCGAAGGACGGCACCGTATGCAGTCTCCTGAAAGAGGTGCCAAAAGGAGGGGGGAGGAAGCAGATTAGCAGAGCTTCCACTTTTGGGTGTAACTCCGCTTTCAAAAGTGGTCTGATTTAATGCAGTCACAGGTGCGGACTTTAGGATACCCAAAGGAGGATTTTTTTACGCCAGTTGTAACCTTGTAATGAATCTGTCTTACAATACTTCTCACTGCTTCTGTTTAGCATTGCTGTACCTTGCGACAGAATTGCTATATGTCCTCTATTGTACATTACACCTTGTTGTAGATGTATCTATTTAAGCTCAGTATTTTTTGTGCTTTTGTAATATTGTATATTAAAATACATTCTCTTTGATTTTGACTTGCACAGGAGGAGCTGCAAGTGTTTCGAGCTTGCTGGATGTCCGAACTTACTCCAGGAGGAAGTTCTTCAGGAGCAGAGACTCAGTCCAGTAAAGTACTGAGAGGATCTGTTGGGAAGGTCTCAGATACCAAATCTAAGCATGAACTGGCCAAGGAGGAGATGGTAATTTTGACAACATTTTTGGCAACTTGGAGTTAAAGGAAAAGTATGGCCAAAGCTATTTTGTTCATCCTGCTCCTGTGGGTCACAGGAGTGCACTTAGTTCTGCTCTTTTGTGACCCAGATTCAGCTGACAGCGGGCTAAAGTCTGCTTATGCCACAGAGCAGGTCAAGGCTCTGCAAGGATCCTAACCATGTTGGGATCCGTCTAGATACCGGTTTGGCAGCTGGCTTAGCTTCTTGGTGCCCCCCTGAGAGTCTGGGCCTGCCGCTCCCGCACCCTCTATAGTCCAGCGATCCAGTGAGCGCTGGAGGGGCAGAGCAGAGAGTGGTGACTGACAGTCATTGCTCTGTGCTCAGAGTGGGCACAAGAATTGAGCAATTGGCAGTCTTTGATCTCTCACTTCTCCATGTAGAGGGGGGGGGGGGGTCAGCTGCAAAACCAGATTGATTGCTGCCTCCATATAGGTAAGTATATATTTTTTTTCTTATTTCCCACTTCTCTCTTAAATAATTGTTGTGGTTTTTTTTTAGTGGTCTGATAACATGGGTAGCAGTATTTTAAGAAAATATTAAAATGATAGTAAGCTTTCCTTGATGAACTCTGCTTTGAAAAATATCTATTGCTCAGCTGTTTTATATAGATCCTATGACAGACTTTAAAGCGGTTCTCCACCCTAAAGTGGAGTCCCGCTGATCGGAACCCTCCCCCCCTCCGGTGTCACATTTGACACCTTTCAGGGGGAGGGGGGTGCAGACACCTGTCTAAAGACAGGTATTTGCACCCACTTCTGGCCCTACGATACGGGCGAAAGACGGGCATTCCGTCACATCCCGTCTGTCGCCCGTTGTGTGCTGGGAACACTCGGCTCCCAGCACACAGCGTGTGAGCCAATCGGCGGGCGCAGCACGACTCGCGCATGCGCCGTAGGGAACCGGGCAGTGAAGCCGCAGCGCTTCACTTCCTGGTTCCCTGAGCGTGGATGGCGGGGGGAGCAGCAGAGAGACGAGCGATCGCTCGTGCTCTGCTGCGATCGGCGCTGGACTCCAGGACAGGTAAGTGTCCTAATATTAAAAGTCAGCAGCTGCAGTATTTGTAGCTGCTGGCTTTTAATATTATTTTCCCGTGGCACATCCGCTTTAAGCCACAAACCCAAAACAATAATAAAATAAGTTTAAACTTCCCTCTAAGGCTGGCCATACACGGTTTGAATCTTGGCCGGCTCAGCAGGAACTGGCCGAGATTCAAACCATTAATGGGAAGGCTGAATGTTCTAAGTTAATTGATCAATCAACTTGTGTTTTCCCCAGTCTTGCACGTGATTGGGTATTCTTTGCAAATTGAAGCCTTGCCTCATTTACTAAGCGCTGAAGGAACTGCACAGTCTATTTGCCTTTAGCAAATCAACCCCAATGTGTAAATATTGCATGCAAACGCAAAGTACAATCAATAGAAAGACTATATAAAAACTATCAGTGTTAAACCATATGATCAATATGCCAAGCCAACTAATAAACATTAATAAATGAACATCTAACATCATATTCACTTGTGATCCATGGGAACTTATACGTGAATGATTGATGAAAAAAGTACAATTAATGTGCACAGACTGTTAATAAAAAATGATAAACAATACTAAAAATCAAGTTCATAAGAGTTTGTGTTACCCATGATCAATTCAAACATATCCATGGCCAGTGTTGGAATTCAAAATCCAAGGACAAATAATCCCAGAAAGGACCACCTCCAGGAATCCTTAATGGGTATATGCTCACCAAGGATGAGCCGAGCAATCCCTCCCCTCTGGTTCGGTTCATACCAGAACTTGCGAACAGGCAAAAAATGTCTTCAAATACGCAAACACCATTAAAGTCTATGGGACACGAACATGAAAAATCAAAAGTGCTAATTTTAAATATGCAAGTTATTGTCATAAGTGTTTGGGGACCTGGGACATGTATCAATTAAAAAAAAAAGTTATAAAAACTGAAGTTTTTTCAGAAGCAGTGATTTTAATAATGCTTAAAGTGAAACAATAAAAGTGAAATATTCCTTTTAAATTTTGTACCTGGGGGATGTCTACAGTATGCCTGTAAGGTGGCACATTTTTCTCGTTTTTAGAACAGTCCTGCAACAAAATGACATTTCTAAAGGAGAAAAAGTAATTTGAAACTACTTGTGGCTATAATAAATTGTCGAGTCCCGCAATACAGATAAGTCATTGAAAAAAACAGCATGGGTTCCAGTCCATTACCAGGCCCTTTGGTTCTGAATATTAAGGGGAACCCCGAACCAAAATTTAAAAAACAATTGCGTGGGGGTCCCCCTCAAAATCCATACCAGACCCTTTGGGTCTGGTATGGATTTTAAGGGGAACCGTGGGCCAAAATAAAAAACTTCAAAAATTGTAAAAAAGACAAGAGCTAGCTTGGGACAAGTCCTTTTTTAAAATAAAAATAACAATTTCCAGCGATGTTTTTTTTTTTGCGCAGGGTGAGTTCCCCTTAAAATCCATACCAGACCTGGAAAACCCCGCCCCCCCCCCCCCCCCCACGCAATTTTTTTTTTATTTTGGTTTGGGGTTCCCCTTAATATTCATACCAGACCCAAAGGGCCTGATAATGGACTGGGGGGTGGGGGAACCCATGCCGTTTTTTTTTTTCTTTTAATGAATCTTACCCAACAAATTATTTGCTGCAGAGACTGTTCTAAACACGGGAAAAATGCGCCACTTTACAGCCATACTACAGACACTCCCAGGTACTTTTGTTTGCATTGATACATGTTCCCTGGGGCAGGACCCAGGTCCCCAAACACCTTTTATGACAATACCATGCATATAGGCCTTTAAAAATAGCACTTTTGATTTCTCCTATAGACTTTTCAAGGGTGTTCCGCAGCTTTCGAATTTGCCGTGAACACTGCAAATTGTTCGCTATTTGGCGAACACCCGATGTTCGAGTCGAACTTACGTTCGACTCTAAACATCGAGCTCATCCCTAATGCTCACCCTAATACTGGCCCTTACTCCAAGGGCTAATGAAGCCCCAAAACAATTTAGGATCCAAGATGGCTGCTACAGGTACCTATCTGATGGATAGGCAGGTACTCGCAGCAGGTGACAGTACACTTCACTTCAGACCAAAGCTCAACTCAATAAAACAGAAGCTTCATAAAGCAAATTTTATTGATTAAAAGCACAAATTGCACTCATTGACTACTTGACCTCCAGAAGATTTTTACCCCCTTCATGACCAGGGCATTTTTTGCTATTCGGCACTGTACCCAAATTACATTTATATTGGGGGTTTTTTCCCCCACACAAATAGAGCTTTCTCTTGGTGGTATTTGATCACTGGGTTTTTTATTAGATAAACAAACGAAAAATTTAGGGGGGAAAAAAAAAAAAATTTCTTCATAAATTTAGGCCAAAATGTATCCTGCTTCATATCTTTGTAAGAAATAAAAAATACCAATAAGTGTATATTAATATGGTTTGTGTTAAGGTTATAGCTTCTACAAACTATGGTGATTGTATGTGTACTGGAATTTTTTATTTATTTTTTACTAGTAATATCAGTGTCTTCTATTGTGACTGTGGCAGACAATCGCACTAACTGACACTTTTAGTTTGATTTACCAAAGGAAAATAAACTGCACTTTTGCAAGCGCAGTTGCTCCAGAGCTTGGAAAATGAGGTAAAGCTTCACTTTACAAAGAATACCCAATCTCATGCAAGGAAAAAAAAAAAGGGTGCTTGCACATGATTGGATGATGCCAGTCAGCAGAGCTTCCCCACATTCTGTGTTAATAGTGGAATCCATAGTTGCAGGAAAATTAGTGTGGCCTGCCTCACTTTTTACTAGACGCATGCTTTTTTCCAGGACCCTAATTCAAAATGAAGAGACCATTGTGAGACCGGTAACGAGAATTTTCAGGAGGTTGGCACCCTCTCTGTATTACTTGCGCTGCAGATTTCATTTAAGGTTCGGTTCACATATGAGCCGCATGCGGCTCACAGCAGGGGTCCGGTGAGGGGTGGTTTCCCCGTTTCAGGTTTTGAGCTGAATACGGACCAAAATTTTGGGCTGAATACGGACCAAAAGACGCACGTTTTTGTGCAAAACGCACCAGGCTCGCTATGGAGATATGTGAACCGGCCAAAATCTCCTACTATTGGCGAATTGGATGAGGGGATCCCGCATCCAATTCGCAGTGATGTGAACCCAGACTAAATGTTTGAGATGTTAAGTATGACTATCTTTCGAATATGCGTTTTCTGAATATATTAATTGAGCGTGTAATGCAGGAAAGCAGTGTAAATTGTCTCTCCTGTTTAGTTCTCTTGTATATTATTGTTATAGCAATGAAGTTTTTATTTTATTTTGAATGGACTAGCAAACTTAATATGTGCATTTTTAACAGGCCAGAGAGCTTTTTCTTAAAGCTGCAGAGCGGGAGCAAAATGGAGCACTCTATGAAGGTAATGGCTTTTGTTATGGCTTCAGCACTAAACCAGTTTATTGGTTAAAGGTTTTTACGAAGGAGACTTCGCTTTGATAAAAATGTGGTTAGAAACCATCTTTTGTGTAGATTACTATAACTTTAAGAAAAGAGAGGTGGTGTTTAATTGTTAAAAATTTTGCAAAATGCTATTCTTGGCCTGGTTGCTATTAGTATATTAACAGCAGTAATATTATTAGGATAGACACACTATGGTCATTCCTGACAGTAGGAGGCGGAAGGTCTTGCTATACTTCCTATGCATGTTGTAGCAGTGCTGTGCTGTTTTTTTACACTGGCCACAGCCTTGCCGTAAAAGAGTGCAGTGTAGCTTTGTGACACGCTGACCGAATAAATATTATCCAGTACTGTACCAAAGAAGAAACTTAGGCTCTCCTAGTGGAGCATGCACTTGTGTGTATTTGCATTCATCCTGAGTCAATGTCTGCATGTTGCAGGGGCTGTTACAGTGAAAATGAGACAAGCTCTCATACATCTTCCCCACTGTGTTTTTAAATGTCTTAATTCTATTGTCCTTTTGTAAAAACTATGGGATGTCTATTGACATTCAGTACACCACCATCTCCATCTCCCAACAGATTTGCAAACATGACATTACAACATGATTAAAGGGGTTGTAAAGCTCCAAGTTTTTTCCTATGCATCCTATGCATTAAGGTGAAAAAACATCCGATGCTTACAAGCCCCCCAGCCCTCCGGTTTACTTACCTGAGCTCTTGAAAGTCCCGCGGCATGAACGCGCTGGCTACTGGTCCCGGTCTTCTAGGCTCTTCATTGGAGATTGATAGCAGCGCAGAAATTGGCTCCCACTGCTGTCAATCTAATCAATGACTCGGCACGCCTGGGGCGGGGCCCAGTAAAACAGACGGCGGCTATGGCCACCGGCTGTATCATGGGAACGCGCCCGCAACCTAACCCCCTTGTGAGCGCTTCCCATTAAGAGGGTTAGCTCTTGTGGGGAGGAGCCGAGACAGCCGCAGAGGGAGACCAGGATCAGGGCCACTCTGTGCAAAACGAACTGCACAGTGGAGGCAAGTATAACATGTTTGTTATTTAAAAAAAAAAAAAACCTTTACAACCCCTGTAAGCATTATTTATCTATCTATCCTTGAAAAAGTATTCATACCCCTTGAAATTTTCCACATTTAGGGCCCTTTCACACGGGGCCGATCAGTAATGATCCGCCTCCATGTGTCCGTAAGCTCAGCGGGGATCGCTCCGTAAAATCCCCGCTGAGCCGGCGGCTGACAGGGCGGTCCCCGCACACTGTGCAGGGACCGCCCTGTCTTTTCTCCGCTCTCCCCAATTGGGGATCGGATGAACACGGACCGTGTGTCCGTGTTCAACCGATCCGATCCACAGACAGAAGAAAAAATAGGGTTTTCTTCCGTCCGCAAAATCGGATCTTTGCGGAGGCGGACGATTACGGGTGTCAGCGGATGTTTATCCGCTGACACCCGCAATCACATGGGGACCCATGTATGTCCCTTTTTCATCCGCAAACGGACGGATGAAAAAGTGGACATACGGTCCGCACATGTGAAAGGGGCCTTAGTCCTATTACAACCAAAAACCTAAATTGTATTTTATTGGGATTTTACGTGATAGACCAACACAAAGTGGTACATATTTGTGAAGTAGAAGGAAAATGATAAATGGTTTTCCAAATAAATATGTGAAAAGTGTGTGTGGCGTGTATTTGTATTCCGCCCCCCTGCGTCAATACATTGTAGAACCACCATTCGTTGCAATTACAGCTGCAAGGCTTTTTGGGTCTCTACCAGCTTTGCACATCTAGAGAGTGAAATTTTTGCCCATTCTTCTTTGCAAAATAGCTCAAGCACTGTCAGATTGGATGGAGAGCATCTGCGAACAGCAATTTTCAAGTCTTGCCACAGATTCTCAATTGGATTTAGGTCTCGACTTTGACTGGGCCATTCTAACACATGAATATGCTTTGATCTAAACCATTTAATTGTAGCTCTAGCTGTATGTTTAGGGTCGTTTTCCTGCTGGAAGGTGAACCTCCACCCCAGTCTAAAGACTTTTGCAGAATCTTAACAGCTTTTCTTCTAAAGGCCTATACACATGGTCGGACTTTTTGCCAACAAACTTCAAAATGAGCAAGTTTTCCAAAAAATCCGACCGTGTGTACGATCCATCGGACAAACTTTTTCAATTTTCATTGGACAAAAGTTCGCTCTGCAAACGGACAAACTTTTCGGCAACAAAAGTCCGATGGTGCCTAGTCTGACCGTGTGTACAGCAAGCCATCGGACTTTTGTACAAAGTACAAATACGCATGCACAGAACCAATGTTAAAATCAACCAACAATAGCAGAAGTTGACCAAAGGGTGGCGGTAAAGAGCAGAAAAACCATGTGATGTTGGGAAAGTTTGCAGAAAAGTCTGAGCGTGTGTATGCTTTGGGTGTGCCCAGCCAACTCCCTTCAGACAAAAATCCACGGAAAAGTTTGTTTGAAGTCCGATCGTGTGTACGAGGCTTAAGATTGCCCTGTATTTGGCTCCATCCATCTTCCCATCAACTCTGACCAGCTTCCCAGTTGAGGAAAAGCATCACCACAACATGATGCTGCCACCACCATGTTTCACGATTGGGGATGGTATGTTCAGGGTGATGTGCAGTGTTAGTTTTCCACCACACATAGCGTTTTGCTTTTAGGCCAAAAAGTAAAATCTGACCAGAGCTGGCTTTTTAACAAACTGCAAACATGACTTCTTATGGCTTTCTTTCAACAATGGTTTTCTTCTTGCCACTCTTCCATAATGGCCAGATTTGTGGAGTGAACGACTAATAGTTGTCCTGTGGACAGATTCTCCCAGCTGAGCTGTGGATCTCTGTAGCTCCTCCAGAGTTATCATGTGCCTCTTGACTACTTCTCTGATTAATGCTCTCCTTGCCCGGCCTGTCAGTTTAGGGGGATGGTCGTGTCTTGGTAAGTTTGCAGTTGTGCCATACTCTCCATGTTCGGATGATGGATTGAACAGTGCTCTGTGAGATGTTCAAAGCTTGGCATATTTTTTTTATAACCTAACCTTGCAACCTAACCCTGCTTTAAACTTCTCCACAGCTTTATGTCTGGTGTGTTTCTTGGCCTTCATGATGCTGTTTGTTCGCTAAGGTTCTCTTAAAAAAAACTCTGAGGGCTTCACAGAACAGCTGTATTTATACTGAGATTAAATTACACACAGGTGAACTCTACTAATTGGGTGACTTCTGAAGGCAATTGGTTCCACTGGATTTGGAGTATCAGAGTAAAGGGGGCTGAATACAAATGCAAGCCACATATTTCAGATATTTATCTGTAAAAAGAAATTAAAAACCATTCATCATTTTCCTTCCACTTCACAATTTTATGTCCCACTTTGTGTTGGTCTATCACATAAAATACATTTATGTTTTCAGTTGCAACGTGACAAAATGTGGAACATTTCAAGAGGTATGAATACTTTTTCAAAGCACTGCGTGTGTATCCGTATATATATGTAATGTATAATTTGTTGGTGGTGTGGGGAGGAGATGAGCAGTACTTAAGAACACTGAAGGCACTACTTACAATAGGAATAAGCAGACTGATTTCTAATCTGATCAGTTATTCTCCTATAGATAGCAGAGATTTTTTTCCCTGGTTCTCTTGTTTAAGGGTTAGTTCGCCATTACCTCCTTATGTGTTGCAGTGTTTTTAATAAATGAACATACTGTGCTCTGTTTTGTACATAAATGCTTACTTTTTGTATATGCCCTTTTCCATCCTGCAGATGGCAGGATATACACAGAGTTGAATGTGCAGCCCCAGAAATGTACTTAGCTTTATTCCCTACTCGCAAATGCGCATTCTGCAGTCTCATTCTTGCAAAACACTAAGCTGCAAGAGTGGAGCGTGCCTGTGTGGGTATGGAACAAAGTGTTCATTACTGAGTTGCCGGGGCCAAGTATGTAATGCGGAGTATGTCCTACCATCTGCAGAATCTGCCATCCTACCATCTGCAGAATGGGTAGGGGTGGACTATTGTATGAGCATCCTAAAAAGTAGGCATTTATTTACAAAATGGAGCACAGCGTGTTCATGTAAAGAGTTTGTAAAGTCAAGATGTTTTTTATTTAAAAAAAAAAAAAACGTTATACTTGCCTGCTCTGTGCAAGAGCGGCCCTGATCCTCCTCTTCTGGGTTCCCCCGCTGTCGATTCTCGCTCCTCCTCTTCTCAGCATGCCACCATAGAGAATTTCTCCTCATTGTGGCACACCTGTGGGATCAGTCCTGAGCCACACTGCCGGTGTATATTAGAGCTGCACGATTAATCGTAAATTAATCGCGATCTCGATTCACCCCTCCCCCCCCCCCTTCCGACGATCTCCAGGCCAGATGACCCGCGACTTTCGCGTGCGGCCATAGGAAAGTCCCCGGCTTCGGCCTAGCTCCGGAGCGGTGGCCATCTTGGTACACCCAGC
Source organism: Rana temporaria (assembly GCF_905171775.1). Classification (NCBI taxonomy): domain Eukaryota; kingdom Metazoa; phylum Chordata; class Amphibia; order Anura; family Ranidae; genus Rana; species Rana temporaria. The sequence goes on from NC_053492.1 coordinate 214,458,049, forward strand.
GGCGGCTGTCTCGTCAGGAAGTGACGTTTCGTTGCCGTCATCTTGCTCCACCCCACGCTCCTGTACTGTAATGTTAGTTAGAAGGGGGGCAAGCGGACATCTTGTTGCACCCAACAGAGTAATAACTTTCACAGTTATTTTCAACACAAAACGGAGCTTATATGCTTAAATAAAGTATATGAAAATCTGACAGACCGTTTACATGTTAAATTTTAAAAGCAGCAGCAAACCTTACATGCTTGCTAATGTGACAGAATACCTCTGATTTTCACATTTAGTTAAATGTGAAAATCAGAGGTGTTCTTTTACATTAGCAAGCATGTAAGGTCAGCAGGTTTGCTGCGGCTTTTAAAATTTAACATGTAAATAGTACGTCAGATTTACATATACTGGGCCAGATCCACAAAGAACTTGCAGCGGCGTATCTATTGATACGCCGCGTAAGTTCTACGATGCGCCGTCGTATCTTTGTATTGTATCCACAAAACAAGATACGCCTGAATGTGGGCTAGATCCGACTACCGTACGTCTTAGTACGCCGTCGAATCTTAGGTGCATATTTACGCTGGCCGCTAGGTGGCGCTTCCGTTGATTTCCGCGTTGAGTATGCAAATTAGCTAGATACGCCGTTTCCCAAACGTATGTCCGCCCGGCGCATTTTTTTATGTTGTTTACGTAAGGCTTTTTTCGGCGTAACGTTACCCCTGCCTCTATGAGGTGTACGCAATGTTAGGTATGGACGTAGGGACAGCGTAGAATTTTCCGTTGTTTGCGTAAATCGTTCGCGAATAGGGCTTTGCGTAAGTTACGTTCACGTCGAAAGCATTGACTATTTGCGACGTGATTTCGCGCATGCGCACTGGGATACGTCCACGGACGGCGCATGTGTCGTTCGTAAGAAGCGTCAATTACGTGGGGTCATACCAGATTACCATACAACACGCCCACTCCAGGCCCGGCAGCCGCCAAGAAGTCTCCCGCGCCTGACGACATTGACGCTCCAGCCACTCACAGCGCTGGAGCGGCGATACCCGGAAGACACGCCGAGGCAAGATGACATCTCCCTCGGCGTGGACCAGGTAAGTTCCCTATGACTCGTTCCAAGGTAAGTATTTCATAATGAGCTAGTATGCGGTGCATACTAGCTCATTATGGCTTTTGCCTTTCAGGTAGGTTTAAAAAAAAAAACAAGAACGGGGTTTACTACCACTTTAAATAGAAAACAATTGAGAATCTTGAGGGAATCGTGATCTTCATTTTATGCAAAAGAATCGCGATTCTCATTTTTCCCAGAATCGTGCAGCTCTAGTGTATATAGGCACAGGCAGTGAGACTTGGCCCAACTCTCTCGTCGCAGTATTTGACTGACAGCAGCTATTTGCGGGGCTTGTGGGAGCGGAGATGGGCACAGTGCTGGATCAACATCAGGCTCAGGTAAGTAAACTGGGGGTGGTGATGCACATAATGAAATACTTTTTATCTTAATGCAGGGAATTCATTAAGGTAAATATATTTTAGCTTTACAACCATAAGAACAGTCCAATGCAACTGGTGGTTTTTGGGAAAAGTAAGTGAAGGCGAACTAACCCTTTAAAACTGATTTCTTTGTTTTAGATGGAACCTATACTGCTGATTCACCAATTTCTTATTGGTATCTGAAACCACATTAGTGCAGCACCCGTCTGTAAAAATGGTGATCTGCTAATAGAGATATATGATTACTATCTTACCCTTTCCAAGGATGTTTTTAAGGCGTTCATTCTTCATGAATCACATGATTTGCGACCACATGACTGTAGGCGTGTTTGTACTGCTCTAATTTTTATAGATAGAGCAAAGTTCTCTTTTTTACCTCCCAGGAAGTATTTGCTGTACACAATGTAGTCTTTATACAGAAAGGTAAGACTTGGGCATGTGTTAACACAACTTTTTTTTTTTTTTTTTAACAGCTATCAAGTTTTACCGCCAAGCCATGCAGCTTGTGCCTGACATTGAGTTTAAAATAAATTACAACTGGTCCCCTGACGGAGAAGGGAAAAACTTGTATGTATCAAGAACACAGCTGTATCTGTTTTTGTCATGAAGTCTTTATGATGCTGTTTTTTCCGGTGTCAGTGAAATATATCCTGTTCAACACTGTTGTGTTCATAACACATGTAATTCTGTCTTACAAAGTGATTTAAAGGAGAAGTTGGGGAATTAAAAAAAAAACATAGACAACAGCACTAGCCAAGGCCACACTGGTGTGTCTTCCCAGAACTATGCTTGTCCCGTCCTGCTGCCTTTGTGTATTGGCAGGGCGAGAGGCGGTTAAGGAAAACGAAACTGTGAAGTTCTCAGTGTAGAAGAACAGGGGTCGGACCTCATGTTCAGCAAATCACAGATCCCCTCTGCGCTGTCTAAAGCAGAGGTCTCGAACTGGCGGCCCTCCAGCTGTTGCAAAACTACAATTCCCATGAGGCATTGCAAGGCACAAGCATGACTCCCACGCAGAGGCGTGATGGGACTTGTAGTTCCGCAACAACTGGAGGGCCACCAGTTTGAGACCCCTGGTCTAAAGCATTAGCTTTGCTGTGTTAGCAGTGTATATTTATTGCACTCTGAACTGCTATAGAGTAAAATGAATGCCTACAATCAAAAGGTGCCAGTTTCTTCTCGGCTAAAACCTTATGGGACAGCTGATTTCATTATGGAAATTATTATTATTGCTATCACATCTATGCATACTGGTCCCATTTAGTATGCTCATTGTGCTAACAGCTCTGTGGTGCCTGTCTTTGATTTAGGAATAGTTAATGTCAACATCAGTGGCACATATTGTCTCAGGTTGACATTGCAAACTGTTTTGCAGTGGAGCCCCCATTATTCATTGTTAAATCCCTGCTTCCAACCCACCCTGTCACTTGCAATACAGACACCTTGATGTTACAGGTAAATCACGCATAAAGGTTGTCTTATAATGGACTTTACCATGTGTCTATTTGCTTGGACTTCTTATACTGTTGGTATTGGTTGGTTGTATGTATTGGTTAAAAAAACACCCTTTATCTGTAAAGTAATTGTTTTTCATGTTGTTTTGAGTGGCTGGGTGGCAGAAAACGATGGCAGTTCCTGTTTTATTTACAAACAGCTGTTTGTACTTGCAGTATGGAAGATGCCAACGATGATAGCAAGATGGCTGACTTACTAGCCTACTTCCAGCAGCAGCTATCATTTCAAGAGTCTGCGCTCAAGTTGTGTCAGCCAGAGTATGATGTTACTCAGACTCATATTTCAGGTATGCTTGTACATTTCTTTCAGTTTTTATCTATTTTGTGTGTAAAACACAGACGTTAGAAATGTAAATAAAAGACTATGGTCCAGATTCACAGAGAGCGGGCGCACATTACGCCGCCGTACCGCAAACAAATGTACGCCGCAGAGAGACAAGCATGGAATTCAGGAAGCCAGTGCTCCCCACGCTGCGTCGACGTAGCATAGGTTTTGAAGGCGCAGGCCGGCGTAGGTGGAAGTGGGTTTGACCCATGCAAATGAGGCCTGACCCCCCATGCAAATGATGGTCCGAGCGCCAGACAAGTACATTTAACGAACTGCGCATGCATCGTGCCATGGACGCATTCCCATGCGCATGCTCACAACCATGTCGGAAGAACTGCCTAAGATACGCCGGATCACTGCCTACGCCATAAACGTATCCTACGCCCAGCCAGACTCACGTCCAACGTAAAATACGCCGGATTGTTTTCCTTGGTGCAGACCTTTGCATGTCTGCTGCTGGGTTGCACCTCCTTTATGGGGCTTAACTTAACGCCGGACGTCCAACTTACGCGCACATCACGTAGCCTGCGTCGGCACACGTACGTTCGTGAATCGCCGTATTTTCCTCATTTGCATATTTGAATGGCTGATGAATGGAAGCGCCACCATGCATCCAGCCTAAATTTGCGCCCACCCTACGCCGGCGTAGGCAAGATACGTCGGCGGGATTAAGCCTGTTTTTAGGCTTATCTTAGTTTGTGGGTACGGCGCACAGATACGACGGTGCACATTTGCACTTACGTCGGCGTATATTGTTCTATGTCGGCGCAAGTGCTTTGTGAATCCGGGCCTATGTGTCTGCACAAACCTATATGTTTTCAGCATTTTTTATCCACTTTCACCATTCAGTAATTCCTCATTGAAAGTAATGAAAAGGGCCTCTTGCACACTGCAGCTTGAAAAGGCTCAGTACAGCTCTTTTTTTTTTTAACTGAACTAACATTGATTGTAATGCAAACAAGCGCCGTGCATTCTTCAGTGGGAAAAAAATGGAAATATATGCTTTTTGAGTCAGTAAATTACGCCCTTATGCGCACGAATGCACACAAATGGACTCAACTTCCCATTTGCATATTGCGCAGAAAGAACGCGAAAATACGTTTTTACGCATTCGTGCGAAAAGACGTGAGTGTGTGTGCGCGCGAAAGCATGTACGCGCAAACACATAAAAAAAGTATGGTGCTCAAACAGGAGTATCATGTGCAAAAGGTAAAATGCTGAGGATAGAACTTTTCTTATAGCACTTTTTAGTTCTCACAAGTTCTAGAAACCAGGTAAACCATTATAAGTTGTTTGGGCCAGATTCACAAAAGAGATACGACGCCGTATCTCTGTGATCTGGCCGTCCTAACTATGCGACTGATTCATAGAATCAGTTACGCATAGCTAGCCCTAAGATCCGACAGGTGTAATTGAATTACACTGTCGGATCTTAAGGATGCTATTCTAGGCCGGCCGCTAGGTGGCGAGGCCATTGCGGTCGTTGTAGAATATGCAAATGACTAGTTACGGCGATTCCCGAACGTCCGCGCTGCCCGTCGATCTAACTTTACGTTGTTTCCGTCAAGATACGCCGCGTAAAATTAGGGCTGAGCCCTTAAGTATGGCCGTCGTTCCCGCGTCGAAATTTTAAAAACAACGTCGTTTGCGTAAGTCGTCCGTGAATGGCGCTGGATGCCATTTACGTTAACGTCTAAAGAAATTACGTCCGTGCGACGTCATTTAGCGCAATGCACGTCGGGTAATTTTCCTGACTGAGCATGTGCAGTACGTTCGGCGCGGGAATGCGCCTAATTTAAATGGTGCCCGCCCCATTTGAATTAGGCGGGCTTGCGCCGATCGGATTTACGTTACACCGCCGCAAGTTTACAGGTAAGAGCTTTGAGAATCAGGCACTTACGCTGTAAACCTGTGGCGGTGTAACGTAAATGGCATACGTTACGCTGCCGTGGAGCAACGTAAATGTATCAGAATCTGTCCCTTTGTTCTTAAAATAAGAACTTCAGGCGAACCTGAAAAGTCTAAATGAAAAGCCTGATGTGTAAGACATCTTATGTTATATCTGCTTGTTTGTATTTGGAAAAAGAATTAATGTCTGAATGTCATGAGCTACTCATGTAGCCATTATAGACCACAGAGTTTTACTAGTGATCTATTCAGTAACGTCTGTGAAAAGGAGCGCACACAGCTCTGACTAACCTTCAAAGTCACTGACAAAGCTTCCAGTCAACCAAAAAGGAACTGCAAGGGGTCATAATCTGGCATTCATACAATTATTATTAGCTAATACTATCCTGACAAGAATTTCTGTTTACGAACTACTGTAAGATACTAAAATTATCCTCAGTGGAAAAAATGTTTGTATTCGTCTACTTGTAGTCATGAAATATATATTCCAGAGTTAAGCACCAGTGGTATAATCTTGGATCATCCAGGAAATATCTGGAAACAGATGCTTCAAGTTGAAATATTTGCTTTCTGTTTTTCAGAGCTCCCTATGGAGGTGCTGATGTATGTTTTCCGTTGGGTGGTTTCCAGTGAGCTTGATCTACGATCATTAGAGCAATTGTCCTTGGTCTGCAAGGGCTTTTATATTTGTGCAAGGTATTACAGTCTGTTCTGTTGGATTAACATACATGGCTTACCTAAATGATAAAAATGTGTTGTAAATATATATGCTGAGTATTGATTTTACCATTCATTGTTCCACACTGTTAGGTAGATTCACAAAGAGTTAGGCCGGCTTATCAGTAGATAAGCCGACCTAACTCTGAATCTACGCCGGCGTTTGTTTAAGCGTATGCTCAAACAGATATACGCTTAAACAAAGCTAAGATAGGCCGGCTTGTGCCGTTCTATCTTAGCTTGCAATTTTTTGGATGGCCGCTAGGTGGCGCTTCCATTGCGGCCGGCGTAGATTATGTAAATGAGCTTTCTTTATCGTTGCATCACGGGACACAGAGCGGCATTCATTACTATATGGGTTATATGGAGTACCTTCAGGTGTTGACACTGGCAATCTCAAACAGGAAATGCCCCTCCCTATATAACCCCCTCCCATAGGAGTACCTCAGTTTTTACGCCAGTGTCTTAGGTGTTGGTCATGGTTTAGCTTGCCTCCGCATCCTTGGGATTAGGTGAGCTAACCGGTTCTGTCCAAAGGCCTCAGCGCTAAAGTGGTCAGTAACCGGACCCCAAACCCTTGGGGTATAGCCCATAATGCTTTTCTTTTTAGAGAGCTGGACCCTGGGCCCAGGACTTAGAAACCTTTGGGTGCCTAATGTTTTCTGTTGCCAGAGTGCTATATGGGCCCAGGACAGTGGATCCTTCATAGGAACCCAGGGCCTGAAGGTCTAGACATCCCCACGGAGATGGGGGAAGATTGGGCCTCTTGCTTGGCAAAGTCCTGCGGCATGGAGCAGGTAAGTGAGGGGAAAACTTGCGGAACTTGGTTCTTAGCAGGTTTTTTCTGGGGGGTCACAGGGGACATGCCTAAAGTTATGCGCTGCATCTGGCAAACTAGTCACATATCTTAATGATAGGATGGCTCTATGTGTATTTTTTCCCCATAAGAAGTGACCTCCCTTGTAGTGTTGGAAAAGCATTGAGTGGGGCCTGTGTAATATAAAGTGTAGGTGTGTGTCAGAGAGCTATGCTTACCTGCAAGCCTCCAGGCGATGCTCCATCAGTCTTCCTCCTCAGAGCCTGCAAGCAGGCAGAACGCTGACCTCCTCGTGGTTCCAGCTGGAGCAGAGAGGCTCCCCTCCCCCCAACCCCCCCCCCTATTCGCGCCGTTCAGCTGAGGGGGGAAGGGCGGGTCAGTGGTTTAAGGAAGGGGCGGCCCTTCCTTTTTCGTTCCAAACAGCTCATTCAATACATTGGAACTGGGGAGGAAAGACCAGAGCGGCAGCACGGGGCGCCGAGGACACACAGTGGCCAGAAAGAATATTGCAGTCTTCAGAAGACTGTTTTCAAGCCTAGAAATAGGCTGTTTCTTTTCCATCTCATAGTTTTTTCTTGCAATACTACTCAGGGGGACAGAAGGCTTTTTCTTTCCTGGATTTGAAACAAGAACAAAAAAAGATTGAAAAAAAAAAAAAAAAAAAGGTCATCTAGGGAAGAGGAAGCATTTTTTTGTTCCCCAAACAGGTGTTTGGGCAATTAACTTTTATAGTTCCAAGTACCAATAAGTGGCAGGTGTACCTCGGTATTGTACCATGGCATCCGGGTCAGAGGGTACAAGAGGTGGGGATTCCCCCAGAGAGTCTGAGGTCTCGGACAAAGCTATGCCGCTGCTTTCCCCAAAGGGAGCCTTGGGGCCATCGGGATCTGGGGCTGGAGCTGGCGCGGGTCAGTCCAACCCTAAGATGGTCACGGACGAGGTATTACTCACCTCTTTAAGAGAGATGGAGAAAAGAATGGGAAAAATGATAGCCACAGCTATGCGGGGCAGTAAACGGAGTAGATCTCCGTCGCCCGAGCGTGGACCCTCAGAAGAGGAGGTCCTTTCCTCAGGGGAATTGGACGACCTCTTGGACAAGGACCAAGTAGGTTCAGGGATCGAAGATCCGGATACAGAGGAGTCTGAAGCAGTCTCCCAAGGGGAGAGCTGGTGGATTCAAGCCTTAACGGACTTGGTCCATAATGCATTCAACTTGCCAGTACCAGATCTCCAAGTATCTACGGTTTCAGCTTTGGGCTCACTGAGGGCGCCTCAAAGCAATGCAGTGTTTCCGATCCACCCTCTATTAGAGGGAGTTTTGTTCCAAGATTGGAACAAGCCAGATAAAATCTTCTTACCACCTAAAAGATTCTCTGCCCTATATCCTATGGAAGAAAAATTTTCCAAGAAATGGGCTACTCCTGCAGTGGACGCAGCCATCTCATGTGTTAACAAGTCGTTAACATGCCCTGTAGAAAACATACAGGTATTCAAGGATCCAGTTGATAAACGCTTGGAAGCACTACTTAAGAACTCCTTCACTACTGCAGGGGCAGTAGTACAGCCAGCTGTGGCTGCGATTGGGGTTGCTCAAGCGTTATCGGATCAAATTAAGCAGATGCTTAAACTTATTCCTGCCCAGCAGGCAGAAGAATTTTCGGATGTCCCTAAGGCCATATGTTTTACGGTAGACGCAATTAAGGATTCTGTCCAGCAAGCGTCACGTTTATCGTTATCCCTTATCCATATGAGAAGACTCTTATGGTTAAAAAGCTGGGAGGCCGAGCCCCCATGCAAGAAGCTCCTGGTAGGGTTCCCCTTCCATGGAGGACGACTCTTCGGAGAAGACCTAGATAAATACATTCAAACCATTTCAAACGGCAAAAGTACTCTCTTGCCAACTAAGAAGACGTTTCAGGGGCCTGCGTTTAAACGACAGTACTCCCCTGGGCAGGGGCCCTCTAATGCCAAACAGTATCGACGGCCTCCTGCGAAAGCAAACTTCGGCTTCAACAGCAAGTCTCAAGGACAGGCTGCTAGAGGCAGAAAGCAGTGGTTTCGCAAACCAGCAAAACCAGCCCCCAAGCCAACCTTATGAAGGGGCGCCCCCACCCACGAAGGTCGGGGGAAGGCTGCGACTCTTTTCAGAGGTTTGGGAAGCCAGCATTCCCGACGAGTGGGTACGGTCTTCCGTGGCCACGGGCTACAAATTAGATTTCCTAAAGTTTCCTCCTCCTCATTTCCAGGAGTCGAGGATTCCAAACGATCCGGAGAAAGGAGCCGCATTAATGTCGGCATTAAATCATCTACTTTCCCAGGAAGTAATAGTAGAGGTACCAGTCCTGGAACAGGGGCTAGGTTTCTACTCCAACCTATTCATCATCCCGAAGTCCAATGGAGATGTCAGGCCAATTTTGGACCTAAAGATGGTAAATGCATACCTAAAGATCCGCTCATTTCGGATGGAATCCGTGCGGTCAGCAGCTGCCACACTCCAAAAGGACGACTTCATGGCATCCATAGACATAAAGGATGCCTACCTTCATGTTCCAATTTATCAGCCACATCAAAGATATCTACGCTTCATGGTGGCTTCGCGTCACTTCCAATTCGTGGCGCTTCCCTTCGGGTTGGCTACGGCCCCCCGGGTGTTCACGAAGGTCCTAGCTCCAATCCTAGCCAAACTAAGGATCCAGGGGGTCACGATCCTAGCATACCTGGACGACCTCCTAGTCATAGATCACTCGTCTCCCGGCTTGGAGCGAGCAGTGGCCCTCACGGTCCAATACCTCGAGAAGTTCGGCTGGGTCCTAAATCGAGAAAAGTCAGCTTTCCTGCCCACAAGGCAGTTGGAATATCTCGGCATGAGATTAGACACAGAACAACAAAGAGTGTTTCTACCTCTGAGGAAGGTCAAAGCCATCAAGGAATTAATCCTACTGGTTCTAAGCAAAAAGGAACCGACTATTCGCCTATGTATGAGATTACTAGGCAAGATGGTGGCCACATTCGAGGCGGTACCATACGCCCAGAGTCACACTCGCATCCTGCAGGCAGCCATCCTGTCAGCATGGAGCAGAAGGCCACAGGCCTTGGATATCCCGTTGCCGCTCTCATCAAGAGTCCGACAAAGTCTGTGTTGGTGGTTAGACCCTCAGAATCTACTGAAAGGGAGATCTTTCAGCCCAGTGGCTTGGAAGATAGTGACCACAGACGCCAGCCTGACAGGCTGGGGAGCAATTTTGGATGGTTGCACTCGCCAAGGTACTTGGGCAAAGCTAGAGAAGCAATTACCCATCAACATCTTGGAGCTCAGAGCTGCTCGACTAGCCCTCAGGGCTTGGACGTCAAAATTGCAGGGGTTCCCGGTGAGAATTCAATCAGACAATGCCACGGCCGTGGCATACATAAATCACCAAGGGGGAACCAGGAGTCAAGCCGCTCAGAGAGAGGTGAGCTTGATTCTCCTATGGGCAGAGGTTCATGTGCCCTGCATATCGGCAATATTCATTCCCGGAGTGGACAACTTTCAGGCGGACTTCTTAAGCCGCCAGACTCTATGGCCGGGGGAATGGTCTCTGCATCCACAAATCTTTCAAGCACTCTGCCAAAGATGGGGAGTGCCGGACGTGGATATCATGGCATCGAGACTCAACAAGAAGCTAGACAAGTTCATGTCCCGCTCAAGGGATCCGATGGCCTGCGGAACCGATGCGCTGGTTTGCCCTTGGCATCAGTTCAAACTTCTTTATGCGTTTCCCCCGCTCCAGTTACTACCCCGCCTGCTGCGCAGGATCAGGCTGGAGCACATACCAGTTATCCTGGTAGCTCCAGCATGGCCCAGAAGGGCATGGTACTCACTAATTTTAAGGATGGTAGTGGGAGACCCTTGGACTCTTCCTCTACGGCCAGACCTGCTATCGCAAGGTCCGATCCTCCACCCTGCCTTACGGCATCTAAATTTGACGGCCTGGAAGCTGAATCCCTGATTCTCAGGGGTAGAGGTCTGTCTCAGAAAGTAATCTCTACCCTAATCAGAGCCAGGAAACCGGTCTCTAGGGTGATTTATTACAGGGTCTGGAAGGCCTATGTAGGCTGGTGTGAGTCCAAGCTATGGCTTCCTCGCAAATTCACCATTGATAGAGTTTTAAGTTTTCTCCAGCTAGGAGTGGATAAAGGATTGGCATTAAGCACAATCAAGGGACAGATTTCTGCTCTGTCAGTGTGGTTTCAGCGGCCGCTGGCCACCCACTCGCTGGTTAAGACCTTCCTTCAAGGGGTCTTGCGTATTAAACCTCCAGTTAAATCCCCGCTTTGCCCGTGGGATTTAAATCTTGTTCTGTCAAGTTTACAGAAACAACCGTTTGAGCCGTTGGCTGAAATTCCTTTGGTTTTACTGACAAGGAAGTTAGTATTTTTGGTCGCCATAGTTTCCGCAAGAAGAGTATCGGAACTGGCGGCCTTATCCTGTAAGGAACCATATCTTATTTTTCATAAGGACAGGGTCGTTCTCCGCCCTCATCCTTCCTTCCTACCGAAGGTTATATCCAGTTTTCATTTGAACCAGGATCTGGTATTACCATCCTTCTTCCCTAAACCTACTTCCAGAAAGGAAGGGTTGCTGCATACCTTGGATATTGTCAGGGCCATGAAGGCCTATCTTAAAGCTACAAAGAAGATCCGGAAAACAGATGTGCTGTTCATTTTACCGGATGGGCCCAAGAAGGGGCAGGCAGCTGCAAAGTCCACCATTTCTAGGTGGATTAAGCAATTAATCACTCAGGCCTACGGCTTGAAGGGGTTGCCTCCTCCAGTATCATAAAGGCTCATTCTACTAGGGCCATGGGCGCCTCCTGGGCAGCACACCACCAGATCTCTATGGCTCAAGTTTGCAAGGCGGCAACCTGGTCTTCTGTCCACACGTTTACAAAATTCTACCAGTTGGACGTAAGAAGGAATTCTGATACAGCCTTTGGGCAGGCAGTGCTGCAGGCTGCAGTTTGAGACCCTCGGATTCCGGGGGCTCCTCTTTTTTTTTGAGTTAAATTTAAAAATGTAAGATTATTTTTCTCAACTAAGTTGGATTTATTATGATTTGAGTATATCTCTAAATTAAATCCTTTTGTCTTGGAGATGTTCTCCCTCCCCTCATTGTAAGCATTGCTTTGGGACATCCCATATAGTAATGAATGCCGCTCTGTGTCCCGTGATGTAACGATAAAGAAAAAGAGATTTTTAATACAGCTTACCTGTAAAATCTTTTTCTTGGAGTACATCACGGGACACAGAGCTCCCACCCCTCTTTTGGGGACCATTTTGGGAGGCATACTGCTTGCTACAAAACTGAGGTACTCCTCCTATGGGAGGGGGTTATATAGGGAGGGGCATTTCCTGTTTGAGATTGCCAGTGTCAACACCTGAAGGTACTCCATATAACCCATATAGTAATGAATGCCGCTCTGTGTCCCGTGATGTACTCCAAGAAAAAGATTTTACAGGTAAGCTGTATTAAAAATCTCTTTTTTACGCCGATTCCCGAACGTACGCGAGCCCCTATGTGGTGGAATAACAATGTTAAAGTATGGCCGCCGTTCCCGCCGCGAGGTTCGAATTTTTTACGTCGTTTGCATAAGTTGTCCGCGAATCGGGAGTTGCGTCGTTTACGTCCGCGTCAAAATCAATAGGCCCGTACGGCGTACTTAGCCGCAATGCGCCCTGGGAAATGTAGGCGCCCGGCGCATGCGCAGTGAGAAATAACATCAAAAAACGTGAGGTCAAGCCTCATTGGCATTAAACACGCCCCCCCAACCCATTTGAATTAGGCGCCCTTACGCCCGCCGTGTTTACACTACGCTGCCCTAAGTAAGGAGGTAAGTGCTTTCTGAATCATGTACTTTCCTCTCTTACTTAAGGCGGCGTAGTGTAAACACGCTAGGCTACGCCGACCTTAATTTTAGGCGCCCCTACGTGAATCTACCTATGTGTCTCTCTATGGAGGCGGCCATCTTGGTAAGGGCAGATTGTCAGATTCTCTAACAAAAAAAAAACATTGAACACAGTAGTGACATGACCAAATCTCCAGAGACTAGCAATCAGTCAGCCGTGCCTTACATTTCACAGTGCAGGTATTCAACTGTGGGGCGGTAGGCACCCTCACATACCAGGCAGTGCACTGCTGATTTTCAGGAGGAATTCATGTAAAAAAAGGAAAATGTTCAGGTACTGTTTAGGCACAATAAATATCTCCTGCATTTTCCCTATACCAGTGTTTCCCAAACATTTTTCAGTCAAGGCACCCTTTAAAAATCATGGCGAATCCTGAGGCACTCTCCAAAATTATAGATAGTCTTAAAGGGGTTGTAAAGCAATTTCTTTTTTTTTTAACATAATAAGTAGAGGTAGACCGATATGGGTTTTTCTCTGGCCGATGCCGATGCCGATATTTGAAAATCGGGGCGGCCGATATTTTAGGCCGATTTTTTTTTTCTCCCTCATCTCAAAAAACCTAGGGTGGAGAGGAAATAATTGTTTAGGGTGGAGAGGTGGGGTGCAGCCTGTCAGTGCCCACCAGTGCAGCCCATCAGTGCCACCTCATCAGTGCCCACCAGTGCAGCCCATCAGTGCCACCTCATCAATGCACCAGTGCATCCCATCATTGCCCACCAGCGCATATCACCAGTGCATCACATCAGTGCCAACCAGTGCATCACATTAGTGCCAACCAGTGCATCCCATCAGTGCCCACCAGCGCATATCACCAGTGCATCACATTAGTGCCAGAGAGGTGGCTGTGGAGGAGGGGGGTACAGTGAGGTGGCTCCACAGCCACCTCTCCATATTTATTGTCAAATTTCAGGTGTCCCCATCACTGTGCCCTCTTACACAGGTGTCCCCATCACTGTGCCCTCTTACACAGGTGTCCCCATCACAGTGCCCCTTTACACAGGTGTCCCCATCACAGTGCCCCTTTACACAGGTGTCCCCATCACAGGTGTCCCCATCACAGTGCCCCTTTACACAGGTGTCCCCATCACAGTGCCCCTTTACACAGGTGTCCCCATCACAGTGCCCCTTTACACAGGTGTCCCCATCACAGTGCCCCTTTACACAGGTGTCCCCATCACAGTGCCCCTTTACACAGGTGTCCCCATCACAGTGCCCCTTTATACAGGTGTCCCCATCACAGTGCCCCTTTACACAGGTGTCCCCATCACAGTGCCCCTTTACACAGGTGTCCCCATCACAGTGCCCCTTTACACAGGTGTCCCCATCACAGTGCCCCTTTATACAGGTGTCCCCATCACAGTGCCCCTTTATACAGGTGTCCCCATCACAGTGCCCCTTTATACAGGTGTCCCCATCACAGTGCCCCTTTACACAGGTGTCCCCACCACAGTGCCCCTTTACACAGGTGTCCCCATCACAGTGCCCCTTTACACAGGTGTCCCCATCACAGTGCCCCTTTATACAGGTGTCCCCATCACAGTGCCCCTTTACACAGGTGTCCCCATCACAGTGCCCCTTTACACAGGTGTCCCCATCACAGTGCCCCTTTACACAGGTGTCCCCATCACAGTGCCCCTTTATACAGGTGTTCCCATCACAGTGCCCCTTAACATAAAATGTGCTCATCATTGTTCCCCTTAACATAAAATAAGGGTCACGCTGATGGGCACATTTTATGTTAAGGGGCACTCTGATGGGCACAACAAAACCTGATCCTCATCATAAAATTTGCCCATCAGAGTGCCCCTTAACATACAATATGCCCATCAGCGTACACATTAAAAATATACCCATCAGCGTGCCCCTTAACATAAAAGTTTTTGTTATTAAGGGACACTCTGATGGGCAAATTTTCTGCTAAACTGCACTCTGATGGGCACAACAAAACTTTTATGTTAAGGGGGAACGCTAATGGGTATATTTTTAATGTGTACGCTGATGGGCATATTGTATGTTAAGGGGCACTCTGATGGGCACATTTTATGTTAAGGATCATGTTTTGTTGTGCCCATCAGAGTGCCCCTTAACATAAAATGTGCCCATCAGGGTGACCATTATTTTATGTTAAGGGGTATATTTTTAACGTGTACGCTGATGGGCATATTTTATGTTAAGGGGCACTCTGCTGGGCGCATTTTATTTTAAGTGGCACGCTAATGGGTATATTTTTAATGTGTACGCTAATGGGCATATTTTATATTAAGGGGCACTCTGATGGGCAAAACAAAATGTGTCCATCAGTGTGCCTCTTAAAAAAAAATATGCTCATCAGTGCACACATTAAAAATATACCCATCAGCGTGCCCCTTAAAATAAAATAAAATGCACCCAGCAGAGTGCCCCTTAACATAAAAAAGTGCCCCTCAGTGTTAGTGTTGACAATAAATATATGCCCATTAATAGTGATCAATTAATTAAAAATGCATATGCCACATACCGAATGCAGGGGCGGATGCTGCAAGATAAGCTGGGAACGAGTAGCAGGGGGCGGGGCGCGCACTGGACGTCACGCCTCTACTCGCAAGGAGAGCCAGGAGAAGAACCAGGAACCAATAGCAGCAGGGGGCGGGGCACGCAAGTGACATAGGAGACAGGCGTGGCCCCTACTAGCAATGCGAGCAAGGAGTGGACAGCGAGCTGCAGGGGGCAGGAACGTGACGTCACGCCCCTACTCGCCAGCCGTACGCGCGTGTAGAGACTTTCAAGGACCTGCCGTGAGGAGCAGAGGCCGTGCGGGAGCGGGGGCACTGGTGACTGCTGGTCCGTTCAGTATTGCAGGGCAGGCGGCCATGCTGGCCGTATATTGTAGCCGCGAATCGGCCGATTTTTTCGCAATAATCGGCCGATGCCGATTTCACAAAAACGGTCAAATATCGACCGATATATCGGTCGACCTCTAATAATAAGCATCCTTTACCTGCAGACATTCCTCTTTTCACTTCCTCATTGTAGTTTTTGCTCAGAAGTTGCTCTATTTCTTCTCTGTTCTGTTCACTTCCTGCTTGTCTGATTTTACTGACCACCGTGAAGGGAGGCTTTACTGTGGTGGTCAGTGATGTGCTCGCCCCCTCCTGGGAACTACATCTGTGTGGCAGGATGCTCTCTACGTCTTAGAGACTTCAAGGAGGTGTGAATTACTGGGCGTGCCGCAATGCATACTGGGAAATGTAGTTCTTGCATGAACGAACAATGCAAACCAGGAAGTGAATGAGAGAACAGAAACTAGAATGCCGGAGGTGATATAGATGAAGGAATTTAATGGGTATTTACTCGTTTTTTTAACAGAATCATTACACTATTCTGTCTGTCTACCTTGCAGACATTAATTTTAGGCAACATTTTTTTTTCCTTTAGTGACCCTTTAAGGCACCCTATTCTAAAGTGTAAAAACTATTCTAATAGCGTTACATAATGCAACAATGTTCACACATGTAGAAAACCAAGTGTTGGAGGTGATTTATTCTTCCAAAGCAAATACACTTTTGCAAATTGGTACTGACTTGTATTCCAAAGTTTCTCTATTCCCTCAGTCAGCTAATGTGACCCCAGCACTGATGGAAAGGGGCAGGGGAGGGTCAAACAAGGATGCTCTGTAGGCAACTGCCATCCTCCTTATAAACTGATGATGTCATTGGTCATTGGGATGCCAGAAGAAAGAAGCTTGTAATGGTGCACAATGAAAATCTGTAACTTTATGTAACTAAAAGGCAGGCTTCATCCACACGCTGACTTGTATACAGTTTTTGGGCAATTTTTAGGCATTTTGCCAAGGCACCTCCTGAAGAACCCTCAAGGCACCCTGGTTGAAAAAGGCTGCACTAGACTACAGCAATCCTTTTACTTTTGCATTTGAGTTCACTTTAAAGGTAAATTTGCCCACAGAACAGTTGCTTCCTACACTTGCTGCAGATTATACTTTTAGTGTATGAGCATGTCTATATTGCCTTTTTATATTGAGTATTGTTCCATGGGTTTAAAATGCTTCAAAGCTTAAACTGTAGCATATTGATGTAACTTTCAGGGATCCTGAAATCTGGCGCCTAGCATGCCTGAAAGTATGGGGCAGAAACTGTGTGAAGATGCTACCTTACATCACCTGGAGGCAGATGTTTCTCGAGAGGCCCCGTGTCCGTGTTGATGGTACATTTTTCTGTTACATTGTTTATTATTATAATACAGGATTTATATAGCGCCGACAGTTTTCGCAACGCTTTACAATATAAAGGGAGACAATACAAGAGGGTTAGGAGGGCCCTACTCATTTGAGCTTACAATATATTAGGGAGGGGCTGGTGGAACAAAAAGTAATAACTGTGAAGGATGATCTGATGGGAGAAATAGAACATTCGTTTTTTAGCTGAAGGCAAGATAGGCTTCCCTGAGGAGAGGCAAAGTCCTTATACTTGAAGCCAGGTTTCTGTGATTGCAAATAGGTTAAGGGAGTGGGACACAAAAAGGCCATAGACAGAGTGGGCATTCCAGAGGGCACATGGGGGGGTATATTTTTGGGAGCAGGAGGATCAAGATTAAATGGAGTAGATTGCAGCTTATGCTGGAGGAAGTAGTGTGTCAGGTATGTGGGTGAGATACTGGAGGACCAGGATTCTGGGAGATATCCCCAGAGGTTAGGAGAAGGAGGGATAAGGAAAGTCAGATGTGAGTGGGATGATTATGAGTGCACATACCTCCCTGTCCTGGTGTTTGGGTCAGCATGTGGGTTAAGTATTAGCAGGAGGGGATGAGAACAGTAGTAGGTAGAAGGTAAAAGTGAGGATGATATGTACTTGTTTTGCGGT
Source organism: Rana temporaria (assembly GCF_905171775.1). NCBI lineage: Eukaryota > Metazoa > Chordata > Amphibia > Anura > Ranidae > Rana > Rana temporaria. The sequence goes on from NC_053492.1 coordinate 214,475,611, forward strand.
GGAGAAGAGGGGTAAAGAAATTACAATTTAAGAACAGATAATACTAGTATGAGAAGGAGGGGGCATATTAAAGGGCAAAGCGATTATCGGAATTGTAAGAAATGATTTCCAAAATGGTGTTTTGCAGTTGGGTCCAGAGTGGAACAGAGTTCTTTGTGGAATTTTCTTGCTGCCTTTGTTATCCTGCTTGTGATAAACTGCTGATCACTCCTACGGAAAAATCACTCATGCTGGGAAAAAATGCTCTGCCTGTGACTTCCCCCATGAGCTGAACTAAATTTTATAGAGAGATGATCAAATGAGGAATCATTCAACGACCCAGTTAGGAACGGATGAGGAGCACGTGAATTGGGGGGTTGTTCAAGAACAGACACAGGCCAAAGTCATAAAAGATGGTTGATTCTTTGATCACAAAAGGACAAGTTCAAAAGACTCTGCTATGTTTAGGGTAAATAATCTAAAAGAGTGTCAGGATAGCAGTGAGACAGTGTACATTGGTTCAGAGACAGTAGTATTACACAGGTAAAAATGTCCCGTCTATTTTGTGGTTACGTTTGGCAGGCTTATTATACCTTTTTTTGCATTTGCACCCATTTTATCTGTACTTTATATTGAAGTAATTATATGTATATGCTGTCCTATAGGTGTGTATATTGGCAAGACTACATACATACGCCAGGGAGAGCAGTCTTTGGATGGATTTTACAGAGCCTGGCACCAAGTGGAATATTACAGGTATTTAAACGCTCTTATCACTGTATTATTTATGACACGAAACAAGCACAACTTAATAGTAATCTGTATTCTGAAAGTAGTGTGCATTTGTTTTGTTTTTTTTGTTCTTGTTTTATGTATCCAGTCAACTTAATCTTCTGTTTCATAATTACCACAGGTATATGAGATTCTTTCCTGATGGTCAGATTATTATGATGACTACCCCAGAAGAGCCTCAAACATTTGTACCTCGTTTAAGGTCAAAAAATGCAAGGTATGCTATTGTGTTGACTATCCCAGAAGGTCTCAATTGTAAGGACAAAAATCTAGATCATTTTCTTTTCAGTACATGAACTGCATTTACTTACAGGTGTGAGATCAGAGCTTGTTTTACAGTATGGTGAAGTAGTATATCTGCCACAATATTATTGTACTTGTATAGTGAAAATGATTGGTACAGTCAAATTGGTGTAAGTCTCTAAAAGCTTTGGAATGTGGAAAGTAGTTGTACCAAACCTATTTATTTTTAGTTTTTCTTTAATTGGGTCATTGTGTACATGTTTTATAATTATGTCATGGAATGGATGAGAGAGAGAGAGCCGCACACATGTGTTCAGAGCGCAGAGCAGGGAACACAGCGATAACCGCTTTCATTTCAATAGCCATGTTCCCCGAAGCTCGCTGTCAGATACAGCCCCACCCCCTGGTCCCGGGACTTTGATAGACAGATTCCCCGTCTAATCCCAGTGGTGGGCACAAGCAGGGCTCAAAATGTCAAGTCCTGAGCTACTAGCCAGGCCTCAAGGCGTACTCGCCACCAGTTGCCCCACCCAACCCCTACCATTTCCCGCCCCCTAATCTCTCCCCTAGACACACCCTCATAAATTATCTCATGAAATTACACTTAAATGTTTTATGCAGAATTAAGTTATAAAAATAAATATTAACAACAACTTTATTTGTGCCCAAAAATGCAGCCTGTCCATGTCTACCAATGCAGCCACGTGTCCCCAGTGCAGCCACGTGTCCCCATAGCAGCCATTGTACTCATAGCAGCCAGTGTCCCCATTGCAGCCTACCTGTGCTGGGTGAGAGGAGCCGGAGCCGCCGCCACCACCTGGTTGTTCAAAGTGCGAGGAACATAACAGCTTTCAATTCAATAGCTGTGTTCCCCGCCGCGAGCCCTCATATACAGCCCCTCCCCCCTTGTCTGGGAAACTGATAGACAGATCACTCGTCCAATCCTGGGATGGGTGATCTGTCTATCAAAGTGCCCGGACAAGGGGGAGGGGCTGTATATGACAGCGCGGCGGGGAACACAGCTATTGAATTGAAAGCTGTTATGTTCCCCGCGCTTTGAACAACCAGACAACGGCAGCTCCTCTCCTTGCTCGCCCCTCCTGCTCCCAGGCAGCCCACACAAATTTACTCGCAAAATGCGAGCAGGCGAGTGTAAATTTTGAGGGCGGCACATTGCTGCATTGGTGGGCGGCACATGGCTGCATTGGTGAACACGCAGCCTGCATTGGTGGGCACAGGCAGCCTGCATTGGTGGGTATGGATACAGTTGTTGTTAATATTTATTTTTATAACTTAATTCTGCATTTAAGTGTCATTTTATGAGGGTGTGCTTAGGGGTGGAATTAGGAGCTGGGTGGGGCAACTGGTAGTGAGTAACCCTTGAGGCCTGGCTAGTAGCTTAGAACTTGAAATTTTGAGCCCTGAATATAATATATATACCAGAACTTGTATAGTTTGCTGTCACTAGAGTCATCTATAGAGAACATACATGAAAGCATGCAGGTTTACAGAGAAAAGCTTTAGGACCTAATCACATTAGGTGCATTGGGACTGTGCTGGGCAGTCCCAATGCTAGACTGAGCAAAGGATCTTGTTACCCATCATGCCAGTTCACATCGCTGTGGTGTATGCTGAAAAAAATTCACAGGATGCAGTACTTTTCTCTTCCGTTCATGGACGGACACAGCATCTTATTCTTGACATTAGGGTATTAGCCTTCTATTAGGAGAGGACTAGGCAGAAAATCATGTTAAGTGTTAAACATACATCTAAACTGTACAGTACCGCCCTGGGGGCGGTCCCTCTATGTACAACCCCTCTCCCTGCATCATGCAGCCTCAGTTTTTTTCTGCCTAGCATAGGAGAATGACATGGCTCCCTTTGGGCCTGGGGATTTTTAAAGATTTTTCATGTTTTATTTTATTTTTTCTGCACTTTTGATCCTGAGATCTACTATCAACAGCCGACTGGGTGACAGGCTGGATCCTCGATCCTTGTAGTCCCCCCAGTTCGGCCATCGAGCGTGTGCCAGCCTTTTAGCTACCCGCTGGGCCGTCCACAACATGCCCCGTTGCTCCAGGGGTGGCCGGTGAGCTATATGCTCCAGGGCACACATATGACCGGGCTCTATGTCCGTGTCACAGTGTGCTGGGCCGACAGCCATGCCGTAACTGCGCGGACGTTGGTTCTGTCTGGGATGCCGTCAGCCGGTCGTCGCAGGACGGGTAAGTAGCAGTTCCTCTGCTCCGGCAGGGTGGTGTGGCTGGGCATTCCTGGGGAGGTCGATTAGGGGGTTCCCACCCTTCCTTTCCTCTCTCCCTGTCCTTTCCCCCTTTCCATGCTCTGTGGAGCTGGGCCTGCTGTACTGACCGGGGGTCCTCCGGGGGGGGTTCCATGTCCTGGCTGGGGGCTGTGCTCTCTGTGGGGGGTGCTTTGGTCGTTCCATAGGAGGGCCTCCGCGCTGAGGCCTAGCGTGTTCGCTTTTCCTCAGAAGTGCTCGGCAGCCATTTTGGCAGCGTCCGGCGCCATTTTTTTGTAGTACCGCATGCTTTGTATTGGGGCGGCTGGCGGCCATTTTCTTGTAGTCCCGGCTCGGCTTTTGCCTTTAGCGGTGAAAATGTCCCTCCTGAGTGGCGCGAACGGTGCAGAACACCTTAAGCACTGGAATACACCACGGCCATGCCTGTTAGGAGGCATATGCGGACAGCGGCGCTGGCAGCACCTGGATCATAGCGGTGAGTCCCCTGGGGTCCCTCACTCTGAGCAGCCAGGGGGGTGGATTTTGTTTTTGCTGTCTTGCCTAGTCCCTTTAGGTGTCAGGCAAATGCGGGTTGCATGGCGTCAGAAGCTGGCATTTTCTTTCCCTAATATTTTTGTGGTGGCAACCGGTGCCCTGTACCTGGGGTGCGTATGGATGCCTTGTCGGTGGTCCTGGAGTCCCTTTATTACCAGGGTAGAAGCGGTGTGCGGATGCAAGGGGGTAAAAACGCCCCCTTCCCCCACCATCTTCGGGGTAAAGTTCTGATTCAGACTTGGGCCTTGCTGTGGCAGATGTCCGCTGCTCTGACCTGTCAGAGGATGCAACCCAGGACCTTCGGACTGCACGGAACTGCGTTCTCGCTTGCTTCCGTGTCCAGGTTAGCGCTAGAATGCGCTCGTTGGAGCACTTATCACTGCGTGCGGGCTCCCCAATAAAATGGGGGTTACGGCGAGTGCATCTATTATGGTGTCAATCCCTTCTGGGTCCTACAAGCTGGCCCACAACGCTGGGAGGTTTTCCCTACAAGCTTATTGTATACGTTTACATGCTCAAAATGGGAACGGCCCCAGCGTTTCAATAAATCGCATGGCTGTCCGTTGTCCCTTTTGCAGTATGTTTCCTGATAAGGAACATCTCCCCCGATGGGGCCCCCTGGTATACAAGGCCCGGCCCTTGTTCAGGGTATGGGGGTCAGCATGGCGGCCACTGTTGGCCACGACCCTGGAGTCACTGATACGTCTTAAATGGACAAGATTTGCTGCACCGTGATTTGGATTGCAAATGGCTTCCCCGGTCTGCTTGATAGCGGACCAGGTGGTGCATGGCATTACATATGTCTGCAATGCGGTCTTAGATACAGCTTCCTGGCTGTCAAGTACCATCAGTATCTGCGGTGGGGCTACCGCAGATGCTTCTGGGTACAAGATGGAGTTTTTTCTTCTCTTCTCCACTAAAAAATAAATACATTATTTTGTCCTCCAACCTTCATCCCCTTCTGGCTTGCCGGGCTGCCTTGTTTGGGGCAGTGCAGGACCTGCTCACGCGCAGGGGATAGTACCTGTGCCGGTGCCGAACAGTTTTTTTTCAAGGAATTTACAATCTGTTTGTAGTTCCAGAGAAGGGAGATGTCGGTCTGGTCCTGGATCTCAAGACCCTCAACAGCTTTGTGATGGCACAAAGGTTCAGGATGGCAGTTTTGTTATTTTGTGGTCACTGCACTACATCCGGGGGATTTTTTTTTTTTTTGCTGCCTTCCTTGGACAGCCCCCAATTGCGTCAGGCATCAGAGTTTTCTGCGGTTTGCAGTCTGGGATGAGCACAGCTAAATGGTGGCTTTCCCCTTTTGGCCTGGTGTCGGCACAGGGGGTTTCTTCATGGTGCTCGCCCCGATCCTGGCCTTGCTGAGGAAGCGAAGGATCGCAATCATGGGCTTTTTGGTCAATCTCCGTCTGAGTGGAGATTCCGTCTCGGAATTCGGGGTGGATGTGGCGTTTGCCAGTCTGACTCTTCGGGAGTTTTTGGTTGGGTACTGAACCCCCAGAAGTCGGTGTTGGTGCCGACTTCATGCCTGGAATACCTGGGTTCGATCTGGACTCCTCAAAGGCGAGAGTTTTTTTTTTTTCTCCCTTCGCAAGTTGCAGTCTCTTCAGGCTGCGGTACAGCGGGGGGCATCACACTGGTGGTGGTCACTGCGCTTTTACATGCATATCCTGTTTTTTTCCGGTAGCCACCTTCGAGGTGGTGCTGTGTGTTTTAATTCCACTCTCAAGTCTTGCAGAACGGAGATCCTGTCGACATGGAACGCGGCTCCATTGTCCTTGGATTGTCAAAGCCGGGTAAGCCGGCTAGTCTGGGATCCCTGATCCGGTGGCCGAGGTCTGCAGCCTTTCAGTCCGGGAAGTCGTTGCCTTTTTTGTTGGACGACACAGGGTCGCTGGACGCAGGAAGAACCCCACCTGCCGATCGGGGTGCTTCTTTGAGCGTTCAGGCGGTGCCCCTCCACTTGGTCACGGAGGCTGCGTTACCGTCCAGTCAGGATCCGTTTGGACAATGCTACGGCAGAGGCATATGTCACCCATCGAGGGGGAATAAGTCACTTGGCTGCTGCAAGCTGCCGCTCACGTCCTGCGAGAGCGGGGCAAGGTTGTGCTGGCCCTATCACCCGCATACAGTCTGGGCGTAGAGCTCTAGCAGGCGGACTCCCTGAGTCGGCAGTTGCTGGGCCATGGACTATGGTCTCTACACCCGGAGGTGTTTCGACTCCTCTACTGGAAATGGGGATCCCCTGATTGGATCGAAAAGCCAGGAGATCCCCATCAGAAGGTTTTGAGGTTGTGGCCAGGATCAAAGGTTCCTGGGAGGACACGTCAGACACGTTTTTTGTAGTCCTGTGGGGACAGTCTCGGCTATGTATGACTTCCTCCTGAAAATACTTTCTTGTCTGCTCAGAGTAGTGGCCGAGGGCATCCGAGTACTCTTCTTGCCCCAGTTTGTTTCCCGCGTCCCTGGTATGCCGCTTGGTGCGACTGGTGGCGGATGTTCTTTAGCGGTTGCCTATGCGATAGGACCTTTTATCGCAAGGTCATACATTTCATCCTGCTTGCAGTTGATGGCCTTCACGACAGGGCTGTTGTCAGTCGGATACTAAGTGACCATTGCCCGTCATTTAGGTGCTTCCACCGTGCTGAGGGCACGGAAGTTATCTTTCGGATGAATTCTCGTCACACTTGAAGGGCCTACTTCTCTAGGTGTGGAGATGGAGTGGCGTTTACGTACATATTCGGCTACCAGGATCCTGCTGTTTTTTACAGCGTGGAGTGGTTGAAAGACTTGCTTTTCGCTCCATTGAGGGGCGGATGTTAGCCTTGGCTGGGTTCTTCTGCGACCCTTGGCGACTCATTCACTGGTGGGTACGTTGTCCAAGGGGTTCCACGTGTGCCCCTCCGGTTCAATCACTGCTGCCTTGTGGATTGAATCTGGTACCCTGGGTGTTTACAGAAGTGCTGGTGGCACTCTCTTGGTAAGTAGCTTTCGGGTGGATGTTGCCTCTACCAGGGGGTCTTTGAGTGGCGGCCTTGTCTTGCAAGTCTCCCTACTTACTCTTCCTAAAGGATCAGGCGGTGCTGCGTTCGCAGCTTTTGTCTCTACCTGAGGTTTGTTTCGGCCTTTTTATCAAAATGTGGACATTGTGTTTCATCCTTGTGTCCTCGGCCGTTGCATTCCAAGAGGTTGCTTGCTTTCCTTGGACTTGGTACAAGCTCTACAGGTGTATCTGTCTGCTACGACTCCGTTTTCAGAGGTCGGACTCACTGTTTGTGTCAGTGACTGGCCCATAGGAAGGCCTGGCGGTCTCGTCGGCCACCGTGTCTCGGTGGATCAGACAGATTGTAATCGGGCTATGCCCTTAAAGGGCGGGCGCCTCCCTTTCCTGTCATGGCGCATTCACCCACGGCAATAGGTGCCTCCTGGGTTTTCCGACATCACGCGTCGGTCTCACAGGTGTGTACTGTGGCGTCCTGGTCATCCATTCACACTTTCACTTAGTTTTACTAGGTTGACCAGCATGCGTCTGCGGATGCCTGCTTCGGCCGCAAGGGTTTGCAGGCGGTTGTTTTTAAGGTTGCAACTTCTCGGTTGAGGAGCTCTGTTTGTTTGGGGTGATGTTGGTTTATTTGCTGTTCCCACCCCTCTATTTTGACACTGCATGGGGACGTCCCTAATGTCTAGAATAAGATGCTGTGTCCGTCCATGAACGGAAGAGAAAATGGGATTTTTGTACTCACCGTAAAATCCTTTTCTCTGAGTTCATGGACGGACACAGCACCCACCCCTCCTTTTATGTGTTTGTACTGCTTTATGACGAACTGAGGCTGCATGATGGAGGGAGAGGGGTTGTATCTAGAGGGACCACCCCCAGGGCGGTACTGTACAGTTTAGATGTATGTTTAACACTTAACATGCTTTTCTGCCTAGTTCTCTCCTAATAGAATGCTAATACCCTAATGTCAAGAATAAGATGCTGTGTCCGTCCATGAACTCAGAGAAAAGGATTTTACGGTGAGTACTAAAATCCCATTTTTTTTTCCAGCACATCATGGTTAACTGGAATGCACTGCATTGCAGCTGATGTAATTTAACAAAATGTCACTTTGTGACATTTAATAAAAGTTTGCAAAAAAAATGGCTTGGTGCATCATGATCTGCGCAACGGCACTGTTCCTTCCAGTGCACACAAGCAGCCATGCTTACAGCGAAGCTGCTCTTGTAACGAGCTTCAGACCCAGACAAAAAATATCATCTATCTGATAAAAACCCAAAGGCCCTCTAAATTATCTATAATTTTCTAATCGGCGAAGTTCATTATTTGATCTCTGTTGGACTTCAACTTGTAGACCGATATTATGTGATGTGCTGCCTCTGTCCCACAGATTCAGTGTAAAGGATTTTACATAGTGGGGTTGGTACGCTCAAACTTTCTCAGGGTGAAAAATTCCTGACTTCATCCTTAGTATGTATCACCATGTTAATTCTTTGCATTAATTCTCAAACTAATTTTTAAATGTAAAGCACTTTCTAATTTTACGAAGTCATGTCCAGCAATGTGTTTTCATAGGCATGTTGCTAGGTTTTCCTTTAGATGAAAAAAAGCTAACAATGCTGAAGGACTTGGGATGCTAGGCATTAATCGGTGGAACTCTAGTGCATCCCCTGAAATTTGTCAATCTTCAAGTGCAAAAGAGATAAAATTACAGTTTTCGAAAAGAGGTAAATTTACCAGAAACGACAAACACATGAAAAGGGTCTCTCATTTTTAACCCACTGAGAGCATGCTGCATTTTTCCACATCACAAATTTTTCATGAGCACTTGAAGATGCATCATCCTTATTTCTCCAGGAGGCTGCTCTGTCAGGGAATTCCTTTGAGTGCTGGCTGTTCTTTACATTCTGTTAAGTGATATTCAAGAGGGCCCTGTCAAGCATTTTTAATATAACTAAATATTTTACTCGATAATGACTCAAGGCAAAAATGATATTATCAGGATCTCTGTTCTTTGCTTTGTACAGTATATTTGCCCTACCTTACTCCTAGCTGCAAGCACCTTTTTAAATCATATTATTGGTACCTCCCATTTTGATTGGCGACTATAAAAAAAATGAGCTCTGAATTTCTGATCTTTCTTTTAGTCCCCTCTTCTTCCCCCTTTTTTTTTTTTTAAATGTAATTTTCTTTTTTTTTTTTAAGGGCTCTTTCACACCTAATGCAGTGGGGTGCATTTTGAATTGCATAGCCCAAATCCAAGGTAATTTTATAGGCACAGTTCACATCATTGCAGTGCAGTTGACTGCAGTTAAAAAAAAAACTGGATCATGCTGCATTTTTCCCTACCACAAATGCAGGGAACGCGCTACAAAAATGTGCTTTAAACCAAGAAAGCAAAGCCCAAAAAACGTATAGAAAAATGCAGTGCTATGCGCAGCATAACATGTATTCAAATGCGCTTTAAATGCATATAAACATTCAGTCAAAAACACACAGTTCTGTGCAGTTTCTGTTGTGAATGTGCCCTAAGGTTTATAGGATCTAGTTATCAGTAATTGTAAGGTGTATGCCCTGCCAACAGCGCCGCTACTGTTTTTCAGTAAAAACAATGTACACACAGAAAACAATACTTGTGGTTATTTATTTTGAAATATTTGCTGTTCCTTAGGATTGATGCTATGCTGCTTGGCCATTATCGTCTGACTCAAGATACAGATAATCAAACCAAAGTTTTTGCAGTTGTAACCACCAAGAAGGAAGAGGTATGTGTTGCTGGTAAAATTTCTCATATACTGACAATCCTAAAAGCACATGTGACTTAATTTCATCTGCAAAGATTTAGCACATGGTATATCTATAGCACTACTGTTCCAGAGCATTATGGGTTTTCTAAAAAGAATATAGCAGAATATGTACTTTCAGACTGTCTCACTAAGTCTGTACAATTTAGGAAAGTAGGGGGTGAATCCCTTTTCTGCGTCATTCAGGTGTGCATGCAATTTGAGCTTTTGAGCTCTATTAACAGCAGACTTTTTCAGAAAAGCTAATTAAATTTAACCCCATATAAAACTTTATTTCATATTTCTACTGGCACCAGAGGGACAAAGGTGAGAAAAAATCTCCCCCAATAGGGGTCACAGATAGAAATCATTAATATGGTTGGTCAATGTGACATGCAAACATTTACATGACTACATTTTTTTTAGGCCTAATCATGAAATGTAAATAATGTATAAATAAAACACTATAAACATGAAAACTAGTTATTTACTATGGGTTGCACATTTTCTGTAAATTATACTTGTTTGTGTCACATTTGTTAGAACCCTTTTAATGTATTACTGTAATGCAGTCATGCTACATTGACTATGCAATAATAAATATGTCTCTCTCTACTTTTTATTACCTGTAGCAAAGGTTAAAAAATTTACTGGCAGCACATGGGAGGCTCGCATTTAAAAGAGTTGTACATGCAGAAGGTTTTTGTTATCTTAATGCATTTAAGATAAGCCTTCTGTGTGTAGCAGCCTCCCCAGCCCCCCTAATACTTACCTGAGCCCCAGTGATGTCCACGAATCCCTTGGCAGTCCGGGACTCTCCCTCCTGATTGGCTGAGAAACAGCAGTGGTGCCATTGGCTGTCAATCAGTCATTTAGCCATTAAGGAGAGAGAGGGGGTGGGCCCAAACGGCAGCTCCATGTCTGAATGGACACACGGAGCTGCAGCTTGTCTCGGGTGCCCCCATAGCTAGCTGCCCTATGCAAATCCACTGCACAGGGCAGGTGAGTATAGCATTTTTTTTTTTTTTTTTAAACAAGACTTTACAATCACTTTACCACTTAAGACCCGGACCTTTATGCAGGTAAAGGACCTGGCCAGTTTTTGCGATTCTGCACTGCGTCGCTTTAACTGACAATTGTGCGGTCGTGCGATGTGGCTTCCAAACAAAATTGGCGTCCTTTTTTTCCCACAAATGGAGCTTTCTTTTGGTGGTATTTGATCACCTCTGCGGTTTTTAATTCTTGCGCTATAAACAAAAATAGAGCAACAATTTTGAAAAAAATTCAATATTTTGTACTTTTTGCTACAATAAATATCCCCCAAAAAGATATAAAAAAAACAATTTTTTTCCTCAGTTTAGCCGATACAAATTCTTCTACCTATTTTTGGTAAAAAAAATCACAATAAGCGTTTATCGATTTGGTTTGCGCAAAATTTATAGCGTTTATAAAATAGGAGATAGTTTTATTGCATTCTTATAAAAAAAATGTTTTACTACTAATGGCGGCGATCAGCGATTTTTTTTTTTTTCGTGACTGCGACATTATGGCAGACACATCGGACAATTTTGACACATTTTTGGGACCATTGTCATTTTCACCTCAAAAAATGCTATAAAAATGCATTGTTTACTGTGAAAATGACAATTGCAGTTTGGGAGTTAACCACTAGGTGGCGCTGTAGGGGTTATGTGTGACCTCATATGTTTTTCTAACTGTAGGGGGGCGGGGCTGGACTTGTGACGTCATTGATCGTGTTTCCCTATATTAGGGAACACACGATCAATGAAGCTGCCACTGTGAAGAACGGGGAAGCTGTGTTTACACACAGCTCTCCCCGTTCTTCAGCTCCGGGGACCGATGGTGGGCCTCCGGCGGCGATCGGGTCCGCAGGTGCTGTGGTCACGGAGCCACGGCTGGGCACTTAAAGAGGATGTACAGGTACGTGCTTGTGCCCAGCCGTGCCATTCTGCCGACGTATACCTGCAGGAGGTGGTCCTTAAGTGGTTAAGGAGCGACAGCAATGTTGATTAGACCAGTGTTCACTGGGCATATGAGACCACGTGTGTGTGTGTGTGTGCGCCACAGTCCAACATTCCTATGCGTGTGGCAGCACATGTTGTGTTTTTTGTTTTGTTTTTAACCTTGCTGCAGCACTTGATAAAAAAATAATCCTTTATTACTGTATATGTGGCCTTTATTATGGTAATAAATTAAGGAGATTAAATTTAGCTTTGAAGTATAACGATAGGCAACACTTTTTTTTTTTTTTTCTATTCATCTTGGATAGAGTAAAGGAGGATTATGTGTGTGTGTGTGTGTGTGTGTGTGTGTGTGTGTGTTTTTTTACCCTCTGGATCCCATTGGGAGTTTACCTTCACTTCCTGTCCCATTGCCAAAACAGGAAGTGAGAGGAAATTCCTGCAAATTAGGGGAATCCCTTGGAACCCCCAGGTCACCAGAACTAGTGTCCCCCATTTGAAGATTTCTCCTCTATTACATTTCTAATCTAATAGGTGCTCTAAACCCTCTCCACTCTCTCTATCCAAAATTTTTAAAAAATTGATGTCAAGGAATTTGACAGTACAATACAGATCAGGACAAGTTCAAATCAGCCCTAAAAAAAAAAAGAACATTGTCTAGATTGACAGAGGACACTAATAGGCGTACTGAGTATAACCATCAGTGCAAAACAAACTGATGTCACATGAAAGTGGAGCGTGTCACAAAAACATAGGCTGCAAAATGTATTAGCAAGAAGTCAAATTCCAGGGAGTTTTATTCAAAATGTAAAAAGCAAAATATTTTGTACAGTAGCCCAAAAGTGGTGCATGGTGCACAAAAGTAGTAGTAAAAGAGTCTGGTGTCCAGATCTTCCAATATTAGAGATAATAGAATTATGAGCTGATGTATGGTTACAAGCATATACATGCATGCCTTTTCCTTTCACACCTATCCTTTATACAGAAACCTACAGAGTACCAAAAATATCGTTACTTCCGCCATGCCCCAGTGCAGGAAACTGACCACAGCTTTCATGTGGGGCTTCAGCTGTGCTCGAGTGGTCGTCACAAATTTAACAAGCTGGTTTGGATTCATCATTCTTGTCATATTAATTACAAGTAAGTTTTGGAATGTGGTGAGTGTGAGCACTTGCCACAAAACTTCAGTGGAAGTGTATTGTCTGTTCTAAAGGTCAAATATTGTTACTTTTTGCTACAGAATGCCTTAAAATACCTTTCTTGTAGATTTCTATCCTAACCTTGCCGTGTTCTCTACTAGAATAATAGCCATACCCATCAAAACAACCTTTTTTAAATCGATTTCTAGAGCAGGAGAGGGGGTATGTTAAGCCAGGTCTGTTAAGGATCATTCAAACCACTAAAATGTGTGTGCACTGGCAGAAGCGGCTCTAGGCTTTGTGAGGCCTTAGGCAAAACTTGACATGGGGCCCCACTCACACCCAATGATGGGAAAAATAATTCAAGGACAAGAGCCTCTTTCCCACAACCCTGGCCAGTGGTTGTGGGGGGCAGGGGGCTCATCGGAAACTGGAAGCCCCCTTTTACAAGGCGGCCCCCAGATCCTGCTCTTTAATAACTAAGGGGCAGGGGCCACCCAGTTATGTCACCTGGTGAAAACGCCCCCTTGTGATGTCATTTACTGAAGGCATGCTGGGTCATTGACGTCACAAGGGGTGGTGTCACCGATATTCACTTGTTAGGGACGCTGGCGGCCCCACTCCTGAGTCAGGGCTATTAACGTTGCCTGAGCACAGCAGTGTTAAGGTCCCCTGTCCCTCAAAACTGGGGTAATGCATTGGATTAATTAGGCAGGAGCGAGATCCCTGTGAGTGCGAGGCCTTAGGCGACCGCCTAATTAAAGAGGCGCCTATGCGCACTGGTGTACGCTTCAGAGCATTGTTAGTATTATTATTTTTTTTTACTTTATTGACGTGTCACAAACTGACACTTCATTAAAGTGATGTTAAACAGAGAAGTGTTTGTTGAAATTCATTCACGTAAATAATATCTATCATGCCACAGTATTATTATTTTTTTAATCCTCCAAGTACCTTATTCCTTCAGCACTGTCGTGTGGTCCAGTGAACTTTCTCTGTTGTTTGGCATCTGCAGGGAAAGATCTTTGGGAGGGGCTTCTATTAATGTTCTAAAGCATGCTCTCCACAGTGTCAGTCGGAGTCTGGCCAGCCCTGAATGGCGCTGTGCTAGTCGCATAACTAAAAAAAAAAAAGCAATTAAATGCAATTATAAATATCAAATAACTGTTTGACCGCTCCCTATAAATCTTTATTAAACTTCAGATGTGTACGTGTGAGTCAAAGATGATTGACACTAGCTTTCATTTTGTTCAGACAGCATCTGCATTTTCCTTCTTTTTTTTTTTTTTACTTTACAGGTATTTTTCAATTTATATTTGATATATTTAATATTAATCTATAAAAAAAACTAAGCTTTTGTGAGTTGATGCAATCAATAAGCATGCTATATCCCACCCCCATAGTGTTGAGCAATAAAAAGGACATGGAGGAGGAAGGGGAGTGTAATTTACCACTGTATATAAGCTCACATGTGTGACTCTATAGTCATGTGGGCTGCACAAATAAGAAAAAGTAGGAAATGAAGAGCTTAGGAAATCTGAAATTGGAGCATGCTTCATCAAGGACTACACAATCTCAGGCTGCAACGGGGACACAGAGAGAAGATGGAAGGGACAGCTGAAAGCTGGATCAACCAGGTATACATGTGATACTTGAAAAGTTAGAATATCGTGCAAAAGTTCATTTATTTCACTAATGCAACTTAAAAGGTGAAACTAATATATGAGATAGACTCATTACATGCAAAGCAAGATAGTTCAAGCCATAATCATCACAATTGTGACAAATCACGGCTTGAACTATCTTGCTTTGCATGTAATGAGTCTCTCTCATATATTAGTTTCACCTTTTAAGTTGCATTAGTGAAATAAATGAACTTTTGTACAATATTCACATTTTTCGAGTATCACCTGTATTTCACTCTACACAAAATGAATGCTTTTGTGGCATTGTGCGCATGCACACTCTGTTATATAGCATGTAATGAGAGCTGTGGTTTTTTTTAATGCCTGGGTTTATTGGCACTTCAATGCATGTGCACTGTGGTGCAGCCATTATTAAAGCCTGTGCAATGCATTACATTGTTGTGCAGCGAGTTGCTCTACTTTCAATTGTAGACACAATGCATTTGTATGCAGCACATTGCACTTGAATGCAGTGTTGTGGTGTAAACAGGGCTCATGGGAAAATAAATGATTTGTGTGTGCCTTTTGAGTTGATTGCTGAATGCGAGAGAGTCTCATTCTGGTGCTGTTCATTAATATTTAGACACCCTGCACAACTGACTCTTCATATCTGCATATCAAAGTGTCATTAAACACAGACTTTTAAACTTTTATTACATGCTATTTTTTAGAGAGTGCATATTCACAAAGCCACCAAAGCATTTGTTTTGTGTAAAGTGACATATACCTGGGTGTTTCCCCTCCAGATGTTCCTCTCATCTTCTCTGTGTTCCCGCTGCAGGTTAATATTGTTTGGATCAGCTGGTGTCCTCTATGGAGCATGCTCAATTTCAGTTTACTTCTAAGCTCTTCATTTCCTCCTCCCTTTTTCTTTTCCTCCTTTTTTTCTTATCTGTGCAGCCCACATGACTATAGTCACACATGTGGACGTATACATAGTGGTAAATGACACTCCCCATGTTCTCCTATTGCTAAACACTATGGGGGCAGGATATAAAATGATGATTGATTTACATTCACTCAAACGCTTAGTTTTAAAATAAATCTGTATTAAATATATCAAATGTAATTGCTAATACATGTAAAGTAGAAAAAAAAAAAGCTTTGGATACAGATGCCAATGTTAATCATCTTTCACTTTGCCTACACCATACAGTGGATATAAAAGTCTGCACACCCCTGTTAATGTCCGGTTTCTGTGATGTAAAAAAAAGAGACAAAGATAAATCATTTCATAACTTTTTCCACCTTTAATGTGACCTATAAATTGTACAATTCAGTTGAACAACAAACTGAAATCTCTTAGTTGTAGGGAAGTAAAACTAAAATGAATACAGTGGCATGATGCAAATGATTTTATGTGAATGAATTATGGCAATAAGCCCTGGTTCAAATTCCATGGCAAATCGGTAGCGATTGCCGGCAATGGCACCGATCGATGCCCCACTGATTACCAAAGTAGTTTCTGTACTACTTTTGGTGACTTCAGGTTGTGAAATCGCTTCCGAAATCAGGAATGAAATTGTGCGAGTTTGGCTGAACTCGCACAATTTCATTCCCACTGTCCGTGTGAACCTAGGCTTAAAATGGTTGTAAATGTAAAAGATTTTTTACCTTAAAGCATTCTCTGCATTAAAACATTCAGCTGCCCCCCCCCCCCCTAAATACTCCCCTTATACCGATCTTAGTCCAGCACAGTGCATGTCACAGTGCTCTTCTCCCTTCTCTCACAGGCTTGGCTGAAAGCAGGAGCCAGTGGTTCCTGCTGCTCCCATTTAAAACGTGTGAACAAAGAGCGGGGGGTTGGGGCGGAGCTGGGCTGTGTGTCTGTGCAGATGCAAACAGCCTGGCTCAGGAGCGAGCCTGCACGAGTCGCTTCCTATGGGGGCACTTGGCAAGGGGGAGGAACCAAAATCACCGCCTGGGGACACAAAAGGGGGCTGCTTTGTGCAAAACCATTGCATAGAGAAGGTATGTTGTGTTAATGATAAAAAAAATGTAAGGTTTGCAATAGCTTTAACACTTCTCTGTTTGTTTAGTATCATTTAAAATATTTTTTTTTTGTGCATAGACTCTGAAGTAAATACATTATATTCTGCAGTTCCTTTGTGAGAAGGGAAAACAAGAGAATGCTGAAGATAGAGCAAACGCCTAAGGCCAGCCCTAGACTGTTTGAATCTCAGGCGGTTCAGCAGAAACCAGACACATTTTAAACCATGTATATAGGCAGCCTGAATGTATCAAGTTGCTCAATCAACTTGGGTGCAACCAGCCTGCAGGAATTTACATACGATTATTGGTAGCGGCTATACCAGCTGCTAGTGACAATCACTGTGTTCTACCAGTGGGGACAGCTTCCTCCTTTCACAACCCCCCGTCCCCGTCAGGAGGAATACAATGGCTTGGCGGTAGGAATTCCTCTGTCAACAATGTTTGTGTTGATGGGGAAATCAAGTGAATTTCATTCCTGCAACATGTGACTACAGGAAAGAAATTGGCTCCATGTATGGCCTGCCTAACATATAGATTTGGATCTTCTTTTTTCTATCTATCTATCTATCTATCTATGTATCTATCTATCTACCGTATTTATCGGCGTATAACGCGCACCGGCGTATAACGCGCACCCTAATTTTAGGAGGGAAGTTTTAGGAAAAAAAGCACATTACATATAGATCACATCCCAGCACATTACATATAGATCACATCCCAGCACATTACATATAGATCACATCCCAGCACTTAGATCACATCCCAGCACATTACATATAGCCCCCAATCCTGTGGGAAAAAAAGATTTTTTGTTGTTTTGTACTTACAGTTTTGATGTCTTGCGCGGCGTCCATCTGCGGCCTCGTCGGGTCCGGCGTCCTTCTGCGGCCTCGTCGGGTGTCCTCTTCGGCGGGTCGGGCGTCCATCTTCGGCGGGTCGGGCGTCCATCTTCGGCGGGTCGGGCGTCCATCTTCGGCGGGTCCGGTGTCCATCTTCGGCGGGTCCGGTGTCCATCTTCGGCGGGTCCGGCGTCCTTCGGCGGCGTCCTCCCGCTCGTTTCCCGCCACGACTTTGAATACTGCGCCCGCATATAGCGAGCGCAGTACACTCGTGAATCTTCGGGCAGGCTCGGGCGCCTCTCGCACTGACGTCCTGTACGCTCAGGACGTCAGTACGAGAGGCGCCGAGACTGGCCGAAGATTCACGAGTGTACTGCGCTCGCTATATGCGGGCGCAGTATTCAAACTCATGGCAGGAAAGCGGGTATCGGCGTATACTGCGCACCCACGATTTTGCCCTGATTTTCAGGGCAAAATAGTGCGCGGTATACGCCGATAAATACGGTATCTATCTATCTATCTATCTATCTATTTATCTTCAGTAAGTATTGCCTGTATGATGGCTTCAAATGTATGAAATAGCAGGGATTGTGTGAATTTAGGGAAAGCAGCTACAAATTATAAATTCTTTGTGCAGTATAAATTTACAGAGTTGCATACTGTCATCTTAGTATGTTCATGTTATTTTATTGTCCGTTTTCTGGTTTCAATTGCGTTTCTCTTACAGATCCACTGGAGAGACGTCGGTTACATCATTTGACATGAATAAGATGTACACCCCACTGATGTTTTCCCGTGTGAAGAGTTACACTTCTGTATCAGAGAGACCCCTCTAAAGTTTCTCTTTCATTTCTGCATGATTTTCAAGGATAATTAGAAAACAATGATGCTTTTGGCATACATTTATCTGTGGTTTCTGCTGCAAACTGTGGGTGCTTTTAAGAGATGATTTTATTTTGGGGCATGTAGGGGTAGAATTGTTTTCTAAAACTTGAAATCTTATTTTCAAGCATTGTGCTTTTTGCGGAAATGTTTTGATAATTCTATTCAGCATAAGTCTTTCTCTGCTCTTTTCTTCCAGTTTGTTATTACTGTTTTCTGTTGTTACACAAACTGCCCCATGGCTATATAACTGAATGTTGTATTATTCAAGACCTTCACCTTCTGAAAGCGGTACATGATATATGCAAGATATCAGTCTGGTTGTGTCTCCACACTCTAAGATACAATATTCATAGATGTTTCTAGAGAGACCAGGGGAAAAGGAAGAATGCATTGTTTTTACATTTGCCTCCATCAAAAACAATGGCACATTAGACGATAGCGCCACTCAAAACAGTTGATTCGTTTGCAGGGCGATTAGGACACTTGGAAGTGTCGTGTCACTTTTTACTAGTAGCAAGCACCACCTCAACACATCACTACACTTCTTCATTGGATCTGCTTCCCTTGCTTGCTCGTACTGCATTGCTTTCAGTCTTGCAGATTGCCCTTTTGACATTTGGGCATTCAGAATGAATTAAAGGCAGGATGAACTGAAAGAGCCGCAAGTTGACAAAGAAACTTCATACTGGTGGATTTTTCTGTTAGATTCATAGTATAGCTTCATGAGCCAAATGCTGTAATTGTCCTCCGCCTAAAGCTGAAGTTCCCATGCTTATGGGGTTCTCAATGCAAACTTATTTCCCACATAATGAGATTACATTCAATGCTTGATCTACATAGAGCTAGTGGGTTGTAAAGGACAGTCTGGGGTTGATGCAAATCCCTGATCCCTAGCAAACATGCTAAGAAGTTACCTGTATTTTACTATAAATGAGAACTGTGTGCAATATTTCAATTGTTTTTAAAAAGGGAACCATTGGCAAAACAACCCTGGATTGTTATAAACTTACAGGAATGAGGAATGTACTTTGCCATGGAACCCGTTATAAAAAGCCTTGTGTTTTATGTATCTTTGTTACTTTTTTTTCTCCAATTAAAATAAAACTGAGTTCTGGAAAGAGGCTAAAAGTAAATACACTGAATGATTTGTTAACTCTTCATGGGTATTGTCATTTTTGTTTTAGTATCACGATTATCAGTTAAGGTAAAATAATTATTTTTGCAGCTGTACATGGCAACCTATCAACTTCTGCTTTATTTTCAAAGCTGATTGGCTACTGTTCACAGCTACTCCAGGTCTCGTAACCTCCCCCCTTCATATGTCTCCTCTGTAATAAGATTATTTTCTACTTGACGGCTAGTTTGTGCATGTGCAATTCAGTGTACAATCTCTGCATACAGTGGGTGCTTGGTCGATGCATTTCTCTTGCTCGTGCATGGGAATTACATAATTCTATTCTGTGGAATTAAAATGGCCGAAGATGCCAAATCCAGAAGGGACCTGCCAAAGCTATCAGCATTTGAGATGAATGAGATTGCAAAAGTCACATCATTGGAGGAGGGGCTTTGGTAGGCAGGTATGCCATAATGTACAAGTAGCATGCTTGCACATAATCGCAAGTCACCCACCAAAATGCAGACTTTAATTACACTTTAAGAAAACTGGACACAGTGGAGGGTTTAGTAACACTGGAGAATGCAATCAGCTTCCAGGTTTTATTGTCAAAGCTTGAAGTAACAGGCCCCTTTCACACTTGTGCGACCTGAAAGTCGCGCGGTTTTGCCACGTTTTTGACCGCGACTTGAAGCCATGCCTGTGTAATTTTGAGGTTTTGCACCGAGCAGCCCCGTTCCTCTTCTTCCCAGGTCCCCCGCTGGGGCTCTAGGCCCGTCTCTCCTGCTTAGTACAGGTTCCCTCCTGAGCCACTGCTTTGTGTATTTACTCAGAGCATGGTTCAACCCCCACTCTCCTCATTTGCTCACTGACTGTGATAGACAGTAATGGGAACCAATGGCTACCACTGCTGCTTCAGCCAAAAAGGAGGGAGAGGGCCAAAGCTTTGGTGGACACATCGCTGAGATGGGGCTCAGATTAGTTTTATAGAATTCATGAAGGTAAAAAAAGACTTGAGCCTTTACAACCACTTTAATTGAACAAGCTGAACTTTGAAACTGGCTACCATACACAGTTACACTAGATTCTGAGTGCTTTAGTTTCAGTAAATCTCCCCTGCTGAGGCATGATGCCAGACTTAATGAAAAATGGATTTGGATTTTACCTTTACTTGAATCTGCCAACTCACTTAATTTGCATTATGCTTGACACAAGCATGTTTTCTAGATGGTCACACAAAAACACTTTTTTTTTTTTGTGCTTGCATAAAAGGTAATATCTGACTTTTTTAAAGTTTTTTTTTTTTTTTTTTACATTTTTTTTTTTAATTATTATTTAATTTTACTTTGTTTTAAAATGTTTACACTTTTTAAAAAAACGTTTTTTTTGATCACTTTTAATTCTATTACAAGAAATGTAAACATCCCTTGTAATAGGAATTGTTCGTTACAGGTCCTCTTTATGGAGAGAGGCGGGGTCAATAAGACCCCACATCTCTCCTCCAGGCTGGAAAGCATGAGATCGAAAAAAAAAAAATTCACAATATCATGCTTACCAGCTGCGATTGCGGCTTTGTTTACAATCGTGGCCCGGACGTGACGTCATAACGTCATGCCATAGAGATGACTGGTGACCATCTGGTCGCCGGAAATCACTATGGTCATTATCCGGCGGCAGCCGATTCTTTCTCCGAGGGTCATAGAGATGACTGGTGACCATCTGGTCGCCGGAAATCACTATGGTCATTATCCGGCGGCAGCCGATTCTTTCTCCGGGTCCCAGATGGCACGGTAGAAGCCCGGAGAAGCATCGGATGGTGGCAGGAGGGAGCGATGTCCCCTCCTGTCCCCTCCCGTCACCTGTAAGAAAGATCAACTGGCGAGAACTGGCACTATGATCATTCTTATGGCGCACAGAATTGCCGGCTGAAAAAGAGGATATCTGAATTATTCTGTAGCTGCAGGCATCATTCACATATCCCCCACTGAAAATCAAGGACGTCATATGATGCCCTTCGGCTGGAAGTGGTTAAAGAACCTTTTCTTGTGCTACGCAAGAGTAAGGTTTTCTGGAAAAACTGCTTCTCTTCCCAAGGTGGTTTCTCCCTTCCACCTTTAATTGGGACATTATCCTAACAAATCTCTCTCCTGCCCCGAAAAAAAAAAAAGGCCATGACTTCATGTTCCACCACCACCAACTTATTTTGCAAGCCAATCTCTAGGTTCACATTTCTGCACTTCGTGTGGGCCACATTTGCGTGGGTACAGGAGCCCATTCAAATGAATGGGCTGCTGTGCCTTCATTTCTGCAAAAAAAAGTGCATGCACCTTTTCAAAAAATGCAGCTGCAGGGAAATCAAATGGTTCCTGCAAATGCACTGCATTTTTTCTGCATCAAGTATCTTTTTTTTGGATTTGCAAGGCTGCCTTCTGGCCCTCTGTTCACACATTTGTTCAGTTCTACCAGGGGGATATTCAGGCCTCAACTAATACCAGCTTCAGTTGTAAGGTTTTTCAGGCAACTCGGTTAACCTGTTGGGTATGTTAGCCTTTCATTTGCTGTGTTACCTACCTAGTTGGGCTGGGGACGGGAGAGTTTACACTTGGCTGTCCTTACAGCTCGTTTGCCAATCTCCTGAAGGCAGCAGCATAGCCATATGCACCTGAATACGCATTTGGTTTCCTGGAATGTACATTAAGAAAAATATTTAGGGGAAGTTGGAAATCCTTTTTTTTTTTATTTTAGAAAATAGGTGCGCTAATCTGATACCAAAACAATGGTAATAGCGATAATCAAAAAATCTATGAATTTTAGCTTAACCACACATGAATAAACTATTGGTCATTATGATATATATATATATATATATATATATATATATATATATATATATATATATATATATATATATATATATATATATATATATAATGTGAAAAAAGGAAAATAATCTTTCAATAAAAATGTGTCCATACATAGGTCCAAAGAGACTTCTAAAAAGAGTCAAAATTGACAACACCCAATCCAGTGAATGGAAAAAAACCTGTGATGAATTATTATTCCTAATGCAATCCAGATAAAAATGGTGTTCTGCTATATCCCTTCGCAACAAACACTCGCCTCTTACCAGAAATGGTGCATCTCAGGTAATAGAGATCATCTGCGCTTGTTTAACCACTAGAGGACCAGCCGCCGCAGTTATACTGCAGAAAGTTGGCTCTCCTGGGCAAATCGCCGTAGCAATACGTTGGGCGATTTAAGACCACTAGGGGGCACTCGCGTGCCGCTGGAGCCGATACGCGTGCCCAGCGGCCACAATACCTGCTGGGCACCCATGATCGCTCCGTCAATGTAAACAGACAGATCTCCGTTCTGTCAGGTGAGAGGAGACGGCTCTATTGTTCATACCAAGTCTCCTCCTCCAGGCAGTCCCACCCCCCCACAGTTGGAATCACTCCCTAGGACACATTTAACCCCTTGATCGCCCCCTAGTATAACCCCTTTCCAGCCAATGACATTTATACAGTAATCAGTGGCTATTTTTAGCACTGATTGCTGTAAAATGTAAATGGCCCCAGAAAAGTGTCCGATCTGTCTGCTGCAATAAAGTCCCAATAAAAATCAGATCACCGCCATTACTGTAAAAAAAAAGCAATCAATATACGCTTATTGTGATTTTCTTTTTTTTTTTTTTACCAAAAATATGTAGACGAATAAACTGAGGAAGAAATTTTTGTGTTTTTTTTTTTTATTTTTTTATTTTCTGGGGGATATTTATTATAGTAAAAAATATATTTTTTTTTTCAAAATTGTCGCTCTTTTTGTGTTTGTAGCGCAAACAATAAAAACCATGGAGGTGATCAAATACCACCAAACAAAATCTCTATTTGTGGGGGAAAAAAGGACGTGAATTTTGTTTAGGTACAGTGTCTCACAACCACACAATTGTCAGTTAAAACGAAGGAGTGCCGTATCGGAAAAAAATTGCCTGGTCATTAAGGGGGCAAATCCTTTTGGGGCTGAAATGCTTAAATTCCAATGGATTTAGCGGTCAGGCTGGAGGGGAGATCCAATTCTAATGGATTCAGCAGAAGAGGAAAGCCATGTAGTGCAATATGTTGAAAAATGTAATATACACTTACAATTAAGCGGCTTTAGGTCGGCATAAAACAAACACGGCGGCAGTCAGCACCTGCCTGCTTGTGCGGGATGATGTCACAGATAGTGGCTCCGACGCGTTTTCCTGTAACAGGCGTCAACTGGGAAAGTACCCTTTTTTGTTTATTTATTCTTACATTTAAGTCAGAAATTACTTTATCAGCAAAGTGAAATAAATATATCGCTGCACATTGTGTCAAGTGTAAGTAGAATTTGCCATGCTGCTGAAGCCTATAAACGGGTATAAGAAAGCTACAGTACATTATAAAATGTGATAAGTTTTATGGTGGCTAGTTTACACAAAACACACCTTGCATCTGCTACCAGTTAAAAGGCCTATGACCTAACCATGTTCTTTCTTTAGTTTGCTTACACACCACACTCACCTGGTTTCATCCAGTCTATGTAGCATTCGGAGCACTTAAATGCTAGTAAATGAAAGTACAAATACAATAAAAGTAGTAGGGTACTTTATTTTCCATTTTAATGAAAGCGGTTATTTTTGTTTTAGGTTTTTTTTTTGTTAAAAAAAATGTTGAGAACTTGACGGTTTCAGCTAGATCAGCATTTCTCAACCTTTTTATTTTATCCTAAAGGAGACCCTGAAAAAAATGTGCAGTTGTCTGGGAACCCCTGAAATAATTATCTTATATGCAGTGATCAATCAGATGTACAGTGTCTTGCGAAAAGTATTCACCCCCTTGGCATTTTTCACGTTTTGTTGCCTCACAACCTGGAATTAACATGGATTGTTTGAGGATTTGCGTCAATTTACAGAACATGCCCACAACTTTGAAGATGTTTTTCTTTTCATTGTGAAGCAAACCACAAATAGGAAAAAATAACAGAAAATGTCAATGTGCATAACTATTCATCCTCCTAAAGTCAATAGAGCCACCTTTTGCGGCTATCACAGCTCCAAGTTGCTTTGCATAGGTCTCCATGAGTTTGCCACATCTTACCACTGGGATTTTTGTCCATTCCCCCTTGCAAAACTGCTCCTTCAACTTGGATAGTTTGCGCTTGTGAACAGCAATCTTTAAGTCTGACCACAGATTTTCTATTGGATTGAGGTCTGTGCTTTGACTAACACATTTACATGTTTCCCCTTTAACCACTCTATGCGGCCCCAATGTGGAGCTTAATTTCCGGGAGGTCGTCTATATACGGCCTCCAGCCACTGGGGGGCACACGCCCGCCGCTTCACTCAGGTGCCGATGCGCGTGCCTGGCGGCCGCGATGTCCTCAAGGCACACGCAATTGGCAGTCACTGGGACAGGGACATGGATCTCTGTGTGTAAACACAGAGATCCATGTCCTGTCAGGGAGAGGACACCTTGCAGTCACTGCCCTTCCCGAGCCCCGGTTTTACTTACCTGAGCCCCGAATCTCTGTGGGCGCGATCCCGCATGGCTTTCCCCCAGCTCTTGTCGGCTGTTCATTGGATGACTGATAGCAGAGCAGTCATTGGCTCCTGCTGCTGTCAATCACATCCAATGATGCCTGAGGGCGGGGCCGAGTCATACAATTGGTGGCTATGGAACTGCGAGAGGACGATTGGGGGCCACTCTGTGCAAAACAAACTTCTGTGGGACCCCAGAAGAGGATAATCGGGGCCACTCTGTGCAAAACAAACTGTTCAGTGGCGATAAGTATGACATGTTTGTTTTAAAAAAAAAAAATGTATCTGCGAACCTTTACAACCCCTTTAAGATGACTTTGCCTCAGTATACACAAGATGATAAGCATACATCAATGTAGATCCCCTAGTGATAATTGCTTAGGGTAACATATCAATGTATATTCTAAATAACGCAAGCAAAAGGCTATATAAATAGCCAACCATCGCTAAGTTACCCTTTGAAAATTAGTGTATACCCAGATAAGCCTAGAATGGCTATACTCACTGGCATATATAGCGGAATAGCAAACAAATAAAGCAACATACAGTAAATTATTGCCACATGAGCTGATAAAGTACATGATGTGAAAATAAATATACACTTAATTGCCATGGTGACAAATGCTTTATCTGATTGCCTCAATGGGCCATATGAATAAGGCCGTTCTACATCAATAACCAGTTCATTGGCAAAATATAGCGGTAGAAATGGAAAATGCTGGAGGCAAATCACAGCAGCTCAGAGGCTGCAAAGAAACTGAAAGCTGTGGCTGCCAATTAGAAATCTTGGTATAACTCTATAAGAGAGGCTGGAAGAAGTGACCACTCTGGGTCTGTAGATATAAATGTATAGCCACTTGGCACTTGTGGTCCCTAATTGCCTTCTTTAACTACATATCATTGACAGTCCCACACAGTAGTTAGCAGCTCAATAGCAAGTAAAGCACAAATAGGTGTTAAAAAATCTCATTACAATGGCATGGAAGTAGCTAAACAGATAAGATAAGAAACAAGCCTGTATTGTACTGCTTATAATTGTAATATTAATGTGATACCTACTTAACCACTTCCATACAGGGCATTTTCACCTCCTTCCTGCCCAGACCAATTTTTCGTTTTCAGCGCTATCGCACTTTGAATGACAATTGCGTGGTCGTGCGACGTCGCTCCCAAACAAAATTGATGCCCTTTTTTCCCCACAAATAGAGCTTTCTTTTGGTGGTATTTGATCACCTCTGTGGTTTTTATTTTTTGCGCTATAAACAACAGAAGAGCGACAATTTTGAAAAAAAACACTATCGTTTACTTTTTGATTTCATAAATAAAAAAATGTTTTTTTCCCTCAGTTTAGACCGAAATGTATTCTTCTACATATTTTTGGTAAAAAAAATCGCAATAAGCGTATTTGATCGGTTTGCGCAAAAGTTCTAGCGTCTACAAAATAGGGAATAGAATTATGGCCTTTTTTTTTTTTTACTAGTAATGGCGGCGATCTGCAATTTTTATTGTGACCGTGACATTGCGGCGGACATATCGGACACTTTTGACACATTTTTGGGACCATTCACATTTACACAGCGATTAGCGCTATAAAACTGCACTGATTACTGTGTAAATGTGACTGGCAGGGAAGGGGTTAACACTAGGGGGCGCTGAAGGGGTTAAATATGTTCCCTAAAGTGTGTTTTAACTGTAGGGGGAGGGGGACTCCCAAGGGGAGGAGATCGATGTGTGTTCCTCTGTACTGGGAACACACATCAGTCTCCTCACTGCTGACAGGACATGGATCTGTGTGTTTACGCACACAGATCCATGGTCCTGCCGTGATTGCGGGCAATCGCGGGTGCTCGGCGGACATCGCGGGCACGCGCACCGGTCCTAAGCAATGCGGCGGGGGCGTGTGCCCCCTAGCGTACGGGAATGCAAGGACATCATATGACGTCCCGTCTGAAAGAGGAAAGGTTCCCGCCGACATCATTTTACAATGACTCGGTAGGGAAGTGGTTAAGCATGTTTATAAAAAATACTCAAATGGTTATTTTGAAAGATATTGGGTGTATCTTTTGTGTTTCTTCTCTACTGCAGTATTCCTTATTAATTTGGAACAACTGATGAGTATTAGGATAGGAGTTACCTAGTTATAAAATGTCCAAGACATGTATGTACATTAGTGCATTGAAGCACCATTTACATTCTTATTAATTTGGAACCATAAATGACTATTAGTATAGGAGTTGCCTATCTTTAAAATTTCCAAGACACATACAATAGTAGTGCATTGCAGCACCATTTACTTTCGATCAAACCTTAAGGCCCCTTTCACACTGGGGCGGGAGGCGCGGTGGCGGTATAGCGCCGCTATACCGTCGGATTTGCCGCGGGATTCGGCTGCTAGCGGTGCGGTGTTAACCCCCGCTAGCGGCCAATAAAGGGTTAATACTGCCCGCAATGTGCCTCTGCAGAGGCGCATTGCAGGCGGTATTGCCGCGGTTTCCCATTGTTTTAAATGTGAAGGAGCGGTATACACGCCGCTCCTCTCACCGCTCCAAAGATGCTGCAGACAGGAGATTTTTTTCTCTCCCGCCAGCGCATCGCCTCAGTGTGAAAGCCCTCTGGCTTTTACATTGAGTATGCAGTGCAGGAGTTTTTCAGACAGTATAGCATCGCTATTTTTAGCGCTGTACCGCGTGAAAAACTCAGTGTGAAAGGGGTCTAATACACTAAGGGAAGGCACATGTGTTGCAACACATGGTAACGCATGGTGTAGTGCTCCGCTTTCCAAAAAATGCTACATGTCTATTTTTTGTGCGTTTGGTGAATAGCCAGCCCAAAAATATCATGCCTCATTTTTTGCCAGTCTTCAACTCTGCTTAGAAATATTCTAACTATGTTTTTACAAATAAAAAGGTTTTATTGATGGTAAACAAAGCCATATAACAAGCCAGACACCATACATGTAGTCTTAGAAGGGTAGCACATTAAAGGGTACATAGAAAACAGTAGGGCGAAGAAAACTTCAGCTCATAATCTGAGTACAGTGTATGAAAGGAAGTGAGCAAATCAATCCGGACCCGTACATCAACACCTGCATCAAGTCATCAAAGGTGTCCGAAAAGATCAAAGCACAGCAGTGAAGTATCCATTATAGTTCCCAACAATTAAAACATGAGTGGGTACCCTGTATGCACAAAATGCTTGCAGAAGTATAAACATAAAATGAAATCCAAAAAGAGAAATGAGCTCCAGAAAGAGTCCAAATGAGAAGTTAAAGAGAGGAAAGGAGAAGAAGAGAGAAAAGGGAGACCCAGGAATCTCAGAAGACTGCTCCATCTTGTATTTATCATGGAGTGGAAGACAAAAGTACCTTCACATAGGCTGCCCACAGTTCCCAGGTTTGTTCAAATAAAGCTTGTTTATCATTTAACACACAGTAACCTTACATGAATCATGACCAAGGACATTTTATGCTTCAGACGATGAATCGATAAAGAGAGTGTTTTCCATGACCGTGCAATGGTGATCTTGGCCGCCAGTAGTATAAAATAAACCAAACACTGCATAGGGCACGGTAGTCCTACCGAGAGATCATAGAGTAAAGCAGCTACATAAGGCTGCTGTGCGATTGCAATACCCGCTATTTTACAAATCATGGAAAAGATCCAACTTCTGATCTGGGGACACTCCCACCAGATGTGGAGCATGGTGCCCCGTAAGGAACATCCTCTAAAACAATCTGCTGATGTAGATGGGTACATCCTGGCTAGACGAGTAGTGACCAAGTACCACCTGGTCAATACTTTGTGACCAGCCTCTATCAAAGAGATGCTCAATATGCCCTTGTAAGAGATCTGAAGCCTGGAATACCAGGTCTCTAGTTCCAGTGTAAAATCAAGATCCCTTTCTCAAGCCAGCATGTACGGATGTTTCAGATGCATAGGATGCATAGCTAGGCCATGGAGATACCACCCCTGGAGCCCTGATCTTTAGTACACCACTGTTCATTAGCCGTTAAGGATGGAGGCTCTGCTGATTCTTAAAAAATAAGAAATCTGGAAAAAGCAAAACCGTTTGGAGGGGGGCATCTCTAAATTGGCAGTACAATGAGACAAGGTGAGAGGCCCTCTATGCGTATAGAAGTGCCCTATACAGTATACGCCCTTGTCTGTCCATTTAAAAGCTCTGATGTCCATACCTGGAGGGAAAGCGGGGTTATTAAACAGATGATCTAAGGGATTTAAGTCAGATACCAATGCAGGATTGTTACACACATGATCCAAAAGTGAAAATAAATGAGATACAGTAGGCGTCATAATGGAAGGTCTAGCTTTAGGAGGATGCCACAATAAAAAGTCAATCTAACTATGTTTATGAAAAACATTTTATTTTTTCCTTCAATCAAGATACTTGGTGCACTATTGGTATTTTCTTATTCTTTAGTCTTTTTAATCAAGGCTTCTATTGTACTGCCTGAGCTAGTTACACAGCAGCTATCTGGATCAGCATATCTTCAGCAACAGGTTTGGAGGCCATGCCCAGAACCCAACGAAGACTGTGGAGGTAACTTTGAGTGTTACCTTTGAGAACTGTGACCTTTCACACTCTCTTCAGGTCCAGAGCTGTTATTCCTTTGTTTTTATATCAGTTTTAATCACAAAAGTGTCATTTTATAATGACATAGCTACTCTTTTAGCTTCTCCCTAAGTTTGCCTTCTAGGCTTGGACTAGACACAGATCCTGAAGCCCCCTGTCATAGTTGCTCAACATTCTCCATGAAGGTGTATCCCCGCTTCTGCAAGTGGGGATGTATTTGTTCATCCTGCTGGGTTCCTTGGTAATTTACCTCCTCACACCTTGGATCAGGCGCAGGTTTCCACCTGTAGCCTACACTCTGAACCGGTCAGTCAGGCATTTCCTCCAGCTGCCCTTCCTCACTCTTGTTTTACCATTCTTACATTGGTAGGAGCCTGTTTTTGGGATAGGTATTTTACTCAGATTTAAAGAATACTTCTACTTTCTCACAAAGTGCACTTATCCTTTTTGCCCCCCCCCCCCCCCTCTGCTGACCTAATCAATCCCACCCTTCCTCTTTGCAAATGGATAATACTAAGATCTGATGCCCGCAATCTCCTGTGTTTATTGACATCCAGCGCTGTAAGTCCTTTCTCCCTTTCCCTGCCTATGTAGTAGCGCCCCGTCCCATAGGAGTGTATGGGACTCGCCTTCTGGCAATAGTCTACAGCAGTCTTTCTCAACTCCAGTCCTCAAGGCGCACCAACAGGTCTTGTTTTCAGGATTTCCCTCAGATTAAATGGCTGTGGTAATCACTAAGGCTGGGTTCACACTTGTCCGACAAATGGTCCTACATTGGGAGCTCATGTAGCATGACGTGTGAAAATCAATGTTTCCCTATGGGACCCGTCTTAACTGGTCCTACACAAGTTGGTCCGACTTTGAAAATGCTCCCTGTACTACTTTGGTCCTACATTGATCCTACTTCAGCCCATTGAATATCATTGAAGTCGGACCAAAGTAGGAGCTAACCATCCGACTTTTGACATCCGACATGTGATTACAGCAGCAGTAAAAGGAATTTATGTCACTCTGGGATTGTTTTGATTGGTCAAAGAACAAGTCAGACTATCACAAAGTTGGATCAAAGTAGTAGGCTGGGTTCACACTACTACACTACTTTCATCCTACTTTGCTCTGTGTTCAATGTTTCCCTATGAGAGCGTCTTGTAGCGTCCTACACAAGTCGGTCCGACTTTGAAAATGCTCCCTGTACTACTTTTGGTCCTACATTGATCCTACTTCAGGCCCATTGAATATCATTGAAGTCGGACCAAAGTAGTATCCTGTTCATGAAAGTAGGATGGATGTAGGACCAATGTAGGATAAATGTAGGACCAATGTAGCAGAGCAAAGTAGGATGAAAGTAGTGTAGTAGTGTGAACCCAGCCGCATTTTCAAAGTCGGACCGACTTGTGTAGGACGCTACAAGACGCTCTCATAGGGAAACATTGAACACAGAGCAAAGTAGGATGAAAGTAGTGTAGTAGGTTCACACTACTACACTACTTTCATCCTACTTTGCTCTGCTACATTGGTCCTACATTTATCCTACATTGGTCCTACATCCATCCTACTTTCATGAACAGGATACTACTTTGGTCCGACTTCAATGATATTCAATGGGCCTGAAGTAGGATCAATGTAGGACCAAAAGTAGTACAGGGAGCATTTTCAAAGTCGGACCGACTTGTGTAGGACGCTACAAGACGCTCTCATAGGGAAACATTGAACACAGAGCAAAGTAGGATGAAAGTAGTGTAGTAGTGTGAACCCAGCCTCAGGCTGGGTTCACACTACTACACTACTTTGATCCTACTTTGCTCTGCTACATTGGTCCTACACTGATCCTACATTGGTCCTACATTGATCCTACATTGATCCTACATTGGTCCTACATCCATCCTACTTTCATGAACAGGATACTACTTTGATCCGACTTTGTGATAGTCTGACTTGTTCTTTGACCAATCAAAACAATCCCAGAGTGAGATAAATTCCTTTTACTGCTGCTGTAATCACAAGTCAGATGTCAAAAGTCGGATGGTTAGGACAAGGCTCCTACTTTGGTCCTACTTCAATGATATTCAATGGGCTGAAGTAGGATCAATGTAGGACCAAAGTAGTACAGGGAGCATTTTCAAAGTCGGACCGACTTGTGTAGGACCAGTTAAGACAGCTCTCATAGGGAAACATTGATTTTCACACGTCATGCTACATAAGCTCCCAATGTAGGACCGTTGTCGGACAAGTGTGAACCCAGCCTTAGGCAGTGAAACTGATTAAATCACCTGTGCAAAATAATGTAAAGCCTGAAAACATGACCTGTTGGGGCGCCTTGAGGACTGGAGTTGAGAAACACTGGTCTACAGGGGCAGCAAGGGAGAGAAGACTTGTGGCAGTGGATGTCAACAAACACAGGGCACACAGGCATTGGATTTCAGTAAGTCTGGATCTGAGGAGGAACTAAAAGTGACTCTTTGGCCTGTTGGCATCCCAATAATTGGCAAAGTTAAGTATTTGGAGTTCAGAAGGGCTTTTTTCCCCCCAACGGCAGTCTCACGTGAACCAGCAGGCCTAATGTAAATGTTTGATTTTTTGGTCCCTTTTAGGTGTGATTGCTTTATTTTCTAGCAGGATATATGATGTCCTTAGTGACGCTAATGCAGTGCAGTCATCCTAGAAGGTTTATATGGCTTCTCTGCTAGAAAAATAATAATGTTGTGAAAATAATCAAAGCATTCCCATGAAAAAGTATGTGGTAGTTGTATGAAAATGAAAACACAGATGGTTATTTTATTATTTTTTTATTTAAGATGTGCATTGTAAAGAAAAAAAAAATGCTTTTAGTTACAGATGAAAAAAAAAAAAAAACAGTACACAAAACGAATCACAATATATGGTAGCTTTTTACAAGATTACAGTACACAACCTTAGCATTACTTGAATTTGGCAGTAGATGGCGCTATTATGTTGTCCCAGCTTTCTCTAGACTGGACTAACTATGAAAAGAAAAGAACCACTGACAAAGTTGTGTTGCCTGTCCTCAATGTGGTGGCAATATAGTCTTCTCTTTTTACAATTAGCTTTGCTTTGTATTTGTCAATCAGAAAATGTAGCCATTCCTTTCTTTTCATATTACACATTTTTTGGATATCACTTTAAGTAAATATTTTGAGCTTTTTTTCTTTAAATACATGTCCTGTGCAAAATGGCAACTATGGCAGGGTTAGTACAGTTGTTTAAATATATTGAAACGCCCAAGTTATTTTATGAATTATGTTTTTTTTTTCTACGTGATGGTCCATGACATTTAGCTTATTAAACCCAAAAGCAAACATTTATTATATTGCAGCTTTCCAATTGTTAGATGTGATGGTTGCATTCAATTGTTTTTTTTTTAAGGTTTTATTTCTATCTATATTCTGTATATTAAGTCTGTTGATTTTTACAAGCTCTGCAGGAAAATTTATCAATTTACATGGATGAGACAAACCACTTAACACTGGCAGGGGTGATTAAAATGATCAGCTTTTATTTATTCATACAAAACCTTTATCCCAAAAGGAAAAGTTTGCTGTAATTGGTTATAAAGTATGAACTGGAGCTAGAGTTTGGCTTCAATTTGTTACTGACAATGTTCATTCCTGGGGAAAAGGGAATAGCCGCTCCAGGTGGGAACCCAGATGAATATCCTCCGTTGCAGACAACTCAGGTGCAGGCAATGCACTTAGCAAAGCAGGAAGAAAGGGCCAGATTCAGAAAGAATCGCGGCGGCGTAACGTATCGTCTTTACGTTACACCGCCGCAAGTTTTCAGCGTAAGTGCCTGATTCACAAAGCACTTACCTGTAAACTTGCGGCGGTGTAACGTAAAGACGTCCGGCGCAAGCCCGCCTAATTCAAATGGGGCGTGTACCATTTAAATTAGGCGTGCTCCCGCGCCGAACGTTCTGCGCATGCTCCGTTTGGAAATTTCCCGCCGTGCTTTGCGCGAAATTACGGCGCCCCGACGTGTTTGTGAATGGCGACGTGCGTAACGTACTTACGCCGAAATTTTTTTTTTTTAAATTTGACGTGGGAACGAGGGCCATACTTTAACATGGCTGGTGTAAAGTTAAGGCATGAAAAAGCAGCCTTAACTTTGCGACGGGAAAAAACGACTTGCGATGACGTAACGCACGCGAGTACCTTCGTGGATCGCCGTAAAAGTTAATTTGCATACCCGACGCTGGAAAACGACGCAAACTCCACCCAGCGGCGGCCGAAGTATTGCAGCCTAAGATCCGACGGTGTAAGTCAATTACACCTGTCGGATCTTAGGACTATCTATGTGGAACTGATTCTATGAATCAGCCGCATAGATACTCTCAGAGATACGACGGCGTATCAGGAGATACACCGTCGTATCTCTTCTGTGAATCTGGCCCAAAGATTGTCTCTGGACAGCCGCACTCTGAACAAATTGTAGCCTTTTATTAAAAGAAGGACAGCACTACAAGTGACAGCAAAATAAAATAAAACCTGACTGCTGACGCGTTTCGCACTGAAACTAGTGCTTAGTCATAGCAATGTTCATTCCTCTAGAGTTTTCTCTCGCTAATACAAGAGGCGTATTACTGACCACATCAGCAATCCAAAGAAAATAAAATTGATGCAGCCACCACATCTAATGACTAGTAAGCTGCAATGTATTATTCAATATCAGAATATTTTATTAATCCCAAAGGGAAATTATTAATTACATTTTGGTTTTGAGTTTAATACCACTTTAATATGTATCTGTCACATCAAAGTGACAGGAAATAGTGGGTGTCACATTATGTCCTTTGTTAAATGAATACCATTACTTTTCCCATCCCCTAGACCAGTGATGGCTAACCTTGGCACCCCAGATGTTTTGGAACTACATTTCCCATGATGCTCATGCACTCTGCAGTGTAGTTGAGCATCATGGGAAATGTAGTTCCAAAACATCTGGGGAGCCAAGGTTCGCCATCACTGTCCTAGTAGTTCAGTGCTATAAAGGTGTATCTGTAAATCTGTAAAGGTAAGACTCTTCCTGAGTTTGTTGGTATTCAGGTGATAGGTGAGTATCTGCCATGGAATTTAAGGTGGCCACTCTGAGTTTGGATGGAAACTCCATAACTTGCATTGGCTGGCTAGTGTGGGGATCATTTAAAGATGTCATATCCCAGCACAAATCATCAAGTGGTTGTTTCTTTTCAAAGAGAGAATTATTCCCTGCTTGTTGGTCTTCATCACTGTGTAAATCAAAATCCATAGCAGAAGCAATCAGATCAGATTCATTGTAGTCCTCGCTGTCATTGAGGCTGCCACTTCTAGTGTCTTTGCTCCAGCCCAGATTGTTTAAAGTGTCAGTGAAATAGTTGTACGTCTTTGTTAGGGGCAAGCAGTTGTTCAGCATGTGCTCCGATAATGATTGGTCTATCTCCATATCCTTAAAGTCGTAGTAGGTTGGGCAAACCTCCTGATGAAAAGCTGCACTGGAGAGGATATCCTGGTTCTGGATTTCACCTGCAAGAGGCTAAGACAGAAGTGATGTTAAAAAATGTAAGAAAACCTTTTGGCTACATCTTACCTGTTCTGAATTTACCATATCTAGATACTTAAAGGGGTTGTAAAGACAAAAATATTTTCCTCTTAAATTAAAGTCTGACAGTAGCTGATAAAGTAAAAAGTAATGTTTTGCATTATAACTAGTTTGATACCTGTTAAAATCGAGCTGTTTTATTCACCTCCAGCACTCCTGAATCGTTATTCTCACTGACTTCCTGGTTTGCGGTGCGCATTCATTCTTGCTACATCACGGCCTAATGGGAACTACAGTTCCCATTAGGCTTAGCCTCCATGCCTGTGAGGGATAAGAGAGCATCTTCACGCAGGGCTGTAGTCATAGGGAGGGGGTGAGCACATTCTGCTTTCCACCATGCAAAACGGCTCAGATGCTGGTGGAAAGCAAGAAGAGGAGAGACAGGAAATGGCATTTTCAAACCTGTATTTCTGTATTTTGGAGGTCAAAAGGAAAAACAAGGTAAGTGATATTTAAATGCTCTAGCTTACAGCAATCAATTGATCTAATAAAAAACAAACCTTAAGGCCCCTTACACATGTGCGGACCGTTTGTCCGTTTTTTACAAGTCCGTTTACGGACTTGTAATGCATCCCTATTGGATTGCAGACGTTAGCGGATGATGCATCCGCTAACGTCCGCAACCATCCGCGTCCGTAAAGATCCGGTTTTTCGGACGGAAGAAAACCCTATTTTTCTTCCGTCCGGCGGATCGGATCGGATGAATATGGACAGACGGTCCGTATTCATCCGATTCACCATAGGGGAGAGCGGAGGAAAGACATGGCGGTCTCTGCACAGTGTGCGGGGACCGCCCTGTCCGCCGACAGCTCAACAGGAATTACGGATGATCCCCGCTGAGCCGACGGACACACACGGAGCGGACAAAAACGGTCCGCTCCGTGTGAAAGGACCCTTAGGCCTTGTACACACAAGAGGATTTCCGCTGAAAACGGTCCGCCCGACCGTTTCCAGCGGATAAATCCTCTGGCGGATTTTGATCTGGTGGCTGTACACACCATCAGATCAAAATCCCCGCGGAATACATCCGCGGTGACGTGGTCGCACCATCGCCGCGACGATGACGCGGCGACGTGCGCGACCCTGGAAGGTAAATACTTCCACGCATGCGTCGAATCATTGCGACGCATGCGAGGGATGGGATCGGACTGACTTATCCGGTGAGTCTGTACAGACGACCGGATAAGTCCGGCGGACAGGATTCCTGCGGATAGATTTCTTAGCATGCTAAGAAATTTTTATCTGCTGAAAATCAGTCGGCTGGATTTTTATCCGCCTGAAAATGTCCGCTAGGCCGTACACACGACCGGATCTATCTGCTGGAACTGATCCGTGGATAAATCCCAGCGGATCGATCCGGTCGTGTGTACGGGGCCTCAGTGTTGCTTTAAGGCTGGGCTCACACTATTGTGAACTGGATGCGGGTTTCCCATAGCAGGAGATTGTGTCTGGCTCTCTATGGAGCCGGTTCACACATCTCCTCATTGGCTCCGTTGCGAATGGCACAGGAGCCCTGTGCGTCTTTTAGTCATTTTTTGGTCCATGAAACGGTGAATGGACCTGAAACGGTGAATGGAGATGCACCAGAATCCTGCTGTGAGCCGCTGCAGGTTCTAGTGTGAACCCAGCCTTACGTGTAACTAAAGGATTAACCTTTTTGTAATTTTGGCTAGAGTAAGGGAGAGTTATAACTTCAGCCAGATTTTTATTTAATTTTTTTCCCATCTGTGTCCTATAGGTAACGCTGTATCCTGGCCTAGGCCCAGGCCTAGGGCAGCACTTTGCAGGGGGGCAGCACGGAGAGAGTCTCCACTGGCTTGTGCTACACTGTTATTGTAACGCAAGCTGCTTCTCGTTTTGACTGTCCTATCATCCTGGATCACAAACCTTCCTCACTGTACTATATGTTTTCTGCTGTACCATTGGCATGGTTATATCTTCTTAGTCCGCTCCATATATTAGCCAAACAGAAAGTGAGAGGAAATCTATGCAAATCAAGGGAATCCAATGCCCCACCCAGGCCCTCAGAACTAGTGTCCCCACTCAAAAATTTCAGGGCGGGTCTTAAACCGAAAGGGGTGTGGCCTTGACAGGAAGGGGTGGGTCATATTTAAATGAGGGGGTCACAAGTTTAGTCAGGCCTAGGGCAGCACAAACCCTAAATACACTACTGCTTATAGGGAAGATCTCTCTTCACTTCCTGTCCCACAGCCAAAACAGGAATTGAGAGGGAATCCAGAGTCACCAGAATAAGTGTCCCCATTGGAATATCTCCCTTTTACTGTTCTGGTATCAATCCTAAATTTGGGAATTTCTTTTACTTTCACTTTTGATGATAATGATACACCGGACAAATAGAGAGAGTGAATATTCCTAATGGGGGCACAGACATCAATAAAAACTGGCAAATGTTCTAATCTCTCTCCACTGTAAAATAAAAAAAAGTTTTGCCTTTAGGTACATTTTAAGATGGACAACCAAGGAGGAGTAACACCAGATCTCATTTTATAACACTAGCATGGTGATAGCAATACAAATAATAGCTCATTTTGACAATCCAATAATAGCTTGTTTGGAGAGTTTTCTTTTGTGTCGTGTTGTGTTTCGTTTGTGTTGTTAGCAAATACAGTAGGAGCCCACCAATGGTAGCCATCATGTCACTGCAGCAGAGGGACTCATACTTCTTAAAGTGGATGTAAACCCAATTCATGAAATTTGAGCTGGGCACATATATCTGCAGTATTTTATTATCTCTCTTCAAAGAGCCAAGTCCCATAGCCCTCTCCTGAACCGTTCCTCTGTTATCAGCCTGATAACTCCTGACAAATTCTCTGACACTTTAGATAAAAGCAGCCTGAATTTTCTGTCAGGGGTGGTTGTTAAAATAGTTTAGCAGGGAGCTGACTGTATTACAAAACACCTCTGAAAGTCTCTGCCTATGATGAGGGGGGGGGGGGGTGCCTTTCCTCCAATCAGCAATGTTAGCTATCTTGGCTGTATGCCCAGACATCACACTCTGTGTAAACCAGGAAGAGAAAATCTCCTAACTTGATTTGAACTTTCTAAACAGTATATAAATTTGAAGAGAGCAGCTATACATATAAAACCTATATAGGGAGATTTGGTTCATCCCTGTGTATCATCCGAGGCTGTTCACTTCACTGGGTGTATGGAGGGTTTACATCCACTTTAATGTAGCACAAGCGTGGTGAAGTCAACACACTTGTAATCCATTGATAGTTCCTCCTGCTCCATAACTGGGGAACTGTACTTCTGGTGGACCTACCTACTAAACATCGCTCATGTACGTGTACATTACAAGCTCGTTCTCACTACTTAAATGTGAGTGCAAACTTTTTATCTCCTTTAAATATCTGTTTTAAACGGTATCACGCTATGCACGTTTTTCAATTTTATCTTGCATGATCACGTGGATACCAAGCTTCTGACCTCCATATACAATCACCTCTACTGTATCGCATTGATATCCCGGTTCGTTGAGTACCGCCTTTTGATCCAGGACCATCTGCACCTATTGGGTTTTCACCCTACAAGCCTTTCATGACTTATGTAGTATATACCCCCTAAATCTATGTCATCTGGTAAGCCTCCTTCCTAATTGGTGGTGGTGCTTCTATCAACTTTCTTCCAATTAAAGAGTAACATTTATGATTAGACTGTTTCTGTTTAGTCCTTTGGAGCACATTTTAATGTTTGGACTTTATTAGTCACTTATTCACTATTTAGTGATGATACATATGTTTATCATTCATTGTCTATTTAAATCAAGAGGTTTATTGTTTATTGTTCACACAATCACAATCAATGATTTTTACCTGCATATAAATAGCGCTGCATTTTTCCTATCCACACACGTTTGCTTTTTTGCTATTTATAATTTACTTTTTACAGCGTAGTATATTTTTTTCCATTTGTACTTCTGTATGGACCTAAGCTGTGGGAAGAGTCTGTAGAGTCTGTAGATTACCCTTGCTAGTTTAGAGGTTGCCAGACACAGACACAGTTTCATGCAAACCAACTACACATGCTTAGTCTAGGGCAGGGGTGCCCAACCTTTTGAAGAGCGAGGGCCACTTAAGCAACTTAGTAACTGGTCGCGGGCCACAGTGATCAGAGCGGGTGGATGGCATGTCTGTGTCTGCTCTGCTATACTCCTCTCTTTTTTTTTTGCGGATCAGATTGAAGGTGGGACATAAATCGGTTTATGTCTGCCACTACTTAGAGGTGAATGGAGGGTCCAATTGGTCGGAATGTCAGACTGACCATGTTAAAGGGGCCCAAGGCCGCTTTCACACTGATGTGCTGCTGTTGGCTTTCCTGCACTAGAATAGAGTTCTATTATGTTCTGCAGGATTGGTGCACTTTCAGAAAGCTCACCAAACTCGCAGGTAATAACAGAAGACTATGGCTCCGTGCAGGTAACCCACAGGTAAACTGCTCTGCACCTGTGGGTCAGTTTGAAAGCAGACCAGTAACCACTGCAGAACAGATATGCCCAGATATACACTTTGGCTGCGATTCAGATACATTGTCGTATCTTTGAGCGGGCGTAACACATCTCCTATGCGCTACGCCGACGTAACATTGAGAGGCAAGTACTGTATTCAGAAAGCACTTGCTCCCAAAGTTACGTCGGCGTATCGTAAATGGGCCGGCGTAAGCCCGCATAATTCAAAGTAGCAAGGCAGTGGGCGTGTTGTATTGTAATGAAGCGTGAAACAATGTAAATGCATGGCCGATCGAACGGCGCATGCGCGCGCATGCTCAGAGTCAAGTCGCAAATACTCCCTAAGATACGTCAGCTCAATGCTTTGTCGACGTGAACGTAACATACGCCCAGCCCCATTCACGTACGACTTACGCAAACGACGTAAAATACGACGCTGTTTCGACGTTTCCGACGTCCATACCTTAACATGACTTACCCCTGCTTTATGAGGGGTAAACTTACGCCGGACCGACGCCTTACGTAAACGGCGTAGCTAAATCCGACGGGCGCAAGTACATTTCTGAATCGGCGTATCTAGGTCATTTGCATATTCGACGCGTAAATCTACGGAAGCGCCCCTAGCGGCCAGCGTAAATATGCACCCAAGATATGACGGCGTAGGAGACTTACGTCGGTCGTATCTTGGCCAAATTCAGGCGTAACTGCCTTTCTAAATAAGCGCATAGATACAACGGCGCTCATTTGGAATTACGACAGCGTATCTGGAGATACGCCGTCGTAAGTCCTTTCTGAATCTCGGCCTTTGATTTTAGTAATAAACTGACCTTTAATAACAGTATTCTATTCTATTCCATCCCAGAGCAGGAGATCGCAGGCCACATCAAAGGGCTTCGTGGGCCACATGTGGCCCCCGGGCCACTGGTTGGGCACCTCTGGTCTAGGGGCTGTCCCTTTATGGATTTATTGCAGAAAACTTGAACAGGAGAAAAATTAAGGGTTCAGGATACTCAAAAAATAATAGCAGAAATCAACAGGAGGACACATTTCCTACAGAATTCTTTTCAAAGAGCCTTGACTGGAGGTAATAAGCAATGACCAGTTATTCTAGGTCTCTGTATGAAGCAGACCCAGTCCATCCAGTAATCCCTGCCACTTAATTTTCTCGTACACCTGAAAGTTCAAAGCCAGGTCTTATTCACAATGTCCTGGGACAGCTGCTTTCACATGACACTCTTCAGTGGGGGAGACAAAGATCCTTCTCCAGACCCGACTTCAAGATGATGCCCTTCAGCAAAAAA
Organism: Rana temporaria; assembly: GCF_905171775.1. Classification (NCBI taxonomy): domain Eukaryota; kingdom Metazoa; phylum Chordata; class Amphibia; order Anura; family Ranidae; genus Rana; species Rana temporaria. The sequence goes on from NC_053492.1 coordinate 214,516,353, forward strand.
TATTTTTGGCATACCTTCTCCGGGGCCCTCAGCCCACCTGCTGAGGTCCAGACAGCGCCGCTAGTACACATGCTACACAATCTGGGCAGATCTTCCAAACAGGCCATCTTCGGGGGAACACCATTCCCAGAAATTGCCTGGGGTCTAATAAATATTCACATATCAGTGGTTGACCCTCTTATTCTATTTTCTAGAAGCTTTCTTCAGAAGGAGATAGGAGCAGTCAACCACTGACCTTAGGGTAACCCTGACTAGACAAAAAAAAAAAACAGATCATTTCTTCATTGAGTACAGTGAAGCCAAACACTAACTTTTGGCAGGGTACTACACGCCAAATGCAGTTTTAATGCTTTGCAGGCTCCAATGAAAAAAATAATATCAATGAGATTTTTCTAGTATTTGCCTAACCATTCTTCATTTATTTCCAATATTTTGATACTGTAAGAAATATATGCCCTTACCCATGTTAAAAGCAGAAGTAAAGGCAAAACGTTATTTTATTTTGGACAGAGTAAGGTAGGGCTATAACTCCTATCAGTTTTTTTATTTTTTTTATATATATTTTTTTTGCCATTCGTGTCCCATTGGGGAGATTTCCCTTCACTTCCTGTCCCATAGCCAAACAGGAAATTAGAGGAATCCCTCTAAATTGAGGGAATCTCTGGTTGTCACCAGGGTCAGCAGAACTAGTATCCCCATTGGAAGATCCCCCCTCTAACCCTGGTATGGTGACAACCCGAAACTAGGGATTTCCTTTCATTCTCATTGATAATGGTAAACGGGTCAATAGTGATTCTGCATAACAGGGCCACAGACGGCAATAAAAAAACCTGACAGGTGTTCTAATCCTTCTCCACTCTATCTAAAAGCTAAAAAAATTACTTTTACCTTTAGTTATACTTTAAAATAGATATTTTACACAAACTCCATGAAAGGTACAGGACACCTAGTCCTGTTGTGACAGAAAAGAGCAGAGGAATCACTTTGTGAAATGCTGTAGAGCCAGTTGGCATGACTTCTTCATTAATTCTAGCACATTGTGATGAATGTGTTGCCGTGAATTGTAGGTAAAATGTGCTTTGGCCCAAGGCATGCAAGCTTGTGGAATGTTAAATGCGTAATCTCCCACAAGAGGTGATTGCAAAATAATTAAGAGGCAACCTCACCACAGTTATAAATTCTGCACATGTCATTAAACAAAGACGTTACTTGTCATATCATGCTTCTTTATAATATGACATATTATACGTACATGTGGTAGTCCTGTAGAGCCCCAATATGTCATACACCCATAGTAGTGAAACATTTCTACAAGCACAAGTCTTGTGATTACCTTCTGAATATTCATCATCACTCTTTTCCCTTTTTTGTGCAGTATGTGCATAGTGTTAGGCTGCATTCACACTACAGCGTTATTAAACGCAGGCAGATCTGCCACGGATCTGACCGCAATTTCACAGCGCTGATGTGTGAATGACAAAACGCAGAATTCCCATTTGAGATGCCATTCATTTGAATGACACCTCAAATCGCAGTGCCGGTTTGCTGCGATTGTCGCATGATAAAACATGTTGCAATCGCGGCAACCTGCTTTGCGGGATGCATGTCGCCCAAAAATAGTTCAGGAGCTTCTTTGGGGCAACATGTGTCCCACGATGGGGATTGCCGCGATTTCAGCTTGTTTTATTGCGCGACAATCCCGGCAGACCAGCACCGCGATTTGAGGGTGTGCCCCCCAAATCTGTTGTCTATAAGGGACTTTCTTGTGAGGGACTTTCTATATACAGTATCTCACAAAGTGAGTACACCCCTCACATTTTTGTATATATTTTATTATATATTTTCATGTGACAACACTGAAGAAATGACACTTTGCTACAATGAAAAGTAGTGAGTGTACAGCTTGTATAACAGTGTAAATTTGCCGTCCCCTAAAAATAATTTAACAAACAGCCAATAATGTTTAAACCGTTGGCAACAAAAGTGAGTGCACACCTAAGTGAAAATGTTTAAATTGGGAAAAATTAAACCCTTGAAAAAGTCATGTGACAAGTGACGCAACACGTCGGGGAGGAACCAAGTGACGACACCCATCGTGTCTTATCAGAGGAGATATGGAGTGAGGAGCTCGTTATTGTATCTGTACAAATGCGCTGGTCGTAAGACCGAATGTGAGTCATACTCTTTACACCTGAGACATAGAAACCAGCACTAGCATATTGCGCTATGTTTACTGTGTATGTTTTTTTTGAGAGTCACGCTGAATAAGGCAATTTTGAAAGAAACAAATGTGAAAACACCTGAAGCCTCCACTAATTGGTCTCTGAACAGGATTGTATTTGAATAGCAGGGACATTTTCAGTGATCACATCCCACCAGGCAAGCTGATCCACACCAGTTTATGGACGTTTTAATTTAATTTTTTTTACTTTTTCCAACAGAATCTGCACATTAGTTGCATTGTATTGCATGTATTAGTTGGAACTTATCACGGCTATTAGCACAATTGTGGTTATAATAGAAGGTTGATCTTAGCGCAACTTCATATATATTCACAAATTCACAATGTCAGAACACAATTTTTTGGTTGCGGCTTTGATTATTTATTCATCTTTTATTTATATATTCACTTTTTGGTTGAATTTGGGATTTATATCAGCACTTGAGTTACTTTATTAATTTAAATTTGGTGTTTTCGCTCTCACTCTCTCATACTGTTCACTGGAAGTTCAACATGGCACCTCATGGCAAAGAACTCTCTGAGGATCTGAAAAAAAGAACTTTTGCTCTACATAAAGATGGCCTAGGCTATAAGAAGATTGCTAAGACCCAGAAACTGAGCTGCAGCATGGTGGCCAAGACCATACAGCGGTTTAACAGCACAGGTCCCACTCAGAACAGGCCTCGCTATGGTCAACCAAAGGAGTTGAGAGCACGTGCTTAGTGTCTTATCCAGAGGTTGTCTTTGAGAAATAGACGTATGAGTGCTGCCAGTATTGCTGGGGAGGTTGAAGGGGTGGGGTGGTCACCCTCTCAGTGCTCAGACCATACGCCGCTCGCTGCATCAAATTGGTCTGAATGGCGTCCCAGAAGGAAGCCTCTTCTAAAGATGATGCACAAGAAAGCCTGCAAACAATTTGCTGAAGACGTGCAGACTAAGGACATGGATTGAAAAATGGGTGTATGCAGCGCTAGTAGCATAAAATTAAAGGTAAGAGTCCATAGTGTTTCCTTGTTCAGGAAAAGAAGCTTGAATCACCCACGGTGTAAACAAAGACACAATCAGGTGAGCATAAAATTATCCTCCACAGAACATCAACACACCGGGCCTCTTGTTAAAGAAAATGGACCACTGAATTATAGGTGGTCAAACAAGCATGATATGTCCACAGCGCCACAAAACCACTCAATTAGATCATAGATGGCTGGATCTTGTAGTCTCACCAAATGGAAGATCATAGGTGCATACATAAAATACAAGAAAGGCAACTCCTCATGGTGTAGTATTAAAACCAGACACAGTTTAGTTCTAAAAAACAGCCAGGGTACTCACATTTTGTCAGATAAAAACAGGCATATCAAAGGTTGCAGTCTGTCATGAATAGCTTTTGTTTCCAACCACAAAGATGGCCACAGTCAACACGTGACAGTGTCGTGATGTCAGAGCTCCACCCTACGCGGCGTTTCGTCCAATGGAACGTCCATTGGATGAAACGCGGCGTGGGATATTAATAGTATTAATAGGGTATTAATAATACTACCCCATGAGGAGTTGCCTTCTTGTATTTTATGTATGCACCTATGATCTTCCATTTGGTGAGACTACAAGACCCAGCCATCTATGATCCAATTGAAGTGGTTTTGTGGCGCTGTGGACATATCATGCTTGTTTGCTTGTTTGCCGACCTGTAGTTCAGTGGTCCGTTTTCTTTAACAAGAGGCCCGGTGTGTTGATGTTCTGTGGATGATAATTTCATGCTCACCTGATTGTGTCTTTGTTTACACCATGGGTGATTCCAGCTTCCTTTCCTGAACAAGGACTTTACTTTAAACACTATGGACTCTTACCTTTAATTTTATGCTACTAGCGCTGCATAAACCTATTTTTTTATGCTTTTTTATTTTCGCCATACAATTTATGCCAGCTGCTTCTGTAATACTAGAGCAGTGATTAATCTTGAATTTATTAAGGACAAGCATTACTGGAACCATGTCCCGTGGTCTGATGAGACCAAGATAAATGTATTTGGTTCAGATGGTGTCAAGCGTGTGGCGGCAACCAGGTGAGGAGTACAAAGACAAGTGGGTCTTGCCTACAGTCAAGCATGGTGGCGGGAGTGTCATGGTCTGGGGCGGCATGAGTGCTGCCGGCACTGTGGATCTACAGTTCATTGAGGGAACCATGAATGCCAACATGTACTGTGACATACTGAAGCAGAGCTCCTTCAGAGACTGGGCCGCAGGGCAGTATTCCACCATGATAAGGACCCCAAACACACCTCCAAGACAACCACTGCCTTGCTAAAGAAGCTGAGGTAAAGGTGATGGACTGGCCAAGCATGTCTCCAGATCTAAACCCTATTGAGCATCTGTGGGACATCCTCAAATGGAAGGTGGAGGAGCGCAAGGTCGCCAACATTCACCAGCTCCATGATGTCGTCATGGAGGAGTGGAAGAGGACTCCAGTGGCAACCTGTGACGCTCTGGTGAACTCCATGCCCAGGGTTAAGGTAGTGCTGGAACATAATGGTTGCATAGTTGCCAACATTTGTCCAGGGACACTTTGCAGCACAGCTATTAATTAATTACCACACTCACTTCCCCGAAGCTCCACCTACTACGCATAATCTTCGCCAGGCGTAGATTATGCGGAGTGGGTGGAGCTTCGGGGAAGTGAGTGTGGTAATTAATTAATAGCTGTGCTGCAAAGTGTCCCTGGAAATTTTTTAAAAATGTTGGCAACTATGCGGTTGCCACAAAAAATATTGACACTTTGGCCCCAATTTGGACATTTTTACTTAGGGGTGTACTCACTTTTGTTGCCAGAGGTTTAGACATGAATGGCTGTGTGTTTAATTATTTTGAGGGGACAGAAAATGTACACTGTTATACAAGCTGTACACTCACTACTTTACATTGTAGCAAAGTGTCATTTCTTCCGTGTTGTCACATGAAAAGATATAATAAAATATTTACAAAAATGTAAGGGGTGTACTCACTTTTGTGAGATACTGTATCTTGTGATTTGCACTTTTTTAAGCGACTTGTAATTCACACAGTACCTCAGAATTCTTGTTCCATCTATATTCTGCAGAGGTGGATTCGATTGATGTGCGCCTCTTATTCACTGACTTTCTGCTGTCTGATTCAAGCTTTGTTTCTGGTTTTGGGTGGTCATGACCTCCCTTTGTCTTAAAAACAAAGAAACATATGAATGTAAAAATAGAGCAAAACATATAAAGACAATAATGATAAGCTTTATTACTAAGCTGGATCAGCTTTAAATGCTGGTATCTTAGACTGTGAGTATTCAGCGTCATTGCTCCCGGTGTGGGGTAGGTAAAGATGCTGTAGAACGGGTTCAGTTAGCCTTGGGGATCAATTTAAAAGAAATCTACAGTCACAAAATACACTTTTACTTTATAACATCAACATTGTAATAGTAATACAAACAACATTTATATTCAACAAGCTAATATTAGCTTACTCCCTGGATTCCCTGCATGCTTTGCTGCTTCTTCTCTGCGGTTTACGTTCCATTTCTAAAGACTTCATACTTAAAGAATAACTAAAGGCAAAACTTTTTTTTTCAGTTTTGGATAAAGTGGAGAGGGATTAGAACCCCTGTCAGTTTTCATTGCTGTCTGTGCCCCCGTTAAGGAGATACAACCTCTCTGTTTGTTCTGTTTACCATTATCATTTAAAGTGGTTGTAAACCCTTTCTGAGAACTTTCAACTACAGGTAAGCCTAGATTAAGGCTTACCTGTAGGTGCTTGCAATATCTCCTAGACCTACACGGTTTAGGAGATATTTGCAATAAATAATGCACCGATGTCTACGGTGCATGCGCGCCGTAGACAACGGCGCAGGCGCACTGAGTGTGCCGTTGCTGAATGGCATCATGCCATCAGTGTCGGCTCCCGCACGCATGCACGGGAGTGACGTCATCACTGCTCTGGCCAGTCATAGCGCCGGAGCAGCGAAACCCGAAAGGAAGAGGGTGAAAGATGGACGTTTCGTGGAGGCGAGAAAATCGAGATAAGATAAGTGACACGTAATTGGCTACTATGCGATGCATAGTAGTCCATTATGCTTTACCTTTGCAGGGAAACAAAGAGGAAGTAATACCCATCAGGGTTTATTAAGGTGTAAGTAAAAAATAAATATAAAAATTTGGATTGTCCCCAGAAAAGTAATAGAAATCTTCCAATGAGGACACTAGTTCTGATGAGCAGGGGGTCCTCAAGGAATTCCCTTAATTTTGCAGAGATTTTCACTCACTTCCTGTTTAGCTGTGGGACAGGAAGTGAAGTGAAATCTCTGCAATAAGACACGTATGCCAAAAAATAAACTGACAGGGGTTATAAACCTCAATTACTATCCAAAATGAAAAAAAAAAAGTTTTGCCTATAGTTCTACTTTAATTGCATGGTGCCATGCTGCTTGCAAGCAGTGATTCCTGTACTGACTCCGCCTCCTGACACTCCTCCTCTCAGCACCTCTTTGGTTCAGAAGACAGGCTCTGTGAAATGTGTGACACAGCAATGCCTATCTACAGGCATTGTGAATATATGACAGAAATCAAGGAAGTAAATGTTTGGGGATCTTCACAAAGTTACAAACTTCAAGATCAATCAGATTATTAGGAGTAGGCTAGAAATGATTGCAATATGATGTAGAAATTAATATATGGTTTTACATTCTGATCCTAAAGCGCCCCTTCCCATTGAAATCAATGGGAATCGCCTGCAAAGCGCCTTGGCAGCGGCGCTTTGTGTGTGCTTTTAACCCTTTATTCTGCCACTAGCTGGGGTTAAAAGCACCCCGCTAGCGCTTGACAAATGCTGGTAAGGCGCCGCTAGATTTAGCGGCGCTTTGCCAGTGTTTTTTGTGTGCTGGCAGTGTGAAAGGGCCCTTAAAGCACTCAGGCTTTCACATTGCGATTGCAGATGAGGCTTATTTCAGGCGCTTCAGATGCTGTTTTTAACGCTAAAGCGCCTGAAAAACACCCCAGTGTGAAAGGGGTCTTATTTATTTTTTCAGATAAGTAGAACTTTATTTTAGTAGCATTTGATCACCCCTGGGTTTTTTTTTTTTTTTTTTTTATTATATAATCGAAAAAAGACCCCAAATGTAAAAAAAATTAAAAAAATGCACTACTAATGACACTGGCTGGGAAGGGGTTAACATCTAGGTGCATTTAAGGAGTTAACTGTATTCCTAATAATGTGTAATGTGTGTAACATGTACTGCACTTACTTTCTGATCTGGCTGTTTTTTTCTCTCTTCTTTGCAGGGAGAAGAAACAGCCAGATTGCTGTACTTTTGCACACAGAGTTCTGTGTTTTTGTAAACACAGAACTCTGTCTGTGATTGGACACAGTCGATTAGCTGATTTCAGCCAAAATCATTGGCTGAAATCTGCTGACAAACTTGTGCTGTATCCAATCTCAGAACCCCGAACACAAGCGGCGACATACAGGTACGTTGTCAACTTGACTAACTCTTCCCCATTCTATCCAAAATTTTTATTCAATATCAGAATTATTAAAGTCATACTAAACTCTCTTTTTTCAGCAGCTGATTTACCACTAAGTATACTGCTTGTTTATCAATTCGTTTTTGCCCATGTTCCAGTTTAAGCTGGTGCCTTGATCGCTACCCCAGGTTTCCTTGTTCAATGTGGCACCTTTCTCTTGCAGTTCCTATAGAGTTACCCTTGCATGCAGGGTCTAGTGCTGTTCCTCCCTACACTGTGTGCATCAATGGAAACACACAGCCCCATAGCCTAAGATGGCACAGCACTCCTCTGCTCCACCCTCATCTTTTCCCCACCCTAATGGCATAGCTCCCAACTGTCCCTGATTTCAAGCGACTATCCCTTATTCAGAACAAGGTCCCTCTGTCCCTCTTTCCTCCTCATTTGTCCCTCATTGTGATCTGATCTATACAGTTGTATATTTTTATATATTTTTTGGGGTACAATTTTCCTTTAAGGGGGACATGGCAGAGTGTGTGTCCTATGCCTACATACTTTTGCTAATAGGTGTCCCTCATTCACATCTAAAAAAAATTGGGAGATATGTCTAAAGAACTGACCAGTGACTGCACTATCCACTGTTAACTCTTTCCTGTGAAGACCAGAAGTTAAGGGAAGCAACACTGAGAGAGCTGGAGCCAGCAGCATTAAAGGTTGTACACTGCAAGTGCTCATCACTTTATCCATTTAACCATTTGCCGACCAGCCACTGTATACATACGGCTCGATAGCGCAAGCCGCTATACCCATATGGCCGTCTGTGCATGTGACACTGTGGGCACATGCACAGACTGCCCACGACCTGCCTGCGACCTGCGATCACAGTACACAGAGGCAGAACGGGGATCTGCCTATGTAAATAAGGCGGACCCCCGTTCTGACAGGAGACATCATGAAGATCTGCTGTTCCCAGTGATCAGGAACAGCGATCGCTGTGGTGTTCCTGCAAGCCCGTTCCCCACACAGTTAGAATGTTGCAGTCCCGCTAAAAATCACAGATCCTCGCATTACCAGTAAAAACATAAAAATAAAAAAAAGTCCATAAATCTTTCCCATAGTTTGTAGATGCGATAACTTGTGCGCAAACCAATCAATATACACGTATTGCAATTTTTTTTTTTTTACTGAAAATATGTAGAAGAATATATAATGACCTAAAATGATGAGAAATTTTTTTTTTTATATATTTTTTTTTTTTTATGTTTTATAGCAAAAAGTTAAAAATATTGTTTTTTTCTTCAATATTGCCGGTCTTTTTTTGTTTATAGCGCTAAAAAATAAAAACCGCAGAGGTGATCAAATACCACCAAAAGAAAGCTCTATTTATGGGAAAAAAGGAACTTCAAATTTGTTTGGGTGCAGCGTCGCACGACCGCGTAATTGTCAGTTAAAGTGATGCAGTGCTGTGTCGCAAAAAATGGCCTGGTTATTAAGGGGGTAAAACGTTCCAGGGGTGAAGTGGTTAAAGTGACTTGGTCACTAAAGGGTCACTTGTAAATAACTACATGCCTGTAATAAAACATGCTCAATACTTTTCCAGCAGCCTGTTTCTAGAAATGTTGCTTCTTCAGTGGCTGATAGATGCTGCATGTATTTCACATTTCCAAGTATATGGAATACCTACTCCCCTACCGCACATTATGGTTTCTCCCACTGACTTGTGTGTCATAACAAGATTTATAAGCTGACAGGACGAACCATTATGTGCAATGGGGGAAACAGGTATTGCGCTCATCCAGTCAGTCAAATACCTGTGGCGACTGACAAGCACCAAAGCAGCAGCATTTCAAAAAACAGTCCGCTGGAAAGTATAGTGTAGAGCCTCTTTTAAATGACCCTGTGCTGATAAGCTCAATTTAACCATCTTCAATGTAGCCACACCTATAAGGTTACAGTATTTCACAAAAGTGAGTACACCCCTCACATTTTTGTAAATATTTTATTATATCTTTTCATGTGACAACACTGAAGAAATTACACTTTGCTACAATGTAAAGTAGTGAGTGTACAGCTTGTATAACAGTGTAAACTTGCTGTCTCCTCAAAATAACTCAACACACAGCCATTAAAGTCTAAACCGCTGGCAACAAAAGTGAGTACACGGTGTCATGTGACTCATTAGTGTTACAAGGTCTCAGGTGGGAATGTTAAATTTGTGTTATCGCTCTCACTCTCTCATACTGGTCACTGGAAGTTCAACATGGCACCTCATGGCAAATAATTCTCTGAGGATCTGAAAAAAAGAATTGTTGCTCTACATAAAGATGTCCTAGGCTATAAGAAGATTGCCAAGACCCTGAAACTGAGCTGCAGCATAGTGGCCAAGATCATACAGCGGTTTAACAGAACTGGTTCCACTCAGAACAGGCCTCGCCATGGTCGACCAAAGAAGTTAAGCGTCATATACAGAGGTTGTCTTTGGGAAATAGACATGTATTTTCTGCAGAGGTTAAAGGGGGGGGGGGGGGGTCAGCCTGTCAGTACTCAGAGACTGGGCAGCAGGGCAGTATTCCAACATGATAACGACCCCAAATACCTCCAAGATGACCACTGCCTTGCTAAAGAAGCTGAGGGTAAAGGTGATGGACTGGCCAAGCATGTCTCCATACTTAAACCCTATTGAGCATCTGTGGGGCATTCTCAAATGGAAGGTGGAGGAGCGCAAGGTCTCTAACATCCATAAGCTCTGTGATGTCATCATGGAGGAGTGTAAGAGGACTCCAGTGACAACCTGTGAAGCTCTAGTGAACTCCATTCCCAAGACGGTTAAGGCAGTGCTGGAAAATAATGGTGGACACACAAAATATTGACACTGGGTAAGGTGACCAGATGTTTAAAATTAAATCCGGGGGCATATTTATTCTTTACTACTTATGGCAACAATCAGCGACTCTCTGCCCGTCGCCGCCCGCCTCACAGCCTCTCAAGTCTTACTCTTCGGGCCCCGGCTACTACTGGATGGGGAGCGGAGGAAGATCACTCCGCCAGGGAAGGCAAGGAGATAGGCAGGTGGCTGGCCAGGATTTAAACCAAGGCAGAAGAACATGTGAGCGAAGCTAAATGGGCATGCGCCCGAAACTGAAGAAATATTCCCTCCGCTCTGACCAGCACATGATCATCAGAAAGGGGCACAGATAATGTGAAAAATACACCCCCCTATGCTAGTAGGCATGGCGGAGCGGGGGTGTGTAATTCTAATATTTTCTTTTTAAATTCTGTACTGATTGTCTTTGAAATTGCCCCTGCCCCCTATTAAATCCAATCTGGGGACAAAACCAGGGACAGACTTGGTCCGGGGACTGTCCCCTGAAACTGGGGGTGTCTGGTCACCCTATCTTTGGGCCCAATTGGGACATTTTCACTTAGGGGTGCACTCACTTTTGTTGCCAACGGTTTACACATTAATTGCTGTGTGTTGAGTTATTTTGAGGGACAGCAAATTTACACTGTTATACAAGCTGTACACTCACTACTTTACATTGTAGCAAAGTGTAATTTCTTCCGTGTTGTCACATGAAAAGATAGAATAAAATGTTTACAAAGATGTGAGGGGTGTACTCACTTTTGTGAGATACTGTGTGATATATATATATATATATATATATATATATATATATATATATATATATATATATATATATATATATATTATATTCAGTCATTCACATTAGCACCTTTCCTAGAGGGAAATTACATACAGTATGTAATTCAAGAGTGATGGCAGAGGGCAGTAAGGGCCCTTTCACACGCACGGACAAACGGTCCGTTTATTACTATGGGATTGCAGACATTAGCGGATGATGCATCCGCTAACGTCCGCAACCATCCGCGTCCGCAAAGATCGGCTTTTGCGGACGGAAGAAAACCCTATTTTTCTTCCGTCCGGCGGAACGGATCGGATGAATACGGACACACGGTCCGTATTCATCCGATTCCCCATAGGGGAGAGCGGAGGAGAGACAGGGCGGTCTCTGCACTGTGTGCGGGGACCGCCCTGTCCGCCGACAGCTCAGCGGGGATTAAAGGAGGAATCCTCGCTGAGCCAAACGGGCTAACGGAGCGGATCAATACGGATCCGCTCCGTGTGAAAGAGCCCTAAGTGTGTACAGCAGTGCCTTGGCAAAATGCCTAAAAATGTATCAAAAAGTGTATACAATCCAGCAGGTGGATGAAGCCTGCCTTTTAGTTACACAAAGCCACAGGTTTTCATTTTGCACCATTATGACTTTCTGACACTGGCACCCTAACAACCAATGACATCATTAGTTAATAAGGAGGATGTCTGTCACCTCCACAGCATCCTTGTTTGACCCTCCTCTGCCTCTCTCCCTCAGCACTGGGGTGACATTGAGAGAAGCTGAGAGAGAAGAGAAACATTGAAAAATAAAGAAAAAACTGCGCTAGTTCAGAAACGAAATGTCTAGCTGCTACATACAAACAAACAAAGCCAGCAAGAATAGTAAACAAAAAATGTAGCGCTAAAAACCAAAAACTCCAAAGTATGTGATACCATGTGAGGTGACAAGGTTCGTATAAAAATGCATATACATAAACCACTGACATATAAATATAAATAGCTCAAACAGTGCTTGATGCAAAGAAAAAGTCTATATTTCAAAGTAGAAAAAACATCAATTGAGTGATGGGTGCAGGGAAAACAGATGAGCTGCTATCCGTTGATTGGGATACAACAGGTGCACAAATTGTCTGTAGCACTCTATGAGGATCACAATCACATCAAGGTAGGTAGTGGATGAAATACGCTTACCGGATGGGTTGGACTCTACTACTATACAGCAAAGAGTCAGCCAGACATAGTGGTCTTTGGAAACCGGGACCACTCAAACCGGAATGGGACCATAAGCGAGACTGGAACTCCAAATGGACATGGACGGCAGGAACCAGCAGAGCTTGAATGCATCTTTATGCCCCTGTTGAAGGCTTAGTTAGCCGAAACGCGTCGGGTATTGCTATTGAGCACCCCACATTGCCATTTTCTGTATGTGATCACTTTTTATCCTTGTCATATTTACCTATGACTTTTTACATATAAACCTCATTGGTTTTAATTGACCTGCACTATTGGAGTTCTTTTTCCATTTCATATCATCCACTCCATGGTTTCCTGAGAGCTTTAGCAACATCCTGCCCTGCATCTCCTGACTGATGGTCTAAGGATTATATTCAAAGCTCGTGGTATTGATCCAACACACCATTCAAGCTCTGCTGGTTCCTGCCGTCCATGTCCATTTGGAGTTCCAGTCTCGCTTATGGTCCCATTCCGGTTTGAGTGGTCCCGGTTTCCAAAGACCACTATGTCTGGCTGACTCTTTGCTGTACAGTAGTAGAGTCCAACCCATCCGGTAAGCGTATTTCATCCACTACCTACCTTGATGTGATTGTGATCCTCATAGAGTGCTACAGACAATTTGTGCACCTGTTGTATCCCAATCAACGGATAGCAGCTCATCTGTTTTCCCTGCACCCATCACTCAATTGATGTTTTTTCTACTTTGAAATATAGACTTTTTCTTTGCATCAAGCACTGTTTGAGCTATTTATATTTATATGTCAGTGGTTTATGTATATGCATTTTTATACGAACCTTGTCACCTCACATGGTATCACATACTTTGGAGTTTTTGGTTTTTAGCGCTACATTTTTTGTTTACTAGAAGAGAAACATTGCTATGCTAGTCAGTACCAGTGTGCAAAAGTGTATTTGCTTTGGAAGAATAAATCAAATCTAGCAGTGGGTGTCCTACATGTGGATGTTGCTGCATTATGTAAAGCTATTAGCATCGTTTTTTACATTTTAGAACGTGGTGCCTAGTGACTGTCCAAAATTTTAAAGGGTGTCTCGACTAAAAAAAATGCTGAGAAACACTAGCGTACAGTATATTACAATTTAAATAGGATCAAATATTAGATCAGTTTATTAACCTCTTGCCATCCATGTAATGTATATATGCGGTGAAAAGGAGGGTGGACTTTTTAATACCCACACAACACACATTCGCCTTTAGGCAGCTGAGATTTCTGTGCTGAGAGTGCACTCACTGCACACTCCCCACAAAGTGACTGAGCTGTCAGCTGACAGCTCCTAGTCTCTAGTAATCATTGGGTGGGACAGACTTCCCATCATGTGACCACTGTAACAGCAAATCAGATTGGTCACATGATCTAGCAGTTTTTCCTGTTCCCGAGCATAAAGACCCTGTTAAAGGGACGCCGGGCTAGACAGGAATGGGTTAAGTAGGAGCGTTTAGTCACACTTTTAAAGCAGTAACCATATTAAATCAGATGTAAACCCTAAACGAATTACATTTAGCATAAAGCATAATGATTTTTTTTCATCCTTTTTTTTTTTTTTTTTTTTATGTAGTATCTTTAATAAACCCTACTTAAAACCTAGTTTTGAGGTGGTGTCTGTATTGAATATTATAGTTTTGCCCTGTACGACACCCAATTTTATTTAGCCAATAGATTTACTAGCACGGGTTAGCTATCTCCAACACTTAAGCCCTGTACACACAATTGGTTTGTCTGATGAAAACAGACCGATGGACCGCTTTCATCGGACAAACCGATTGTGTGTGGGTCCCCATCGGTTTGTTTTCCATCGGTGAAAAAAAAAAGAACATGTTTTAAAATTTTCCTATGGATAAAAAACCGATAGAAAAAATCGATCGTCTGTGTGGAAGTCCATCGGTCAAAAATCCACGCATGCTCAGAATCAAGTCGACACATGCTCGGAAGCATTGAATTAAATTTTTCTCACCACGTCGTTGTGTTTTACGTCATCGCGTTGGACACGGTCGGATTTTTGACTGATGGTGTGTAGGCAAGGCTGATGAAAGTCAGCTTCATCGGATAACCGACGAAAAAATCCATCGGATTAGATTCCATCAGATATCCGATCGTGTGTACAGGGCTTGAGGAATCTTATTTTCTGCTGTCACATACCTGAAAATATATAAATTGTCCTTCATGCCTCCAGAAGTTGGTCACAGGAAATCCACCATGGCCACGACAAGACACGAGTTTCAATGGCCCTTTGCAATTTGGACATTGTTTACCTAGTGAAAAAAACACTGGTGTTTTTCTGCGTTCACTTATATTTTCAACCATATACAAAGCCTTGAAAAAGTATTTATTCATTCATTCATTCATTGCATTATTGAATAAGCCCATTTACCTAATGTGTACGGCAGCAAAATGCATTGAGTCAAACAGGTGGGTTACACGAGCGATAATGCCTTTAGTAAAACAGCAAAATAGGTGTTGTTAGGTTAAGGTGACCAGATTTTTTAAATGAAAACCAGGGACATATTTTTTTTTTTATTGGCAAATGGTAATCTATCTTATACGCATAATTGTATATACAGTCAGTGGTGTAGCGTGTATTGTCAGCGCCCGGGACAAGGCGAGAAATTTGCACCCCCCCACCAGACTTTTAGCACTCCCTGAGTCCCTTCCACTAGTACAGTAGAACTGACCAACTTGATTCCTACACTGACCTACCTGGCCACTGCACTAACCTACCTGATTCCTACACTGACCACTACACTGACCTACCTGATTCCTACACTGACCACTACACTAACCTACCTTATCCCTATACTGACCTACCTGATTCCTACACTGACCACTACACTGACCTACCTGACAACTACACTAACCTACCTTATCCCTTTACTGACCTACCTGATTCCTACACTGACCTACCTGATTCCTATACTGACCACTACACTGACCTACCTGATTCCTATACTGACCACTACACTGACCTACCTGATTCCTATACTGACCACTACACTAAACTACCTGATTCCTATACTGACCACTACACTGACCTACCTAACCCCTATACTAACCACTACACTGACCTACCTGATTCCTATACTGACCACTACACTGACCACTACACTGACCACTACACTGACCTACCTAACCCCTATACTAACCACTACACTGACCTACCTGATTTTCCTATACTGACCACTGCACTGACCTACCTGATTTCTGCACTACTCACACCCCTGCCCCCCCACCCCTACATGAACAGTGTAGATCGGTTGATTTTGCTCACCTCTCCATGGCCTCCATGATAATCTATTGGAGCAGGGCTCCATTGGAGGTACGGTTCCCGACACCCAGCCGCTTCTCAGTATCCCCTGCCAAGAGCTTCTCCAATATCCGCCGTGCGCTCTGCACCACCCCTCCCCTCCGATGTTCCCACACACACACGTGCCACCCGCACCAGAGGGATCATGGGGGACAGCCTGGATTATGGCAGTCCCTGGGCGGGGGTGGCACAGTAATGATTTTGCGCCCCCCCAAATTTTGCACCTGGGGTGAGAGTACCAGATCCCCCCCTCCATGCCACTACAATCTGGGGACAAATCCGGGAAGTGTTCTCAATCTGGGGACTGTCCCTGAAAAACCGGGTATGTCTGGTCACCATATGTTAGGTAGCCCTGGTTATCTTGAGCAACTTTAAGAAAATTTAGCCGTTAGACTGCAATAAATACAGTCAAATGTAATACCAGGTAGACAGTATGAACGAGAACAGAAAATGCAGAATTTATTTTATTTATTTTATATCATATAACTTTATTTGTAACAAAGACAGTGTTGCATGTATATGGTGTTATAATGTTTTTTTTTCATATACAGTGCCTTGAAAAAGTATTCAAACCCCCTGAAATTTTCCACATATTGTCATGTTACAACCAAAAACGTAAATGTATTGGGATTTTATGTGATCGACCACAGTAGGTAAATGGGCTTATTCAATAATGCAGCACAAAGAATAGTGATACTGTGCGTGCAGTAACACATTAGCCAAGCACGTTTTAGTTTATTGAAGTCAGATCATTTTAGTTTTCAAAATCAGAGGCATTTGGGTTGATTCACTATAGACACACATGCTGTTCACTTTACAGGGGAACTTTCACTTTTTCAAGGGAACTTTCACTTTTTCAAGATAATTGTCCGTTTAAAGTTGAACTTCAGGCATTAAAACTTTATCAATAGCCACAAAGGATATACTGTAAATCCACTTTTTGTGCACCAAATGTGTTTACAAAGCCAAATATTATCTTGTAAAAGACATGCTTGTCCCCCTCTTTCCTTTCTCAGATAAGGGTCTGGTATGAATTTTGAGGGGCCTTGTGTAATTTTTTTGAAATTTTTGGCATGAGGTCCCCCAAAATTTATACCAGATGCAAAGGGCCCGGCCTGGTATGGATTAGGGGGTTGGGAGTCTTGCTTTTTTCTGCTTTTTAACCCTGGTATCATTTTATTTTCTGTGGGCGATGCAGCATTTGCTAAAAGTGATCCTAGCAGCAGACTCACCACGGGATCACTTTCATGGGCGCCAGGAGAGCCGTCGGTAAACCAGGAAACAATCCAATCAATTTGTTAGATAGGCAGGAAGTCGAGAGAGGGCAAGATGGCCCCTACTTAGCTCTATGCCCTTGGAGGACCGGAGCGACCTCCAACGTCACTTCCCGTTAGATAGACATGATTTAGTTTTTCCTTAAAGTCAAAATGCCTTTTCGAAATTCGACCCATGGCCTTACACCTCTCCATGTGCACATACTAATGTCATTTCAATAGTGGTTCTCAATATATTTTTTTAATTTACTGCTCTTATTAATGTCTGGTGATCCTGCCACAAGGTAATAAGGCTCTGTATTTGTCTTCCAATTTTCTCTGATGTTGTCACCCTATCACGCAGGCTTCCAATGGAGACTACAAGTGGCCTTTTTAACACACACTTTTTTGCTTTTAAAGGTAAATGAGAGATCTGGTGTATTTTTTACCCCAGATCTCTCAATAAAGAGGACCTGTCATGCTTATTTCTATTACAAGGGATGTTTACATATTATTCCTTGTAAACAACAAAAATTCCTTGTAGGAACAAAAGTGATAAAAAAAATTAAATAAAGGGACAGTGTAAAAATCTTAAAATCAAAAGTAAAATAAATAAGGGAAAACAAATTAAAACACCCCATCCCTTTGTGCTTATGTGCAGAAAATGAACGCATACGTAAGTCATGCCGGCATATGTAAACGGTGTTCAAACCACACATGTGAGGTATCACCACAATCATTAGCACAAGAGCAATAATTCTACTGTAGTGCTAGACCTCCTCTGTAACTCTAAATGGGTAACCTGTAATTCATTTTAAAGCTGTCTATGGAGATTTTTAAGTACCGTAGATTGTCATCATTCCATGAGCATGCACAAATTTAAAGCATGACATGTTGGGTATTTATTTACTCGGCATAGCATCTTTCACATTATTTAAAAAAAATGGGATAAGTTTAGTGTTTTTTCTGTTTGTTTTTTTATTCAAAAAAGTGTATTTTTTCCCAAAAAATTGCATTTGAAAGACAGCGACGCAAATACAGTGTGACATAAAATATTGCAACTATCACCATTTTATTCTCTAGCGTCTGTGCTAAAAAATATATATATAATGTTTGGGGGTTCTAAGTAATTTTCTAGCAAAAAAAAACTGCTTTAAACTTGTAAACAAAAAGTTCCAGAAAATGCCTGGTCAGCAAGTTTAACAACCAGCAACCTTAAAGTGATTGTAAATGACCTTGTAGAACAAAACATTCAGTTTAACCACTTAAGACCCGGACCTTTAGGCAGCTAAAGGACCCGGCCAGGTTTTGCGATTCGGCACTGCGTCGCTTTAACAGACAATTGCGCGGTGGTGCGACGTGGCTCCCAAACAAAATTGGCGTCCTTTACCCCCACAAATTGAGCTTTCTTTTGGTGGTATTTGATCACCTCTGCGGTTTTTATTTTTTGCACTATAAACAAAAATAAAGCGACAATTTTGAAAAAAAAATGCAATATTTTTTACTTTTTGCTATAATAAATATCCCCCAAAAATATATAAAAAAAACATTTTTTTTCCTCAGTTTAGGCCGATACGTATTCTACCTATTTTTGTTAAAAGAAATCGCAATAAGCGTTTATCGGTTGGTTTGCACAAAATTTTTAGCGTTTACAAAATGGGGGATAGTTTTATTGCATTTTTATTTACTACTAATGGCGTGAACAGCAATTTTTTTCGTGACTGCGACATTATGACGGACACTTTGGACAATTTTGACACAATTTTGGGACCATTTTCATTTTCACAGCAAAAAATGCATTTAAAATGCATTGTTAACTGTGAAAATTACAATTGCAGTTTGGGAGTTAACCACAAGGGGGCAATGATGGGGTTATGTGTGACCTCATGTGTGTTTACAACTGTAGGGGGGTGTGGCTGTAGGTGTGACGTCATCGATTGTGTATCCCTATAAAAGAGATCACACGATCGATGACGCCGCCACAGTGAAGAACGGGGAAGCTGTGTTTAGCCACGACTCACAGCTGGGTACTAGCACACGACGTACCTATACGTGCATGTGCCCAGCCATGCCGTTCTGCCGACGTAAATGTGCAGGAGGCGGTCCTTAAGTAGTTAAAGTAGAAATGAAAGGTAAAACACACTTGTGTATAGATATATAAAACAAAAATGATATATTCCTTTTTTCCCTTTTTTTTGTAAGTGACCACATTCCTTCTGTTCTCAGCAGAAAAAGAGCTAGGGGGAGGTGAAGCAAATGGACACTGATCTTCTCAGTATATGGCTGTGCAGTGGGGGCATGACAGGACAAGTCTAATCATTGGAGGAGAGCAGGCTGGGTTCCCAGCACAGCTAGAGAACTGATCATGGTGTGCTCTCCTGCTTATTGTGGTCAGTTTTTAATAGGAAAGCAGAGGGACAAGCAGGAACTCCAGGGATTTCACACAAAGGAAGCAATACAAAGAGAATAGGATACTTTGTCATACAAGTACATGGTACAGCAGGCAAATATCAGGAATATGAAATGCTGGGGTAACAAACACTTTAAGCTGAACTGTCTCAATCAGCTGTAGTAGGAATACCACTGTGAAATGTTTCAGTTCCTGCTGTAGGTGGTATGCAGCAAAATAAAATGCAGAAACACATGTTGACTACCACAAAAATATCTCATGCGCAATTTTTCATGAATTAATTGCATGTTCATGAGTTAAACAACGCATGAGTTATTTTAACGCA
The DNA here is from genome assembly GCF_905171775.1 of Rana temporaria. Lineage (NCBI taxonomy): Eukaryota > Metazoa > Chordata > Amphibia > Anura > Ranidae > Rana > Rana temporaria. The sequence goes on from NC_053492.1 coordinate 214,536,229, forward strand.
AAAATGCATGCAGTATGTAACTCTTAGTGAATTGACCACTAGGTCATGCAGAGATACACTATATTACCAAAAGTATTGGGATGAACGCCTTTACACGCACATGAACCTTAATGGCATCCCAGCTTCAACTCTGCTGGGGAGGCCGTCCACAAGGTTTAGGAGTGTGCCTGTCTATTGGAATGTCTGAGCATTCTTCCAGAGGAGCATTTGTGGGGTGAGGTCGAGAAGGCTTTGGCTTGCAGTCTCCGCTCTAAATAATCCCGTTCTATCGAGTTGAGGTCAGGATTCTGTGCAGACCAATCAAGTTCCTCCACACCAAACTTGCTCATCCATGTCTTTACGGACCATTCTTTGTGCACTGATGCATGTTGGAACAAAAAGGGGCCATCCACAACCTGTTCCCACAAAGTTGGGAGCATGAAATTGTCCAAAATGTCTTGGTATGCTGACGTCTTAAGAATTCCCTTCACTGGAACTAAGTGGCCAAGCTCAACCCCTGAAAAACAACCCCACACCATAATCCCCCCTCCACCAAATGATTTGGGAGTGCACAGTGCACAAGCAAGGTCCATAAAGACATGGATGAGCGAGTTTGGGGTGAAGGAACTTGACTGGCCTGCACAGAGTCATGACCTCAACCTGATAGAACACCTTTGGGAAGAATTAGAGCGGAGACTTCGAGCCATCCACATCAGTGGCTGACCTCACAAATAGGCGTCTGGAATAACGGTCAAACATTCCGATAGACACACTCCTTAACCTTGTGGACAGCCTTACAGAAGATTTGAAGCTGTTATAGCTGCAAAGGGTGGGCTAACTCAATATTGAACCCTACGTACTAAGACTGGGATGCCATTCATGTTCATGTAAAGGCAGGTGTCCCAATACTTTTGGCAATATAGTGTAGCTTCCCACCTGTCATTCTTAAGCCTCGTACACACGACCGAGGAACTCGACGGGCGAAACACATCGTTTTCCTCGTCGAGTTTCTTGTCAGGCTGTCAAGGAACTCGACAAGGCAAGTTTCTCCATTCCCGTCGAGGAAATAGAGAACTTGCTCTCCTTTTGGCTCGTCGAGTTTCCTCGACGAAAATGTACACACGACCGTTTTCCTCAGCAAAAAAATATCTCCCAGCAAGTTTCTTGCTGGTTTTTGCCGAGAAACTCGGTCGTGTGTACGAGGCCTGAGAGAGACATATGTCTGGCCAGCTCCAGATAGTTTACCTGCTCAGTGTCGGTGCACCTCATGTATAAGCATTAAAGCAGGCAGTAGTAATCAATCATTCTTTATATAATTATTTTTAGTGTAGGCCAAATAATGAAGCAAACAACTGAACCTTTAACTTAACATGTGCTATAATAAACCTACTATGTCAGCGCTCCCTTCGCAAATCTGTAATTCAAAAGAACTTTCCCAATATAATGACATCATAAAGCCATTAAAAGCGTAAACGTATTCACCTACTTTGCTGTTTCTGCCGTGCTTTGTCACAAATGGCAGGTCTCAGGTATATCTTTTTGCCTCCTGGAGTTGTGCAGTCGTTGCTGCAGACAAGGACACCAAGGCAAGACTTCTTCAAAATACGAGAATTATGATTGTTGGTATTACGCATAGCCCAGCCACTCAGGTGTCTCTGTGCATGTTTATCCGAAGAGCTGTAGATGTGTTTTACATAGGAATCGGGCCACTCCTGGAACCAGTCAGTTTTCTCCAAGTCCTGGAAAAGGGACAGTTATTACTGTCACTGTAACCTATAATTATATTTTTACATAAGTCTTCAGTATGTCACTTAACATTAACTGTGGTGTCAATTGTATTAGTACAGAAATATATAAACTATAACAGTTGGTAAAACCTCATACACACTACCTGTGTTGGATGTGAACTCTTGTGCCTTGGAGAGGTATGTTAAGTGTTGTTGCCGGTTGCATTTATAGGTTAATGTCAGCTGTCAGTTAGTGCATTAAGTGTGCATGTTAATATATCTGCAGACAATTAGAACATTTCAGCATACAACATCTTTTACATTAAAAGCATATATTTGTGTTTATATGCATTTAACATTTTCGTGGTCGGGAATTTACTTTTCTGTCTGTAAATTTTATTTTCTTGTGCTCATGCGCATTTTTTTTTTTTTTAGATTACATTTCTCACATGATTCTTCCATCATTACTTAGGAAATTGTTAGTTTTTCGAAATATGTCCAACATACCCGATCACTCAACTTCGATGCCCACACGAAAATTGCCCATTGCTGCGGCTGCGGCAAAATTCAAATGCAAATTCTTAGATAAGATTTTCGAAAGAAATGTATTTTCGAAATTTGACCCATGCCTTATGCACCGTACACACGATCGTAATTTCCGATGGAAAAAGTCCGATGGACTTTGTCCATCGGATTCTCCAATAGTGTGTAGCCCTATAGGAGTTTTTTCATCGGAAATTCCGATGAATTCCATCTGAGTTTAGATATAGAACATGTTCTATTTTTTTTTCGATGGAATTCCGTCGAAATTCCGATGTGATTTGGCCGGGCAAAAGCATGATCGTGTTTACGTGGCATTACACCTCTCCTTGTGCACATTTTAATGTAATTTCAAAAATGGTTCTCAATATATTTTTACATTTACTGCTCTTATTAATGTCTGGTGATCCTGCCATGAGGTTAAAAAAACTCTGTATTTGTCTTCCAATTTTCTCTGATGTTGTCACCCTATCACACAGGCTTCCAATGGAGACTACAAGTGGCATTAAACAGGCTTGGTCCACTGTTGTCACTATTAGGAAAACCGCATTGAGAAATGCCCTGCTGTCAGTGCAATGCATGTAGAGCGGAAGTAACTTCATAGAAACTGCAATACTGAGATGCAACATAGGCAACGGCCCGGATTCACAAAGCACTTACGCCGACGTATCTCGAGATACGCCGCGTATGTGTAAATATGCGCCGTCGTATCTATGCGCCGCACTCAGGAACCAAGATACGCCTGAAAATAGGCTTCATCCGACCGACGTAACTTGCCTACGCCGGCGTATCGTGGGCGCATATTTACGCTGGCCGCAAGGGGCGTTCCAATTGATTTCCTATTCAAATATGGAGATGAGGGAGATACGTCAATTCACGAACGTACATGTGCCCGGCACATAATATACGCAGTTTGCGTAAGTCGTACATCCAGCGTAAAGTTATTCCTCATATAGGAAGCGCAACCCATGCAAAGGTATGGACAAGAGAACTCAAGCCGTTGTATTTTACGTTGTTGACGTTGTATGTGAATATGACTAGGCGTAGGTTACATTCACGCCGTAGGCAGTGATTCGACGTATCTTAGGCCGAGTACTCACGAGAAGACATGTCCGATGAAACCGGTCCGCGGACCGTTTTCATCGGACATGTCTGCCCGGGGACTTCTGTTCGATGGCTGTACACACCATCAAACAGAAGTCCGCGCGTAAACAATACGTGGGGCGTGTCCGCGGTGTGGCCGCGTCGATGACGCGGTGTCGCCGCGACAATGACGCGGCGACGTGGGCGGCCTGCCTTTAAAATGCTTCCACGCATGCGTCGAAGTCATTCGACGCATGCGAGGGATGGCGGGCGGCCGGACATGTACGGTAGGTCTGTACAGACGACCGTACATGTCGGGGGGACAGGTTTCCAGCGGACTGTTTTAAAGCAAGTCCAGGAAACAGTTGTCCGCTGGAAACCTGTCCGATCCGCCCGAAAATGGTCCGCTCGTGCCTACACACGGCCAAACATGTCTGCTGAAACTGGTCCGCGGACCAGTTTCAGCAGACATGTTTGGTCGTGAGTACGGGGCCTTAGGCAGTTGTTTCGACGTGATTCTGAGCATGCGCACTGGATGCATCCACGGGACGGCGCATGCGCCGTTCGTTATTCGTATCTTTATGGCGCTCGGCCCATCATTTGCATGGGGTCACGCCTCATTTGCATGGCTCACGCCCACTTCCACTTACGACGACTTACGCTTTCGATACCCAGCCGAGATTTGGGAGGAATTGGGAGCAAGTGCTTTGTGAATACTGTGCTTGCCTCTCTGCGTCGGCGTAGCGTATATTCGATACGCTACGCCGGCATAAATATGCGCCGATGTATGTGAATCCGGGCCAATATAGGTAAAAGGCATTTGTCTATAATACACAGTGCGTAAGAAAATGAAATCACCATTCAGATGACCATCCACCTTAAAGCGGAAGTAAACCCATTGATTTAACAGTTCAAAAAAAAGTTAAATTTTCGGCACGTGCCATGAATGTAATGGCCCATACACACGATCCGAATATTGTACGAAAACTGTAGTCTGAGGAAGAATCGTACGATAATCGGATCGTTAGTACAGAGCTTTCGAGAGCCGCACATGACAGTTCATCCGATATTATCCGATCGGACAAGCATGAAAATGTTCTTCGTACGATTTTCATTTAGTCAGCACCGTTGTCGAAAATACAATACAAATACATTACAACACATGACATCACTTCCGATTTTTTTTTTTTTTTTTGTCGTACGAGAATTTTCGTGACTTTAGGACCCTATTCAATTTGTACTTGCGACTATTATGCAAAAAAAGTCATACGATCTGTCGTACGATATTCGGATCGTATGTACGGGCCATTACTGTCACATTGGTTGTGCTCTCAACCAAACTGTCAAACCATCCAATGGCTGGTGTCATAACTGATCACATGTACAGCTTCAAGGCAGTTGAAGATCAAACAGAGGCCAAGATGGCAGCTTCCTTGTCTGAAAACGATAGTTTATTTCCACTTTAAGCAGGGCCGGGCCAAGCCAAAATCAGCACCCGCCTTGGGTGTCACACTGCAGGAGAAGTACAGCTGGGGTGGAAGCCTCTCCTTCCTCTGCATTGCCTGGCTGTCTCTTGCACTGTGCACTGACCACTCAGACCTGCAAAATACACTAGGACAGTGGTTCTCAATCTGGGGGCCGGGACCCCCTCAGGGGTCGAATTACAATTTGCCAGGGGTCACAAATCCTCTCCCAGCCTGCTCTACCAGACTTTTTGCGGCCACCCAGCAGGGCTGTTCCTGGAGTATGCGGCCGCCAACTCAGCCTTTTCGCAGCCACCCATTTAGTTCACAGGATAGCTGGGGGGCAGAGACCAAAGGTCAGATGACTGGTTAGGAATGTGAAGTGGGAGGTGCTGGAGGAGACCCTATCTCCTGATTTAAGCATAGGTGTCACTGCTGCGAGACACCACAAAGGCACAAAGCAACAGTGAATCCGGAGACACAGTAACACTACCTTAGTTGCCATTAAAAGTCCCCACTACAGTTCTCAGATCAGCAGATGACTTTGATTAAGAGCACCTAAGTTGGCTGATCAGAACTCACCCTAGCACTGCCACTGATCCCACCCCCGACCAACACTGCCACTGATCCCACCCCCGACCAACACTGCCACTGATCCCACCCCCCCACCAGCATTGCCACTGATCTCACCCCCCACCAGCACTGCCACTCATCCCAACACCCGGACAGCACCGTCGCTCATCCCAACTCCCCGCCAGCACTGTCACTCATCCCATTCCCTCCACCCCCCCACCAATGAGTAAGAGAAGGAAAACAATTGAGAATACATGAAAGGGAGAGGAAAAGAGGGGGAGGAACAAAGTAAAAGGGAGAGAAAGAACAAAAAATACAGCTGGAGAAAGGGATGGGGGGGGGACAAGAGATTAGTATAGGGAGATAAAGGGGAAAGAACGGAGAACAAAGAGAAAGAGTGGTACATTCTAAAATGTAACATAAGGGGTTTTAATATTATACGAGTAGAAGGGACCCAGGGAGCACTAAATGTCCATGGGTTAGGGGCGCAAATTACTTGTCTTGCCTTGTGTGCTGACAACCCACACTACGAAAATAATTTTACTGTTAAGGGTCCCCACAACTTGGGAAATTTTATCAAGGGGTCACGGTACTAGTAGGGTTGAGAACCTATGCAAAAGGAGATTGTAGCTTTCCCAGAGTAACCAATCTCTGGGAGAGCTGAATATTCTTTTATTATAGAGCTTTTATTCATAGCTTTTATTCATAGGTTACTGTTATGTGTATATAAAAACAATGTACACATAAATAATAAACCCTTAGCCCAGGTTCACACTGGGTACGATTTGGTACGATTTGAGATGCGATTTCACATGTTAAATCGCATCTCAAATCGGCGGCATTTGCCGGCAATGGCACCGTCCTAATCGGTGCGACGCCGCTGCACCGATTTCAAAAAGTAGTTCCTGTACTACTTTTTGCGATTTCAGGCCGCGATTTACATTGAACCCTGCACAGATGACTCTTAAATTGCGGCCGAAATCGCGGCAAAATCGCGGCAAAAACGCAGCCGCGAAATCGTGGTAAAATCGAGATTTTACCGCGATTTTGAATTCGTAGCAGTGTGAACCTAGCCTTAAAGGGGTTGTAAAGGTTATTTATTTTTTTCTAAATAGGTTCCTTTAAGCTAGTGCATTGTTAGTTCACTTACCTTTTCCTTCGATTTCCCTTCTAAATGTTTGAAGGGAAATCGAAGGAAAGGGTAAGTGAACCAACAAAGCACTAGCTTAAATGAACCTATTTAGAAAATAAAAAACGAACCATTACAACCTCTTTAACGATCCTTAGTTTTTTTACACTTTTTCGTATTTTTTGGTTGTTTTTTTTTTTTTATCATTTATATGTAAACTTTTTACATTTGCATTAGTTCTTGTTTGTAACGTTAAATTTAAAACAATTTAAAACAGGGATGAAGGCCTGTGGTGGTGCATACCACATGCCTCATACAAAGTCCCAACCCCCATTTTATTTTTCTAACATTAGCTAGGGATGGAGATGCGATTTTCAGGAGTGTAACAGAGTGCCTCCACAGATCTACCACCAACAGTTAATTTATGCATTGTAATTTTTTGACTAGCTGACCCAGTTTGATGTGGTCCGCACCTAGTTTGGTGGTATTTTGGTTTGGTAGGCATGTATTGGTTTCACCCCTGTTTTTTTGTCTTTCCAGTGCTCTCATTTGCCAGACCAACTATAGATAAGGGCAGGTCTAGGTTGCCATCTGCTCCCTGTCTATTGATTAGCACACCTGTGCTCCTCCTTTGGAGGCTTTAAAAATCATAGTTAGGACTGCAGTTACACGGAGTGCCTTGACGCTTGGCCTGCAGCGTCCCAGGTATTTGCAAATAACTGCAACTAAACCTCTGTTTTAATTACATACAGTTAGACAGATTAATTTGGTTTAGTGCTTCTTGGGTTGTTATTTTTGAGCCTGGTCATTATGGAAACAATTTTTATATTTTCCATATATATATACTTAATTGCATACTGCTATAATCGCATCTCATTTAAAGTCCCAACCCTCCATTTTTGACACCCTAAGGCCCCTTTCACATTGAGGAGTTTTTCAGGCGGTAAAGCGCTAAAAATAGCGCTGCTATCCCGCCTGAAAAACTCCTGCACTGCAGACTCAATGTGAAAGCCCGAGGGCTTTCACACTGAGGCGATGCGCTGGCGGGAGACAAAAAAATCTCCTGTCAGCAGCATCTTTGGAGCGGTGAGAGGAGCGGCGTGTATACCGCTCCTTCACCGCTCCTTCCCATTGAAAACAATGGGAAACCGCGGCAATACCGCCCGCAATGCGCCTCTATAGAGGCGCATTGCGGGCGATATTAACTCTTTATCGGCCGCTAGCGGGGGTTAATACCGCACCGCTAGCGGCTGATACCCGCGGCAATTCCGGCGGTAAAGCGCCGCTATTTTTAGCGGCGTTATACCGCCACCGCAGCTCCCGCCCCAGTCTGAAAGGGGCCTTACAGGGATGGAGGCCTGTGGTGGTGCATACCTCATGCCTCATACAAAGTCCCAACCCCATTTTATTTTTCTAAATTTAAAACAATGCCTTGTACTTGGAAACATGATTTTGGTGCCTTTTTAAAAGGGGAACCTCACAGAATAAAATCCATTGCTAGCCCTAATTTAGTTTTAGACCCTAAATGTGTAGTTGGATTTTAGTTAGCCCCTTTATTTGTATTAACTCAACCGCTTTTTTTTTTTCTGTTTGTATATAAACATTTTAAATTGGTGTTAGTTTTTGTAATACTGAATGAGTTCTAGGGGAAAAGGGGTAACCCCTGTAATGGGTAAGACAGGTTGCATGCCGACGGCAGAGATTATGTGTTTATGGTGTTTCTGAACAGGTCAGCAAATTGACATCTATATCCAGTAGACATGTGCACACTGAAATATTTCGTTTCGGAACTTTGTTTTAGTCCGAAAAATAAATTGATTTAGTTGCTCCCGAAATTTGTTTTTATTTATTTCGTTTTTTGTTACAAAAATGCATCCGTCCGAAAATCCAAATTAATTAAGTTTGAATCTGTCATTGAAGGCTTATGGTGTCTGTCGAATGTTCTAAGAAGATTCGACTGAATCTAAAAAAAAAAAAAAAGAGGATTTGACGGAATCTTTAAAAAAAAAAAGATTTGACGGAGCAACGAAACTGTACATTTCTGGTCGAATGTTCCGCCTACAAGCTCTAGAAGAATTCTAATGTTGTATGACTAATAATAATAATAATAATAATAATAATAATTATATTTATTAATTATTATTACTAGTCAACCAACATTAGAATTCTTCGATAGCCTATGGGCGGAGCATTTAATCATAAATGTCCGCTTGCTGCGATCGTATGTTTTTAGCTACTTCGTCGAATCTTCTTTTCTCTCTATGTCGAATCTTTTCTCTCTATGTCGACTCTTCTTCATGTCTCTATAATGTTGAATCTTGTCTCTTTATGTAGAATAATATTGGACTAAGAGTTAAGGTTAGGCACATTCGACCGCAACAAAAACAAAAATAAAGCATTTGTTTATGTCGGATGTTTTGGTTTTCGCTTTCTGTGCTTTCGTTATCGTTTGTTAAAACGATAACGAAAATACCTGAAATTCGGACAAAAATGCATTTGGACGAAAACGAATGCACATGTCTAATATTCAGTGAGTAGAATAGGTCTCTCCCTGGATGGATTTTGTTATATGTGCTTTTGTGAGTATAAGTCACTATTTTATAATGTTTCATTGCAGATATCACACAGCCGTGGGCACACTTTCTGCTTGTTGTTTAGCTATTCAAACTTTAATCTGGTTGACACTAGACTAGCTTGTGAAAGCAAACATCTGAATATTAGCTATTACAAACACTTTTCCGACTCTGCTAGACAGAATATTTTAATGTTATTTGTACAGATATAACAGAGTTGCATAATCATATTAATATTAGGTAAATATTGAGGTAGAAAACTACCTAAACCTGCTTATTAGATCCAACCACATAATGCAACAAAGGCACTGCTAATGCGTAATGAGAATATGAAGAACTGGTGTGACCTGTTTTATGTGGAATTGAATCAAAGCCAGCAAATGAAGACAGACGGGGTCAAGAATGCTAACCAGAAAGCAAATTACTTGTATAAAGGTACTGATAAGCAAGGGGATGAATCACAAAAATGAACTCCGCCACTTTAGTTTCTCTTCATATATGACATTTTCGATTGAAAGGAACCAATCTCTGATTGTACAAGGTGGAGATCATGATGTCATTGGCCCTCCTATGCACCTCATACAGTCAGAGAATTTTTTTTTTTTTTTATTATACAGGATTTATATAACACCACCGGTTTTCACAGTGCTTAGCAAAATAAAGCCAAACATTACAGTTAGATTACAATTTGGTACAAGAGGAATCAGAGGGACCTGCTCACAATCTAAGAGGGAGGGTCAATTGATACAAAAGGTAATGGCTGTAGGGGATGAGCTGATGGATACAACCGTGGAAGTGTTGTACCTTGCAGAGGTGACATAAGACCACCCCCATCCCTAGCAGTATATAACTAAGCATCTCTTGGGAAAGGCATGTTTGCAGATTCTTTCTCAAAGTGGGGGTATATCTATAAGTGGGAGCACTTCTGACTCTGCACTTCAGCGAATGCACAAAGCGAAAGGAAAGAAAAGAAAGAAAGAAAATACTTTGCAAAAAAAAACACACAGACTACAGGTGACCTTGCTTACACCTTCAGCTCGTTCTCCCCCTTTTTAAAATGCACTGTCTACCACTCCTTCTGACAGCTGTGTCCTCTATCCTTAAACTAACTCTCCTGCACACCTCTTCTCCACCCGACACGGTATATATATTACCCTCACTTCTGTCCTTTCCTTATTACTGCACTCACCAACTCCTATTAATTCTAAATCCACATGCACAAAAAAAACTCCAGGATACTGGGGCATTTTCATTCATATAAATTCCACTCCCATATTACCTCCCTTACCCTTCTGCTTCTCCTAACCTCTGGTGATGTATCCCCAAACCCTGGGCCTCCTGCATTTAACTGTACTCAACACACCCATTACCGTACACCATCTGGCTGCACACAATCTAGTTCCCATTTGTCTTTATCTCAAGACCAGACACCCTTTCTCTTGTGCCCTTTGGAATGCCCGCTCTGTCTGTAACAAAATCACCTCTCTCCATGATCTCTTTATCGCTAACTCATTTAATTTACTCGCCATTACCGAAACCTGGCTTTATGAATCCGACACTGCGTCTTCTGCTGCCCTATCCCATGGTGGTCTTCTTTGGTCTCACTCCACCAGACCCAGTGGATGCAAAGGAGGGGGTGTTGGAATCCTTTTAGCCCCACATAGCACCTTCCATGTACTTCACCCACCTCCCTCTCTGTCACTCTCCTTATTTGAGGCACACTGCATTTGTCTCTTCTCCCCAGTTTCTCTAAGGATAGCAGTGATCTACCGGCCCCCTGGTCCAGTACCATCCTTTCTTGATGACTTCTCTGCCTGGCTACCCTACTTTCTCTCTTCTGAAGTCCCCACAATCATTCTTGGCTACTTCAACATCCCTACTAATACTAACACTCCTGCTACTTCCAAACTTCTCAGTCTAACCTCCTTCCTTTGACCTGAAGCAATGGATACATGCTTCTACTCACTCTGAAGGCAATAACCTTGACCTTGTTTTCTCCCACCTATGTACACCGTGCAGCCTCTCCAAATATCCTTACCCTCTCTCTGATCACTACCTTATTAGTTTCACTCTCTCCCTTTTCTCCGCTTCTCCCTTTTCTCCGCTTCTCCCTTTTCTCCGCTTCTCCCTCCAACCACCTAACAATTACCGTAGAAACCTACCCCACCCCAACCCTTCTCTTCTCTACTCTGCTACTGACCACCTCTATGACAAAATCGTACCCCTGTCCTGCACCAACCTAACCACTTTTGTCTACAACATTTCACATTTAGCCTCACTGGACACACTGGCCCCTCTCACTACACACAGAATCAGGCCCCATTCCCTTCAACCTTGGCAAACAGATGACACTAGAAGTCTGAAAAAATGTAGCCATGCTCTTGAGCGCCTGTGGTGTAAGACAAAGTCTCGGAAAGATTTCAACCAGTATAAATCTGCCCTCCAAATTTTAAATTCCTGCCTCCTCACTGCCAAGCAGACCTATTTTTATCTTTCTCATTAACACCTCATCATTCCGTCCCCATCAACTGTTCTCTACCTTTAACTCTCTACTTCATCCTCCACTGCCATTGATACTATTCACAAGGAGATCTCTACTGTATTAGCTACCCTCGACGCTTTACACTTCATTCCAACAGGTACAATCATTACTTCTCTCTCTCAATCCCACTATTATATACAAGGTTGCTAAACTACTTGCTAACACCCATCTTACCACCTGCCCTCTGGATCCTGTTCCCTCCATAGGCTATGTTCACCCTCTGGCTCTATTCTACACTCTCTAACCCACATCTTTAATCTCTCCCTCTCTTCTGGCATCTTCCCCAACTCTCTAAAACATGCACTTGTCAGCCCCATACTTTAAAAGCCCTCACTGGACCCATCCAATCTTAACAACCTACGCCCCATTTCCTTGCTCCCCTTTTTATCCAAACTCCTTGAACGTCTGGTCTACAACCGTCTAAACGACCACCTTGCTGATAATAGCCTTCTTGATCTCCTTCAGTCTGGATTTTGTCCTCAACACTCCACAGAAACTGCTCTCCTAAAACTAACAAGCGATCTACTAATGGCAAAAACCAATGGACACTATTTTGTACTCCTACACCAGGACCTCTCTGCTGCCTTTGACACAGTTGACCACCCCCTCCTCCTCAAAAAAACTCCATGCCTTTGGTCTCCGTGACTGTACTTCGCTGGTTCTCTTCCTACTTATCCAACCACCCCTTTAGCGTTACTTACAATTATATTACCTCCTCTCCTCTTCCTTTCTCTGTTGGGGTCCCCCAAGGTTCTGTTCTTGGACCTCTCCTCCTATTTTCAATCTACACCTCCTCCCTGTGTCCCTTCCAATACCACCTCTATGCTCACGACACCCATATCTTTTTCTCTTCGCCTCAGCTCACACCTTTAGTCTCCTAATGTATCACTAATTTACTATGAAATATATCAGTCTGGATGTCACACCACTTCCTCAAACTTAATCTATCCAAAACCAAACTTATATTTTTTCTCCCCCCCATGTATTTTCCCCTGATCTCTCTGTCAAAATCGATGGAACTATAAGTCCATCCCCGCATGCCAAGGTCCTAGGTGTAGTGTCCTGCACTTTGAACTCTAATTTAAGCCCCATGTCCAATATCACTGTCCAAATCTTGCTGCCTCAACCTCCGCAACATCTCCAAAATACACCCCTTTCTAACCAATGACACAACAAAGCCCTTATTTTACTCCCTGCTCATCTCTCATATCGACTACTGCAACTCCCTCCTCATTGGCTTACCTCTACATAGTCTATCCCCACTTCGGGGGGGGGGGGGTGGTCAATTGTTTAAAGTGGTTGTAAACCCACTTTTTTTACTTTTACCTACAGGTAAGCCCATAACAAGGCTTACCTGTAGGTAGGGAGAATATCTCCTAAACCTGCACGGTTTAGGAGATATTCCCCTCGCAATGCCCTGCTGCGCATGTGCAGGGGGGATCTACTGCGAAAGGACCGGCAGCCGCCGGACCTTGCCGAGTTTTAAATCTCCCGCGCGCACGCTGGAGCGGCGCTCCACACAGCAATCACAATCACAGCGCTGGATCGGCGATACCCGGAAGACACACTGAGGCAAGATGAAATCTCGCTCGGCGTGGACCAGGTAAGTGCTACACACCTCTTTCCGAGGTAAGTATTTCATAATGAGCTAATATGCGGTGCATATTAGCTCATTATGACTTTTGCCTTACAGGAGAAAAAAAAAAAATAATAATTTGATGCGGGTTTACAACCGCTTTAAAACAGAGATATCTTTTTGCCTGGAACTCCGCTTTAAGTATTTTTCACTTTTAATCCCTTTTATTTTACAGTTGCTTTTGTCTGTTTTGTGATATTTTTTCTGTAAATATTTTGTGCATAATTTTTCTTTTACATTATTACAAAATAAAGCGTTAAGCTGAATCTTTGAATTCTCAGCAAGTAATATAGGCATTTAGCCAGATTTACGTAGACTTATGCCGTCGTAAGACCGAATGCGCGCCGTCGTATCTTTAGGCGTATTTTGGAAACCAGATACGCCTGAATTTGGCCAAGATACGACCGACGTAAGTCTCCTACGCCATCGTATCTTGGCTGCCTATTTACGCTGGGCGCTAGGGGCGTGTACGTTGATTTACGCGTCGAATATGTGTAGCGTTACCCCCGGAGGAGCCGCTGTTTGATTCAGGATCGGCTTTCTAGGTTACCTTCTTGACTTGGTCTAGGGGTGACTTCTGTGAGTGTGAATAAAGAGCAAGGCCCAGATTCTCAAAGGACTTACGACGGCGCAGCGCCATGTACGCCGTCGTAAATCCTAATCTGACACGTCGTATCTATGCGACTGATTCTTAGAATCAGTTACGCATAGATATCCATTAGATCCGTCGGATCTAAACTGCATTTTTTTTGACCACTAGGTGGCGCTTCCGTCGAATTCCGCGTCGAGTATGCAAATTAGCTAGATACGCAAATTCCCGAACGTACGCGCAGCCGACGCAGTAAAGTTACGACGTTTACGTTCGGCTTTTCCCGGCATATAGTTGCCCCTGCTATATGGTGGCATAAGTGCGGCGCATCAATGTTAAGTATGGCCGTCGTTCCCACGTCGAAATTTGAAAAAGTTACGTCGTTTGCGCAAGTTGTCCGTGAATGGGGCTGGATGTCATTTACGTTCACGTTGAAACCAATGACGTCCTTGTGGCGTACTTTGGAGCAATGCACACTGGGAAATTCCACGGACGGCACATCAGGAAAAACTTCAATCACGTCGGGTCACAGTAGATTTACATAAAACAGACCCACCTGATCAAAATTTGAATTAGGCGGGCTTACGCCGGACGATTTACGCTACGCCGCCGCAACTTACGGAGCAAGTGCTTTGAGAATACAGCACTTGCCCGTGTAAGTTGCGGAGGCGTAACGTAAATCAGATACGTTACGCCTGCCCAAAATTGCACGGAGATACGAGAATCTGACCCCAAGTGTCCAGACACAAATTCAGTTTCAAAGCTTTATTCCAAGGCCCAAACTGGCCAACATCAACAGGACACACGACAGGAAAAAGGCTGATGAGCGTAGAGGAACTTTAGTATCAGGCCTTTGGATGTTAGGAGACAGCCGTCGTATTTTACGTTGTTTGCGTAAAGCGTACGTGAATGGGGCTGGGCGCAGGGTACGTTCACGTCGAAAGCATTGAGTATTTGCAATGTGATTCTGAGCATGCGTGTGCATGCGCCGTACGAACGGCCTTCATTTACATGGGGTCACGGTTAATTTAAATGTAGCCCGCCCACTACATGCCTACTTTGAATTAGGCGGGGTTACGCCGGCCCATTTGCGCTACGCCGACGTAACTTAGGGAGCAAGTGCTTTGTGAATACTGGCCTTGGCTCACTATGTTACGTCGGCGTAGTGCAAACGGGATGCGCTACGCCGGCCAAAAGATACGCGGCTCTACATGAATCTGGCCATAGGTCTTTAAAAGTCAGAATTGCAACAGTGGAAGCTGAGAACAGTGCGTACTTCCTTTAAAACGTGGTGGCTAACGAATGTGTAAGCCCAACTGCTCAATCCCTGTGCTAGGTGTGACTGAGTGTGCATTGTCACATTCTGTGGGCAACAGTAGGATCTGACAGTGTAATCATCACAATACACACCAAAGTATTTACATATTATTAACAAGCAGTAAAAGCACTTTAAAACAAGCCCTCATTCAGCTCTGTATCTTCAGTGCCTTGCATAAGTATTCACCCCCTTGGCTTTTTACCTATTTTAGTACATTATAGCCTTTAGTGTTTTTTTTTATCTGAATTCTATGATGGATCAGAACACAATAGTCTGTGAAGTTGGTAAAGTAAAATTAGAAAAACATATACTTAACACTATGTTTCAGAAATAAAAAAATGATAATTGGCCTTTGTTATGAAGCCCATAAAAAGCTCTGGTGCAACTAATTGCCTTCAGAAGTCACATCATTTGTGAAATGATGTCCACCTGTGTGCAATCTAAAGCCCTGTACACACGATCGGATATCTGATGGAATCTAATTCGATGGATTTTTTTGTCGGATATCCGATGAAGCTGACTTTCATCAGTCTTGCCTGCACACCATCAGTCAAAAATCCGACCGTGTTCAACGCGGTGACTTAAAACACTACGATCCGTCTACCAGTTAGGTGGGATGCTCCGAGGGGGAGGACTAAATGGAGTATCTCTGGGGGGAGGGGGGTGCTGCAGAGCTCAAATGGGATGTTTCCTTTTTTTTTTTTCTGGTCAAGAGTACAAGAAAATGGCTGGTATTTTGAGAGATGACTACAGCAATAAAAATTGTATCATAACGTGAGGGGATTGTGCTCGCAGCATAAAAGGGGTCACCTTTGGCAGGAATTGCATCATTATGCTGCGGACATAGCTTTCTTACAGGAAATGCATACCTAATATGCCGGGACATATGTTTAACCATTGGTATCATGCAACATCACCTATTGCAAGGGGGGTCACAATTGCAATTAAGAAAACATGCCCATGGATACTGATGTCTGCACAAGCCGACAGTGAAGGTCGTTTCCTATTTATTAAAGGAACAATATACAGACAGCGATATATACGCTGGCGGCAATTTATGCACCAAATACTGGGACAAGTAACTTTCTGGTCAAAATGTTGAAGATGCTGGAAATTTAGGGAAGGGTGTGTTTGATATTGGGGGGAGACTTTAAAAAAATAAAAATAAATCCGACCGTGTTCAACGCGGTGACGTAAAACACTACGACGTGCTGAGAAAAATTAAGTTCAATGCTTCCGAGCATGCATCAACTTGATTCTGAGCATGCGTGGATTTTTGACCGATGGACTTCCACACAGACGATCGTTTTTTTTATCCATAGGAAGATTTAAAAACAAGTTCTATTTTTTTTCCACCAATGGAAAACAAACCGATGGGTCCCACACACGATCAGTTTGTCCGATTGAAAACGGTCCATTGGTCCGTTTTTCATCAGACAAACCGATCGTGTGTACAGGGCTTATGTGTCAGATGATCTGTCATTACATATACACACCTTTTTGAAAGGCCCTAGAGGCTGCAACACCTAAGCAAGAGGCACCGCTAACCAAACACTGCCATGAAGATCAAGGAACTCTCCAAAGTCAGAGTTAGGTTATAAAAAAATATCCAAATCTTTGATGATCCCTAGGAACACCATAAAACCTATCATAACCAAATGGAAAGAATATGGCACAACTGCAAACCTGCAAAGAAACGGCCGCACGCCAAAACTCACGGAACGGGCAAGGAGGGCATTAGTCAGAGAGGCAGCACAGAGACCTAAGGTAACCCTGGAGGAGCTGCAGAGTTCCAAAGCAGAGACTGGAGTATCTGTACATAAGACAACAATAAGCTGTGCACTCCATAGAGTTGGGCTTTATGGCAGAGTAGCTAGAAGAAAGCCATTACTTTCAGCAAAAAACAGTTTGCGAAAGGGCACGTGGGAGACTCCTAAAATGTATGGGGGAATGTGCTCTGGTCTGATGAGACAAAATTTTAACTTTTTGGCCATCAAAGAAAACGCTATGTTTGGCGCAAACCCAACACATCACATCACCCAAAGAACACCATCCCCACAGTAAAACATCTTGCTGTGGGGATGTTTTTCAGCGGTCGGGACTGGGAAACTGGTCAGAGTTGAGGGAACGATGCATGGTGCTAAATACAGGGATATTCTTGAGCAAAACCTGTACCACTCTGTGTGTGATTTGAGGCTAGGATGGAGGTTCACCTTCCAGCAGGACAATGACCTCAAACACACTGCTAAAGCAATAATTGAGTGGTTTAAGGGGAAACATGTAAATGTGTTGGAATGGCCAAGTCAAAGCCCAGACCTCAATCCAATAGAAATCTGTGGTCAGACTTAAAGATTGCTGTTCACACACGCAAACCATCTAACTTGAGGGAGCTGGAGCAGATTTGCAAGGAGGAATGGGCACAAATCTCAGTGGTAAGATGTGGCAAGCTCATAGAGACTTATCCAAAGCAACTTGGAGCTGTGATAGCCGCAAAAGGTGGCTCTACAAAGTATTGACTTTAGGGGGGTGAATAGTTATGCACATTGACTTTTTCTGTTATTGTGTCCTATTTGTTTGCTTCACAATAAAAAAAAAAAAAAAATCTTCAAAGTTGTGACCATGTTCTCTAAATTAATTGATGCAAATCCTCAATCCATGTTAATTCCAAGTTGTGAAGCAACAAAACATGAAAAATGTCATGGGGGGGGGGGGTGAATACTTTTGCAAGGCACTGTAGGCTCCGATATGAGCATCCACAGCATACATTCTGCTACAACCTGTCACCAACTTCAGTAAATATTGAATAGGAGGTGTAAGGGAAACCTTCTTGTCAGCTCAGCCTCTACCAGGTACAAGACAGCTTTTTCCTAAGCTACAAAACCTACTAAAACCCAACTCTAACAAGTTGCGTGATTGTTGAGGAATATTTTATATTAAAAGGAGCAAAAGAAATCAGGAATGACTTGTTTATGAGCATTTTTACTGCTGTCTAGCAAATTGTTTAACTACGTCAGCCCTGGAAGGATTTAACTGACAAGTGCGTGGACCTACAACGCTGTACCCAAATAAAAGTGACGTCCTTTTTTCCCACAAATAGAGCTTTCTTTTGGTGTTATTTCATCACCTCTGTGGCTTTTATTTTTGTGCTATAAACAGAAAAAGAGCGACAATTTTGAAAACATAAACAATATATAGCGTCAATCAGGAGAGAGAGGGGGCAGGGCCGAACCTGGGTTCTGTGTCTGAATGGACACAGGGAGCTGTGACTTGGCTCGGTTGTCCCCATAGCAAGCTGCTTGCTGTGGGGGCACTCAACAGGAGGGAGGGGCCAAGAGAGCCATAGAGGGACCCAAAAGAGGAGGATCTGGGCTGCTCTGTGCAAATGCTCTGCACAGGGCAGGTAAGTATAAAATGTTTGTTATTTTTAGAGAAAAAAAATAGACTTTACCATAACTTTATTGTTGAAAAAAGAAAAAATACTGCGCTATCTAGTAAACTGAAAAGCCGCTAACACAGCAAATGAGATCAAAAAGTTGCTAATAAAATATGTGTAGAAAAGTGTAGCGTTAACAATGAAACAATTAGTGATAAACAATTGTAAAAGATAACGTTCAACACCACGTGAATTAATGGTATATTAAAGTCCATAACTTTATTGTTGATAGTCTGGGCACAGGTGCATTTAATTAAATTGTGTTATAGAAAATGTAGTAGCTAATGAATTGGCATTAATTGCCTCCGAAATGTTCACAATTGAGCTTTGCATGCAGCTAAACTATGCTTTGCCATTTCGCTATGTACCTGATTTCTTTTTACAATTACTGTATTTTAAAAAAAGATTAAAATGGCAGCTAATATAATTTCCTTACTATAGTAGTACTGATGCCATTTTTAAAAGTTTTTTTTTTTTTCTCACACTATTAGGCTTCATTTCCACTGACGTTTTTACAGCCACTTTTCTGAGCGTTTTTTACAGCTTAAAAACGCCTGTCCATGTTATTCTACGGCATCATGCCCACATAGGCGTTTTTGAGCTGCAAATGGCATAGGCGTTTTTGAGCTGTAAAAAAAACGCAGGACCAGGGCGTTCTGAAGCTCCAGAGTAGAGCTGTAAAAACGCCAGACGTTAAAAAATGCTCAAAAACGCGCGAAAACGCTCAAAAACGCTACCGCGGCATTTTTAAAGCTCCAGCTCACAAAAAATTATTTTTTTTTTTTTTACAAAATAAACATGGACAGGCGTTTTTAAGCTGTAAAAAAGGCTAACAACAGTGGCTGTAAAAACGC
This sequence comes from Rana temporaria, assembly GCF_905171775.1. NCBI lineage: Eukaryota > Metazoa > Chordata > Amphibia > Anura > Ranidae > Rana > Rana temporaria. The sequence goes on from NC_053492.1 coordinate 214,555,668, forward strand.
CAGTGGAAATGAAGCCTTAAAGAGAATAGGTAAACATTTACAGCATTTCTAATGTTAAATTCTAGGCTGAACTCACAAGAACAGGTTTTCCAGGTAAAGTGTCTTTTCCCTAGGCATTACACTAGAATAGACTGTCTCTGTCTTTTTCTGCTGCAATTGTTTTTTCCACCATAAAATGATAACCCCTCTCTAAGCAGCACAAGCTAAAAGTACCTGTCTCCCCTATGAATATTCTTTTCTGATTAACATTATCTATAGAATAATGAATTGCCTTTATAGTATTCATTTAATACAGCAGTCCCTAAACTAGTTACCTGGCCAGTTATGGTCTGCTGATTCCTATAAACCACCCCCTACAACAAGAAGGCCCTTCATGCATAACTTTGCCACTGCACAGCAGAGGAAGCCACTGTGCAGACTGGCAGCTGGTGTCTGGAGCTGGAACACAAAGCATTCCAGCACCCAGTTTTATAGGCACTTTTAGGTGGAGTAATCTTCTGCCAAATGATGTCTGTAAAGTTCTGGTCTTGATATCACAATAAATAATGGTGTGGGACTTGGAGCCTGCACAGAGGTAAGAGACCAATGAACACCAATGCTGGGGGGGCTGGGATCCTTTATTACTCCCACTGACAGCAGGTGTCTGGAGCTGGAACACAAAGCATTCCAGCACCCAACTTTTAGGCCTTGTACACACGGCCGAACATGTCCGATGAAAACGGTCCGCGTACCGTTTTCATCGGACATGTCTGCTGGAAGGTTTTGGTCTGATGTGTGTACACACAATCAGACCAAAATCCCCACGGACAGAGAACGCGGTGACGTAGAAGACACCGACGTTCTCTGACACGGAAGTTCAATGCTTCCACGCATGCGTCAAATCAATTTGACGCATAAGCAGGATTTCGGGCCGCTGGTTATACGTCAAAACCAGCGGACATGTCCGATGAGTCATACTAACCATCGGAGCATGCTAAGAAACTTTTGTCCGCTGGAAACCTGTCCGCTCGGCCGGAAAACTGTCCGCTAGGCCCTACACATGGTCGGACATGTCCGCGGAAACTGGTCCGCGAACCAGTTTCAGCGGACATGTTCGGTCGTGTGTACGAGGCCTTATAGACACTTTTAGGTGGAGTAATCTTCTGCCCATTGATGTCTGTAAAGTTCTGGTCTTGCTACCACAATAAAGATCGATATGGGACTTAGAGCCTGCACAGCGGTAAGAGACCAATAAACACCAATTCTGGGGGGCCTGGGATCTTTTATTATTCCCACTGACACCAAAGTTGGGGACCATATTCTACTCTGACCTGACACCAATACTAGGGGTGCTTTTACTACTCCGACTTTACACCAATCATATGGTGTTTTTTATTACTTCTACTGATACCAGTGCTAGAAGGTTTTTGTTTTTTTTTTTACCAGTGGGGCTTTTACTACTTTACTTGCTACAGTCACTGACACTAACTTTGGGGGGAGCTTAACTACTCCCAGGGACACCAAAAGTGGGGGAGGAGCTTTTACCACTTCACTAATGCTAGAGGGCTTTTTATAATTCCAATGACACCACTAGAGGAAGGAGGGGGGGTTACTACTCTCACCGTATCTGACAGGGTTTTTATTACCCACTGTCACCCAACAAATTAAATTCAAAATACTAACAACTACTTACAAAGTCATCCACAACCCCAGCTACATCACTGACCTAGTCTCAAAATACCAACCTAATCGTTCTCTTCATTCTTCTCAAGACCTCCTGCTCTCTAGCTCCCTCATCATCTCCTCCAATGCTTGACTCTAGGACTTTTCCAGAGCTTCTCCAATACTATGGAACTCACTACCCCCTTCGGTCTATCTCCTACTCTATTAGCTTTCGATCCCTGAAAACCCTCCTCTTCAGAGAAGCCTAACAACTTTATTTTCATTTTCTCCATCTGATCAATCCCTACAGCTGTTACCTTTTTTTCCACTTGACCCTCCCTTCTAGACTAAACTCTAACGAGCAGGGCCCAGTGATTCCTCCTGTATTGAATTGTATTGTAACGGTACTGTTTGCACTATGTTGTAAAGCGCTAAGCAAACTGTTGGTGCTATATAAACCCTGTATAGTAATAATATTAAAAATGCTTGAGGGGTTTTTACTGCTTCAACTGACACAAAAGCTGGAGAGAGGGAGCTTTACTACTCCCACTGACAATTCTGGTAGTGCTTTTATTACACTTTTAGTATTCGGACGCAGTACATTTTACTTCCACCAAAACCTGGGCATTTATTACCACTTGCCGACTGCCTAACGTAGATATAGGTCAGAAGAATGGCATGGGCAGGCAAAGCAACATACAGGTACATTGCTTTGAATCTGCCGCCTAGCGGCGAGCTCCGTGACCGTGCCTGTGGACTCGATGTCCACCAGTGTCCTGCAATCGTGTCTTAGAGCAGCAGAATGGGGAGATGCCTATGTAAACCAGGCATTTCCCTGTTATGCCTGGTGACAGGACAATGATCTACTGCTCTCTGTCATCGGGAGCAGTGATCACTGTCGTGTCACTTGTAGCCCAGCCCCCACACAGTTAGAATCACTCCCTAGGACATACTTAACCCCTTCCTTGCCCCCTAGTGGTTAAAACATTTCCTGCCAGTGTCATTTACACAGTAATTAGTGCATTGTTATAGCACTGGGCGTTGTATAAATGACAATGGTCCAAAAATAGCATCAAAGGTGTCTGATGTGTCCGCCACAATATTGCAGTCACGATAAAAATCACAGATCGCCGCCATTACTAGTAAAACAAAATGAATAATAAAAATGCCATAAAGCTATTCCCTATTTTGTAGACGCTATAACTTTTGCGCAAACCAATCAATATACAGTATGCTTATTGCGATTTATTATCTTTTTTTTACCAAAAATGTGTATAAGAATACATATCGGCTAAAACTGAGGAAACTATTCTTTTTATATATTTTTGGGGGATATTTATTATAGCAAAAAGTAAAAAAATATATATTTTTTTCAAAATTGTCGCTCTTTTTTTGTTTATAGTGCAAAAAATAAAAACAGCAGAGGTGATCAAATACCACCAAAAAAAAAGCTCTATTTGTGGGGAAAAAAAGGACATCAATTTTGTTTGGGTGCAATGTCGCAATTGTCAGTTAAAGTGACACAGTGCCGAATTGCAAAAAATGGCCCGGTTATTGGGCAGCCAATTATTCCGGGGCTGAAGAGGTTAATCCTACTAACCACCCTGATTTCACTCAATAGCTGCCGAAAGCTTAGGATATCAAAATGACCTGATTTTAATATCTCTAAACAGTTGTTCGGTTAAGACAATTCAAACATGTTTTGCTCTCCACATATCATTAAGCTTTAACATTTCTGCATAAATTATGGAATTTGCTATTTTAAAAGATACAGAGAGGAATTTAGCAAAACTGGAATAGCCAGAATCTGGTGCTATCAGCCAATCAGTTTCTATCTTGGATAGATAGAAAGCTGAAAATAGAAGCTGCTCCAGATTCTGCTCCAGTTGTATACATTTTCCCAACAAAACTTCAATTGAAACTCGTGTCTCCCTTTATGTGAGTTGGTGGAGGAGTTACCAGATAACCTGGTATACAGTTGACAATTTTAACATTCCAGATTCTTTTTGCTAGAGTCAGGGCTAAAAAAATAACACTTACAATTGTTTTTAGTCTGATACATATGAAATATTGCATTATATTATTGCATTACATTGCATTGTATTATTTTGTTATTATTTTTTTTAGCAAGTAGAGCTTTAGGCCCATTTTAATGTTTTACAGGGACACCTTTGTTCCTCTGTAAAATGCCTGATATTTACTAGGCTCAATAGCTCAAGCTGGCACTTCCATTAAAACTCACTATTAAAAAACACATAGCAATGACTGAAGTGTTTTCACACTTCTTTGTCCTCGATCCCTAAAAACCCAAACCATCGTCGCCCCATAACAGGCCTAAACGTCTTCTCCAAGATAATGGAGAAAGCAGTAGTGCAACAACTACAACACCATTTTGACACCCACAAACTACTGGACCCACACAATCGGGTTTTCGTCCTGGTCACGGGACAGAAACAGCACTTCTCAAAATATGGGATGATGCTCTCGAAGCAGCAGACGAAGGAGAATCATGTCTTCTGATACTGCTGGACCTGAGTGCTGCCTTTGATACAGTAGATCACAAAATGCTGCTGTCACGCCTAGCAGAAATAGCTAGAGTTGCAGACTCGGATCTTCCTTGGTTCTCCTCCTTCCTGGAAAATCTATCCCAGACAGCGAAACTAGGTCCTTTCACTTCAGAACGACGTACCGTGTCATGCGGAGTCCCCCAAGGGTCATCCTTGTCGCCTGTACTATTCAATATCTACCTCCGCCCTCTCCTTAAAATTATCAGTAACCAGGAGTTACTCTACCATTCCTACGCCGATGACACCTAGCTTTATTTTTGCATCAGCGGTAAAAAGGATCATGCTCTTGGGCTAGAAAAATGCCTCACTTTGATAGAGAATTGGATGACGGAGAGTTACCTTAAACTTAATGGAACAAAAACAGAACTTCTGCTGTTCCACGCAGATCGCAAGAGACCAGCGACGGCGTCATGGACGCCCCCGCCCATTTTGGGACAAATCATTACCCCCAGCACCAAAGTCAAAAGCCTTGGAGTCACCTTTGACTCCGAAATGACAATGGATGCACAAATAGGCTCAGTAGTCAGCCAATCTCACCATCTTCTGCGCCTGCTACGTAGACTCGCTCCCTTCATCCCAAAAGAGGACACAGCGGTAGTCGTGGGAACAATAAACAACTCCAGGCTCGACTATGCAAACGCCCTTTATCTAGGTCTTCCAAAATACCAGGTTGCTCGTCTACAAATTGTCCATAATACGGCGGCACGACTGATAACAGGGAAAAAACCCTGGGAATCAATCACTCCCTCCCTCAGGTCACTTCACTGGTTGCCCGTGAAGGACCGGATCACATTTAAGGCCCTCTGCCTGACGCACAAATGTGTTCAAGGAATCGCTCCCCAATATTTGTGTGAGAAAATAAAATACCACAACACCAATCACGTTCTCAGGTCAACTAACCAAAATCTACTTCAAATCCCCAAGGCCCGTTATAAGACAAAAGGAGAACGAAGATTTGCAGTCCAAGGACCCTGACTGTGGAACGCATTACCAACAAATATCTGAACGGAATTAATTCACCTGGCCTCAGAAAAAACTCAAGACCCACCTATTCTGAAGGCCAAAATTAGAAGGAAATGGATACCAAGCGCCTTGAGGCGATTCAGTTCGCATGTGCAGCACTATATAAGTTTTTCATTCATTCAAGGTTGCAGTGAAAGACTGAAGGTTGCAGTGAAAGACTGATAAGTCCTAAAGGACATTGCTTATAGCAAAGGTATAACAAAGTTGTAAAGAGTAATAATAAAGAATGAAAAATAAACTATTCCTTCTTCTGTCTGGCTTATTGTTGATGGGCTGTGGTGAAGGTGAGGTGGCCTCCTAATAAAGAGGTAAGACAATAATCATTAAAATGTGTGGGCTAGCATTAAGTTTGTTTAGGGTAGATAAAAAAAAATGAAGAGAGAGTAGGAAAAGGGTGGAAAAGATACGGGAGGGATTCAGGCAGAAAGGGAAAGGTAAGAGAAGGTATGGATGGCAGGGTAGGGCATTTCTGGCAAGAATGGATAACATAAATGAATCTATTAATCTGCAGGTAGTTTAGATTTGAATGGTTAAAAGGAAATATGGGCAAAGCTCATTTGTGGATCACAGAAGTGCACTTACTTTCCTAAAGTCCACTGTTGGATGGTGTCACAGAGTTTGTCTGGCCTCTGAGAAGATCCCTACAAAAATGTGTGGGTAAATCGTATTGTAACCAAGGCTCCCAGATTTTCAGATATTTGAATTGGGTTTCATTCAAGTTTTTGTGCACAAAAAATTATTTCATGACTCCTTACTTCCTGTTTACCTTACTTTTCTTTTCCAAGCCTTTGCCAAGTTTTCTTTTTGATGCTAAAAAAATTAAGGTTGCTAGTTAGAGCATTTTACTATTCTGGGCCATGTTTTTTCCAGTCTCTTGAAGGTTGATAAATTGTGTGATAAATTGAGGTCTTGTTCCCAACTGTTGATATAACAGGGGCTAACATTAGTGGGATATGAAATTAGTGCAGAGAACAACATAGATATTAGTTTCACTGAGTTGGGATAATGCAGGCAGGTATGTTCATATGAGTTTACGCTTGCAGCATTAGTATGAAGGGGGTTATGTCATCACTTGGAGTTCAGACTAAGCTGGAATTTTTCTTGTAGAGGTGAAGTGGTGTTCCAGCCTAAAGCGGTGCAAAATCCATCAATTAAATGGGTAACTCTCACACTCATAGATGTTCTTGTTCAGGAATGAAGAGTGGGCCTTTTTTTTCCTTCTAGTTTATATGGTAATTCTGCAAGGGGGAGGAGAACACACTTAAAAAGTAGACCTTACATATACTGCATATCTGCTTTAACCTAAAAGTGAAAAGTAACAGATGACCTTCCATCCAGAGGCGTAGCTTGAAGCTTGTGGGCCCGGATGCAAAAGTTGACCTGGGCCCCCCCCATTACCACCCACCACTTCCACTGTGCGTGCAGATACATCCACCACACGCAAAGATACTCAAAGTGGCTTAAGAGTTTTGAGTTCCCAGAGTTTCTTTTTACATCAGAGGACAGTGATTACCGCTGGAGAATCAGAGGACAGGGATCACCGCTGGAGAATCAGAGGACAAGGACCCCTGGCAGGTCACTTGGCAGAGCTACTTTCCCATCCCAGCACTTTATACAGCTCCACCCCCACACACACACTACACAGGGCTGAAATCACATTCCTTTATACACAGTCTGTCATTTTTCACAGGCTATGTCTGGCTTTTATGTTGCCCTTCTGACCTGTGAAATTCTCCGGTCAGAACGGCAGTGTAGTTGCAGTAGGCAGATACACCCTATGCAGATCATGGCTAACTGACTGTGTTGTAAAGGAATGTGATTTCAGCCCTGCAGAGAAGGAACAGTTTGGAGGGCAGAGGGGGTGGTCAGGGGGCTTTTGGGGGGGTGCAACTTAGATCTGGGAACCATGTGGCACAATTCTGGAGCCTGCAGCCCTTCAGGCCCCCCCTGAAGAGGTGTTAAAGGATTTGTTTTAGCAATTTCTGAAGGTTTTTCTGTCAGTGTTGGCAGGTGTCGGGGAAAGGTCACCTCCCGGAGGTGTGTGTCTTTTCCCCAGTTGTCAGGGAAGTGGGGTAAGCGGACATCCCCAGGTGGGGGGGTACAGAGAATCTCAGCTGGTGACTAGGAGACCCTGAGCGGTGTCTTACCTCACCAGTGACATTGATCCCATTGTGGCTTTAGGACGGTATTCTCCTTCTCTTGCCTCGCTAAGCATGGTTATCATTCCATGTTGCCAGCACACAGTACAGACACTTCTTCATCTTGGGCTGTTCCAGTGGCATCACTAGGGTAGGTGTCACCTGGTGCGGTATAACATGGTGTCACCCCCCCCCCCCATGAGACCAGCTCGCTCAGGGGGGTGCAAGGTGGTCTACTAGACACAGCTATAGATAATATATCTATAGATATATTATGTAATATAGCTGGTCCAGCCGCCCACTCCCCCCACCAGACCAGCTAACTCAGCTACTGTGCCTATATCTAATCTAATCTAATATATCTGTGGTTAGCAGGACCCCCCCCCCCCCATCATCATTATCTATAGCTGTGTCTAGCAGAACACTTTGCACCCCTCCTTCCTTATCATACTTGCACTGGGCACCAGACACTGAGACTGAGTCCTCGCAAACCCCCCCCCCCCACACACCTCACCTTGGGCTCGGGCCGGCGGTGGACTGTGGACACCCCCCATCGCACCTGTTCCGAATCTGGGCGCTGCCAGCTGAAGTCTGGAGAGAAGAGGAGGGCAGCGGCTGCGTCACAGCGTACAGCCGTGCCGCCCGGGTGGAGAAAGTACTGTGTGTGTAGTGTAGTGACATCATCATCACACAGTGCAGTGTGAGATGTGACAGGCTGAGACTCGCTGTAGGGTAGGGAGGAGGAAGAAGAAAAAGGACGACACTGCACACACCAGGCGCAGCCGCTGCGCTGGAGGTGTTGTTCCAGCTCAGCGGGCTGTGGGGTGAACGAACAGGTCAACTGTAAAAAAGAAAAAACTTTCCTCACCGTCGGGAGGGTGTCACCCCTCTAGCGGGTGTCACCTGGGTGCGGACCGCACCCCCCACAGCAACGCCTCTGGGCTGTTCCCACCTCGTGCTCTTTTCCATTCAGGAAATGCCTCAAAGCTTCTCCTCGGCTAATAAAATTGGAAGGGTGTGGACTGTAGGAGGCAAAGTAGAAGCCCAGTACTGGAACATGGCTGTGGTGCCCTAGAGCAGATCGGAGCTGGCATTTGTGGAGGATATGATAATATGACAGGGAGGCTGCTGGGGCCCCCTGGAGCTAAGGGTGGGGTTGCGACTGTGACCCCTGCAACCCCTTATGCTACGGCCATGCTTCCATCATATATCACTTAATAAAAGTTTAGTTTAAATTTAAACCCAACCTATCACTGAAATCTATCACTTGCCCCATCCTCCTATAACCTCAACCTCAATTAACACTCAGTTAACCTCTTAAAACTTCACCTCCTCCCAACCCCAAAGGATAAACCGAGATCCCTTCATTGGTTACCAGTAAAAGACAGAATTACTTTCAAAGCACTCTGTCTGACGCATAAGTGTATTCTGGGAAATGCCCCCCAATATCTATGCGACAAACTAAAAGCCTATAACCCCAATCGCATTCTGCGATCCACCAATCAAAATCTACTCCAAATACCCAAAGCCAGATACAAGTCCAAAGGAGAGCGAAGATTTGCGGTCCAAGGCCCCAGACTATGGAATGCTCTACCAACCAGCATTCGGTTGGAGGAGAATCACTTGACCTTTAGAAGAAAGATCAATACCCACCTCTTTTGAGTCCAAAGGAGAAATGAACAACGAGCGCCCAGAGGCGATTCAGTTCACATGTGCAGCGCTATATACATTTTTCACTCACTCATAAACCAGTACTCCATGCCCCCCACCCCCACCCCTGTAATCTTCTGGTGTGGCAGGGATTAATGAGATAGTAATGGTTACTTTTATTTATTAACATAAAAAATTTGGCATATTTGCCCACTCTGTGCCATGATTCTGCGCAAAGCAGTTGCCTACCTCCTCTTTCACAGCCCCCCCCCCCCCCCGCCACCAATGTCTGCCCTTTTTTCTTTCAAGTGCTTCCTCAGCAAGCAGGTGTTCCGTCTGATATGGCGACCCATCAGAATTGGTAACGGAATTGGTAACGGAAGTGATGTTCCGTTGCCCCCATCTTGCTACACCGTGCACTCCTCCATAGTAATGATACACTGAGAAGGGGGCAAGCGGACATCTTGTTACACCCACCGGAGTTTTGCATTCCACAATTATTTCTAACAGGAAATGGAGCATATATGCTTAAATAAAGTATTTGGAAATCCAACGGACTGTTTAGATGTTAAATTTTAAAAGCAGCGGCAAACCTGCTGACCTCACAGGTTTGCTAATGTGACAGAACACCCCTGATTTTAAAATTCGGGTTTCCAAATACTGTATTTAAGCATATAAGCTCTGTTTTGTGTTTAAAATAACTGTGGAATGCAAAACTCCGGTGGGTGTAACAAGATGTCCGCTTGCCCCCTTCTCGGTGTATCATTACTATGGAGGAGTGCGGGGTGTAGCAAGATGGCGTCGAGGGAACGTCACTTCCGTTACCAATTTTGACGGGTCACTTAACCTGACGGAACACCGGCTGCTAAGGTGGTACCTGTGGCTTGGCCACAACATCCTCTTCTCCCCTGCTTCTTCCTTACAGGATCTGACTGACAACAGCCACCCATCAGCCACTAAGAGATCGCTTTTCATTCATAGAAGCTGTAGTATGACTTCTGTGAATGGAGCTCTGAGCAGGAAAGGGTGAGCATAGTTGAACACTTTCAATGACAGCCGGAGACAACCCCTTATTTCTATTAACCCCTGTCTCACTGGAAGATTATAGTGTCAGGGTGAGGATCATGGACAAAGGAGGATGTAACCTAACAGAAGAGGCATCAGCACAAAGGACATATCCTGTAAGTTAAACTAAGTATATGAACTTTCAAACATCTGACTATTGATACTTGTTTATACTGTGAAAAAGGCTGAGTCCTTCTTGAGATATTGCTTTATATTTTTGCTTTTGTTGCCATTTGCAAATGCTCACTTTACCACCTATTCACAGCACACTGGCTGTGCCATGAACTACAGAGTGCCCTGCCTATGGTGATGTAATGCTCTCCAGCCAACTCGAGGCTATTCAAACCTACCCACTTTCTGAAACCCCCTTTAGTCTGCACACACAGGATGTATGGCTTATGTGAATTGAGGATGGAAGCAAAGTTAGAAAAAAAATATTTAATTTAGTGAGAGTGGGGAACAAAAGGCCAACACAATAATGCAATAAGCTTTATATAAAGGGTGTATTTAGTCATTAGAGAGCCCTATTTCATACTGGTATGTGCCATATCAGCTTCTACAAACCTGAAATCTTCCATAACCAATTTTAAGGTAACTGACTAGTTCAGGGACCGAATGATACCAGCAAAGTGTATTTTATAAGATGTGGTAGTCCATGTCAAGAATGTGTTGTAGTCTTTGTTGTCTTTGGTTCTGTTTAAAGCTATCTAAATATATGGCAAACATTGATTGCAACCCTAATGTACCTACAAATAGGCACATTATAATCAATGTACAGTAAAAATTGGCTTAACTAAATACAAAACAATAACATTGTATATTAAAGGATTCCCCAAATAAAAGGACTCCATTGCTTAGCTTAAATATTAAGGCCAAAGGATCAGCCAAGCCTACTAGCATTTCTAGAAGGAGATCAGCCTTGCATTTCTTCTATAATAGGTCTACTCTAAAACCAGCCTAGGCTTTAGTAAAATACAGAGTCTATTCGAAAATTCCTGAATAACAAGTGAAATAAATATTCAGATTAAGAAGTCAACTGCAGCATGCTCTCTAGGAACAATGGCATTTACCATGTGTTCACAGGAATGAGCAGAATAAAGGGAGCTACCTATGTTGGCTTTTTCTTACAGATACATGCTATTGGGTTGTCATTCTGATCCTGGCCTCACTACCCAGTAGCGCAGTGATCTGAACAATCATGCAGGTTGGAATTAAATGTCAGACTTCTTAGTCTGTATACTTGTTCCAGATCAGTAATTCACAAAGTTGTGAATGTACAATGGGTAAAAACTCCACAGCCTGCACCTTTCAAAAGCAAGTCCACAGATATCCTTTTAACTTTCTGCCCGATGACCAGACTAGGAAACTACTAATTCAAAGGCATATATGTAAAATGTTTAATCTATAACCCTAAATTGTATATGTAAACATTTATAAACTTACACGATCAGATGGTTAAGGACCTTACTGTTGGTAATACGTTAAATTAGGAAGCAACATTTAGCCATGTCCACATTACCCTATATGGTACAAGTCTGATAGCTTGACATCTACTAACATATTCATATAAGGTAACAAGAAAGCAATTGAGTTTGAAAACATACCGTACCTGTGGCAGTTTCATATCATTGATATCCCAGTTAAAAGGTTTGGTTTGAGACAGAAAGACTTCTTGTTCCATTTTAGAATCCTTTGTAAATTCAAGTGTTATTGCAGGTGGTCTGGACAAGAGCAGCTCGCTTTAAGCTAGATCTGACCACATCCAAGCAGTTGTGACAAGGAAGTCACTTCCTAAAGCTACTGTAATAAATGGCACAAACAGCACAGTATAAGGGGAAAAAAACATCTTGCCTTGCCAGAAAAACTTGTTTTAGAAGCTGTTTCACAAAACTTATGATGAACCTGTAAGGATACAAATATGGGTGCTGTCGTTGCTCATTAACATTTTAAAGGGGCAGACTGTGGGGCTTCCATTTTTGTCTTACCTTTATGAGTTCCTGGCTTGGAGCAAGTATGCAGACACTGAAGTCCTGCATGCTTGTTCCGGGTCAGTGACATACTAGGTAGTGAAGCCAGGACATGGTTGATAGCTTGCACCTTTAAATACAAGTTAACAATGACAGTTATCCCCATTTATATCTTCACAGTGTATTGGGCCAAGCAGTGTATATACTCAAATATAATGAATGCCAAAAGTAATGTTGTATTGAATAAGATATAAAAGGAAACAGTACTTTGATTAAAAACACAATTTTGAGTGTAAACCATACTGATAAAAATATTCTGTAGTTACATAAAATGTTAAAATAGAATAGTAGTAGCTTGTATGTATGTATGTATGTATGTGAGATACAGTGCCTTGAAAAAGTATTCATACCTCTTGACATTTTCCATATTTTGTCATGTTACAACCAAAAATGTAAATGTGTTTTATTGGGATTTTATGTGATAGATCAACACTAAATGGCACATATTGATTAAGTGGAAGGAAAATGATAAATGTTTTTTTTTTTTACAAATAAATATCTGAAAAGTGTGGTGTGCATTTGTATTCAGCCCCCCTGAATCAATACTTTGTAAAACCACCTTTCTCTGCAATTACAGCTGCAAGTCTTTTTGGGTATGTCCAGGGCCGATCCTAGTCGGGTGCGTGGGTTGCAGTGGCGCCACAGAGGTGGGGGCACTGAACTGCCAGAGTGATCACCCTCCCTCCTCCTCCTCTCTGTGTCTGTGTCCAGAGGCGGCTCTCTTCGCGGTCACCGTCGCTGTGTTTCCTGCCCAAGCCCGTCCCCCCTCCTGTCAGAGAAGGAGAACGAGGCAGCCAGAGATCGGAGCAGCTGTCTCTATGTGGAGAGAGACCAGCCGCGCAGTGACGTCACTGGGGGTGCGGTCCGTGCCTCACATGTGTTATTCTCCTCCTCCTCCTCCTCTCTGTGTCTAACTTCTGCCTGCTGCAATCTGTTCTCCACAGCTGCACACTGTCCTCTCTTCTCCAGCTGCCGCCGGGTGTTTTTATGTACCCTAATGGAGGGGGGTTTGTCCTTGGGGGGTCTGTACTATTGGAGGAGGTGTGGCTTTTCCTGGGGTGGTCTGTACTAAGGAAGGGGGGTCTGGCTTTTCCTTTTACTATTGGAGGAGGTGTGGTTTGTCCTGGGGGGTCTGTACTAATGGAGGGTTGGTGATTTGTCTCTGTACTTTTGGAGGAGGTGTGGCTTTTCCTGGTGTGGTCTGTACTATTGAAGGGGGGTCTGGCTTTTCCTTTTACTATTGGAGGAGGTGTGGTTTGTCCTGGGGGGTCTGTACTAATGGAGGGGGGTCTGTACTAATGGAGGGTTGGTGGTTTGTCTTAGGGGGTCTGTACTAATGGAGAGGGGGTCTGTACTAATAGAGGGGGGTGGTTTGTCCTGAGGGGGGTCTGTACTAATGGAAGGGGGTTTTGTCCTGGGAGGTCTGTACTAATGGAGGGGGGTGGTATGTCCTGGGGGTCTGTGCTAATGGAGGGGGGTGGTATGTCCTGGGGGTCTGTACTGAGAAAGGTCTGCACTGAGGGAGAGGTTTATACATAGTGGGGGGGGGTCTGCACTGATGGAGGGGGGTCTATACTTAGTGGAGGGGGGTCTGTACTGAGGGGTGACTATAGTTGGTGAAGGGGGGTGACACCATGTTTTACCGCACCGGGTGACACCAATTCTAGTGACACCACTGCAGCTGCGGGCTCTTTTTTTCCCTCTCTCTCTCCTTCTCCTACTTGCGCGCGCTGCTTTCAGTATATCATTTTATACAGGGTTAACCCCTGTCAATCTATTTTTTCCTATCTGTATACCATTGGGGGGGATTTCTTTTCAGTTTCTGCCCCTGAGTCACAACAAGAAGTGAGATCAAATCTCTATAACATTTCAGGTTTTTCATCACATGAAAATGGTCACCAGAACAAATAGGGTGAAACTATCTAGTGGAGACACAGATGGCAATAAACAGGCGTTCTACCACTTAATTTTGAGTTATACATACACCTTAAAAAAACTGTACCTTTGTACAATTGTCCTTTAATAAAATCCCCTTACGTTCCTGGGTGCATCCAACTATGACAAATACCTTCAGCAACAATCTTCGCTGCGCTATCCTGCTCAGAGCCACATAGCCTTTCTCCTAAAAATGGACACTGTACTGTGCAGAGCTTTTTTTCTCAGAAAATAGGTGCAGGAACTCAACCACGACCCTATTCAAATTTTACAAACAGTAGAAGGGTCTTATAAAGGGGCATTAAATACCAGGATTGCATTACATACAGAGTGCAGAGTTCAGGGGGGTTACACACAGAGTGCAGAGCTGTCACTTGTAAACACAAAAAACAGACTTCTGTGTTTACAAGTGATCGTGGTGAGCAGGCCCCCCCAAGGGCCTGAGCCAGAGGTGGTGGAACTGAGTTCCCCCAAGTTCCCCCTGAAAAAAAGCCCTGGTACTGTGTATGTGTGCTGCAGCCTATTCATTCCTATGGGAAGACCCTACTCATGGGGGCCTCCAAGAACTGTTTGATATTTGGCTTTCCCAAAGAAAGAAATGGGGCCGATACATGCCTGCACAGTATGAGGTTGCTGTTTTTGGAAGAAAGGCAGCCTGGTTCTGAGCTAGACCACACAGTGAAGATTACTGGAGGGCATTTATTTAAGGACAATTGTATAAAGGTACATTGTAAAGGACTGAATACCAATATATACTTATCTACAAAATGTGGTCAAAGAATACAAAAGGAACAAAAAATCATGTAATGCATCCAGATTATAATAGAGTACACAATCAGGTGAAAACAGTCTCTCTTTCGCCTTCTTGAGAACCCAAGCCCAGGAGAGCTTAGTTTACAAATGGCAGCATCTATACCCCCGTACACACGTCCGAGGAACTCGACGTGCCAAACACATCGAGTTCCTCGTCGAGTTCAGTGTTGAAGCCGCCGAGGATCTCGGCGGGCCGACTTTCCTCATTGAACAACGAGGAAATAGAGAACATGTTCTCTATTTGGCCCGACGAGTTCCTCGTCGGCTTCCTCGCTGAAAAGTGTACACACGACGAGTTTCTCGGCAGAATCCAGCTCCGATCGAGTTTCTGGCTGAATTCTGCCGAGAAACTCGGTCGTGTGTACGGGGCCTATCTTTGAAGTCAGAGCTCTGATATATCATCCCATGTCCTTCCATGTAATGTTCTAAGCCTCTAAAACCAATAGAGTGGCTTGTAGTGCAAGGGCTGAAAGTTGAGGATTACCATGGGTTCACCAAAGATAAAAGGTTTACCAGTGTCTACGCATTAGGATCAACTTATTAAAGAAGTAGATTGTTCCTCAACCCCAGCAATGTTGTGTTTACCTCACATACCCAATCATGTGCAAGAGAAATTCCTACTTTTATTTTTTATAATTACCCCACATGGTTTGCTAGACTAGACTGCATTTACACTTTCATGTTTTAACGTGTACAAGACAAGTGTCAAAAGAAATGTCATTCAATTAGACTGTTCAGATCTATGCAGTGTAGTTTGAAAAAATTAGGCATGTCAGTTTTTTTGTGCATTTTCATGCACTGTGATTCCAATTAGAATAATGAAAATGCGTGAAAACATGCTACAACAAGTTAAAATAATGAATGAAAAAATTGACTAAAGTGGACACAGATTTTTTTTCAATAAAGATTAATCGGCCTTTGTTTTTGGGTACATGAATGGTAAATGTATCCTTATTATCAGTAATTGTCATCACACAGATTCTTACTATTATTGTATTTAGTCACATGCGTAAAAGCATGTTCTTGAAAAAATACAATACCAGTATAAAACTCGTTCCCTATTAAAATAATGTAGCGGTACCCCCGTAGGGGCTTCTGAGTGTTGTAGTCCATCTGTCCCCCTGCCCAGCCAGGCACACAGTTCTTATTCACCCTCAGGCAGAAAACCAGTCCTTGAACTTTGTTTTGTATTTTTATTAAGGGAAATAAACTTGGATGGGATGGGATATTCATGAGATGCCCAAACTGCTTGCAGAAAAATATACATGGGACTGACTATATACACCTCCGGTATATACAACCCTAATCTTCAACTCCATCACATCACTTGCTCACAGACTATCCTTCCCCAACACCTCCAACACATCACTTACTTGCATTTCTGCTAGCACTGATTTGTAGGCTGGACACTGACTCAGCCAAGCCTAAGGTGAATTCCCTTTGCAGACAGGGACAGCAGGCCCCTTTAGTGTAGCAAAAATATGGTAGTCCTTAGTGCTAGCTGTCCACGTGGCTACTCAAGCCCAGTACCACATCTTCAGGCCCTGCCAGCCCTCATGGCTACAGCTGCCTCTCTACACTGCCCATAACACCCCAGTCTACTCCTCTGGCTCTGCGCCCATCTCCTCTCCTGACTGTGTGTCACTCACCAGCCCTCTTGGCTGAGACCTGTTGTTCCTCTCCTGGAGACTTTGCCTGGAAGTGCTCTCCCACTGTCCTCTCATGCTCCCATGCCACCTGTCCAGAACGCCTCCTTGTGTTGTGAAAAGGGTCCTGTCCACACCTGAGCCCCAGGCCCAAGGTCACACCCCCCCAGACTGGGGAGCTCCCTCAAAGGCCCCGACAGCACTCTATCTACAGCTTCCACTGAACAAATTCTCCCCAGCTGGGCTGACCCTGGGTAATTAAGGATGCCTTCCCCCTGCCAATTCAGATTGGGGATTGGTCAGGGCTCCTCAGAATACCCCAAGTGGGAGGTCCCAGTAAAACCACCTTTGAGTCACCCAGCTCTATTCTAGGTCACTCCCAACCCAGATCACAAAGACACACCCAGATGTACCTGTTCTAAAAAAAAAAATACTACTCTTCTAGCACATTAGAGGGTGCTACAATAATAATTTAAAAACGTAGTAAGGCAGGGTAAAAATTAAGAAATTAAGAATAAAAGAGTGGATACCTATTCCATTTTAATAAATCAAATAACCAATAAAGAGCAGCATTTTTCTGCATTCATATTCTGTATGAATAAACATGTTTACTGAAATGTAAAAGTCATCTAAGCTACTGACAGCCATACACAGTCTTGATGCAGCACAGTACAGTACAACGATATCAAGCCACATGCCCATTACCATTAGTGTAGGGGTTGCCTAGCAAAGCACTTTGGGCCAGATCCTCAAAAGAGAAACGCAGGCGGATCTGCTGTTCCGCCTGCGTATCCCTGTTTCTATCTTTGGAACTGATCCACAGAATCAGTTTCCAAGAGATAGACAGAAGATCCGACATGTGTAAGGGACTTACACTGCCGGATCTTAGGATGCAGTACCGCATCCGCCGCTGGGGGCATTTTGCGTCGAAATGCCGCTTCGGGTATGCAAATTAGCACTTACGGAGATCCCAGCTTCGTTTTTTCTCCGTAAGTATTAGTTTGCAATCGTAAAATTAGGGCTGCTTTTACAAAGTGTAAAGTTAGTACACCATGTAAAAGCAGACCCTTCTTTCCAGCGACGCTGTCTTTTTTTTTTATTTTTTATTTTTTTCCCGCCGCAACTCGTTTTTTTTCCCGACGCAACTTTTTTGACCCGGCGCGATTCACGAAGCTCGGCGTAACGTAATTTCGCGCTATGCACGTCGGGAAAATTACATCACGAGCATGCGCAGTACGTCCGGCGCGGGAGCGCGCCTCATTTAAATGGGACTCGCCCCATTTGAATTGGGAACGCCTTGCGCCGGCCGGATTTAAGTTACACAGCCGAAAATTTCTAGGTAAGTGCTTTGTGGATCGGCACTTAGGTAGAAATTTTCGGCCAGTGTAACTTAAATCCAAATATTTAAGTTACGGCGGCTGGCTGTGGATCTGGCCCCTAGTCCCCATGTTGATAAGGACAAAGGCCTCTTCCCCACAACCCTAGTTTGATGGTTGTGGAGGTCTGTGGGAAGGGTAGCTTATCAGAATCTCAAAGCCACCTTTAAACATAGGGGACTCCCATATACCCGTTACTCCCTATGTGAATGATTAAGGGGTATATAGTACACCTGCTCATTCGCCCCAAAAAAATTAAAGACACTCAAACATTTAACAAATCTTTTATTTAAAATGTTTTAATTCTCATAAAATATTTCTTGTAAATCCATCACAATGCCCACTGCTCACCAACTTGCTGAAATTAAGCACCCAACAGACCCAGTGCCGGGACAGGGAATGGCCATGTAAGTCAATGTATGCGTAACAGCTGCGGTTTCTAGGGATGCTGCTTGTGTCAGCACCTACTACTTCCTTGACTTTGACAATGGCTTTTCTAAGGCCTATCTCTATGGCATAAAAATAACCTGGCAAGGATTTTTACCCTCCCATACAGCCCAAAGCTAACAAAATGTTTTGGCTATACATACACTTTATATTAAACTATTAATGACACTGGACATTGTATATACAGTATTATTAAGAAATCCAACTGATTATATGTTAGCCTATTCCAGGCACATTCCAGACTATTAGATTGTACATGATAGCTAATGTGATAGCAAGACCCCACATCCAATATAAAGAAGAAAAAGCGGAAGAAGTCTGCCAGCAGAATTATTGCTTCTCTGCTTTCATGTCAAACATGGCTCAATTCATGAACAATTGGAAAAATGTAAAAATAATCTTCAACATAGCATAACAGCTTGAAAGGGAGTCTATTTAGAAGAAAAGCTTCTGGTTAATCTGAAATATGAGAAGATAACTGCAATGCTTGACAATACAAATGGTACAAGATGTGCGGTATTAAAATAGCAGAGGAATAGAACTGCTGGGAGGATGCATACCAAGTGCGAAGTCGAGGATGCTCCTATCACCTGCAATCAATGTGGCATTTCTGCACGCTGGAAGAAATCATTTGATAAACTCCTGAATAGAAGCAAATGTCAGGACAGACTGGAACAGACCCCTGTTGTGAATAGTCAAAAAAGGAGTCAGAATGCAGCTATCATAAAAATAAAACATTGCCAGGTATAGATATTATCACTGCAGAACTATTGGTGGTTGATCACATATTAAAAGCGGATACCATCAGATAATTTACAACATCATGATCAACGAGTGAAACTATGCAGCCATTTTTCCCACATAAAAAGCAAAGCTAATGGTATGTGGAAATGATAGAGGTATATATGCTATTTATATGCTTTTAAAACCCTCTCCAATATGCTTTAACCCCACCTCTTAGAATATTCTAATAAAAATCTTAATTACCAGTGTAAATACCACCCTGGAAGATCAACACTGAATCTGAAATGTACTTTTAACCAAATCAGGGAGAAACATAGCAACCAAGACCAAAATCAAGTGACCCATCAAGTCTGCCCCTATTTTCATTTTTTTATTCTTTTTTTAATTTTTTTAACCTTTTGAATATAGATTTTCTACATAAAACAAAAATACTAAAAGTGTACCACAAAGTCACCCGATCTCCCAATGTGACCACCATATAACCTTAAA
The DNA here is from genome assembly GCF_905171775.1 of Rana temporaria. Classification (NCBI taxonomy): domain Eukaryota; kingdom Metazoa; phylum Chordata; class Amphibia; order Anura; family Ranidae; genus Rana; species Rana temporaria. The sequence continues at coordinate 214,575,229 of NC_053492.1, forward strand.
GAGGGAAGAGCCGGTGATCTGCCGTGCTGGTTCCAGGTGTCCTGGAAGTTCCAGCGCATGCACAAACTGATGCGCTGAGCTGGTTCCAGCTATCGGGAAAGTTCCTTCAAGCACTGCGCAGGTACAAACTTGCTGACGGAAATCCCCGAACGGCGGCCGGCCGTTCGGACGGTTCGGGCGGCCGGCCGTTCGGGCGCTCGGACGGCTCGCTTCGCTCGCTCGGCCTCCTGGATCTTTTTTTAACATCCTCCAATCCACGGGGATGTTAAAGAATGAGCCTGGATGCCGGGCGAGGTTCAGGGATTTCCGTCAGCAAGTTTGCACCTGCGCAGTGCTTGAAGGAACTTCCCCCACAGTGGAACATTGAGGACAATACATCGGCAGTATAACTCACTTTGGAAATCCAAAAATAAATAAATAAAAAAAATCGTGGCTAAGGCTCAATTCCCCTGCTGTACTAAAAAAAGTTACTGTTTACAAAAATAAACAGTAAGGTATATATAAATAAATAATTAGCACACATATCTTTATTGTTCCATAGCCTAACAATACAACATAGCAAAATATGTTTTTACCACACGAGGCATGCACCTATAATTAAAACCATAAGCGGTAAATTTGTAAAACAAAAAGCATCTGCAACTAGTTCCCGTTTTACCACTCTCATATATCATGAAAAAAAGAAGAATAATGAAGTGAGACCCAGAAATCTAGTAACACTTATACAGGTAATGATATTGGAAAACTTAAAGGGGCTGTAAAGGAAAAAATATTTTTTCATAATGAGCATCCTTTACCTGCAGACATTCCTCTTTTCACTTCCTCATTGTTTGTTTTTGCTCAGAAGTTGCTCTATTACTTCTCTGTTCTGTTCACTTCCTGCTTGTCTGATTTTACTGACCACCGTGACGGGAGGGTTTACTGTGGTGGTCAGTAACGTGCTCGCCCTCTCCTGGGAACTACATCTGTGAGGCAGGATGCTCTCTACGTGTTAGAGACCTCAAGGAGGTGTGAATTACTGGGCGTGCCGCAATTCATACTGGGAAATGTAGTTCTTACATGAACTAACGATGCAAACCAGGAAGTGAATGAGAGAACAGAAACTAGAATGCCGGAGGTGATATAGATGAAGGAATTTTATTGGTATTTACTAGTTTTTTAACAGAATCATTACACTATTCTGTCTGTCTACCTTGCAGACATTAATTTTAGGCAAAACATTTTTTTCCTTTACAACTCCTTTAAGCAACAATGTCCAGATCCTCCATATTGGGTTTCTCCATCCAGAATGTTCATGGCTACCTACAATTACAGTCCTTTGTGTTCATCATAGTAGAACAATTTGCATTGCTATGTTCTCCAGAGTAGTAACCATATGGGAGTTGGAAAAAATGATAACAGTCCCACAAATTTAGCATAAATAAAAGAATATCACTTTAAACATAGGACTTTGTAAAAGGGCTGGTCACCCCCTCAAACAACAGATTCAAGAGAAAGGCCATGAGGGGCTTCATGGTGGAAGACTTTGATACAGGGATAAGGGAAGCGTCCATACAATAATTTAGTGCAACCATGGTCTTCTACTCAAGGGAACTCCACCACCTCATATCATAATGTCCATCCCCAATCAGCCCAAAGGATGGTGCAAATAATTAAACATGAATATACCACAAAAACAGAGACACCAACTCCAGCCTAACTCCATAAAACCTCTGTTAGAGGGGTGTTACCAGACCCTCTGTGTTCTCCTGATCAATTCTCAGTCCTGTGCATTCATTCCAGGTGGAGAGAGGGTGGTCCAGATAGTAAAGGGTAGGCAGCTTCAGCTGGCGTGACCAGCGAAACCAGTCAGGCTACCCATTACTGCATGGACTCCCTCTATCCGCCTGGAATGACTACACAGGACTGAGAATTGTTCAGGACACACAGGGTCCCTTAGACAATTACTTTTCTAAGTCCTGTCTCTCTGAATAAATAACACTGACTGAGGGAACATGGAAGAAGTTGGAGTCCCTATTCAGACATAAAGAGGGAATATGGTGTAATGACAAGGCATAAAGGCCTGGGTGTTCTGCCCTCTGGTGTGGGGAATATTGGACATTGCTGGGCCCTGCCACTGTATTAGTAAGATCAAAGACTACAGACTACAGCATAATGTATTTATAGGTAAAGTTGATCTAGGGAATATCTGATTGCCTCTCGGGGGATCAGGAAATAATTTTTCCCCTGCTGCAGCAAATTGAATCATGCTTTGCTGGGGTTTTTCGCCTTCCTTTGGATCAACAGTGGGTATAAGATTGTGTATATGGGATTTTATGTTTTTTTTTTTTATGGGTTGAACTAGATGAACTTGTGTCTTTTTTCAACCTGACTAGATATGTAATTATGTACACAGGGCTCTCACAGATGCAGAGTGAAGGGCTCCAAAGGGTTGGCTGTGAGCAGAGAAAACGTGTTTTTTCGTTTTTCTCCTTGGTTTTGTATTTCCCAAATCGGGGTCTAGAGTCCAGAGACTTTGAAGAGGTTTGGGCGGAAAGAAACCTCTACCCCTGTGTTCAGATTTTACCAGAGACCAGCAGGCTGAGTTTCCAAGTGTGTTATGATATATAATATATGTTGGTAGCAGTTCAGCACTGCACCTTTCCCAGGAGCCTGTGAAGCTGTAAGGGGGCAGCCAGAAGTGTGCATGTCTGCCCAGTCCGTGGGAAGTATGTAAAAGAATAGACAGAGGGCCTTAGCCTGAGGGCCAGAGAAGCAGCAGTGCAAGAGAGAGAGATGGGAGAGCTGAAAAAGGTACAGATGTTGGATGAGAGTTGCAGGGTGCTGTTTGTTGGTCTGCAGGACCAAACCTTATCCTTTAAAAGTATACAATACACGTGAAGATTCCAATGCACTTTTGAATGCAAGTGATTATCAGTACGGGACCCCAGGCGTCACTCCAATCAGGGAACAGGAGTTTGGGGGTTATCTACATCATATCACTTCAACATAAAGAAATACATTAGGCTACTAAGGGAATAGGTATGGAATACCTTCAACCCTTAGCATAAAAAAGGTTAGGCAAACATTTTCGGTAACTTAGGGCATGGGGCCATAAACAAGTAAGAACTTATGTCAATCACGTTAGTAAATATGATTACTGTATGCAATAGCAAATTACTTAAGAGAGACAACTTTAGCGTAATCGAATTGAAAGTGTATGTCCCTTTAAGAGATTCCTCAGCGGTCAGCTGAAGACACAGCAAATAATCCCAAGCAGCAGGATAAGCCAGTTTTAAATACAGTACTTTTAAAGGCTATATGTGAAGCGGGTAATTGTAATAGTACTTATGCGTATTGCAGAGGATAGGTGTTGTAGTCTAATAGCAACAATGGGATTTCTGTAGTGCAGCGTCTTCTGGAGGAAGATATCCTTAAAGTGTCCCAGCATGGCAGTCTGCATTAGCTTCAATCAGGCAGGCATCCAGGGTGGCATGGTTTAGGCTTAAGGATTGCTGGTACCCATAGTGCTCTGGTAGCCAAGCCGGGTACGGCCGGAAATTATAGAACATCGTTTCTATGGGCTGTGAATGCCTTTATAGGCAGAAGACAGGTGCAGTGCAGGTGTGTCGAATCCAGCACTGAATGGGCTCGGCACTTCCGCGTTCCAAGCTGGAATGCATGCGGCGCTGGGCGATGATGTCATTGCGCGGTTGCCGTAATGCGTTCCAGCGTAGAATGCATTATGGCGCTTGGAGCACCTGTTACATTATTACAGATCAGTCACTCTGTCATAATGTACTAATAAGTGGTGCATACTAGACAATTATGGCATAACCCACTTGCGGGTCCATGTAGTTAAAAAAATTACTTTCAGCTAGACATACACTAATCAAATTCCGGTTAGTGTGTCGCTGTCCCTGCTTGATAGCAGTTGATCGTTTGATTGAATTCTTTTGAAGAAGCTGGCATGCGTGGCTGCCTGAGGAGATGGTAATGTCCCCTTTAGGCCCCGTACACACGAGAGGATCTATCCGCTGAAAAATCTCAGCGGATCGGTTTCAGCGGATAGATCACCTGGTGTGTACGTTCCAGCGGATATTTATCCGCGGATATTTCCGATTTCCAGCAGATAAAAATTTGTAGACATGCTTACAAATCTATCCGCTGGAATCGGAAACCAGCGGATCGATCCGGTGGTCTGTACAGACTCACCGGATCGATCCGTCCGAACCCATCCCTCGCATGCGTCGTAATGATTCGACGCATGCGTGGATATCCTTATATGACAGCGTCGCGCACGTCGCCGCGTCATCATCGCGGCGACGGCGCGACACGTCACCGCGATGGGAATTCAGCGCGGATTTCAATCCGATGGTGTGTACACTCCATCGGATTAAAATCCGCAGAGGATTTATCCGCGGATACGGTCCGGCGGACCGTATCCGCGGATAAATACTATCGTGTGTACCAGGCCTTAGAGTTTCGCTTCACGGGTGGAAATACGGGAGAACTATGGGTCCCAGCAGCGCTGAAAACTTTTTAAAATAGCTGCGGAAGCTCAGCACAGCATACCAGTCCACCTACTATGGTGTTTAGAGGTAACAAATAAAAATTTAAACCATGTAAACCCAAAGGACCGCTCCACAAGCTGGTGGCTGAAATGGCAGCTTCTCCCTCCCCCTCACAGAGCTCCTCAAAGCCTTCTGTGAAGACACAGTCTCTCAGTCAAAAATTTAACATAATATTAATGAGACTGATTGTGAAACTTCTCTCATACAGACAGCTGGCCAGCCTGACATATTTAAACAATTTGAACAAATGCTGCAGAAAGCTCTTAACCCCCTTAGCGGTATTCCCGAGCATGACTCAGGGTTGTTTTTCTATGCTAAGATCGGTATCCCCGAGTCACGCTCTGGGTAGATGTGCAGAGCCTGCAGCGGTGCGGCTTACCTTCTCCTGGCGATCCAGCGTTGATCTCCCATTGCTGTGATCGCCGCCGAGATCCCCGCTGCGCTGTCCATCGGTCATCTGACTTCCTGGTTCCGTTCCCTGCAGCAGCAATGGTGCATGGGAGCGGAACTGGGAGGGAAATTCAAATGTTGCATAAACACATAAAAAGGAGGTGATACAATGTAATCTGAGAGGATTACACTGTATCACCTTCGTATCAGACACAGTGCCCTTGGGGAGATTTGTCATCTGACTCTGACACCGACACTGATCCAGAAAGTGACAACCCCGATGATCCCGCACCTGACCTAAGCGATGTGCGCACTTGGTGCCCTATAGACAGCGATGGGGACCAGGCAGCGCCCCCGAGATTCCGATTCACTGGATCTCCTGGGATGAAGGTTGATGTGGAGAGTGACAATCCTCTGGCGTACCTGAAATTATTTCTTACTGAGGAGGTAATTTTAAAAATCGTCACAGAAACCAACCGCTACCATGATCAGCAATCCGCTACGCTGCGTGCCAGATTTTCTAGATCCAGAAAATGGGAACCGGTCACTAAAGAGGACATCTGGCAGTTTCTGGGACTCCTCATCCTTCAGAGGGTGGTGGGGAAACCGCTCCAGAAATGGTATTGGACCACCAATAAGCTACTGGCCACTCCATTTTTTTGGCACCGTGATGTCCGAATATCGTTTTTCACTCATCATGAAGAATTTACACTTCGCCAACAACGAAGAGTTTGATGAGGCCACGCATCCTGCGCCCAAACTAAAAAAAATCTGGGAGGTATGCCAAATGATTATCACCAACTTCCAGCGGACCTACGTGCCAGAAAGGGATGTCAGTGTGGACGAAAGTCTGATGGCCTACAAGGGACGCCTGAGCTGGATACAATTTATTGCATCCAAAAGAGCGTGGTTTGGCATCAAATTTTATATGCTCTGTGAATCGTCCACCGGATATATCTGGAATGCGGTCATTTACACCGGTAAAGGTACCAAGTTCAATCCCAGGTACAGCCGCTATGGGATGGCCACATCATCTGTCCTTTCACTGCTGGACCCATTGCTGAACCAAGGATATTGTGTGACAACGGACAATTTTTACACATCTCCGGAACTTTATGAGGTTTTGCTCCTAAACAAAACTGATGGTTATGGTACCGTTAGGCCAAACCGGCGTGACATGCCATCAATGTTTGGCAAGAATTTTTTTTAAAAAGGAGAGATGGTTGCCTTTCAAAGGGGTAAAATGATGGCAATGCGATGGCGAGACAAAAAGGACGTGTGTCTCATGAGCACCGTGCACAGCACCTCCACTGCCATGGTCCGCACAAAACACGGAAAAGATGTGCTGAAGCCGCAAGTCGTGATCAACTATAATCACACGATGGGAGGTGTCGACCGAGCCGATCAGGCAATGACATTTTACCCGGTGATGCGGAATAGTATTAAAAAGTATTACAAAAAGATTTTCAGGCATCTCCTTGAACAATGCCTTTGGAACGCCTATATCCTCTATAAAGCAAACACTAACATACCTCTTGTTCATTCTGACTTTATCTGGAAGGTGGCTGAGCAGATTTTTGTCAACCACCAGATGCCATCAGTATCTGCTAACAGACCCAGACGACGCGCTGTTGACGTTGTCAACCCAGAACGCCTGACAGGTCGTCATTTTGTAGACTTCGTACCGCCAACCGCAAGAAAGTTAGCGCCTACCAGGATGTGCGTCAATTGCTGTTCCAAGAGAGATGGCAATGGAAAAAAAGTCCGAAAAGAAACCAGGTACTATTGTCCTGATTGCGACGTCAGACTTTGTCTAGTTCCATGCTTCAAACTGTTTCACAATCAGGATGTGTATTGAATTTCTTTGTTTGACAAATTTCATTATTTTTCATTGCATTATTGAATAAAATTATATTATTGATTAGATTATATTTCATGCGTTTGTGTTTCAAATTAATCACATCTGGAATGTCTAAAAACAAAACAAAAACCGCGCTATTGTCTCCCCACCCCTGACCCTAGGCAGCAGCTGGCGTGTGAATCACAAGAAAATTAAAACAAAGAAAAAGCCGCGCCACAACTAACAGTCCATTAATGTACACAGTCTATGAGGGTGTAATAAGTCCGTATTGAATGGAATAATGCTTGTATAATGAAAAAAAGTCCGGATCGATCCTAACTGTGATGGCTCCTCCAATCCGCAACCCAATAACACTATACACAGAATGACCATCCCCCGAAAAAAAGACAAGGACAGCCGCTTACCAGAAGGCAAGTGGTTAGGGAAGATGGCTATAACCCAGCCTAGGCCTTGTATCCTTGAGGTTTGCACCAGGAATCCCTCCGTCCTCTGAATATGTTGTCCTCAGCTCCACCGTATTTATATGCAAATAAACAGAGAGCACACATAGCGTGATACTGGGACAAATTCCTAGCAAAAGTGTCTAAGGTCCACACCACCTAGTGACAATCTTGCATAAGTGACCCTCCACCAATTACAGAGGCCGCTTACCAGAAGGTGAATGGTTAAGGCGATTGGCTATGACCCAGCCCAGGCCTTTCTCCTTATAGTAGGGGGTCCTTCCTCCCCTCTGCGTGATGTCCTGGAAATGGTTAATGCATGCAGTCCACACCACCCAGTGAACCTATCAGTGAAGTGACCCTCCACCAGCCAGAGAGGCTGCTTACCAGAAAAAAGACAACTTCAGGCAGATGGCTATGACCCAGCCTAGGTCTTTGGCTCCTTGCGGTGGGAAGTCCTCCGTCCCCTAAGTTAAGTTTTCAACTCCCCCGTTTAGGTTGTATAAATGAAGAGAAAAACGCACATAGCGTAACTCTGAGACAATAACTTTTAATTAAAAAAGGTAAAAGGTACTCACAATATGAGCGATTAAAACAAGTATGACAAAATTGCCGGCCGGCATAACAGGAGCCCTACTCCTTGGCGTGGTGACGTCAATGCGTGATCCTCCCAGACGCGTTTCATCGCTATTTCATCGCGTTTCATCGCTATTGGACGTTGTCAAATGGGGGTGACCCCCATTTGACAACGTCCAATAGACTGTGTACATTAATGGACTGTTAGTTGTGGCGCGGCTTTTTCTTTGTTTTAACATCTGGAATGTCTACTAGAGTCTTGTTTTGGTCAGGTTTAAGTAAGTAATTACTAAGAATTGCAGGCCTACAATACATATCACCATATTTCTATGCAAAAAATTGTACCGCTTTTGGTACAAAATTACAGACAGAATCATACCGCCAGGGAGGTTAAAGAAACCTCTGACCATATAACAAATAAACTGACTAGAGAAATAAGGGAGCTAGGTCAGAGAACTGCTGAACTGGAACAGAGGGTTGATATGATTGACAATCAGACACAGTACCACAGCTCTGAACTTTCATCTATTAAAGAAGACAATCTTATTCTACAGGCACGTTTAGAAGATCAGGAGAATAGAGATCGCAGATCAAATTTAAGGATCAGAGGTATCCCTGAAACTGTCCTTGACTTACAGGCAACCATATTGGCGCTTTTTCAGGAACTAATGCCGCGTACACACAATCATTTTTTCGGCATGAAAGAAAACGTAGGCCCAGATTCACAAAGACTTACGATGGCGTATCTCCAGATACGCCGTCGTAAGTCCGAATGGCCGCCGCCGTATCTATGCGCCTGATTCATAAAATCAGTTACGCATGATTTGGCCAAGATACGAGCGGCGTAAGTCTCCTACGCCGTCGTATCTTGGGGTGCAATAATTACGCTGGCCGCTAGGTGGCGCTTCCTTGATTTCCGCGTTGAATATGTAAATGAGCAAGATACGCCGATTCACGAACGTACGTATGCCCGTCGCAATTAGTTACGCCGTTTACGTAAGACATACGCCGGCGTAAAGATAAAGCAGGTCTCTAGGTGGCGCAGCCCATGCAAAGTATGGACGTCGGAACAAGCGTATCTTTTTACGTCGTTTGCGTAAGTTGTACGCGAATAGGGCTGTGCGTAAGTTACGTTCACGTCACAGGCATTGAGCCGGCGTATCTTTGGGCGTAAATACGACGTGATACTGAGCATGCGTGCGCATGCGCCGTTCGTTCGGCCATGCATCTACATGAGGTCAAGCCTCATTTAAATACAACACGCCCCCTACCAGCCTACTTTGAATTACGCGCGCTTACGCCGGCCCATTTACGCTACGCCACCGTTACTTAGGACGCAAGTGCTTTGTGAATACAGCACTTGCCTCTCTAAGTTGCGACGGCGTAGCGTAAATACGATACGCTACGCCCCCGCGCAACGTAGAGCTGCCGTATGTGAATCTAGGCCGTAGTTTTTCAGCATGTCCAAAAAACTAAGTTTTTCCTACTTCATCATTAAAAACGACGTTGCCCACACACCATCGTTTAAAAAAATTATGAACAAAGCACGATGACGTACAACGGCACTCTAAAGGGGAAGTTATATTCGCCTTTGGGCTGCTTTAGCTGATTCCTTGTTAGTAAAAGACAATTTGCGCTTTTTTGTCTGTTACAGCGTGATGAATGTGCTTACTCCATTATGAACGGTAGTTTTACCAGAACGAGCGCTCCCGTCTCATAACTTGCTTCTGAGCATGCGCGGGTTTAAAACGTCGTTTTAGCCCACACACGATCATTTTTTACAACCCGGAAAATGCAGCATGTTCGATCATTTTAAATGACGTTTTTAAAAACAACGTTTTTTTTAATGCCGAATGAAATGATCGTGTGTACGCGGCATAATACCTGGTGTCCCTGTTGATAGGCTTGAAATGGATAGAGTGCACAGAGCTTTAGCTCCACGGAAACCTAATGGTCCCCCTAGGGATATAATAGCCAAGCTGCACTTCTACCGTACCAAAGAACAGTTGCTAGCAGCCGCTAGAGGTAAAGATACCCTCAGCTTTCAGGGGAATACCTTTCAATTGTTTACTGATCTGTCTCCACTCACAGTAGCTAAGAGACGTGCTCTTAAACCACAATTACAAATACTTCAGTATAACCAAATCTCCTACCACTGGGGTTTTCCCTTTTGTCTCCGATTCACTCATCTGGAAACCAAATACGTATGCCGCTCCTCAGAGGACCTACAGTCGGCACTAATTGAAATGGGTCTTGTGGAAAAAGCCACAATTGATGACCAACCTCGCAGACGTTCAGCCTCTCGATCTTCCCAGCAACGATTTAAATCAGGTCCTGGATCATCCTTTACCATGCATCAAAATCTGCTTAAGCACAGTCGCTTTGACATTTCATCACCCGTCAATGACGACACTATGGATTGAACTATTCTTTTGACAGGTCTCCAGCATTACTAGCTAGAGTAATATCCAATACACATTCTCAGCATGGTCATCTGCAAACCTGATTCGTCTACACAAACTAACATCTACTACTAATTTTCACATATTTTCTGTACTTTATGAAACTTTTGGGCTTCCCAGAACTGAATATTTCCGCTATTTACACATATAGAATTTTTACGAACCATTTATTAATACAGATTCATCGCTTACTCAAATGTCTCAATTTGAGCGGATATGTATAAGCAACCCACATACTAGAGGACTCATTTCAACTTTATATCAACTACTCACTGCAAACTAAATGGGAACAAGACATGAATCGTTCTTTTGACATCAAAGATTGGTCAAGTATACGGCTAGCCACGAAAAATTCTTCTCCAAATTGTTATGCGGTAGAGACGAATTACAAGGTTCTAGCACGCTGGTAGGGAAAAACAAGCTGCGCTAAATTCAAAAGGGAAGAATATTTGCCAAAACTGACAAACATATGATCTTGTGCCACATAAATGAGTGTAAATAAATCAATAAATTACGTCTCATGTGTCAAAAATATGTAAACAGAAAACATAAAAAAACACAAACAAATCATTGCTTGTTTTTCCCTATCTCGTTTTTGTGTAGTATAAGGCTGCATTCACACCTGAGCGTAGGGCGTTCGGTCGTTTTTTCGGGCGTTTTTTTTTGCGCGTATTCATGCTTATTTGCGCGTTTGCATACAGCGTCGTGCGACGTTTTTGTACTTCGGCGTTTCTTATTTTAGCCAATAGGAAAAATTATCATCTTTTCATCACTTGTTGCTATGTTGGTAGATTTTTTTTAATCTTCTGCATGGGCGACAAGTTCTATTGATTAAAGCGACGAAACGCCCATAGAAAACGCCCGTTGTCGCGCGATACGCTCAATACGCGCGTTTCCCATTACTTTCTATGGGGAAAAAAAAACGCTCAAAGAATCGCGCGACAAAAAAAGGTCCGGGACTTGTTTGAGCTTCGTGCGACAGGCGTTTGGGCGTTCAGGCGTTCAGGTGTGAACAGTCACCATAGGGAATAATGTTAATTCTCCCCTCTGGCGTTTGTGAGCAGTGCGCTTCAGGCGTAAAAACGCCTAGGTGTGAATGGGGCCTAACACTGTTAGTTGCTTACTTCACCACTTTAGAACAAGCGCAGTATTTAATTTTCCTCTAGCACGCTGGTACCTAGTCCCAGCTAGAGTTGCAAAATTCGTCCCTACATACTCATCGAATTGTTTCAGAGGATGCGATTTACCAGGCACACATTTCCACATCTGGTGGCAATGTCCGATGGTCCAAGATTTTTGGACAAATATATTTTCAATGGCATCTAAAATCTTTGATTATCCAATTCCTCCAGACCCTGCTACTGCTTTACTAAACCTTAAGCCTTCCACACTTACCCATACTCAATTTCAATTACTAATTCATCTCACTACAGCTGCCAAACAAACTATTGCAAAATCTTGGAAATCAAACAATCTAATTTTGGCGGAGGCTAAACATAGAATGAATAGAGCAATGATATATGCAAAAATGACAGCTATTGAAGAAAATAACATAAGTACATTTTGTAAAATGTGGCATCCTTGGGTGAAACATTTCTTCCCCGCCGATTTTGACCAGTCTTTGTTGTTACCAAACTAGAATCTTTTACAATTTTTCAAAGTATATGTATATGTATGCCAGGAGTCAGACCACCATCCCGGGTGCTTATTATTTCTCTCATATTCCTAACTTTCTCCTCTCCTGCACCCTTTATTATTTTTTATTATCTAATTTTCTTTTCTCTTTCTTGTTTACCAATAGGATAATCGCGAGGCAATTTTTTTTCTAAGGTTACTCACTCATAACTCTATTATGGTTTTGTGTCCTATTAAATTATAATAATTCCTTGACAAATAGTTGAATCGATACATCTTCTATATTTTCCTATTTAGTTTATACTGTATACTCACTTAATTTTCTGTATGTATTTATTAATAATAGGGAACATTAACGGCATATGTATTGATTAAATGTGTTGTACTAGGTACTGCAAATGTAACCCATATATATATATATTATTATACAGGATTTATATAGCGCCAACAGTTTGCGCAGCATATATACTTATGTATTTCAGTACATTTCCTTTTTTATTTTCTCCTCCCCCAATTTATGTTCCCCTATTGAAATTTCAATAAAAACATTTGACAAGGAATTCTGTTGAAGAAACAGGCTGGACGATTTTTCTCAGTCGGAGTCTACAGCTGCTGAGTGCTGATCAGCGTAATCTGACAGTGCCGGATGCCACTGTCAGAATACAATATCCCAGTGAGAGGGATTCCTCTATCAACCTTGTTTCTGTGGATGGAGGATCTGTTAGCTCTTTATTCTTTTATCGGCCCTGTACTGTTCTATGCACTACATAACACCTCTCCCTATGTTATGGTGATAATAAGTGAGGGAAGTGTTCTGCAGTCCTAATACTATTCCTGTGCAAGGGTGACAGCAGTGTTCCCCCCTCCCCCTCATAAATACAGTACAGTGAATGAGTGTTGTCACCCAATGACAGAAATTAATTCGTAGGATCACCAAAAAAAAAACTTTGAAAAAAGAACTAATATGACAATCGCATCTCAGGACTGCTAAGCTGCATTATATAAAATGTTTGTTCTTGGGTTTCAGCTTTAAGTCAGACTTTGCCTTTACTAATGGTATATGAAACATATAAGGAAGCTACATTTGTTTTATGTGAAGACACACAGCAGAGAAAAAAAAAAGTGGTCAAAGTAAGTCAAAATGACATCAAATTCTGCTTGTTACATTCACATATAGCATGAAAGAATGTTTCACCATACAGGATGTTGTTATTTCTGATCTCTACCTGTTCTTATCTTTAACCTTTAAGAGAAAATGCTAACGTGTACTAAACTCTAAAACAACATTTTTATTGTTATTGAAATACTAGCGTCTAACCTTAATACTTTCACCTACTTTAAATTTCAGAGTAATATTTTCCTTGATTTTAGCATGTCACTCTGAAAGGATCACATTAATAACGAATAACATCATCCACGAGGAGTAGACAAGTCTTCTATATATTGGTAACCAACCTTCTAGATCAGTGTTTCCCAACTCCAGTCCTCAAGGCCCCAACAGGTTATCTTTTCAGGATTTCCCTCAGATGAAACAGCTGAGGTAATTCCTAAGGCAGTGAAACTGATCAAATCACCTGTGCAAAGTAATGGAAAGCCTGAAAACATGACCTGTTAGGGCACCTTGAGGACTGTAGTTGAGAAACACTGTTAGTGAAAATGCATAAATCATTATCTCCGAAAATGTGAATATTGTGAAAAAGTTCAATATTGTAGACTCGCGGTGTCACATCAGCTAATTAACTCAAAACACCTGTAATGGTTTCCTGAGCCTTTAAATGGTCTCTTGGTTATGTTCAGTAGGTTACATAATAATGGGGAAGACTGCTGACATTGACACCCTCCACAAGGAGGGTAAGTCACAAAAGGTCATTGCTAAAGAAGCTGGCTGTTCACAGATTTCCGTATCCAAGCATATAATGGAAAGTTGAGCTGAAGGAACAAGTGTGGTAGAAAAAAGTGCACAAGCAACAGGGATAACCGCAGCCTTGAGAGGATTGTGCAGCAAAGGCCATTCATGAATTTGGGGGAGATTCACAAGAAGTGGACTACGGTTAAGCAGGAATAAAGATTGTCTCTGGACAGCCACACTCTAAACAAATTGTAGCCTTTTATTAAAAGAAGGACAGCACTACAAGTCACAACAAAATAAAACCTGACCGATGACGTGTTTCGCACTGAAAGCACTAGTTTCGGTGCGAAACGCGTCAGAGGTCAGGTTTTATTTTGCTGTGACTTGTAGTGCTGTCCTTCTTTTAATAAAGGCTACAATTTGTTCAGAGTGCGGCTGTCCAGACAATCTTTGTTCCTGCTTTGCTAAGTGCATTGCCTGCACCTGAGTTGTCTGCAACGGAGGATATTCATCTGGGTTCCCACCTGGAGCGGCTATTCCCTTTTCCCCAGTGGACTACGGTTGATGCTTCAAAAGCCACCGCAAACAGATGTATCCAGCACATAGGCTACAACTGTCGCATTCCTTGTGTCAAGCCACTCCTGAACCAGAGACAAAGTCAGAAGCGTCTTACCTGGGCCAAACTCCTCTTTTCGATTAAACGTAAATGTTTTATTTATTTTGGAAATCAAGGTCCCAGAGTCTGGAGGAAGAGTGCAGAGGCACAGAATCCACTGTTTGAATTAAATTACTGAAATAAATAAACTTTTTGATGATATTCACATTTTTTAAGATTCACCTGTAGTCCTTTATGGAGGACAGACAGCAGTACTTGGTCGCTTGGAGTCTACAGGTTAGGATGAATACTATCTATCCTTTTAGATGTGTCCTCTGAGGGTGCCTCTTTCTGCATGCAAAGTGTTGCCAATTGTATCAATTGTTGACAAGAGTCCTAAAGAAGGAATTGCCCTCTAGCAAACAAAATCCAATCTTCACTTTCCTCATCAAGAAAGCAATACGCCAAGTGTTTTATCACTGTGTACAGTTTTCACTTAGATATTAAAGTGTAAGCATAATCAAAACATTTTTGTTTCAGTTTTAGATACAGACGGGAAGGGTTAAAAACCCTAACAAGAGATTTTTTGCTTCCTGTAAACATTTGGAGGAATTTCCCTTTCAGTTCCAGTCTTTGAGATGCAAAAAAAAAGTGAGATAAAATCTCCTCTAAGTGAAGAGAATTCTTGAATCTCTACAGTGGGGGCATAGACAGCACTAAAGACTTGGTAGAGGATCTTAGCATTCCCCTCTCTACTGAAAACTAGGAAAAAAAGTTTTGCCTCTACGTACACCAAAATGTGAAGTTCCACTCTCCACCCCCCCCCCCCATCATATTTGGTAGAGGAAATCAACCTGGGTGACTTGAACAGAAGATTTGTGCCCCCCCCCCCGCCTGCAACCTTCTGGGACAAGTCCCGCAGGGTCGGCTCATGCATGTGCAGTGTAAAGCTGCAAGGAGTAACAATCAGTTTCCCACGGTTAACATGCTGGAAACCCGAAGACTGGCGAAGACCGGCAAAGAACTAGCCCAGGTGAAGATAGCGCTGGATTCCTGGACAGGTGGATGTCTGTTATTTGAAGCCAGCAGCTAGATTTTTTAGACAACATGCAATTAAATTTCCTGTGTGAAATGATCTATGGCAAAAAAAAAAACATTACAACTTTCAAGGTGGTGAATACTTTTCATTTTTACTTTGTTACTGGAGCTTGACTTTCCTTGACTTCATGGATAAATCCTGTCAACTGGCATTCCAATGTCCAATGAGACTCCCTCAGTGGCCTGGTGGATCTTATCAGCAAAATCAGGGAAAGTTATTATCTACAGGCCTTGTCTACAATTGCGATCATAGGGGGGGGGGGGGCACACATATTTACAGTACCCTTATTACTCCCCTTTAAAGTGGTTGTAAACCTCAGACAAAAATTTGAACCCCTCTACAGCAGGGGTCTTCAAACTATGACACTCCTGTTGTTCAGGAACTACAATTCCCATCATGCCTGGTCATGTTTGTGAATGTCAGAGTTTTTACAATGCCCCATGGCATATGTAGTTCCGCAACAGCTGGAGGGCCATAGTAGAGGATTCTTGCTCTATAGTGTGTACTTGTCTCAACTTAGAGCACTAGGTGTCATTTCTGTCTGCTTCTTCCTTCCTCTACTGTCAGCATGCGTCACTTCTGATAAGTTTTCCTGACACCAAAAAAAAAAAGGTGACAGGGGAGGGACATCCAGTTAATTGACAGCCTTGGCTCTGTTCCTGTGTGGAGGGTGTCCCTTCCCTCCAATCAGCTATCAGAGCTCTCCTCACTGAGTGTATTTTCAGCTTTCTGCCCCCTTTTTATGACCGCTCAAACAAGTTTCATAAATTCTGGACTTCGGACAGATATGGAGAAGAGAAGACAGATAAACAGATACAATGTATGGGGATGATTTGTTTAATTTCTGTGTATTACCCAAGGCTTAACACAGTCCTATGGCTGTGTGCTAGAGTCTGCCGCTCTGCTGCTCTGCATTAGTCAGAGTGAAGATTTCATGAGATATGTGCCACAGATGTCCCAGCCCAGCTGGCCAGGCTTTTACTGACAGCCTCAAAAAAAATAAAAAAATAAAAATAATAGGGGAAAAATATATATAAATAAACAAATTCCCCCCAAAATTGTAATAATAATAAAAAATATATATATGGGGGGGGGGGGGGGGGGGAACGGACATATATATTTTAACGTCTTTCCTTCCCTCTCCTTTTGCCATTTTTCCAGGCTGTCTCTCTGCTATCTCCTCATGGAGGCCACTGCCCTCACAGACCACCACCAGCAAACTAGGTAAGAGGCCGTCCAGAAGGTGGCAAGTAGAGAAGAGACAAAAAAGAGAGCCTGACCACTAACGCTGCATTTTTGGGTAGCCCTATCAGGTCAAGAGACGCAAGTTTGCGGCACAGAGGGAGATTAAGCCATGCTTCCAGCAGAAGGTCACACAGAAGTCGCTCAAGGTCACCCTCTCTCTATCATTGCTCAAGACATAGCCGCTCGCGTCACAGCCGCTCCCGTCATAGTCGGTCCCACCGCAGACGATCACCTGAACGGAGCTATCATACCCGCCCCGCGGGTATGCGGGGCTCCAGCATTGCCAGGAAAATTGGCTTGCCGCTATTGCTTCAACGAAGCAACCAAAGAGAAGGAATCGGATGCCAGAGTAGCTACAGAGCTCTTAATAGAATCACCACAGGGGTCAATTTTGGGAGCTACGGCTCCTCTAGTGCACAATCCTACCCCAAGCACATCGCCAGCACCTGGCCGTTACGCCCAGGCTTCAGAAACCTTCTCTGAGAAGGAGGATCGTGAGCCGGCGTCAGGCTTCCTCTTCTGTTTAGTCGAATCATTTGCCTGCTCAGTCAAGGAAGCGAACGGCTGGGAGGAGGATAAGGCAGAACGTCAGAAGGTTCGGAAATATTTTCCGGAACTAAAAAGGGATCCTGAATCGTTTCCCTTCATCGAGGAGCTGGAGGACCTCATAAAGGATGAGTGGGAGAGATTGGATAAGCGGCCTAGTCTTAGCAACAAGTTTGCAAAATGGTACCCCTTAAAGGAGTCAAAAATCAATTCTTTGATCAATGCACCTACGGTCGATTCATTTTTAATGCGACTCGCTAGACACGTTACCCTGCCGATTGAAGATGAAGTTACCTTCCGGGACGTACTTGATCGTAAAATCGAAGAACTGAAGAAGGCTTACTCCATGGCAGGAGGCGCTTGTAGGCCGGCTATCACCATGGCTGCAGTAGCTAAAGCCATCTCTGCATGGGCGGCTAACGTTGAGAAGTCCATTCTAGAAGGAGCCGACCAGGAGAAAGTAATTTCCTCCCTTCAGGAAATTAAGTTGGCAGGCGACTTCATGGCAGGAGCCTCAGTCGACATCAGATCTTCAGCAAGGGCAATGCTAGCCTCAGTTATGGCAAGAAGAGCCTTATGGCTGAAACCCTGGATAGCGGATGCAGCATCAAAATCAAACTGGTGCAAAATTCCATATGACGGCTCAAATGTATTTGGCACAAAGCTGGACTCAGCCATCTCCAAAGTTACCGGAGGAAAATCCGGGCTGATTCCCTCCGATAGGTGACCGAAGTCCCAGAAGGGCCCCGCTTACAGGCGTAATCTTCCTGACAAGTCCCAGGATGTTGGATCCTACCGTCCCGGCAGGGAATTCAGGAGGGACTGGAAGAATACTCGACCCTCCTTCACGGGGGTACAGAAAGCCAAGGCTATCACAGCTGGGGAACAGCAGAAGTCCTTTTGAGGGTTCATCCGCCCACCCAGCTCAGGTGGGCGCCAGGCTCAAGAGATTCGCTCAAATATGGGCAAGTCATATAACTGATCCATGGACACTATCCACTATCAAGACACATTCCAGCCTACCAAGGTACCATCTTCCCCAGACAAAAGAAGGTTACTTCTACAATATGTAACAGAGCTGACACAAAAGGGGGCAATAATAGAAGTACCTCTGCACCAAAAAGGGAGGGGGTTTTATTCCCCTTTATTTCTGGTACGGAAGAAAACAGGGGACCTACGTCCAGTCCTGGACCTAAAAAGGCTCAACAAGAAGATCAAAATAGAGGCCTTCAAAATGGAAAGCCTTCAGTCCATTTTGTTGGCGGTGAACGTGGGAGACTGGATGTTATCGCTAGATTTATCGGATGCTTACCTTCACGTCCCGATTCATCCCGCCTTCCAAAAGTCCCTTTGGTTCTCAATCAATCAGTCTCATTTCCAATTTTGGTGCCTCCCATTTGGCATCTCCTCAGCACCCAGAACATTCACCAAAGTTCTCTTACCCCTGATCGCACTTCTCAGGGAGAAGGGGTTGCGTGTGCATCATTATTTGGACGACATCCTGCTCCTGGCAGAAAATTTAGGAGACCTTGACTCATCACCGGAAGATATTGCTCACGACCCTGCAGGACTTCGGGTGGCTAGTCAACTGGAAAAAGAGCACGCAAGTTATGGTGTTTCTAGGGGCAGAATTAAATACCAGGCTGAACCGGGTGCAACTCCCTCAAGAGAAGCTGAAGCCCTTAGTCCAGAAGATGCAGAATCTGTTATCATCCTGACGTCTACTGGCCAGAGCCTGCCTCAGTATCCTGGGGTCCATGTCTGCGACCATACCCATGGTACAGTGGTCCCAGTGGCACATGCGAGTCTTACAAAACTCCTTTCTCAGGCAGTGGAATGAAACATCAATGCTCCAAACCATTCACATCCGGAGCTGGGTAAAGCAATCAGTATGGTGGTGGACGCACCCGTCCAACCTCAGGAAGTTCAGACCAATAGTTCCCCCAAGTCCAGAAGTAGTAACATCGGACGCCAGAGGGGATGGGGAGCACATTATCTAGACCAAGTAGCAGCCAGTGGCACTTTCGAGCTTAGGGCATAGTGTCAAATATTTTAGAGCTCAGGGCAGCCTTTCAGGCTCTCATGACCTTTGTTCCTCCTCTAGAGGGGAAAAGTGTCCTGATCAGGATGGACAACAAAGTAGCAGTGTCATATATCCAGAGGCAGGGAGGCACCAGGAGTCGCACGCTTTTGGAGGAAGTTCGCCCCATATTGGAATGGGCACAAGTGCACCTTTTAGATCTGAGGGCAGTATACGTCCCGGCAGCACAGAATTTGTTGGCTGACTACCTAATCCGAGAGACACTTTCAAACAACGAATGGTCCCTGAAGCAACAGGTATTCTCCATTCTTATGAAAACTTGGGGAGTACCAGAAATCGACCTAGCGGCCACAAGAAGAACTCAAAGTGTCAGCGGTTCCTGTCCAGAGCCCACTTTCCATCAGCCGAAGGAGCAGGCTGCCAGGTCCACCCATGGAGCTTCGAGCTGGGCTACATTTTCCCTCCAACTCCTCTGATTGCGAGATTCCTGTCCCGGCTTTGGAAGTCCTCAGCCACGGTTATTGCAGTAATACCGTTCTGGCTGAGGAGGCCATGGTTTACGACCCTGTTACAACTCAGTACGCAGCCTCCAATTCATCTTCCAGTAACCAGGGATCTCCTATATCAGGGGCAATACTTCCATCCAGCCCCAGAGAAGCTGCATTTGACAGCTTGGAAGTTGAGAGGGCTAGGTTAAGGGAACAAGGATGCTCTCAGGAAGTAATATCAACCCTAATGTTAGCTAGAAAGAGCTCCACTAATGCCACCTACACTAGAATCTGGGAGAAGTTTGTGTCAATGTCACAGCAAAGAGATTGGAATCTTATCTCACCAAAACCATCTCAAATTCTTGAATTTCTTCATTCAAAGCTTAACAAGGGCCTGATTTCGGGTACCCTGAAGGTGCAAGTATCCGCCCTTTCTGCCAAGACGGGTACTAGATGGGTTCTTCATCCTCTGGTCACTTAATTCCTGAAGGCCTGCATAAAGATCAGACCACCTAGGAAGCCAGCCTTTCCAACATGGGATCTCTCCATAGTACTCGAGGCCTTGTCCAATCCACCCTTTTTTCTGTTCAACTTAGTCTCACTGTGGAACCTAACTCTGAAACTGGCTTTCCTTATTGCCATCACTTCAGCTAAAAGGGTGTCGGAGAGTCAAGCATTTATGGCTACGGAACCCTATTTAGTGTTCTTCCCTGACAGAGTGGTACTGAAGCCTTCAGACCGATTTAGACCAAAGGTAGCTTCCTCCTTTCATTATTACCAGGACATCGTCCTTCCTTCTTTCACTAATGAGAGGGGCGAGCCCCATGCCTTGGATATCAAGTCAAGTCAACCATCTCCAGTTACCTCACAGCTACATCTCACCTGAGAAAAACGGATTCTCTCTTGATTATCCTACACGGGAGCAGACGAGGTCAGGCAGCTACCTCCCGTACCATCACCTCCTGGCTAGTTAAAGCTATCAAAGAGGTCTATTCCATTCAGCAACTTACGGCTCCGGGGGGCATCAGGGCTCACTTCATGGGCAGCATATTGCGGGATTTCACCAGAGACCATATGCAGAGCAGCAACTTGGTCTTCTCGGCACACCTTCATTTCTCACTACAGAGTGGATTCTGCTCACTTGGCTACTGCCGACTTCGGCAGATCTGTTGTTAGAGCCAATTCCTCAGCGCTATAAAGAATAAATATTACTGTTTTCTTGCACCCTCCCGACTGGCGAGTTACTTCCTCGTGTGTGCTGCCATGAATGCGTCAGGAAAACTGAAAATTGTACTTACCTTTCCGTAATTTTCCTTTCCTGACGCATCTTCATGGCAGCACACGGATGCCCACCCTGCTGTTTAATGATGACTCCGTTGTGGGGGCGGAGTCACAACCCAGTGTGTGTGCTGCCATGAAGATGCGTCAGGAAAGGAAAATTACGGAAAGGTGAGTATACAATTTTCCGTTTTTATTTTGTTCGAGTGGCGAGAGGTCAGATCGTCAATCAGCTTTTGCTGTTAGGGAGATTCCAGCTGCTTTTCTGTTTTATCCTAGAGCAGGGGTAGGCAACCTGGGGCCCTCCAGCTGTTGCAGAACTACAAGTCCCATCATGCCTCTGGGAGTAATTGCAACTGCCAGCCTTGCAAGGCCTCATGGGAAATGTAGTTCCACAACAGCTGGAGGGCCCCAGGTTGCCTACCCCTGTCCTAGAGGGTCAATCCCAGGACATTAACACAAGGCCAGAGGGAAGGGTTTTCCTGGAGACTAGCCAGCCCCAAAGCATTTGAAAAAAATCATGTGCAGTTGTGAAGCAACTCCAAGCACTGTGACACTCTGGAGCAAAGTTGAAGGGATTCACCTCACCACGGTATATCTTTTTTTTTTTTTTTAATTGTTAGGCAAAAAATGTTATATTGAATATGAATATTTTCATATTAACCATTTCCAACCAGAAGGTGGAGCTCCAGCATCCAAGCTCAGTTTAACTGATTTACTTAAAAAAATTTAATTTTTGTATTCACCGTAAAATCTTTTTCTCTTCATTAAAGCACATAGCAATCTTCATAATGGATGCTCCTACAGGTGGCGTCACAAAACCGTCTCTCATTAAATTGATGTGTCCTTCAATAAACAGAAAAGAAAGCCTATTTACAACATCAACTAACCAATGATTGCTGTAATGAAACAGTGCAGATACAGAACACTTCACACATCTGCTTGTTGGGGGTGGGTCCTGTGTAGAGAATGTATGGGTTGGACCCATTCCATAATAGGTTGAGAGAATTTATAACTATGATATGCATTGAGGACGGGTAGACTACCCAGAAAGTGTAATTCTCTCTCTTCTGAGGGGGAAGTGGTTTCTCCGTGATTGCAATGTTTGCCTCTCTGCTTATGGACACGATACACTGTTAAAGTTAATGCCATGGTCCTTACCTTGTATTGTGAAAAAACATGTAATACTATCTGATCCTGTGAAGAGTAGAGTGAATCATAGGAGAAGTTGGCACTCGGAGTGGTATCCAACAATGGTTATCCTTGTTTTTTTAAAGGTATCTTTTACAATGGTTATCCTTTATTGCAAAAACATGTATAACAGCTGTAGAACAGCCAACGTGTTTCGGCCATCAGGCCTTCATTGTGGGGGCCTAATGTGCCATTTGTGTTACCCGAAGCCTCAGCAGCTTGTAAGTCTGAGAACTGGGCAGAGCTGGGATGTGAGAACGTGGAAGCGCCTACACACTCGTATTCCTTTAATTGTGTAGAGTGTCTTAAAGGTACCATAAAAAGCAACAAAAACACTATTGGCCAGTAAACTGGAGAAAATGTTGAACTACTGTGCCTTTTGTTATTTCATCTCCTGGTGACCCTTTCTCCTTTGTTTATCATTGTATGGTTAAAGAATACATGAGAGGAAGTCTCCCCAATGAAGTCACAGACAGCAAAAAGAACCTTAAGGCTGGGTTCACACTATTGCGAATTGGATGTGGGTTCCCCGCACTGGACCCCTGCTGTGGGCCGCATGCAAAGATAGTGTGAACCCAGCTTAAAGCTGAAGACAGCCAGGAACTCCAAGCAATAATGATATAGAATAAACATTCTGAATCTGGGCTTCACCGATCTTACTGGTATGTTCCCTAATAGCAAAGACAGAAGGATCGCCTGTGACAGGGATGCTGTATAGCAGGCATGTCCAAAGTCCAGCCCGTGGGCCAATTGTGGCCCGTGTTCCGGTTTCGAATGGCCTGCCTGGTCATTTGGACATATATATATTTGTTGGCCCCCAACGAATCTAATGCCTAGTACACACGAGAGGATTTATCCGCGGAAACGGTCCAGAGGACCGTTTCCGTGGATAAATCCTCTGGCGGATTTTGATCTGATGGTTGTACTAACCATCAGATCAAAATCCCCGCAGAATTCCCTCCGCGGTGACGTGTCGCGCCGTCGCCGCGATGATGACGCTGCGACGTGCGCAAAGCTGAAATATAAGGACTTCCACGCATGCGTCGAATCATTACGACGCATGCGAGGGAGGGAATCGGACGGATTGATCCGCTGAGTCTGTACAGACCAGCGGATCAATCCGCTGGACTGGATTACAGCTGATAGATTTCTTAGCATGCTAAGAAATTTTGATCCGCTGGAAATCCATCGCCCGGAAAAATATCCGCGGATAAATATCCGCTGGATCGTACACACCAGCGGATCTATACGCTGAAACCGGTCCGCGGATAAATTCCAGCGGATAGATCCTCTCGTGTGTACGGGGCCTTAGAGTGCCAGGGCCACAAAATATATATACTCTGGCTGCCTCGGAGGGGAAAGGGGGGCGGGAAGAGTGCCGAACATACAGGAGAACTTCCTGTTTACGCGGCGGCCTCTGTAAAAGGTAGTCCCGCTGCCATTGGACGACTGTTCCTTCCATCATAGGAGGCGGGACTTTGTATTAAAGTGGCAGCAGAGAGTTTCTCCTGTATGTAATCTGTTGGCGCTCGTCCTGCCCCCCTCAGAGGCTGCACTGATGGGAATGGTGAATCTCTCTCTCTCTATATATATATATATATATATATATATATATATATATATATATACATACACTCACATTTATTGATGTTATTCTGCTGCAGAGCACCAGGACAGATTTTCACTGAACAGGGTGCAGTGACTACCATGAACTACCACTAAGTCAACACCTCAAACTAATTTTTGTGTTCCTCAGACCATTCTTGAACCACTTTTTCAGTTTTGCAGTGTGCATTATCCTGCTGAAAGAGGCCACTGCTATCAGAGAATTCCATTTCCATGAACGGAAGTGCTTGGTCACCAACAATGTTTCGGTAGGTGGTACATGTCAAGTAACATCCACATGAATAGCAGGACAAGGTACCCATAGTGTATGCTGATGACATCTCTTCTCCAGGTAAGCGATGCACACGCAACTGGCCATCCACATGATGTAAAGAAAATGTGATTGATCAGCCAAGGCCACCTTCCCTTGCTCTGTGGTTTAGTTCTGATGCCCACTGTAGGCTCTTTTATCTGTGGACACAGGTCAGCATGGGCACCCTGATCGGTCTGCTGCTACGCAGCCCCATACATAACAAACTGCAATGCCCATTTTTTTTCTACGTTCAACACATCAACTTCAGGTATAACATGTTTACTTGCTGCCCAATACATCCCAATGACTTCCAGATGGCATAGTAACAAGATGATTCACCTAAAGTATAACTAAAGGCAAAACTTACTTTTTTCAATTTTGGATAGCGGGGAGGGGAATCAGAATTCCTGTCAGGCTTTTATTGGTATCAGTACTCCCATTAGGGAGGTTCAACCTCTTTATCAGTCCTGATTACCATTATCAAAACTACCAAAGTAAAATAAACTTGTCCCCCAGAACAGGAATAGTGGGGATATCTTCCAATGCGGATACTAGTTCAGGTGACAACCAAGGATTCCCTCACTTTGGAAGGATTTTCTTTCTCTTCCTGTTTTGGCTATGGGACAGGAAGTAAAAGTAAATCTCCCCAAAGGGACAAAGATAGCAAAGAAAAAAGACCCGCCCCCTCTCTCTTCCAAAATGAAAATAAATGTTTTGACTATTCTGCTTCAAGGATCCAGGGGATTGTCTGTTGACAGACTGTTGTCCTAAAATCTAATGCCGCGTACACACGATTGGTCAAACCGATGAGAACGGTCTGATGGACCGTTTTCATCAGACCAAACCGATCGTGTGTAGGCCCCATCGGTTATTTATCCATCGCTTAAAAAAATTGAAACTTGTTTTTAAATTAACCAATGGATACCTAACCGATAGAAAAAAATCGATCGTTTGTAGGCACGTCCATCGGTTAAAAATCCATGCATGCTCAGAATCAAGCCGACGCATGCTTGGAAGCATTGAACTTCATTTTTTTCAGCACGTCGTTGTGTTTTACGTCACTGCGTTCTGACACGATCGTTTTTTTAACTGATGGTGTGTAGGCACGACTGATCATCAGTCAGCTTCATCGGTTAACTGATGGAAAAATCCATCAGACCGTTCTCATCGGATTGACCGATTGTGTGTACAGGGCATTACCATTAGTATTCTCCTTTTGACAATTGTTGTCCAACTTTCAGCTGTCCAATGTTGGATGACAAGCTAGTAAATTTTCGGTGGACAACGGCTGCACATCTGAGTTTCGTATGGTCAGTACACAAATCCATTACACAAAAGTCAAAAGTACAAAAACGCATGCTTGGAATTAATGCTCAAAGGGTGGCTGAAGCTCCTCGTAGTACGCCACTATGTTCGTGTTTGTGGCACGACAATTGTGTACCGTTAGTATGCAAGACAAGATCCTGGCACATGCCCTTTTGACAAAAATCAGACAATCGGGTTGACAACAATTGTATCGTGTGTACGAGGCTTAACTCCTGACTGCATAAAAGAACTGACGTTACACTTGTATCAACAGGACACATGTTTACCAGTAAAGACAATCGTCACACTGCAATTACAGGGGACCTGGTGACTTTACTAGTTCATATGTTTGTAGGCTGGAATTCTGGTATAGCTGGATCTGCACAAAAAAAGGATAATTTTCTCTAATTAACAAGCGTTGGAATCTTCTAGTGAGCCTGAGATGATACAATGACCTAAAACTTCCTAAAAAGGTCAAACATTTACATGTTGTAGCATTTAAAAGGCCTCATTCACGTGGAGGTTATACAGTGTGAATCCACTGCGAAGGCACAGTCACATTCAGGTCAATTGGGACTCAGCAGCTGCACAGACACAGCTGCTGCTTCCAATTTGACAGCTGTGTGGGTACATGGCCCTAAACGCACACGTCTGCGTTTGGGGTTGTGTACCTGCATGGCTGTCAAACTGGAAGCATCGGCTGTTTGCCCAGTCGCTGAGTCCCAATTAACATGAATAGAACTGCCTGCACAGGGACGCACAGAACACCTATGCCTCCCTATGTGGGCAAAAATGGCTCTTGCATGAGTGTACACTGTTGTAGGCCTGTGTGAATGAGGCCTAAAAGTGTCTTTGGTTAAAGTTGGTTTGGTCTTCTTTCACATGATGGCTTTAACCCTTTCACTGCCAGGTCCTTACACCATACAGACCTGTATTCCTCCACCCCTATAAGCTCATGGCCACTTCAGTGACCATGAATTTATAGCAGAATTTTTAGCAGACGCTGCTGAACAAACTGATAAGCCACTGATCAGAGTTATTTACCTGAAATGTCATCCCCCTTTCCCCCTCCCCTCTAAATTGCCCTTCAACCCCCCCCCCCCCCCTACCTCTAACTCTCCCATTTCCTGTCGCTTCACTCCCCAACCTACTCTGATTCCCCCCCAGGACCGATGCCCCCCCTCACAAACCTGATCCCCTCGTGACTGCCCTGCAGCTGTCAGCTTCCCTCCTGCCGACTTTGGATACTGCAGGGCAACCACAGAGGGATCTGCTTGTCAAAATAGATTCCTACCTCCTGCTGCTTCGAACCCACCTTCAATACCACCCCCACCTCCCTAATGTCTGGGCACCCCCTCCCTGATCCTGCTGGTTGGATAACCCTCCTCCCCCTCCCACTGACAGATCTGCATGGAGCAGATGTTGACAGATCTGTCAGGATAGAGAGCGGGGTAGGGGGAGCTGGTAAACATGTGATTACCAGCCCCCTTGCTTTCCTGAAGAAATAGTCAGCGATCAGTACAAATCACTCCTATATTCTTTCATCACTAACATATAGTAAACTGTGTTATCCATTCGTCTACAATGCAGCTCAGGCTGCAGAGAAAGGGACTGTCTTCAGTCCCTTTCTCGGTCTAAAAAAAAAAGACATTTGAAGTCCGTTTACCCCCTTGGTGTCTCTCCAAAGCCCCCCTCCCCCCCCATTTTTTTTTCCTGTGTTGGTATCTGCTAATAATGATTATAGTGTATTTTTAGCGAAAATATCGCTTTGATAAAAATTTGCGCAAATATCACGGGGCCTTAAAAATCAGTAGCACCTTCTTTTTATTCTACTGGTCACGTGCTTTGAGAAAATATATGGTTTGCGGGATCTTTTACAAATTCTGAAAGCTGTAAATAAAAAAAAGAAAACCTCCAGATGTTTAGAGAAATGTGTTTATTTAAAGTTTTGCGTACATTCAATTTTTACCATTTCTCAAAAAGGTGCCATTTAAAATGTACAAATATTTGTTATTTATTAACTCAATACAGGTCAAGCTTTTATATTTAGTAGGGATTTTGTAAAAGTTTGTATCAGCTTATAATAATTTTAGTGCATTTTTAGCGAAAATATTGTTTTGATAAACATTTGCGCAAATATCATGGGTCCCTAAAAATCAGTAGCACCTTCGTTTTTATTCTACTGGTCATGTTCTTTCGGAAAATATATGGTTTGGGGGGTCTTTTACAAACTGTAAAAGCTGTAATGGAAAAATAATAAAAACTTTCCACAGCCCCCTGCATATAACACGCAGGCAAAAGTTTACCCTCTATTTTTAGGGTAAAAAAGTGAGTGTTATACGCCAATAAATACAGTACTTTTCCAATTACTTTGTTGCAAGATATTGAACAGTTTTGGAGCAAAAACTGCTGATTCCTGCTTTTCATGTTTTATTTATATTTAGGGCATATAGCTAGAATGGATATTTATACTGCCAGCATTTGGATGTACTTTTTAGCCATTCCAGTATGAAATAAACTGCAGAATACCACCTGATTTGGTTCAATATACTCAAACTGTTGAATAAAAGGACCAATACCATGACATTAGCATTTTATGTTTTTAATATATTAACAGACATTACTGTATAAATGACTTTGCCAGTGGTGGACGTTAGGCAACTAAAGGAGATAAAACATACAAACATGTTCATACAACTTCCTTGGCATCATTATTACTAACTTGCTCACTGCAGGGAATATCACAACAAATGGGTTGGCATCCCTTATTGCATTGAATTAAAAGAGAAACAATAAAACAGGATTTAAAGACACTGCCACTATAAAAAGACAAACCATCAATGGTAATTCAGCAGCAGACCATATGGGAATTACAAGTGCACCTGTCACGTACACAGGGGAGGTCTAGCCATTTTCTAAGTGGAACCAGCCTTTTTAAGGACATAAACTAAGCCTTTGCAGCACTAAAAAATGATGTTATGTGCTGGTGTTTGTCATGTCCGTTTAATGTAGTTCTCTCATGGTAGAGTTCCACAAAATGTCTACCACTTGTATGTGCAGGACACAAATACTCTACAAGCAAACTGAGCAGAACATAAGATATTATGCAGTGCCTTCAAAAGCCTACAGGAGGCAGCAGTGCTATGGATTCAATTGCTTTACATTAGGCCAAAGTCAGGCAGCAATCTTCTGTATTTTATTTTTAAACAAGTCCGTCCATGTACATGTCAATTTTAACAACTCTAGTTTAGGTACCTATTCCACTGTGGCCCGAATTATTCGAGCACCTCAGTTTTAGGCCATAGGCTTCCCTTAAGTGCAATATCGTTACACAAGTTACAAACAAGTAACTTAAAAAAAAATTAAACACCACACAACCATGTGATAGAATAAAAAAAAAGGCATAAAGCTTTTTCTTCAGGGACGTTGACACACTCCACAGATGGATTTAAATAACAGAAAACTAAAGTTTACTTTACTTTGCAGTCATCTTTCATTTATTAAAGTGTACCTGTCACTAACTAATATGGAGGCAGCCATTTTGATTGCCAAACCAATTTTAAAAGGAACTTGCTGTGTTTTAGACAACATTTGTTCACACTACAAAATGGCTGCTTCCAATGTGCGTGTGAGGAGAGGGTTACATTTTAAATAATTGTAAAATACACTGTCTAAAAAAAAAACAACAAAAAAAAAAAAATGCTAAAATTATGCATGTGTATATCTAAACTGTAGGAAGCTAAAGGCCCTGTTAACTAAATGCTGTTTTGTTAAGGCATGTTTATTCAAACTACACAATACAAATGACACCTACAAATACAAGGGTATCCTGTCATAGAAAATGAATTTGAATTCTTGGTAACTGAATATTGCTAGTCAGCACCTATTATATGAAACTAGTAAGGCAACAGCAGTGGTATATTCTAAAGTAATACTTTGTGTATCCATGGTCTCTAACAAGGTCACATGAGATAACTGAATCTCTGCCCTCCTTTGCTTTCAGAGCACTGAAGAGGCACTACAGCAGTTACTGTTCAGGGCTCTCTCTGCAAACAACATACATAAAGACATTAGGAAGTAAATGATATGGAGGATTTCCAATGTATTTCTCTATGAACAGTGTGTACACACACTTGTGTTGATCATAGATGGCAATTATCTCTATGGTAAACATGTGGGTATAGGAGCTGGGAAATTCAGCCACACTCAGATGAAGGAGATTGCATCATAAGAGTTATGAGTAGGAGCCCTTACTGATGCCTTGTTCCATTACATAAAAAGCATTTTCACACATATTCACAAATCTGTAATATTCTACCTAGAAAATGGGAGTCACAATATCATCTATGGCCTGAAAAGTGTACTAAAATTGTGAAATAACTACAAGGGTGCTTTGGGACAAATATACAGCTCTGATATCTAAGGCAAAGTAGCCAATATTTGTGAGTGCACCAACACATTAGAGAAATAAACCCTTTGGGTAATCGAATGGAGACCGAGCAGTGGCTGCAGCTTACAGGTCTGTGATTAAGATAAATATTAATATATGGGACTTTGGATACGTGTGGTACATGTGCAGAGGAGCCTATTCCAGCACACTGTTACACTTAGGCCCACCAGCTGTTCTGAGAAAAATATAGCTGCCAGATTTCTAATCAGGGTCGGGCTCTATTGCTATTGGTAAAGCTACCTATCTAAACTGGAAGAACATTGTTCAAGCCATTTAGTCTAGAGTGAACAGAATGTGCCTATAGTTCTCCAGCAGCCCATTCTCACTATCAAAGTTGTCTGAAGTTAAAACTGTTCCCATTAACTAAAGCTGCCAATCAAGGACTATGTCCAATGTCCCCAAATGCTCCATACGGGGAAAGAATCTGGTTGGAATAGGCAGACATTTCAGATAAGAATACCCAGTATTACCTACCAGAGGTTTGCAGAAACAGCTGGGAAGTCAATGCTCACAGAGGAACATCTACAACATAAACAGCTGGTTGGGTGTGAATGAAAACCGCAGGAAAATCACTAGCTGTAGAAAGCTAAGAGGGCAGGACTAAACATTAACTGCTGCTAGTTTTGTGAGCGATTTCCATGTCTTCTACAGCATAGTTAAGATGGCTGAAATTTGTTAAGACCTACGTTAATCACATTATATTGACTAGGAATCGTTACAGTAGCTGTAAGGGTGTCACTGCACAGAATCTGCTGTGCTTTCAATCTGATGTTGTATCTTCTGGCATATCGAAATGGCCGTTGGGTTTACTGTTCAATCCCTTCTTTGTTTACGCTGCTTGACATTGTCCTCCAGCGATGAAAAGCCATTTGTGTGACCATTTACTGCACTCACAGATCCGTTCTGGTAATCTTTCCTCTTAGAAGAGGCTTTCTTGCTGTAAGTCTGGGAAGAAAACAACAAAACTTTATTTCACTTATCTTGGTGGTTTTCCGGTCTGTTAATAAATAGACCGTGTTATTCGGAAAAATACAAAATAATGAAAACACACATTTACCCAAGCACTTTAAAGAATGTACATTTAATAGGTGAGATCTACTTGTATCTATTTATTTTACAAAAGTATACTTTGAATTGCAATAAAACTGTATTCTTAGAATACTGTATTTAAAATGTGGGACAAATTATAAAATCCCCAGCCAAAAGAATACAGGAACATGTATATAATATTGCTTTAAGTTTCAGGAAACATAATCTCTCCAAGCACTAGGGAACTGAAAATGTAGCAGCCCCACTAAAAATCGCAGATCACCGCCATTACTAGTAAAAAAAAAAAAAAAAAAAAAAAAATGAATCTAGAGGAAAAAATATTTCATCTCCAAATACAGAAAGGTTTCTACAGTAAGAGCTGTGAAAATGTGGAACAGACTCCCTCCAGAGGTTGGTTCTGGCAAGCTCAGTAGATTGCTTTAAAAAAGGCCTGGATTCTTTATAATATAACTGGGTACTAACATTTATTATAGGTAAAGTTGTTTCAGGGAAAATCCGTTTGCCTCTCGGGGGATCAGGAAGGAATTTTTTCCCCTGCTGTAGCAAATTGGATCATGCTTTACTGTTTTTTTTTTTGCCTTCCTCTGGATCATCTGTGGGTATAGGTTTGTGTATATGGGATTGTATTTTTTTTTTCTAAGTTGAACTTGATGGATAATTTTTTGCGCAAACCATTCAATATACATCTATTGCAGTTTTTTTTTTTTACCAAAAATATGTAGAAGAATATATATTGGCCTAAACTGATGAATAAATGTGTTTTTTTATATATTTTTTTGGATGTGTATTATAGCAGGGGTACCCAACCAGTGGCCCGGGGGCCACATATGGCCCGCGGAGCCTTCTGATGTGGCCCTCGACCTCCTGCTTTGGGATAGCAGGTTCTCAAGCCATCCCAGAGCATCAGTGTTTTGAATGAAGCCAGCGGCTGCGGAGGGAGCAGAAAAAAAAAATATGCTGATGCTTCCTGTATAGCGCCGGCTCCTGTCACAAGCGGAGTGATATCAAATGCATTCTGCCTGGGACAGTAACAGCCGGCGATACCTGAATAGAAGACTGTTATTAAAGGAATGTTTATTACTAAAAGCAGTGTATATATGAGCATATCTGTTCTGCAGTGGTTACTGGGCTGCTTTTAAACTGATCCGCAGGTGCAGCGCAGTGCACCTTCGGGTTATCTGCACTGATTCATAGACTTCTGTTATTATTTGCGGGTTTGGTGCGCTTTCAGAACGTGCGCCACACCTGCAGGATATAATAGACATCGATGGCAAAGTGCAGCTAACCTGCAGGAAAGCCACAGGTGCAATGCGCTGCACCCGCAGTGCAGGTAAACTGCTGCACATCAGTGTCAAAGCAGCCTTAGGCCCCTTTTACATGATCGGTTCAACCCACACGGACCCTCTATTTACCTCTATGGATTGGCAGATGTAAACGAACTTATGTCCATTTGCACCCACCTACCTCCAATCCGATCCACAAAAAAAAAAAAAAAAACAGAGCGGACACGGATCTGTTTTCCCAGCCGCTCCTCTTATTGTGGCCCACGACCAGTTACCAAGTCGCTTAAGTGGCCCTCGCTCTTCAAAAGGTTGGGCATCCCTGTACCCCTGAGCTATGACTAAGCACCAGTTTCTGTGCAAAACGCGTCAGCAGCCAGGTTATTTTCATTTTTGCTGTGACTTATAGTGTCCTTCTTTTAACCACTTAAGGACCCCTTCACGCCGATTTACGTCGGCAGAATAGCACGAGTATATGTAAGTTGCCCTTTAAGCCCAGCGGTGGGGTCGCGGGCGCGCGACCCCGTCTGAAGCTCCGTGACCATGGCCGTGGGACTCGCGGACCCGATCGCCGCTGGAGTCCCACGATCGGTCCCCAGAGCTGAAGAACGGGGAGAGCTGTGTGTAAACACAGCTTCCCCGTTCTTCACTGTGGCGCCGTGATCGATCGTGTGTTCCCTTATATAGGGAATCACAATCGATGACATCACACCTACAGCCACACCCCCCTACAAGTAGAAACAGACATGAGGTCACACATAACCCCATCAGCGCCCCCTTGTGGTTAACTCCCAAACTGCAATTGTAATTTTCACAGTAAACAATGCATCTTAAATGCATTTTTTGCTGTGAAAATGACAATGGTCCCAAAAATGTGTCAAAATTGTCTGAAGTGTCCGCCATAATGTCGCAGTCACGAATTTTTTTTTTTAACAAAAATAGGTAGAAGAATACGTATCGGCCTAAACTGAGGATTTTTTTTTTTATATAGATTTTTGGGGGATATTTATTATAGCAAAAAGCAAAAAATATTGCACTTTTTTCAAAATTGGCCAAAAACTTGTCTGACACATAGAAAAACAGATTCTTTCAGTCATAGATACTTAGGCCTCTTACACACGATCCAATTGTAGGCCAACCGAGCGCCCGATTCTTGCCCAAAGGGCGTGTGCCTGGATCTTGTCTTGCATACTAACGGTACACATTTGTCAGCCAACAAACACGAACATAGTGACATACTACAATAAATGTTAGCGCTTGAACGCCACCGTTTGAGCCCCTTCTGCTAATTTCGTGTTTGGTGAGCATTGATTTCGAGCATGCGTGTTTGTACTTTTGTGTGACGGACTTGTGTACTGACGATATGAAAAACAGACCGTTGTCCGCCAAGAATTTACAAGCTGGCCATCCAGCCATCCAGCCGAAAGTAGGAAAACAATTGTCAGAAGGAGCGTGCTAAAGGACAGAATTTAGGACAACAGTCTGTCAACAGACAATCCCCTGCCAACAATCGGATCGTGTGTACGAGGCTTTAATCTCACCACTCAGAAGAATCTGCTCCCCAGTCCTATGCAGGAATCTGGTTCCAGGGTGGAGCACCTTGTAGAAGCAACCTGGGAGTTTTATAGAGCCCTGAGGGCTTTATCTGGTACTCTTGAGCTTGTTAACCCTCATTGAACCCCAAACAGGCTTACTACCCAGCATAAACCCAAAAGCAATCAGTGTACAGCATAAACCTAGGACAAATATATCTCCCATCTTGGACATCCTGCCTGTCACAATATTTATATAATATTTTTATAGCATTGTTTATGGACATGTTGGGGTTGAAGGGGTAAATATCACTGTATGTAAATGCGGGTCCATCTCAAGATTTGTCAGCCAAATTCTGTAAAGATCTCAGACAATATGACCCTTGGTAACTTACTGTAACGTTGAGGCTACAAAAAAAGTGACTCAATGGCCATCCCCTGATGAAGTCATGTGGTTAGTGATGTCAACCTGCTGGACTGGAGGTTTGCGAGGTGCCATTTTGTGAGTGACCAAGGAGTATATGTATGGATTATTCTTTCCAGAAACATCTCTGCACCGGTTCACACATTTGAGCAGCATACGGTAATTTTTAGCAGCCACTGTTTATTTACTGTGCTACCCCCACCTCCAGAACTGCCTGATACATCCTAGGATTGGGGGTGCATCTGACAGTTCCCTTCCTTCCCACAATTTAGTTGCATGTGTAACCAATCTCCAGGTCCAAGCATTGTCATATGGCAGAAAGGAATTACGCAATTTTTGATTTTCACAAACTTGAAACTGGCACAGGAATTCAAGGACGCTCTGGCAGACGTATTATTGGGAACAAGGCAAGTGTAGGTACCTGCTTGCTAATAATACTGCTGCTTACATAGTAAAGTCTACAGCACATGATTATGGGTATGAGATTAGTGCTAGCAGCTGGTCCGTAATACTTTTGATTAGTTTTACTAATTGGTGAACACACTAATAGCTCGCAAGATTTCTCTTAGGAATACCTTAATATATTTTTGTTTGCAAACTGACCATTTTAAAAATAAAAGTGTAATTCTAAGGTAGAATACAAAACAGAGTTAGAAATGGCTTAACAGTGAAATGACTTTACTGTCATATAATAGCTCTGTACATTATTGCAGCACTAGGTTTACCTGAATGTAGAAGTTGCCGAAGAGGATGATCAGAGAGATCATATAACAGTTCTGGAAATATAGCCAACCCATTGGGAAATCACAGCGCCAAATCATCGCACAACTGGTCTGAGTCATTGTCAGGACAAATTGAGTCTGCAGAAAAATGACAAAATTGCAGGGGGTCACATATAAAAAAAACACTGGTCTTCCATGGGACTGTGGGCAAAGAAGAACTAAAAATAATAATAATATCAAAGGTGTATGCAACCTATATTTCCAAACCGGAACTCTGTACCTTATTGCAAAGTGAATGCTGGTGAACACGGTAAAACTGTGTTCACAATAAATACCCAATCATGAGCAAGGGATTAACAAAATACATGTTTTTGCTAGCACATGTTTGGGTATGGAAACACAGCTTTATCTTATTTACCAAAATCAACTTTGCCAGTTGGACAGCCCACCATAGTAAATCAACCCCACAACCTAAACCTATTAGTGATTTGTATCTTGTCTGTGAAGCAAAACTTTTTTTTCCCATTTTAGATACAGGTTATAACACATGTCAATTTTTTTTCTATCTGTGCCCCATATAGGAGATTTCCCTTCATTTCCTGTCCCACAGCCAAACAGGAAGTCAGAAGAAATCCCTCCAAAGTGAGGGAATCTTGGTGTATCACCAGAACTAGTGTTCCCATTAGAAGATTCCTCCTCTAATACTGTTCTGGTATCAACCCAAATGTTTGGATTTCCTTTTACTTTCAATGATAATGGTAAACTAGACAAAAAAAGAGGGTACATTTCCAAAATGGGGGCATAGACAGCAATAAAAACTGACAGGTGTTCTAATCCCTCTCCATTCTAGCCAAAACTAAAAGAAAAACATTTTTTTTTTAACTTTTAGTTGCACTTAAGTTATATAAATTATTGCCAATACAGAAAAATTAAATGCTGTGAGAATTACTAAAAACAAATTTTTCAAAATGTCAACTGATGATAATTCTATGTAGGGGTAGAATTTGTGATGTTAATAAGATGATATAGGACTATGAAAATGTAATTTGTCAGTGGAGAGACACAGGTAGGTGGTGTTTTCCCAGACAGCCAGGACACGGGAAGAAAAACACAGAAGACAAGTAACAGCTTACCAACTGGCACTGAGTAATGTACTTCTTCCACCACAGATATGGGCGCATGGCTGGAATAGCAGACAGTCCATAGTAGGAATACATGAGAACATGAATAAAGCTGTTAAGCGTAGCACCAAAGTAAGCTGTAAAAGAGAAATATAGCTGTGAGTGATATAAATGTAAGACTATCCACAGTATAAGCCTTTCATTTTTACCCCAAAATTCTGAATTTTGTCATTGCTCGCAACTCAAAATGCATATGGTTGGGTATTCTTCTCAAGTTCGAAATTTTTAAATTTTAACCACTTCAATACTGGGCATTTTCACCCCCTTCCTGCCCAGACCAATTTTTAGTTTTCAGCGCTGCCGCACTTTGAATGACAATTGCGCGGTCATGCATGTACCCAAATGAAATCTATGTTTTTTTCCCCCCAAAAATAGAGCTTTCGTTTGGTGGTATTTGATCACCTCTGCGGTTTTTATTTTTTGCGCTATAAACAAAAGAAGAGCGATGATTTTGAAAAAAAAAACACAATATTTTTTACTGTTTGATTTAATAAATATCACATTTTTCCTCAGTCTATGTATTCTTATACATATATTTGGTTAAAAAAAATAAAATCGCAATAAGCGTGTATTAATTGGTTTGTGCAAAAGTTATAGCATCTACAAAATAGGGGATAGATTTATAGCATTTTTTTTTTTTTTTTTTACTAGTAATGACGGTGATCTTTTTATTGTGACCGTGACATTGCAACGGACATATCGGCCATCTTTGACACGTTTTTGGGACCATTCACATTTATACAGCGATTAGTGCTATAAAACTGCACTGATTACTGTGTAAATGTGACTGGCAGGGAAGGGGTTAACCCTAAGGGGCGATCAAGGGGTTAACTATGTTCCCTAGGGAGTGATTCTAACTGTAGGTGGAGGGGACTCACAAGGGGAGGAGACCGATCTGTGTTCCTCTGTACTGGGAACACACATCGGTCTCCTCTCCTCTGACAGGACGTGGATCTGTGTCTTTACACACACAGATCCACGATCCTGCTGTGATCGCGGGTGCCCGGCGGTCATCAAGGCCGCCGGGCACACGCACCGGGTCCTGTGTGATGCAGTGGGCGCGCCCCCTAGATGGCCGGAAAACCCAGGAAGTCATATGACGTCCACCTGGAGGGAGAGAGGGTTCCTGCCGACATCATTTTACAATGACTCAGTAAGGAAGTGGTTAAATAAACTATGATTAAATAGACTATGATGAGTAAGTATGATATTAATGGCAGTAACACGTCTCAAAAAAAGAGGTGACAGGGCAACAAAAAGCTAGCAGAGTAAGTTGTACTAACAAGGAAGAGCTGGAAGAACATCTTGCAACTAATCAGGTTAATGTGCAACAGGTCAGTAACATGATTGGGTATTAAAAGAGCATCTTAGGGAGTCAGAGTGTCTCAGAAGCAAGATGGACAGAGGTTCACCAATCTGTGAAAAGCTGCATCTAAAAATTGGCCAAAATTTCAGAATAATGTTTCTCAACGTAAACTTGAAAAGACTGTAAATATATCATCTATCATAAAATTCCAAGAATCAGGAGACTCTCAGGTTGCTGTGGGGGCACTCTGAGAACATAAGGAGCCAAGATCGCCAGCAGGGGACCCCATAAGAGGAGGTTCAGTGTCATTCTGTGCAAAACCATTGCACAGAGCAAGTAGGTATAGCATGTTTATTATTTTCAGAAAAAAGTAAGCTTTACAACTGCTTTAAAGAGTTAGTTAACCTTTACTTACTTTTTCCAGAAACCTCCCTATACATTACAGGGTCCTTAATACATTAACATGCTGTGCTCTGTTTTACAAATAAATGCTTAATTGCTCATAAAATTGTCCTCTCCTCTCCCTCCTGCAGATGGCAGGACATATCCAGAATGTGCAGTCCTGGAAACTGATGAACAAGCACTGTTGGCACTCCCAAACGAATGCCTTAAGGCTAATGACTATTTGTAATGCTTGAGTCCATTTAATATCTTAAGCGAAGCGGTTAGAGCACTATTTCTCAACCAGTGTTCTGTGGAACCCTATGGCTCCTCCTGAGGTTGCTAGGGCTTCCTTGAGTTTTGCTGGATTGATCTCCCACCTTCACTGATCACCAATGCAAGGAGGTAATTTTACGCTACTTCTAAATTGACTAGAGTGGACATTAAGTACACCACATTACTTATTCTTATAGTTAAAGTGGTAGTAAACTAGTTTACAGGTAAGCTTTAACCACTTCCCGACGGCCGTACAACTATTGACGGCCGCAGGGTGGTTCTACTTCTCTGAGGCGCCGTCAATTGACGTCTGCCCCTTTCCGCGTTCCCCGCACGCTCTCCCGAGCGCGCAGCGGGGAACTTCTGTGCTGGCCGTGTCCCTTGGACACAGCCAATCACAGATCGCCGTGAACGGCCAATCGGAGTGGCCGTTTGCTAGGCGATCTGTGCGGCCAATGAGAGATTATCTCATATGTTTACATATGAGATAATTTCTCATTGCCGGCTCTCGCAGACAGCGGTGCTGTCAGGGGAGAGAGGAGACCGATCTGTGTCTCTTGTACATAGGGACACAGATCGGTCACCTCCCCCAGTCACCCCCCTTCCCCCACAGTTAGAACACTATATAGGGAATACATTTAACCCCTTCCTCACCCCTAGTGTTAACCCCTTCCCTGCCAGTCACATTTATACAGTAATTAGTGCATATTTATAGCACTGATTGCAGTATAAATGTGAATGGTGCCAAAAATGTGTCAAAAGTGTCCGATGTGTCCGCCATAATGTCGCAGTCGCAATAAAAATCGCAGATCGCCGCCATTACTAGTAAAAAAAATAAAAATTGCAGTAAAAAGTAAAACATAATAATTCTGTCCCTTATTTTGTAGGCGCTATTACTTTTGCGCAAACCAGTCGCTTATTGCGATTTTTTTTTTTTTACTAAAAATATGTAGAATACGTATCGGCCTAGACTGAGGATAAAAAAAAACAAAAAAAAATTGAGCTATTTATTATAGCAACAAGTAACATTTTTTTTTTTTTTTTTCAAAATTGTCGCTCTATTTTTGTTTATAGCGCAAAAAATAAAAACCGCAGAGGTGATCAAATACCACCAAAAGAAAGCTCTATTTGTGGGGAAAAAAAGGACGTCAATTTTGTTTGGGAGCCACGTCGCACGACCGCGCAATTGTCAGTTAAAGCGACGCAGTGCCGAATCGCAAAAAGTCCTCTGGGCAGGAAGGGGGTTTAAGTGCCCAGTAAGGAAGTGGTTAAAGGGGTTGTAAAGGTAATTTATTTTTTTCCTAAATAGCTTCCTTTACCTTAGTGCAGTCCTCCTTCAATTACCTCATCCTTCCATTTTGCTTTTAAATGTCCTTACTACTTCAGAGAAATCCTCACTTCCTGTTCTTCTGTCTGTAACTACACACAGTAATGCAAGGCTTTCTCCCTGGTGTGGAGTGTCGTGCTTGCCCCCTCCCTTGGACTACAGAAGTGTCAGGACACTCTTTAACACACAGCTCCTTTCTCTATCTGCAATGTAGAGAGCGTCCTGACTCTCCTGTAGTCCAAGGGAAGGGGGGAGCATGACACTCCACACCAGGGAGAAAGCCTTGAATTACTGTGTGGAGTTACAGACAGAAGAACAGGAAGTGAGCATTTCTCAGAAGAAATTAGGACATTTTAAAGCAAAATGGATGGATGAGGTAAGTGAAGGAGGACTGCACTAAGGTAAAGGAAGCTATTTAGGATTTTTTTTTTTACCTTTACAACCCCTTTAATATAAGCTTAAAATGAATAACCCCTAAATCATGCAATGTTTAGAAGATACAGTGCCTTGAAAAAGTATTCATATCTTTTGAAACTTTTAACATTTATTCATGTTATAACCAAAAATGTAAATGTATTTTATTGGGATTTTACGTGACAGACCAACACAAAGTGGCACATAACTGTGAATTAGAAGGAAAATGATAAAACGGTTTTCAAAATCTTTCATAAAATAAATAAGTGAAAAGTGTGGCATGCATTTGTATTCAACCCCCCTGATTCAATACTTTCTACCATCTTTCTCTACAATTACAGCTGCAATATTTTTGGGGATGTCTCTACCAGCTTTGCACATCTAGACAGTGACATTTTTACCCCATTCTTCTTTGCAAAATAGATC
Organism: Rana temporaria; assembly: GCF_905171775.1. Taxonomy (NCBI): domain Eukaryota; kingdom Metazoa; phylum Chordata; class Amphibia; order Anura; family Ranidae; genus Rana; species Rana temporaria. Next base: position 214,615,470 of record NC_053492.1, read on the forward strand.
AAGCTCTGTTATATTGAATGGAGAGCGTTTGTGAACGGCAGGTCTTGCCACAGATTCTGAATTGGATTGAAGTCTGGACTTGACTGGGCCATTCTAACACACAAATGTGCTTTGATGTAAACCATTACATTGTAACTCTGGCTGTATGTTTAGGGTTGCTTTTGTCCCGCTGGAAGGTGAACCTCTGCCCCAGTCTCAAGTCTTTTGCAGACTCTAAGGCCCCGTACAGACGAGCGGACAGTCCGATGAAAACGGTCCGCCGGACCGTTTTCATCGGACATGTCCGCTGGGAGATTTCGGTCTGATGGCTGTACACACCATCAAACCGAAATCCGTGCGGACAGAGAACGCGGTGACGTAGACGACACCGACGTTCTCTATCGTGCGAGTTCAATGCTTCCACGCATGCGTCGAATCAATTTGACGCATGCGCGGGATTTCTGTCCGCTGGTTAGACGTACTAACCAGCGGACATGTCCGCCGGACAGCTTCCCAGAGGACATGTTTCTTAGCATGCTAAGAAACATTTGTCCGCTGGAAATCTGTCCGCTAGCCTGTACACACGATCGAATCTGTCCGCTGACACTGGTCGGCGGACCAGTTTCAGCGGACATGTCCGGTCTTGTGTACGAGGCCTAACAGGTTTTCTTCTAAGACTGCCCTGAATTTGGCTCCATCCATCTTCTCATTGACTGACCAGCTTCACTGTCCCTGCTGAAGAAAACCATCCCCACAACATGATGCTGCCACCACTATGTTTCACAGTGGGAATGGTGTGTTCAAAGTGATGTGCAGTGTTAGTTTTCCACCACACATAGAGCTTTGGTTTTAGGCCAAAAAGTTAAATTTGTGTCTCATCTGACCAGAGCACCTTCTTCCATGTTTGTAACAAGTGAAATATTTGCGCTGTAAAGTGTTATACAAATTAATGTGTGTGTGCATATAACCACATACATATACAAGTACAAAAAATGGGTGGGGAAAGTCCAAAAAAGGGGGAGTGACACTAATATACCAGTAAACAATATTGTTGAATAGTCATTAATCGAGGGCACAGTGCTGAAGAGGTCCAGGTACAACAAAATCCAACCATGTAGGGGTGCAGTTCATCAATACTTTATCCAATCAATAACGTTGTGAAGTGAAAAATGTTGAAAAACACAACAATAAAAATAAAATATAAAAATAGAAATAAAAATAAATATAAAAATAAAAATAAAAATAAGAATAAGGGTCAAAGTATTTCAGAAGAAGGAGGCCTTGTATCCAAAAAGGGTGAAAGATAGAGAGTGAGCCGTAACCAAGATCTCATATATGCACCTCTAGTGATCCCAGCAGCTCACCTCTAATCTGGCAAGCTGGATTAAAACAGCCTGATCCTGATGGGTGTGGTCCGTTGTTGAATATCACATATGGGTCTCCATAAAGTGTATTACATGAAAAAGTAAAAGGGGTAGAAACCAAATGGTGTGATAACGTCACAGAGAGGGATAGCAATGTCTTCTGATTTAAACCAGTGGAGATGCACTCACATGTGGGTGAAAAAACTGGGGCTCTTATCCACGAACGCCGAGCTCGTCAGTCCCTCCTTCCTCTCCCTTACTGATTCTCCAGGGTTAGGAGTCCCGTGTCCCCAATGGTTCACGAGTCGGCTCTTGTTATGTATGAGGATCTCGGTGGTGTATGTGGGGTAAGAGAGAAGGACAAGCCTGATCGTGTGATATCATCAACAATAAACAAAAAACCCCCCAGGAATGCCCAGGTAGTAATGCACTCACATGAACAATATAACATAAAAGACCTTCCTCCACGAGTGCGGACTCGCAATAAATCTGTGCCTCCAACACTTCCCCTCTATCTGTGGCTCAGTCCGGACACTCAGATGTGGCAGTCATACATGGGGGGAAGTGGAATAAACAACCACAGCGTAGCCCAGTCAGACGTGAAAAGTTTATTTTAAAAGCACTTAAAAACTCACATTTAAAATCGAAATTGCTGCATCAATCCGACGAGTGGCGGGGGCTTGACACACTCCAGCATCCGACCACTGGATATACGAGTTCGCCACTCGTCGGATTGATGCAGCAATTTCGTGTGAGTTTTTAAGTGCTTTTAAAATAAACTTTTCACGTCTGACTGGGCTACGCTGTGGTTGTTTATTCCACTTCCCCCCATGTATGACTGCCACATCTGAGTGTCCGGACTGAGCCACAGATAGAGGGGAAGTGTTGGAGGCACAGATTTATTGCGAGTCCGCACTCGTGGAGGAAGGTCTTTTATGTTATATTGTTCATGTGAGTGCATTACTACCTGGGCATTCCTGGGGGTTTTTTTGTTTATTGTTGATGATATCACACGATCAGGCTTGTCCTTCTCTCTTACCCCCACATACACCACCGAGATCCTCATACATAACAAGAGCCGATTCGTGAACCATTGGGGACACGGGACTCCTAACCCTGGAGAATCAGTAAGGGAGAGGAAGGAGGGACTGACGAGCTCGGCGTTCGTGGATAAGAGCCCCAGTTTTTTCACCCACATGTGAGTGCATCTCCACTGGTTTAAATCAGAAGACATTGCTATCCCTCTCTGTGACGTTATCACACCATTTGGTTTCTACTCCTTTTACTTTTTCATGTAATACACTCTATGGAGACCCATATGTGATATTCAACAACGGACCACACCCATCAGGATCAGGCTGTTTTAATCCAGCTTGCCAGATTAGAGGTGAGCTGCTGGGATCACTAGAGGTGCATATATGAGATCTTGGTTACGGCTCACTCTCTATCTTTCACCCTTTTTGGATACAAGGCCTCCTTCTTCTGAAATACTTTGACCCTTATTCTTATTTTTATATTTATTTTTATTTCTATTTTTATATTTTATTTTTATTGTTGTGTTTTTCAACATTTTTCACTTCACAACGTTATTGATTGGATAAAGTATTGATGAACTGCACCCCTACATGGTTGGATTTTGTTGTACCTGGACCTCTTCAGCACTGTGCCCTCGATTAGTGACTATTCAACAATATTGTTTACTGGTATATTAGTGTCACTCCCCCTTTTTTGGACTTTCCCCACCCATTTTTTGTACTTGTATATGTATGTGGTTATATGCACACACACATTAATTTGTATAACACTTTACAGCGCAAATATTTCACTTGTTACAATTATCACTTTTTGTCTATCGAGGTAGACCTCTTTTTTATTTGCAGCAGTATCCCCACTTTTCACTTGTCCCCTCACTCTAGACAGCGCAGGAGTTCACTTCACTTATTATTCTTCCATGTTTGCTGTGTCTCTCACATGGCTTATTGCAAACTGCAAACTGTACGTCTTATGGCTTTCCTTTAACTGCTCCACACAAATCGTCATACCTGTACGCCGGTACTTTGACGCTAAATAATGTTGTTATGGCAGCAGCTAGCTGCCATAACCCCCGGTATTTTCGGGAACGTTGCGCGTTTCTCTTTAAGATAGAAGTGGTCTCTGCTGCGGATTTGCCACCAGATCACTTTTATCGTGGCGGGAGAGGTGCCTACCCCCTTCCCGCAGCGCTCCGGTCGTTACCAAAGCCGTCGGTAACGGCAGAGAAAATTGCGTCCTGTCACCTCACTGCCTGGATGCCGATTAAAAAGGGAAGATGGCCCCCGCTCTGCTTCATAGCATTGGAGGGCGAAAGAGACGTCAAACATCACTTCCGCCCAATGCATTTAAGTGTAAATATGAGATCTGAGGTCTTTTTGAGAGGTTCTGCCATGCTTTTTTTTCTATTACAAGGGATGTTTACATTCTTTGTAATAGGAATAAACGTGACCAAATTTTTTTTTTAAAAGGCAGTGTCAAAATCAAAAAATAAAAAGTAAAATAAATAAGAATATATATATATATATATATATTTAAAGTGCCCCGTCCCAATAAGCTCACGTGCAGAAGCACCCGCATATGAAAATGGTGTTCAAACCACACATGCAAGGTATCGCTGCGATCGTTAGAGCAAGAGCAATCATTCTAACCCTAGGCCTTCCCTGTAACTCAAAACTGGTAACTTGTCGAAATTTTTAAACGTGGCCTATGGAGATTTTTAAGGGTGAGAGTTTGTTGCCATTCCATGAGCAGGCGCAATTTTGAAGCGTACCATGTTGGGTATAAATTTACCCAATTTTTCCCAAAAAAAATGCACTTGCAAGAGCGCTGCACAAATACGGTGTGACAGAGAGTATTGCAATGACCGCCATTTTATTTTCTAGGATGTTAGAAATATATATATATATATATATATATATATATATATATATATATATATATATATATATATAATGTTTGGGGGTTCTAAGTAATTTTCTAGCAAAAAAATTAATAAATGATTTTAACACCAAGTCTGAAAAAGAGGCTCAGTCCTTAGGTTGTTAACAAAGGTCTGTGGACAGATTCTCCCACCTGAGCTGTGGATGGATCACTGCAGCTCCTCCAGAGTTACCATGGGCCTCTTGGCTGCTTCTCTGATTAATGCTCTCCTTGCCCGGCCTGTCAGTTTAGGTGGACGGCCATGTCTTGGTTGATTTGCAGTTGTGTCATACTCTTTCCATTTTTGGATGATGGATTGAACAGTGCTCAGTGAGATGTTTAAAGCTTGGGATATTTTTTAGACCCCCAACCCTGCTTTAAACTTCTCCAAAACTTTATCCCTGACCTGTCTGGTGTGTTCCTTGCCTTTATAGTGCTGTTTGTTCAATAAGGTTCTCTAACAAACCTCCTGAGGGCTTCACAGAACAGCTGTATTTATACTGAGACTAAATTACACACAGGTGGACTCTATTTACTAATTAGGTGACTTCTGAAGGCAACTGGTTCCACTAGATCAGGGATCCCCAAACTACGGCCCTCCAGCTGTTGTAGAACTACACATCTAATGAGGCATTGTAACACACTGACATTCACAGACATTACTAGGCATGATGGGAATTGTAGTTCCTGAACAACTGGAGGGCTGTAGTTTGAAGACCCCTGCACTAGATGTTAGGGATATCAGAGTAAAGGGGGCCGAATAACAAATGCACACCACATTTTATAGACATTTATAGATATTTATAAAATTGAAAACCATTTATCATTTTCCTTTCACTTCACAATGTCATAACATGAAAAAAGGTGGAAAATTTCAAGGGGTGTGAATACTTTTTAAAGGCACTGTATTTTAGCTGTGTGGTTATTGATTTGTCTGAAGCTCAGCTTTACACGTCTATAACTTTCTAGTGTGATCTAAACAAGTCTAGAAAAGACCAGAATCATATCAGGTTATTAAACAAGTCTAGAAAAGACCAGAATCATATCAGGTTATTAAGGCATATTTTATGACTAACAGCAGCTAATCTTTTATTGTAAGTAGCTAGATGATAATGTAGAACGATGTATTTTAGAAATGTTTTTAAAAGCAAATGAGATGGCTTTTATGATGTAGGTGGTGTTTCCAGTTTAGCTAGTGGCCATGTTCCTCCTACAAGAGATTATTTTTATGATAAGGGAAATTTGTAGAAAATCAAGAAAGAGTATTTTTGTAAAAAGTAAAGCCTACACTTTAACATTGCACATTAGCTTTATAATCCTGTAAAAAACTGAAGTAGTAGAGGGTCACCACGATAGACTATAATATTCAGCAGATAAAACGTAGAGCTATACTTTAATATTAAAATACTGCGAGCAGGCAGACACATTATTACAGAAGAGACATGCCACATCTTCTCTGCAATAAAATAAAACTACCTACTCACAGTCTTCTGTAGAATGTACACTGAGCTGTGCATGTGCAGCTCAGTGTACATTTCAGCATAGTGCCCCTGTGCACCGAGATGACTGCACTCCTGCGTATGTGTGGGAGTGATGTCATCCTGCACTGGCCAATCATTATGGCTGAAGACAGGCAACCAGAAGAAGTATCACTGGGGTAGATTCAGGTAGCAATTGTGTCTGCGTAACCATAGTTACGCAGCGCAATTGCTTACTTGCGCCGGCGTAACGACTTCTCCTGATTCAGAGAGCTCGTTACGCTGACTGCAGCCTAAGATATGCGTGGCATAAGGCTCTTATGCCCTCATATCTTAGGCTGCATTCTTACGCAGGCCGCTAGGTGGCGTTACCGTAGTGGTCAGCGTAGTGTATGCAAATTGCATACTAACGCCGATTCACTACCGTACGCGCGCCCTGCGTACGCAGTTTACGTTGTTTGCGTACGTCGTGTTTAGCGTAAGGCTGCTCCTGCTAATAGCAGGCGCAGCCAATGCTAAGGATACCAGTCGTTCCCGCGTCGCGAGGTTTACATTTTACGTAGTTCGCGTAAGTAAATCGTGAATGGCGCTGGACGCCATTCACGTTCACTTTGAAGCAAATGACGTCCTTGCGACGTCATTTACCGCAATGCACGTCGGGAAAGTTTCCCCTCTGCGTGGGAACGCGCCTAATTTAAATGATTCCCGCCCCCTACGGGATCATTTACATTAGGCGCCCTTACGCAGGGCATTTTTGAGGAGCGTCCACGCAAATTACGTGGCTACTGCTTCATGAATGAAGCGTAGCGCAAATAATTTGCGTAGGCGCAGGGTAAAAAGGGTACACTGCGCCTCCATAAGGAGCGCGCAGCTGTACCTGAATCTACCCCAGTGAGTTTAGTTCCGCTTTAATACTATTGCTAATGCAGCATGTGCAGTTTATCTCAGAGAAATGGGAAACCTGCTGGATTTTCTTTCGAATGAACATAGGTAGTACGATGGCATGTCAGTTGGCATAGTTACCTTCTGCAATATACCATTACTGTGTATTTATGTTTAGGCAAACCTTTTTTTATAATTTTGTTGGGATAGAGCAGTGTAGGGTTAAAACCCCACGTTTTTATTCTCTACCGTGTACAGTAGGGGAGATTTTCTTCCACTTCCTGTTCCAGACGCAAATGGAAGTGAAAGGAAATCTCTAGAAAATTAGGAGAACAGTTGTCAGGCAGGAGATCCATCTCAGATGCCATGGGACTAAGCTTGGTTAAAGTGGTTATAAACCTCAGACATGAAATATGAACAAAGCATCTTCCTCTGTACAACTGTTTATTCATAAAAAAGACATGCATCAAGGGCTTGTGCTCACTATTATTTTAGAAGATAGTATTTGCCATCTCAATGACAATGCCTGGAGCTGAAAACTGAAGCAAAGAAAACAAGGATAGACCTTAGTCTTTACTGCCACCTCCTGACAACTTTGCTTCCTTTTCTCAGTTATAAAACAAAAATACCTAACCAAGTTTCTTACCAGAAAAAAAGCACATTTAGGTTGAAACTTTTTTATATAGGACAGCGCTGATCTTGCACTGTCATATTTTGTGGAGAAAGGATCTATTTGTACTACAATCACGTTGGGCCAACACTGGATGTGCATAAATTGATACGGCAAAGCTTTTAGTACATATTAATTATGAGGAAACTTGAGGCAAATAGTTGGACGACATAAAGCAAGTAGTGTACAGTACTGCAACACTAATGTCAAGGTACTTACAGTGTCCGCAAGGTACCCAGTTCATGACAAACCACCAAATGCTCAGCATAGAGGCGTGATGGTAAACATGCAGGACGGTAATTTGGTGGTTATTTTTGCGGAGGATAAAGAAAAAAGTATCCATAAATTCAATGAGTTTGGAGAAGTAGTACCACCACAGGACTCGGATTATCTGTGAAAAAAACAAGTGTATTGGTGTTTATATAATAATTAAATTACAGTAGAATGTGACAACATAGCAAATAAATACATGAAACCTACAGAGCTAAGCAAGAGTAAAAGGGTGTGCTTAAAGAGGAACTACAGTCTGCTCACATAATTTGTAATAAAAACATATTTGCCATTCTGAAGCTTCCCTCCAACCACATTGCATATTATTTTATATATACTGCGTTTCTGTACTTTCCAAATATGCGGCAGAAATCTCCCTCCACTAAGTCTTGCTGCAGTCATTGTAACTGTGGGCAGCTGAAGCTGCTGCCTGTTCACTTCCTGGATTTACACAGACACACACCTCCAGCTCTGCAGCTCTCATTGACCCTCCTATGACGCATCCCCCTCCCTTCCTGGCAAACTCTCAAGAGTAAGAGAGAGCTCTGCATGATGTCATAAGCCTAGGCGTTTTACAAGACAAGAAACAGGAAGTGGGCTGTAGAAGGTATTTAAATAAGTGGGTGATAACTATAACAATTATATAAGATTATATAAGATGGTCCATCTGAACCAACAATAGCATAAAAATAAACATAAAAAAATAGCAAAAATGACACAATATAAAGTGAATGCGTAAATAAATAAATACATGAATAAATATAGTCCGGGAAGCTGGTGTGCGTTCCAAGCCGGAGAACCAGCGGGACCAGAAGTGCGTCATTTGTACATACGTAACCAGGCGCCTCGACGTACGTTTCGTAATTGACACGCTTCCTGGCGACGTGTCAATCACGTTGAGGCGCCTGGTTATGTACGTACAAACGACGCACTTCTGGTCCCGCTGGTTCTCCGGCTTGGAACGCACGCCAGCTCCCCAGCGAGGAACTCTCTCCACAACTCTATCTGCTACGCTGACTAGCCTCAGTGCCAGGTCTAAGGCACCACCCAAGTAAGAGGCCATTTGGCGATGCTGTATTTATGTTATATTTTATTAAATAGTACTTCACTATGGTGGTTTCCCTCTCTCTCGGTTTAACATTATGAGAGTGTTTGGACTAAGGAAACGTAGAGCCGCACAGTTGAATCCTGGACACTCGTTTAGTGACTAATGCTTTATTTGACCTTTTCTAACAAATTAGGTCAACACCTTGTGGTAAGAAGCCATCCATTAGTGCACTTTTGGGGGATCTTCTTGGTGGAGGTGGACATCTCTTACATGGAATTTCCAGCACTGTACTATTCAGTTTCAATTTAACACGGACACTTATGAATGGACTATATTTATTCATTTATTTATTTATTTTATGCATTCACTTTATATTGTGTCATTTTTGCTTGTTTTTTTATGTTTATTTTTATGCTATTGTTGGTTCAGATGGACCATCTTATATAATCTTATATAATTGTTATAGTTATCACCCACTTATTTATTATGCAGTTTTAGCGCCCCCTTTATACACTATCACCAATTAAATTTTTGACTTAGGTCTTAATTTCAGGGGAGCTGCTTATCATTTATTATTTATGTGTTGTTTATCACATTAATACATAATAGGAATCTTTGGCGCAAGATATTACATTCCTCATTGTAGAAGGTATTTACTGGCAGAAAAAAAATACACTATTCACATTTAAAACAACAAGGGCAGGGGATTTAATAGATGGAAAGATGAAAAAATGACTGAAGTTCCGCTTTAAATTTTCATGCTCAGGTTGACAATACAGCTTTATTGTCACTTTATTTTCACCTACATTGCTGTTTAAAGAGCAATTTGAGGTGGATCGCTTTTCACAGAGCCATGCAGGCATGGCAGACAAGCGATATTGCCACCTCATGTTCTTTTTTTGACAAAGGGCTTTTTAAATGGGAATACTGGGGGTTATTTACTAAAGGTAGATTCACTTTGCACTACAAGTGAAAAGTACACTTGGAAGTGCAGTCTCTGTAGATCTGAGGGGGACATGCAAGGAAAATAAAAAACAGCATTTTAGCTTGCACACGATTGGATAATAAAATCAGCAGAGCTTCCCCTCATTTCAGATCTATCCCTCAGATCTACAGCGACTGCACTTCCAAGTGCACTTTCAGTGCAATTTCAAGTGAACTTTGCACTTGTAGTGCAAAGTGGATTTACCTTTCGTAAATAACCCCAACTGTTTCACAACTGCCAGACTAGCATTTGGCTCGAGGCTGTGCATTGGCATTATTCACTTGAATGGGTTGCATCTGGTGGCCGTACTGCTTGCTGAATGTGATGGGGGGGGGGCGGGGTTCATTTTTGTCTCTGCAGCTTAGGGGACAGTACAAACACAGCTTAACCACCTATTTTGAACCGCAAGTGTAGAATCAGGGCCGGTCCTATGATGGGACCGGGTGGTACCATGGGTACCAGGCAGCACTTTTAGGGGGGCAGCATACTGATGCCCGCCAGCCTGTTCCGCCAGCTCCGCTACCCAAATAAAATTGATGTCCTTTTTTCCCCACAAATAAAGCTTTCTTTTGGTGATATTTGATCACCTCTGCGGTTTTTATTTTTTGTGCTATAAATATATATATTTAACTTTTTGCTATAATAAATATCCCCAAAATTTAGAAAAATTAACTATTTTCTTCAGTTTAGGCCAATTTGTATTCTTCTACATATTTTTGGTACCAAAATAAAAACACAATTAGCGTACATTGATTAGTTTGCGCAAAAGACATTATGGCCGCCGGCAATTCACAGGTCCCTTTATACTCCTGGATAAATGTATAGAGCCATGGCAGGTCCTTTTATATGCCTATATGCATGTATAGAGCCATGACAGGCCCTCTTTATACATGTATAGAGCCATGACAGGCCCTCGTTATACTTCTTTATACATGTATAGAGCCATGACAGGCCCTCATTATACTCCTATATACATTTATAGAGCCATGACAGGTCCTCTTTATACTTCTTTATACATGTATAGAGCCATGACAGGTTCTCTTTATACATGTATAGAGCCACGACAGGCCCTCGTTATACTCCTTTATATGTGTATAGAGCCATGTCAAATACTCTTTATAGTCCTATATACATTTATAGAGCCATGACGGGTCCTCTTGATATCCCTTTACATGTAAAGAGTAATGACAGGTCCTCTATCTATATACATGTATAGAGCAATGACAGGTCCTCTTTATACTCCTTTATACATGTATAGAGCCATGATGGGTCCCCTTTAGTTATCATGATATAACATAATGAAGCATTTCATTCTTGGTCCCAGGCAGCACAATGTCTTGGGCCGGCACTGTGTAGAATCAAATTCGCACATATGTATTACCACAATTTCTGCATACAATCTCATGGGCCTGTACATATCTGTACACAGTAGAGGCCGGATCCAGGTTAAACCTGTCATTTTGACATGTGGTTTTCATGCATGCATTTTTCATCATATGCTCAGTTTAAACTACCCAAGTTTGTGATGGTTCACAAAGTGCTGCTCAACTAAGGCCCGAAAATCAAGGGTACTTTAACTACATGCCGACCAGCCGCCGCAGTTCTACGGAGGCAGGTCGGCTCTCCTGCGCGAGAGCCCGTAGCTCTACGTCGGCTCTCGAAGCGGCCACTAGGGGCGTGCCCCCGCTCGCTCCTGACTCCCGCGCGTGTGCCCGGTGGTCGCGATCACCGCCGGGCACCCGCGATCGCTCGTTACACACACAGCTCCCGGTCCTGTCAGGGGAGAAATGCCTGACCATCTGTTAATACAATGTATGAACAGCGATCAGTCTTTTCCCCTAGTGAGTCCACCCCCCCCCTTCAGTTAGAACACACCCAGGGAACATACTTAACCCCTTCCCCGTCCCTTAGTGTTAACCCCTTCCCTGCCAGTGGCATTTTTATAGCAATCAATGCATTTTTATAGCACTGATCGCTATAAAAATGCCAATGGTCCCAAAAATGTGTCAAAAGTGTCCGAAGTGTCCGCCTTAATGTCGCAGTACCGATAAGAAAATCGCTGATCGCCGCCATTACTAGTAAAAAAAAAAATATTAATAAAAATGCCATAAAACTATCCCCTATTTTGTAAACGCTATAACTTTTGCGCAAACCAATCAATAAACGCTTATTGCGAATTTTTTTTTACAAAAAATATGTAGAAGAATACGTATCGGCCTAAACTGAGGAACATTTTTTTTTAATATATATTTTTGGGGGATATTTATTATAGTAAAAAGTAAAAAATATAATTTTTTTTCAAAATTGTCGCTCTATTTTTGTTTATAGCGCAAAAACTAAAAACCGCAGAGGTGATCAATTACCACCAAAAGAAAGCTCTATTTGTGGGAAAAAAAGGACGCCAATTTTGTTTGGGAGCCACCTCGCACGACCGCACAATTGTCAGTAAAAGCGACGCAGTGCCGAATCGCAAAAAGTGGCCTGGTCTTTGACCAGCAATATGGTCCGGGGCTTAAGTGGTTAAACCCTAGCTTGTAAATGATATGAGGAACTTTAGAATTAGTAAGCATTTACCAAAGTAAAACTAAATGCAAATCTTGTTTTCATTTTGAGTAAGGGAGGGTTATAACCCCTTTCAGTTTTTGGGGGGGATTTCTCATCACTTCCTGTTCCATAGCTAAAGCAGGAAATGAGAGGAATCCCTTGAAGTCCCCTGGTCATCAGAACTAGTGTGTCAATTGGAAGATTACCCTTCTATTACTGCACAGGGGTTCTAATCCCTCTCCACTCAATCCAAAACGAAAAAAATATATTTTACCTTTAGTTATACGTAAAGTAGTGTTTCGGCCAAAAAATAAATAAAAGCCAGCAGCTACACATAATGCAGCTGCTGGCTTTTAATAATAGGACACTTACCTGTCCTGGAGTCCAGCTATGTCGGCACTGCAGCTGATGTTTCCATCAGCTGTCGAGTGCTGCCAATACCATATCGGGTAAGGCTTCACGCCGGGAACCCTATTGCGCATGTGCTGTGCGAGGCCCCACTCCTCTCTCCTATTGGCCCGGCAGACAGGGGAAGAGGAGGGAGGCCCGCGGTGATGTCACGGACCGCTGCCCGGACTCCCGGGAATGGGAAAGGATACCTCTCAGAGACTGCAACCCCCCCTCCCCCCCAAGAGGTGCCAATTGTGGCACCAGAGGGGAAAGAATCAGACGAGTGGAAGTTCCACTTTAGGGTGGAACTCCACTTTAAACTTTAACCACTTGAGAGCCACGCTATAGACGAAAGATGTCCACATCGCGGCTCTCAAGTGCCGGGTGGACGTCCCTGGACGTCCTTTTATGTGCATTACCCGCGCGCGCCGCTTGGGGCGCGCAGCGGGTAAACACTGTGCCTGGCGGCCGCGATGTCCGTCAACTAGCCACGATCAGCGGTGACAGCAGGGACGTGGAGCTCTGTGTGTAAACACAGAGCTCCACGTCCTGTCAGGGAGAGAGGAGACCGATCTGTGTCCCTTGTACATAGGGACACAGCATCGGTCACCTCCCCCAGTCAGTCCCCTCCCCCCACACACCAAGGGAATACATTTAACCCCTTCCTCACCCCCTAGTGTTAACCCCTTCCTTGCCAGTCCCATTTATACAGTAAGTAGTGCAAATTTTTAGCACTGATCGCTGTATAAATATGAATGGTCCCAAAATTGTGTCAAAAGTGTCCGATATGTCCGTCGCAATATCGCAGGCTTGACAAAAAAAAACTCAGATCGCCGCCATTACTAGTAAAAAATAAATCATAAATCTATCCCCTATTTTGTAGGCGCTATAACTTTTGCGCAAACCAATCAATATACGCTTATTGCGATTTTTTTTAACAAAAATATGTAGAAGAATACGTATCGGCCTAAACCGAGGAAAAAAATATAAAAAAAAAAAATTTGGGGAATTATTATAACAAAAAGTAAAACATATTGTGTTTTTTTTTTCAAAATTTTCTGTCTTTTTTTGTTTATAGCGCAAAAAATAAAAATCGATCAGGGATGATCAAATACCACCAAAATTAAGCTCTCTTTGTGGGAAAAAAATGATAAAAATATAATTTGAGTACAGTGTTGCATGACCGCGCAATTGTCATTCAAAATGCGTCAGCGCTGAAAGCTGAAAATTGGTCTGGGCACGAAGGGGGTTTAAGTGCCCAGTAATGAAGTGGTTAAAGAAACTCTGTCACTCTAAATAAAATAAAGCTGATAGAAAGTATAACGTGAAGGCACATAGAGGTAGATACTTGCAGCAGCTTCACTGTCCTCTCTACACCACCCGAATGCCAGGACAGTCCCAATGAGCAAGCATTACCCATTTACAATTGCCTGCTATTCTGGTGTGATGTAAGTTGCAAAAGGTATTAGCCTGTCGGTGTCTGCACTTTATACCTTCCAGTAGCCCTTTTTTTTATAGTAACCAATCAGCTTATGACTTCAGCTTGTTCAATTAAGCTTTTCCAATAAAATCTAGAAGCTGATTGGTTACTATGCACAGATGTACTAGATTCTGTGTACACCAGTTTTAGTAAATCACCCCCTTAGTATCCTCTCTTTGTAGACTTTTTAATGTCATTATTCAGCATGTGGTGCTTAAACATACTGATCTCTCTGTTTACTAGATATCTTAAAAAATAACGGATTTCCCCAGAGACCCTTTCTACACTGCGGACAACCCTGATGGAGTACTTTTCCATCAACTGCGAGTCGGTGGACAATCCGTTGGTAGTATGGGAGGCACACAAGCTGGTTGTGCGGGATGCACTAACCAGGATCGGTGGTCGCATCAAACGGGAACGCACCCATCGCACGGAGGAACTTTTTGCAGAGTTGCGCAGATTGGAATGTTCCCACAAATCAACTCTTGCACGCACCACTTACCAGGATCTTAAAGTGCGCAAGGAGTTGCGTTCTCTTCTATACTATAAGACGAAGCAAAAACCAGCTTGGGCGCATCGTACCATGTATGAATTTTCCAATAAGCCAGGTACGTTACTAGCTAGGGCCCTACATGGTCCACGCACCAAAACCTTTATTCCATACATTCAGGACCCCTTTGGACAGAAACTGGCCACCTCTAGGGCAATGGCGTACGCCTTTAAAACTTTTTATCAAAACTTGTATAATCTTGGTTGTTGTTCCCGATCGGCTTCCCCCTCGGTGAAGCCTCCAGGATACAGTCCTACCTGAGGAATTCGGGAGGAATTGGAGGAGCCAATCACAATGGAAGAGTTGGGGATTGCTTTGGCTCACTCTAAACCCAAGAAAGAACCAGGTCCGGATGGCCTTACTCCAGCGTATTACAAAGCTCTCTTTGAGGTACTGTCCCCCCATCTGCGCTCAACTCTATAACAGATGGGAAGCGCATGCCCCTGGACAGCCTGTGAGCTTACATCACATTGATCCCTAAGGAGGGTAAAAACCTCTCCCGTTGTGAGAATTACCACCTGATCGCCCTTCTAAATTCAGATCTGAAATTGTTTCGCCAAAATCCTGGCCAATCGGTTACTCCATGTCCCACTTCTTATCCACAGGGACCAGGCGGGCTTTGTACCTCTCCACAAACCCAGGGATAACACAATCCGAGTTCTTAATTTGATCCACGCTGCCAGGACCTTCCGTCATTCCCTTCTTTTGCTGTCTACAGACGCGGAGAAGGCTTTTGACAGGGTTCCTGGGTTTTATCTGATTCTGGCCCTGGGCGGGCGACCCTGCTACTTTATCTCTCTGACCATACGTCTTTTTCATTGGACACTGGTTAAAAAAAAAGACAAAAAGTCCTTTCTCAAGCATAACCCCTCCCCTGTGGGAAAGGCTTCAGTTTTGTAGCAAGCCATAAATGACAACACAGAGGGGAGGGATCTCTGTGTCCTGTGATGTGCTCCAAGAAATGGATTTTCCAATTTTTCTTTTTATACAGAGCAGCTTTATTAGTCCTTTTGAACAGGGATGTCCTAATGCACTGCTGGCTTGGGGGTCCAGGACTTCTTATGGAACTGGGACTGTGGTTTTGGCCTAGAAGTTGAGGCCTGAGAGCAACAAAATAAATGTATTGAGGAAGAAGTGATGGAATAAACACCTTGTCTGGTCCGCATACCAATCATCCTAAGCTGAGGATGTATAGGAAACGATTGAAGATCTTGTGATTGACAACCATCTCCCTGGGAGAAAAGACCTGCTGGCTGGAGGAGCCCGGCAATAGAGCGAGGCAAAGCAGTGAACACAAGAAAACAAACTAGAACCCACAGTATAGACTGCTACAGTACAGCTGTTCCCAACTATAAAGTAAACAACTCTAATGCCTCGTACACACGGCCGAGGAACTCGACGTGCCAAACACATCGAGTTCCTCGGCCAGTTCAGCCCTGAAGCCGCCGAGGAGCTCGGCGGGACGAGAGCTCCCATAGAACAACGAGGAAATAGAGAACATGTTCTCTATTTCCTCGCCGAGCTCCTCGTCGGCTTCCTCGGCCGAAAGTGTACACACGGCCGGGTTTCTCGGCAGAATTCAGCCAGAAACTCGGTCGGAAGCTGAATTCTGCCGAGGAAACTGGTCGTGTGTACGGGGCCTGACAGAGTAATTTTCCCTAATCAAACTGCCCAAGTGAGGGGGGGCGGTTGGGGGCAAGAGGTGAGCCTGATACTCTCTGTCCAGTGTGGGGTCCAAATACCATTCTTATCAGCGATGACAGCTGAAGAATTAAATCCAGATAGAATCTGTTTCCTGAATCCTGATGGAGCCGTTGAGAATCTGGTAGAGAATCTGGTAAAGTTGATCATCACTTTCAAATGCTACAAGAAAAGTAAGGTGCCGATGGGGGTGCAGCCCATTTTCCTAAAGCTATCAGGTGGAGAAGGCATACTTCGTTAAGTTTTGACTACTTTATTGTAACTCAAAACCAAGAGTATTTTGCCAGTAGTCATTTTTCCCATAAAGCCAACAACTTATACCCCCTGATTTTTATTGCCCATTGTGCCAACATGCATTCTGGCAGAAAATCTGTTCTTATACTCGCCTAGCAAACCCTCTAGGTTCCTTCTGATTGAAAATTCTGGCTCTTTGCCGAACCAACCTACGCAGTGACTCCTCCTGTCAGGAATTGTGACAGCAGACACATGAACCTCATAGACCTGATACCTGCAGCTTGAGGGAGTTATGAGATTTAGGTTTGCTTTAACAGACTTCATTTCATTATTCTCAGCCTAAGCAGCTAATAGCATGTCTCTGCCTGAGCTGAAACATGCAGAAGGAAGGAGCCTTGAGCAGTTAGGTGAGGATACAAAATGTTTTATTGTAAAAATGCAGGTTAATACGGCAAGGTGGATGCAAAACATCAAAGCTGTTTTTTTCTTATGCTTTAACAGATCTATCAATTCCATCTCCTACTTTGCCGTTTCTTGATCACTGCATATATTTTTCTTGCAATCTTATCTGATGATTAAAAGAATGGCAGTTGCTAAACAACAAGGTACCGGTAATTTGATTTTGGCAGGGTTTCTGCTTCATCTGTCCTGAAGGAAGCTGCATGCTGACAGATGATTAATTGAATTCAGTTGGCTCAATTTGCCTTTTACCGTAATATGCGGTCTGTAAATATATACAGTCAGTCCCTTAGTTACAAACATCCGACTTACAAACAGGAGACAACAGGAAGTGAGAGCAAATCTACCCGTAGGGAGGGAAATTCACTCCTGTGAGGCCCCGTACACACGGCCGAGGAACTCGACGTGCCAAACACATCGAGTTCCTCGGCCAGTTCAGCCCTGAAGCCGCCGAGGAGCTCGGCGGGCCGAAAGCTCCCATAGAACAACGAGGAAATAGAGAACATGTTCTCTATTTCCTCGCCGAGGTCCTCGTCGGCTTCCTCGGCGAAATTGTACACACGGCCGGGTTTCTCGGCAGAATTCAGCCAGAAACTCGGTCGGAAGCTGAATTCTGCCGAGGAAACTGGTCGTGTGTACGGGGCCTAAGAGTTATCATGGGAAAAAGGTTTCTCCACCGAGGCTTTATCGCCAATCCTTGTTTCCACACAAAATTTTCAAAATACAATTGTTACAGGTACAGAAAGTGAGGTGAAATCTTCTGAACAGGGGCACAGACAGCAAAACAAATGTTACAGGGGTGCTAACCCTTCCCTATGCTATCCAAAAAACATAAGAATGGCCAGATTCACTCTAAAACTCTAAAAATTTACCTGTTCCGACTTACAAACACATTCAACTGAAAGCGGAGCTCCACCCAAAGGGGAAGCTCCACTTTTCTGTCCCCCCCCTTCCGGTGCCACATTTGGCACCTTTTTAATTTTTTCTGAAGGAGCCTGGACCACTTTAAGAACAAACCTACAGAATCTATGTTGTTTGTAACCCGGGTAATGCCTGTATTCCTGAATGACTCCATGGCAGCATACATTTGGGTAGACCCTTGTCTTGCTCCTACCCTATAGCACCCCATTCCCATACATTTTTAGGCGGATCCAGTACATTTTTGTACTCCTCCGTGAGCCTATCAGATTAATTCTGTGAGATAATTTCCTTAGAGTGCTTTCACACTCACAGCGCCTGGGCGGTAAAACGCTCCTTGTTTTAGCTAGCAGCTGAAAAAGGCTAGCGACCAAAAAAAACACCCGCAAAGAGCCGCTGCAGCAGCGTTTTTTTAGGAGCAGTGTATTTACACTGGAGTGAATGGAGCCGCTTTTTCAGGGCGCTTTGCAGGCGCTATTTTTAGCGCTATAGCGCCTGCAAAGCACCTCACAGTGAAAGGGGTCTTACATGCATTGGTTTACTAATGAAGTGGAGACAGGTTACCCCCAGCTATCAATGGGTCTATTCCCAGAGGTCTATTACAATATTTCCAGCTATAACATGTGAGCTCTGAATCTACTTTTCACTGGCTAATACTTCTATGGATCTTTTGTGGTAATTAACCCTTTAGGGTTTCTCATCAAACAAACTAAATTCCTATTGCACTGATTTTTTCTTTTTTACAGCTTAGAAAACTTAAAGTGGATGTAAACCCGATTCATGGAATTTGAGCTGGCCACATATATCTGCAGTATCTTGTTATCTCTTTTCAATGAGCTAAGTCTGAGGTCTCGTACACACGACCGGGTTTCTCGGCAAAAACCAGCAAGAAAACTGATTCTTGCCGAGATTCCCGTTCGTGTGTACGAGGCATTCAGGTTTCTCGTCTGGAAATCTGGCCAGAATCTCAACGAAAAAAAAAAAAGAACCTGCTCTCTTTTTTCTCATCGAGATTCTTGTCGGCCTGTTTCCTGACGAGAAACCCGAGAGTGTGTATACTTACCTGGCGCCGTGGAAACCCACGCATGCTCGAAATGACTTTGACGCATTCGCTGTAGCTTCCACGGCATAGGTAGGGTGAAGCAAGATGGCGGCGACGGCATCGAATGTGGCGAGCGCATGCTCGTCATACGCAATGACGTCACTGCGTTCTTTCCTTTCAAGAGAACTGCGGTTCTTTTGAAATGAAAGTCTCTACACTCCAGCGGCAAGAGTTTCTTGCCAAGAATCTCGTCAGGGAAAACAGTTTTTTCCTGACGAGATTCTCGGACGTGTGTACGAGGCCTTATAGCTCTCTTCTGAACGGTTCCTCTGTTATCAGCCTGAGATCTCCTGACATATTTTTTTACTTTTTAGACAAAAGCAGCCAGAATCTTTTGTCAAAGGAGGTTGCTAAAATAGATTAGCAGAGAGCAGCTCCTATTACAAAACAGATCTGAGAGTCTCTGCCTATGGTGGGGGGGTTGTGTGCCTTTCCTCCAATCAGCAGCTTTAGCCATCTTGGCTGTATGCCCAAACATCACACTCTGTTTACCAGGAAGAGAAAATCTCCTGGGGGGCGTGTCCGGATGGCAGAGGGAACAGACGTGTGAGACTTCAGCTCTGTCTTCCGAGTGGCATCCTACAGGCATCCTATATGCGGTTTGTACCAGACCAACTTCTAAATACTCCCCACGGTAGTGGGAACATTCCGGGCTTGCATCCATGGTGAAATACGGGCCACCTGCGGCAGCATTCGCGGCGGGAACAGCAGGCCCGATTCAGATGGCAAGATGGCTCCAGGACACAGGCAGAGCAGCATGGCATGATGCTGCAGCCACCCATCTCCACTCCTCACAAGAAATCACAGGCTCTGATGAGTGAATCTGCCCCTGCTCCCCACTGTGCACAGCCAGACCCCTGCAGGCTCAGGACTTCCCCATAGGCAGTGAGGATGGCTCAGGCCCTGATTCCCCTCCTGCTGAGCCCACCCTGGCCACCATCATGCATGCTATACAGGACTGCAAGGCCTCGCTCACTGCACAGATTGCATCAGTTCGCATGGACTTTTCTCTCCTGAAGCAAGATGTGCAAAATGTAAGGGACAGAGCTGGGGAGGCTGAAGAACGTATCTGCTCCCTTGAGGATGTTGTCCACCCCTTAGCTGTTACAGTGAGGGACCTAACAGGGAAAATGGCAGCCCTCCGCGCCAAAATCTACAATTTGGAAAACCGCTTGAGGAGGAACAACCTCCGCTTTGTTGGTTTCCCTGAAAGGGCGGAGGGCTCCCACCCAGAAAAATTCTTATATAATTGGCTGAGGGACATTTTTGGGACTGACGCACCATCCTTTTCACATGTCATTGAGCGTGCCCACCGCACCCCCCACCTTCTGGAGCACCCCCACGATCCATTATAGCAAGGATCCTCAACTTCCAAGACAAAGTTGCTATTCTGCGCCTGGCCCGGGAGAATGGTCCACTTAAATACAATGGCAACACCATCTCAGTGGAATAAAGTGTTGTCATTAGTTAAAGTGAAACTTCAGTAATTTTTCATCCTTCAATCTATTAAATCCTCTGCCCTTGCTGTTTTAACTGTGGATAGTAAAACATTTTTCTTCTTCCAGTAAATACCTTATACAGCCCACTTCATGTTTCTTGTCTGGTAAAAATCCTTATGACACCATGCACCTCTCTCTTACTGACTCTCGTGAGTTTGCCAGGAAGGGAGGGGATGAGTCATAAGAGGGCTAATGAGAGCTGCAGAGCTGGAGGTGTGTTTATGTAAATCCAAGTGAACAGGCAGCAGCTTCAGCCAGACTCAGTGGAGGGAGATTTCTGCAGCATATTTGACAAGTACAGAATCACAGTATATATAAAATAATATGCAAAGTGGTTAGAGGGAAGCTCAGAATGGCAAAGATGTTCTTATTACAAACTATGTGAGCATAATGCAGCTCCTCTTTAACCTCCCTGGCGGTATGATTCTGTCTGGAATTACATACCAAAAGCGGTACATTTATTTTGCAAGGAAATTGGCGTTTTATACTGTAGGCCTGTAATTTTTAGAAATAACTCACTTAAATCTGACCAAGCAAGAGTCTTGTAGGCATCCCGGGTATGATTTTTTTTAAAACAAAATTATAAATTATAATATAATAAATAATTATAACAAATAATAATATAATTATAATAAAAAATATTCAATAATGTAATCAACTCAAAATCACTGAAATTTGCAGTTGCAGAATTGTCGCTGTCATTACTATTTTTTTTTTTATGACGAATTTCCCCGCAAATCGCTATCGCACAATTCTGCAAGTGATTATAATTTATTATCGCTGTTTTCTAGCTGATCTAAAACCATTTTTGACATAAAGGGACACTTTTGGACAATATACAGTTTTTAGGCAGAAATTACATTTTTTATTATATAAAAGTACATGCAGGGCACTGGGCAGACCACTAGGGACAAGGGGGGGGGGTGTATTTTTTACATACAGTACTGTAATCTATAAGATTACAGTATACTGTATGTAAAGTGTTTGTTTACTTTTTTGAATTTGGCGCCGTTCTCCGCCCCCGTGCGTCGTAACGTCGCAGGGAACGGAGATCGGCGGCACACGGGGACTGTGAATCGAGCGAGGAGGTCCCGCTCGCTCACACAGCGGGGTGGCATCGCTGGATCCAGGGACAAGGTGAGTAACTTGCCTGTGGATCCAGCGAAAGGTAAGCCGCGCCGCTGCACGTCCACCCCGAGCGTGACTCGGGGTTACCGATCTTAGCATTGAAAACCAACCCCGAGTCACGCTCGGGTTTACCGTCAGGGGGGTTAAAGTAATTAATCATCCAACATATGGTAACTGGAAATTAAGACTTTTCTAAAATCTCCTGCATGGGTAGCTATAATAAACCTGAGTGAAACCTAGTAGGACAAGTGAGCATGCATGCAAACCGCACATGTATGTCGGGTAAGTGGCTCCAAATGAACTGTTCTGTGCTGTAAAATGGGATACAGTTGCTAAAGCCCACCTCCAGGATTTTAACCACCCCCTCCTACAACCCTCTAACTAACCACACGTATGGAGAGAAAATAAAAACCTCTCCAAATACCCATTTTATGTAACTGAAGCCACCATCATACAATGACCTATGAAGATCTTTCTTCTTGTTTACTTCCTGGGCTCCTTCTTCAGGTATTCACATCGCTGCCTGAATGATTTGACACCTCCTATTGGTGGAGGTGACACTTCTGTGGCAAGGCCCTCTCTCATAGGCTCCAGAGGCAGGAGAACTCACGGGGGCAGTGAGGGGACCAGTAACCAAGAAAATAACCCGTTGGAGAAAATGTCTGGTTACCAGGGAAGGACATTAGCTTTGCTCATACAGGAAACTATGAATGTGATCCATTACACTGCAGGATGGCTTAAAGTACATAGGGCCAGATTCTGATACATTTACGTTGCTCCACGGCAGCGTAACGTATCCCATTTACGTTACACCGCCGCAGGTTTACAGCGCAAGTGCCTGATTCACAAAGCTCTTACCTGTAAACTTGCGGCGGTGTAACGTAAATCCGCTCGGCGCAAGCCCGCCTAATTCAAATGGGGCGGGCACCATTTAAATTAGGCGCATTCCCGCACCGAACGTACTGCGCATGCTCCGTCGGGAAAATTACCCGACGTGCATTGCGCTAAATGACGTCGCATGGACGTCATTTGTTTAGACGTTAACGTAAATGGCGTCCAGCGCCATTCACGGACGACTTACACAAACGACGTGATTTTTTAAATTTCGACGCGGGAACGACGGCCATACTTAACATGGCTTAGAACACCTAGGGCTCAGCCCTAATTTTACGACGCGTATCTCGACGGAAACAACGTAAAGTTAGAGCGATGAGTAACGTGGGCGTTCGTGGATCGCCGTAACTAGTCATTTGCATATTCTACGCCGACCGCAATGGCCTCGCCACCTAACGGCCGGCATAGAATTGCATCCTAAGATCCGACAGTGTAAGTCAATTACACCTGTCGGATCTTAGGGCTAGCTATGCGTAACTGATTCTATGAATCAGCCGCATAGTTAGGACGGGCGGATCACAGAGATACGACGGTGTATCAGGAGATACGCCATCGTATCTCTTTTGTGAATCTGGCCCATAGTTCTTAGGCTTCATACACTGGCAGCTCCTAAACTTGAGTTTAGAGGCTTTTGGTGTTTTTTTCCAAAGCTACTAAACTCAACTTCATAAAAGCCTTTGTTTCAATGTACACATAGGCTATTAGCAGAGTTTAGGAGCTGTGGCGTTTAGGTGAGCTTCAACCTCCCTCTCCTGAACACAGAAGAATCACTGTGCCGCAATTTTGCAGCGTTATGAGTTTTCCTGCGGCCACGGTAAATGTAGGAGAGTGTACATGAAGCCTCACACATGGTAGTCAGCACAGATGTTAGGAGAAGGAAGGGAGAATTTTATGGACTAGTTAGGTTTGGCCTGGAATTCTACTTTAGAAAAAGGTGCTTTGGAATCAACACTGAGATGCACGGTAATTGATGCACAATGCACTTTAAATTTAAATTTAAATTATTTTTTTTTCCTTGAGTTGGGTTTTAATGTATTGCTTTTAGTGATTTTAACTGCTCCTCATTTTAATATACTTAATCAGCCCGGCCTCCTTTTAGTCTTCTGAAAAATGATAAACCTGATCCTACCTTCATGTCTGCTTCTCCTCCACTCCGAGTGTCTTGACAGAAGAAGTTGTATCCTCCTTGCCATACTCCCGTTACAAGCTACAAAAGAAAAGCACATTTCAATTAGAAGAATACAGACATATACTGTATGTAGTGCCCTTAGGAAACACTGTATATCTTCTACATAAAGATTCATAAAGATTCCCATTTATTGCATCGATAGAAGATAATAAATAGTATGTATCGAATATGAGAAAGGTATATTAAAGGAGAGCAGCATCAGTCCCAGCAAGTAATTATCACCTTTATTATACAGAATTATGGAAATGAGTATGTGATTGCTAGCAACTTTATAGGCAACGCATACTGTATAATTGACTGTTACAAGGAAGTTTCAAAAACAGCCACGATTTCACAATATGCGTGTGGCTTAATACAACAATGTCTATATAAGTGCAACAGAGATGTATGTAATGGCATATGACCTGGAATTATGCAATATGTACATTAAGATCACTAGTATATGTAAAAAGAAAAAAAAAATCTGACCACAAGAACAATTCTTTAGTTACTAACAATTCACTCAATTTTGTGTAATCTCCTGTATCCAGGCCGTGGTAAAGCTACTCCCAGAGTAAGTACAAGGCAGCAGGATTGTACTTTCTGTAGCGTGCGCTGAATGAACCTCTCTTTCATCAATAACATTTACATTTACAAGGCTGGTTTGGATTTGATTGGTGGCTGTTAGAAACATCTTAGCACTGACATTTTTTTACATGAGACAAGGAACCTCCAGTGTTTGTTCCCACACCACTTGCAAGCAAGAAAACCTAAAAAATGGTGAGTGAGGTGGATTTGTGCAATACCACTACGCCTGGATAAATAAGCTAGGCCATGCCCTGACAACCTTACTGCATATAAGTTCTAAATAGCAGACCTTCGTTTTTAAATATTAGGTCCACCTGTACTGAGCCATGCAACATTTACTTTTCTTTCAGAATATGAAAAGTTATACTGCCAGCCTTCTGCACACAAATTTACTTCCACCGACAAACTGCTATACCGCACTTAATGGCTGGGTGCTTCTGCTAACTCAACACAATGAGATTCAGAGGTCAGCTAGCTTTTGTGCCAAGTAGGCTAAAGTACTACATTCATTTAAGATCAACTTCACCTGTTTTTTACACTTGTAGGGTCAGTTTATCTAATAAAATCCATAACTGACCTGCAAAGTGTAAATGTTCTCTTGATAAAGAGGAGAATACCAATCACATACAAATCCCAAACCTTACCATATCACTGCAAGAGATGGCTTGTCATCATAAAAGTAATTCCAGTATTAAAAACAAAGTGTACTGGCCCTGTCAGCTTGGATTCCGATCTCAAGTACAACTTTAATGTTGATGCTGGAAGCTATTAGTATTACATCTGATGGATGCCTTTTCTTTAATTACAAATCCATAAGGGGAGATTTACTAAAACGAATGCATTCCGAATCTGGTGCAGCTCTGCATGGTGACCAATCAACTTCTAACCTCAGCTTGTTCAATTAAGCTTTGACAATAAATCCTGGAAGCTGATTGGTTGCTATGCAGAGCTGAGCCAAATTCTGTGTGCACCAGTTTTACCCCCCATAGCGTGCTAATCTCAAACCACAAAAAAAAAAAAAAAAAGTCTTCTACAGTTCTAAGATGTAATAACAATGCCCGAAGCATGGTACTTGTCACAAGAAAAAACATCTAATCATGAGTATATTGTGCAGAACAGGTAACACATTTAGTTACATGTTTAACCACTTAAAGCGGAGCTCCGCTGAAAAAAAAATATTAAAAGCCAGCAGCTGCAAATACAGCAGCTGCTGACTTTTAATATTAGGACACTTACCTGTCCTGGAGTCCAGCGGCGTCCGCAGCAGAGGACGAGCGATCGATCATCACTCTGCTGCCCCCTGCCATCCTCGGTGAGGAAACCAGGAAGTGAAGCACTCCGTCTTCACTGCCCGGTTCCCTACGGCGCATGCGCGAGTCGCGCTACGCCTGCTGATTGGCTCCCGCTGTGTACTGGGAGCCGAGTGTTCCCAGAACACAACGGGGGACGGGACGGGAGGTGACGTCATGCCCGCAGTCTGCCCGAGACTGTGTGGCTGGAAGTGGGTGCAAATACCTGTCTTTAGACAGGTATCTGCACCCCCCTCCCCCTAAAAGGTGTCAAATGTGACACCGGAGGGGGGAGGGTTCCAATCAGCGGGAGTTCCACCTTAGGGTGGAGCTCCGCTTTAAGCTCTTGCTTAACAATGGATTGCCAGCTCCTGTGAATAATTATTTGTAAAAAACTGAGACTGGTATGATTTTTTTTCTCCAAAAAGGTTACTGTGGAATGTAAGTATAGGTGGGTTGGCGAATAGACTAGTAACATGGTCACTGTGCCCTGAATGGAGTTTAAACAACAAGCAGTGAGTGGCTTATGTGCTTGTACCCCCATCTGCCACCTGCATACCACCAACTACCCTCTCCCATACTAACCAAATGCAGCCTGTACCTGTGTACTGGGTTATTTAATGATGGAAGTGCCATGAACTTTACATTTGCTGACTGGATATTGCAGGTGTTGGCCAAGCTGTTTACTGGGTCAAATTGGGTGCTGTAGTTCCATGTAGGAACCTTAGTGCAGAGCAGAAGGGCTAGATTCTAAATTAAGTCAATCGAGAAGGAGCCATGCTAAAAAAATCAAAAAGTTTTTATTCTCAGACTAACTAGACTGAGGGCAGTAGGGCTAAAACTAACTATCCCAGAACTTGTATGGAGTCAAAGTCACTAAATTCCAGCTTCTGTCTGAGGCTTCTCACACTGGCAGTTTGCTTGATAAAAGATTCCCTTTAATTTGATTGCGTATAGTTTTGTAAATTAATAATTGGCAACTTACCGGTACAAAGGATAAAGCAAGATATATGGAATTAGGTATGGAATGAGTTTAAAGGTTATTATATAGCAGAGTTCTTTTCTGGACAAAGAAACTAAAGAGATGAAAGTGTTATAAGCTTAATCTAATGCCAAATCTACTCTGAAAGCCTGCATTGAGTTCTACCCTGCACAACTGATTCATCCTAACAAGTGCAATTTGTATAATTTCTATTTCTAAAAGGGAAATCTATTCTGTCAAAGTCCCTTAAAGATAAAAATGACTTGACTCCTAAGGGAAAAACCACACAGCATACAAAATTCACAGAAAATGATGATCTGAGCAGACCAAATACATTTTTTTTATTCTGTACCGTAAGAGGATAGGTACAAGGAACATTCCATTATACATTAGTCTTGGAATGCATAGCTTACATTTGCTGTAGGCGTTGGCAGCATGGATTAATTGCCTTTGGATACAAGCATACTATACTGTATGTAGCTCAAGCATATTAACTTTTTACATTAGCTTTGAGGCAGTATTTAAAAACCTGCAGGACCAGATATCACAGCTTCCCTCATTCTTGTCCAAATATTAAAAATAAAATTAATAATAAAAACTGGTGTTTTAAACTAACTCTAAATATGTATCCTTCTAGTATAATTTTATTTTTCAGTACCGGTAGTTGTATATGTTTGTATCAATAATTATGCAGAAATCATTGCAAAAAATCTTGTTAGATGCAAAAACAAAACCCAAGACTAATGAACCAAAGTGAGAAGAGTGGTGGCTCATCAGTGTGCTGCTGCTGCTGCTCTTGCATTGCCCAATGAACAGGCTTCAAGTGTGTTCTTTAACCACTTCAGCCCGGACCATTTCATTGGTCAAAGACCAGGCCACTTTTTGCAATTCGGCACTGCGTCGTTTTAACTGACAATTGCGCTGTGGTGCGACGTGGCTCTCAAACAAAATTGACGTCCTTTTTTTCCACAAATAGAGCTTTCTTTTGGTGGTATTTGATCACCTCTGCGGTTGTAATTTTTTGCGCTATAAACAAAAATAGAGCGTCAATTTAAAAAAAAATCTATATTTTTTACTTTTTGCTATAATAAATATACCCAAAAATATATATATAAAAAAACATGTTTTCCCTTAGTTTAGGCCGGTACGTATTCTTCTACCTATTTTTAGTAAAAAAAAAACGCAATAAGCGTTTATTGATTGGTTTGCGCAAAAGTTATAGCGTCTACAAAACAGGGGATAGTTTTATGGCATTTTTATTTTAATGCTCGGCAGGAGCGATTCCCCAATCGATACTGTCTGTGTTGATGGGGGAATTGTGCATATTTATTGCCTGCCAGGAGAGAAATTCGCACTGCCTATGATCAGCCTTAAAACAAACCACACTGGCCTCGGTAGCGGCAGGCTACATGGAGCAAAATGTAAATTCAGTTTCCTTTTAGTAACTTGGCTCCTTCTGCTACCCTTGCCCTCCAGTAGTGACATGACAGCCTGCCAGGCATTTAATCCCACATGTAAACACAGCAGGTACATCAGAAGAAAGGAGAACATGAAATACCAAGAACTGACGTGAACAAACTAAGACCCCAATTACACAGGTACTGAGGCTCATACAGCATAAATGAGGTGTTTGTTTACAAGTTTGGAGAAGCCTAGAACTGTGTCCAGGCAGTCTATACTATTGAATAGAGATGCAGCGGCTGTACAGACACATCCAAGTTAGTGCAGGGATGGGTACGGTGTCCAGAACACAGACAGTGTGTGTTCAGGGCTGGGCAACCTCCCTTAGGCCCCATGCACACGAGACGCAGATGCAAACTCATCTACACACGTTTTCAAAAGCAAAAAACGGCGTTTAAAACGCCCGTTTTGTCACGAATTTCACGGCGTTTGCGTTTATAAGCGTTTAGTTAAGAAACATCATAAGACCCCCCCTAAGCTCAAAAAACAGTATTATTTAACCATTTCAGCCATTTTGTGAGACCAGAGTAAGTAGCAACTGAAAGAGCAGCAGTGTACTTGTATTTAGCGTGTCACTTGCCACATCACCTGCCACAAGCTGCGGATTGTCCACTTGCCACGTCACCTGCCACAAGTTGTGAATTGTCCACTTGCCATGTCATCTGGCCACGCCACCTGCCACAAGTTGTGGATTGTCCACGGGCCACGTCACCTGGCAACGTCACCTGCCACAAGTTGTGGATTGTCCACTGTCCACGTCACCTGCCACGTCAACTGGCCACGTCACCTGCCACAAGTTGTGGATTGTCCACTTGCCACGTCACCTGACCACGACACCTGCCACAAGTTGTGGATTGTCCACTTGCCACGTCACCTGCCACAAGTGGATTATCCACTTGCCAAATCACCTGGCCACGTCACCTGTCACAAGTTGTGGATTGTCCACTGGCCACGTCACCTGGCCACGTCACCTGCCACAAGTTGTGGATTCTCCATTAGCCACATCACCTGGCCACGTCACCTGCCACAAGTTGTGGATTGTCCACTGGCCACGTCACCTGCCACGTCAACTGGCCACGTGACCTGCCACAAGTTGTGGATTGTCCACTTGCCACGTCACCTGCCACAAGTTGTGGATTGTCCACTTGCCACGTCACCTGCCACAAGTGGATTATCCACTTGCCAAATCAACTGGCCACGTCACCTGCCACAAGTTGTGGATTGTCCACTTGCCACGTCACCTGACCACGACACCTGCCACAAGTTGTGGATTGTCCACTTGCCACATCACCTGGCCATGTCACCTGCCACAAGTTGTGGATTGTCCACTGGCCACCTCACCTGGCCACATCACCTGCCACAAGTTGTGGATTGTCCACAATGCAATGCAAGCAATTACAGTTTTTTTATGTTTTTTTAATGGTTTTTCACCATTTGTCATCATTTTTTAGATTTCTAAGATGTAAGATGTTTTAGATGTAAAAAAATAGGTCACCTTTAAAAACGCCTATAAATGAAATCGCGGCAAAACGCGGTACCGGCTTTTTGCCGCGTTTAGCGTCTGAAACGCGAAAACTTTTGCGTCTGAACCCATTTTTTTGCTTCTGAAAAAACGAGCATAAACGCAACTGCCGAAAAACGCAGAAAAACTTGACTGTGTGCATGGACACATAGGATAACATTGAATGTGTTCAGGGGCAGTTGAAAAAGCTGTCCAAATGCCTCTGAACACGCGTTTACCAGCGTCTCGTGTGCATGGGGCCTTAAATGCACGTCAAACTCAGATGTATGGCTTTGTCCGTCTATACAGCTGCTGTATCTCCAATACCTGAGGCCAGCCATAGACTGAGCGATTGATTCACCCATCAGCACAGTTAGTGTTGATAGGGGAATGCATCCCGCAAAGCTATTGTGTTCTCCTGGCAGGGGCGGGGAAAGCCGTCACTGCCAGAACACAGTGATTACTGTTAGCGGCTATAGCAATAATCGCATCTGCAACAGTGTCTGCAGGTACAGGGGTCAGTGAGGACTTGAGAACTACTGTAAAGTCACAATACTTACCTCTCTCCAGTGGTCTAACAACCATGAGGGGTCCCTTCTCCCTTGTCTTTTTAGGTGCTGCTTTTTGGTTGTCTTGAATGGCTGGTTCTGGATGATGTAACTCATATGCATATGCAGGAGTCTGTCAGTGACCACGCTGGCAATGTATACTGACCTACACATGGGCAGCTCAGTTTACATGCCATAGAAGACTGCAAGCAAGTATGTCTCTTCTGTGATAACAGGCAGCCCGCATGTTTGTAAATTTTGTCATGTTGCGTTTAAAGATTATTTAGTCCTGATTCACCCCAATGCAATTTGTTATGCAATTTGACATTTCAAAACTGCGGCAATAAAAACATTCAAATTGTCGTCGCTGTGACTTTGAAAAAGATCTCAGAGATCCAAATCGTACTGATCGGGCAGCTTTGAAATCATGCTGAAGTAGCACAATTTTAAAGCCACAGTGGTTGTGAACCAAAGCTTAGTGCTTGCTAAGAATATATAAATATTAATTGTAAGTACCATCCTAGTGCTGATGTAAAAGAGAAAATCACTAAAAATAGTAAAATCATGTACAATCTGGTAAAATGTAATATAAATTTCATTATGCATTTTCTTTTGCTTCTTCGATGTATGTAGGGTTGCTTCCACTTCCTTATTCCCTGATGAAGACTTTATATAAGTTGAAACGCGTTGGATTAACTTGGTGGATAGGCAATTTATTTTAAAAAAAATCACGTATCCCTGCAGTATATGTATATTGTAGGAATGGTATATGATTTTAAATCAATTTTAAATCTGTTGTTCAATAAAAGTTTTTTTTCACTTTTTATACACCAATTTGTAATTGTGTGATTTCTATTGCTGCAACAAAGTCCCATGGGAGATATATTTTGTCTATTAGTGTATTAGGTTGATGGTGCAGCCTTCTTCCCATGATATAATTGCTACTCTCTGCTTTTAAAGTGGTTGTTAAGCCACTTTCACATCTTCATACTATCCGCGCATTGTCCTAATCCTGTGTCCCTGAGTGAGTGATTAATAAAGAAAGAGCCGATTATACCTCATTTCAGAGCACCTCTCAGCGAACACGTGACCGGCTCTAGCTCTCTTATTTCCCCGTCTGACAGCTGCAGGGGGCGGGGCTGAGATTCCCCACTGACCTCACCCGGGAGGGGAAAAGGAGAGGAGAGGAGAGAGAGAGAGAGAGAGAGAGAGAGAGAGACGGCCGGTCACATGATCGCTGAGAGGCACTGTGAAATTAAGTATAATCAGCTTTTTTTAATATATAAACAACTCACACAGGATTAGGACACAGTGCTGATAGTATGACAATATAAGTGTTATCTGAGCAGCAGAAGTTGTGGGGGCGGGCACTGTCACAAGCTGACAGACAGGGAGGGGGGAGAAAACAGAGGAGGACAGGGGAGAGCAGAGCTGCGGATGACGGAGGCATGTAAACTGACCACAGTGTCAGGGCTCAGCAGTCATGAACTGTGGTCAGTTTACAAAGGGGAGGGCAGAAACTGGCAGGATCAGCCAGGTATTTCAGGTGTTACATGGGGCCAAATGACACAGCACAAGCATTGTACTGTATAACATGCTTTAAAAGAAACAGGATCTTTTTATTTATGGGCTAACAAACGCTTTAAGCTTTAACCACTTGCCGACCAGCCACAGTACATATCCTGCGGCAGGTTGGCTCTATTGTGCAAAACGACATACCTGTATGTCGTTTCATCTAATATATACTGTGGGCGCGCCACCCGCAATCGCTCCACAGAGAGGCAGAACGGGGATCTGCCTATGTAAACAAGGCGGATCCCCATTCTGACAGGGGACAACATGGAGATCTGCTGTTCCTAGTGATCAGGAACAGCGATCTCTGTGTTTTCTTACTGAGCCTCTTTGATCGTCCCTTAGGCCTTGTACACACGACCGAACATGTCTGCTGAAACTGGTCCGCCATTACCAGTAAAAACATAGAAAACAAAATAAAAGTCCATAAATCTATCCTCTATTTTGTAGACGCTTTAACTTTTGTGCAAACCAATTAACATACGTTTAAATATGTAGAAGAATACATATTGGCCTAAACTGATGAATTAATTTGTTTTTATATATTTTTTTTTGGATATGTATTATAGCAGATGTATTTTTAGTTTATAGCGCAAAAAATAAAAACCGCAGAGGTGATCAAATACCACCAATAGAAAGCTCTAATTGTGGGGGGAAAAAATACATAAATTTTGTTTGGGTACAACGTTGCACGACCGCGCAATTGTCAGTTAAAGCGACGCAGTGCCGTATTGCAAAAAATTACCTGCTAATTAAGGGGGTAAATTATTCCAGGGGTGAAGTGGTTAAAGTCTATTTCAGCCTGTTTAAAAATGTAATCTCGTGATTTTAATCAACAAGAGGATAATTGGAGCATTTCCTGGCTTAAGTGTTAAGTGTTCAACTACTTGAACTTGTAGCACTCTTCTAGAAACATAAATGCCAGAGCCAGATAAAAATGTATAAAGATATTCCTTTGTGTAAATGTGCTAAATGGAGGGGGCTGGTTAGACAGCAGCTATAATACAACATAAATATGACCACCCTAGCAATAAAAAAACTATTTAAAGGTATACAGTTGAAACTTGAAAAATTTGAATATTGCGCAAAAGTTCATTTATTTCACTATTGCAACTTAAAAGGTGAAACTAGTATATGAGATAGACTCATTACATGCAAAGCAAGATAGTTCAAGCCGTGATTTGTCATAATTGTGATGATTATGGCTTACAGCTCATGAAAACCCCAAATCCACAATCTCAGAAAATTAGAATATTACATGCAATCAATAAAACAAGGATTGTACATAGAACAATATCGGACCTCTGAAAAGTATAAGCATGCATATGTACTCAGTACTTGGTTTGGACCCCTTTTGCAGCAATTACTGCCTCAATGCCATGTGGCATGGAAGCTATCAGCCTGTGGCATTGCTCCCTGCCCATAGATGTTTACAGAAAACACAACTTAGGCCCCATGTACACAGGACGCTGCTAAGGCCCCATGTACACGGGACGCTGCTAAGGCCCCATGTACATGGGACGCTGCTAAACATATGTTCAGAGGCAGTTGGATGCTTTTTTCAACTGCTCCTGAACTCATTCAATGTTATCCTATGTGACCATGAACACAGTCTCGTTTATTGCCGTTTTTAGGCAGTTGCATTTAACAGCGTTTCTTTAAAAGCACAAAAATGGGTTCAGACGCAGAAGATTTCCAAGTTTCAGACACCAAACGCAGCTAAACGTTGCTAAACGCGGTAACCCGCATTTAGCAGCATTTCATTTATAGGCGTTTTTCGTTTTTGGCCATTTAAATATATATATTTTTTTAAACGCTTCTAAGCGCGGCATGTAAATCCGACAAAATGGACGTTTTAAACGTGGGTTACTATCTGTCAAGTTTAATCATTTAGGAGCAGTACATGAAGCCTAGGAGATATTTACACTACCTATAGGTCAGCCTTATTAAAGGCTTGCCTATAGGTAAAATTCAGTGATGGAAGTTTACTTCCACTTTAACATGTATTACATCTACACAAACATTTGTGAGTTTGCCCATTTAGGAACATAAATGAATGCAGACAACTGCTTTACAACCTTACAGATATTAAATACTATGGGCCAGATTCAGATACATTTACGTTGCTCCACGGCAGCGTAACGTATCCCATTTACGTTACACCCCCGCAGGTTTACAGCGTAAGTGCCTGATTCACAAAGCTCTTACCTGCGGCGGTGTAACGTAAATCCGCTCGGCGCAAGCCCGCCTAATTCAAATGGGGCGGGCACCATTTAAATTAGGCGCGTTCCCGCGCCGAACGTACTGCACATGCTCCGTCGGGAAAATTACCCGACGTGCATTGCGCTAAATGACGTCGCACGGACGTCATTTGTTTAGAAGTTAACGTAAATGGCGTCCAGCGCCATTCACGGACGACTTACGCAAACGACGTGATGTTTTAAATTTCGACGCGGGAACGACGGCCATACTTAACATTGCTTAGAATACCTAGGAGGTAGCCCTAATTTTACGACGCGTATCTCGACGGAAACAACGTAAATTTAGATCGACGGGCATCGCGGACGTTCGTGGATCGCCGTAACTAGTAATTTGCATATTCTACGCCAACCGCAATGGCCTCGCCACCTAGCGGCCGGCATAGAATTGCATCCTAAGATCCGACAGTGTAATTCAATTACACCTGTCGGATCTTAGGGCTATCTATGCGTAACTGATTCTATGAATCAGCCGCATAGTTAGGATGGGCGGATCACAGAGATACGACGGCGTATCAGGAGATACGCCGTCGTATCTCTTTTGTGAATCTGGCCCTATGTTAGCCGAAATAGGGGCTGATGGATGTCTTCATAAGCAAGTCAAATAACAAACGCAATGTTGTGGTAACAAGCTTTATATGCTGATTGCAACAGGAAATACTGCATGGCTTTCAAAGCACAACAAGGCCTCTTTATAACCTGACAGACAGTAGTGCTTCAAAAGAGAACTTGCAAGGATAAAAACATGGCAGCCTCCACTACCCGTCTTTAATAGTACAGGCTTCAGGGCTGTTCCTGATCTTGTTTTCAGTATCTAGCAAGTCACTGGCCAAAACATGTATGCAGGACTGGGATCAGACGTTCAGTATTTCCTGGTTGACTTCAGTGACTCACTGGGTGGTGAGGACAGGAACAGATTTACAGTGTAAGTCCAAAGAATGTTTTTGTTTTGTTTAGGATTCCATTAGAGAGTTCTTCTCAGCTTTCCATCTGTTTTGAAATTGATCTCTTTCTGCCAAGTCCCTACTCTACCAGCCAAATGGTAAATGACTTACTAGTACACAGAGCATTTAAGGGGTCGTTCATATGGGAGTACTATAGCATATGCCCTGCCAGGGCTGTTCTTGTCCACACAGTGATGCACAGGTGTTCCATTGCACAGAAAGTCCTACTCATGTCAATCGGGACATAATGGCTGCACATACACAGCTGCTGCTCCCAATCTGTCAGCTGTGCGGGTGCATGGCCCTGAACGCACACAGTCTACAATCAGGGCAAGGCAAACAGATGACCAATAGGGAGCACCAATTCTGTCCATGTAGCTGTGCGTTCCAATTGACATGAATGGGACTGCATGGAATACCTGTGCATCCACATGTGGGAAAACATGGGCATACGCTGCACTATGCCCACCTGAATGAGACCTAATGCCAATTCAATGTGCTTTGTGTTAAAGGGGTTATTTTTTTTAAATAAACCCTTACAACAAACATGTTATACTTACCTCCACTGTGCAGTTTGTTTTGCACAGAGTAGCCCCGATCCTGGTGTTCTGGGGTCCCACGGCAGCTCTCGCGGCTCCTCCCCACAAGAGCTAACCCCCTCTGGGAAGCTCTATCTCAAGGGGGTTAGCTTGCTGGCACGCTCCCGTGTCATACACTCGGCGTCCATAGACATTGGATTTGATTGACAGGAGCGGGAGCCAATGGCTATGCTGCTATCAATCTATCCAATCAATGCAAGACTCCGTGGAGAAGAGGACACCGGGGGATGCGCAGAGCAGGTGAAGTGGCTCAGGTAAGTAAAATGGGGGGGCTGGGGGGTCCGTGACAGCCAGGTGTTTTTTCACCTTAATGCATAGGATGCATGTCATTGTGTACACCAACACTTGTCAAAGCTCTACATGGTGCATTCATTCTTTTTTTAAATCAGAAAAGGTGTTTATTGAAAAAAGAACCATACAAGATTGCAAACATACACATTACATTGTGCAGCAGAAAGAATACCGGGTACAGGCTTTATCCTAACACATTTCTCTTCTCGCACAAAAGGTTACTGAATGAGGTATACTGTACCCAAACACAATTATTGACATTGCCATTCATAGTGCTGTACCATATCACAACCAATTCTTTCTCCCCCTTTCCTCAACTCAGGGAAACTTATTGAGAAGAAACAAAGTAAAAAAAAATCCAAAACAGAAAGTCGGAATATATCAAGCCTCGTACACACGACTGAGGAACTCGATGGGCGAAACACATAATTTTCCTCGTCGAGTTCCTTGTTAGGCTGTCGAGGAACTCGACAAGGCAAGTTTCTCCATTCCCGTCAAGGAAATAGAGAACTTGCTCTCTTTTTGGCTCGTCGAGTTTCTCCACAGTTTCCTCGACGAAAATGTACACACGACCGGTTTCCTCGGCAAAAAAATATCTCCCAGCAAGTTTCTTGCTGGTTTTTGCCGAGAAACTCGGTCGTGTGTACGAGGCTTAAGAAATAAAAAAAGAGAGAGAAAAAAAAAAACTGATATCGCAGGAAAAATTAAAAAGGGGGAAAAGTTTCACAGCTCCTATACCAGTCACACATACAGTCAGTCAACGCAATCTGCATTGCAAGAGGAACAGGTGGCAGTACTGCTAGCACCCATCACCACGTAGAAAACAAAAAGACAGGTCTCACTTTCTCCGGGGATATTCATTGTATAAGCCTGCATCACAATAAGTCACGTACTCCACAAGAAGGTAACCTTATCCGCTCACATCACTCACCCACCCTCTACCTCAACAGTCGAGGTGCATTCATTCTTAAAGAGAAACTCCACTTTTGTTGAGAAAAAAAAAACACTTCTCTTTGGGTGATCTACAGTATGTACATTACAAGGATTTTAAAAAACTTTGTTGCAGATTCCTACCTCTTGTTATTCCGAAATATCCCTGTGTGTTTGTGTCCATGTGGAAAAGTGAATCTAAAAAGGGAGTGGTTTCATAATTATCAATTAGCTGCAGCACCTGCAGGGCACTAATGAGGAACGTTGCTGGGCCTGCATCTCTTTAGACGTGATTTCCTATTGGGAGTATCTCACAAAAAATAAAAAAAAATTTGACTTATCTTAGGCCCCCGTACACACGACCGAGGAACTCGACGTGCCAAACACGTCGAGTTCAGTGTGGAACCCGCCGAGGAACTCGGCGGGCCGACTTTTCCCATTGACTAACGAGAAAATAGAGAACATGTTCTCTTTTCGGCCCGACGAGTTCCTCGTCGGCTTCCTCGCTGAAAAGTGTACACACGACCGGGTTTCTCGGCAGAATACGGCTCCGACCGAGTTTCTGGCTGAATTCTGCCGAGAAACTCGGTCGTGTGTACGGGGCCTAAGGGCACCTTCACACTGAAGCAGTGGGAACGTCGGCGTTAAGAGCGGCCAAGGAAGGGGTTAATAGCGCACACAAAGCGCCGGGAATCCCGGCCGCGTGTATGCTCCACCGCAGTGTTTCCCATAGGGAAACTGCCCGGGAAAAGACCACTGGGAATTGCGGCAGCAAAAAAGAGAACATGTTCTCATTTTTCTTGCTGCAATTCCCGGCGGTTTTCCTGTCCGGAAAACTGCTATGGCCAGTTTTCCCGGCCAAAAGCTGTCATGGCAGTTTTCCCGACGGGAAAACTGGTCGTTTGTACGAGGTTTTAGTGTAGACTTCTGGAAAAATCGGAAAGCTGATCACACAAGCAGGAAATTATGTTTCCACGAAAGTGGAGTTACCCTTTAACCACTTGCCGGCAAGCAGTTAAACATATATATGCACAAACAAGGTTCATAAAGACATGAATGAGTGAGATAGAGAGACCAGCTTTGTAATGAATTAGAGCGCTGACTGCAAGCCAGGCCTTTTCATCCACATCAGTGCCTGATCTCACAATTGCACTTCTGGAAGAATTGTCAAACATTCCCATAGACACACTCCTAAACCTTTTGGACAGCCTTCCCAGAAGAGGTGAAGCTGTTATAGCTGCAAAGGGTGGGCCAACTCAATATTGAACCCTACACACTAAGACTGCCAATAAAGTTCATGTGAGTGTAAAGGCAGGTGTTCCAATACTTTTGGTAATAATGGTGGAGGAAAATTTGACTACACACCATTGAACTCTGTCACGTTTTCACATTGATCTGTATTGAACTGAGTGTGGTCTGCTATTGATTTATACTGTATTTTTTGTGTGATTTGGACAATATTCATTATCCTATTGATATTTGGGGGTTTCAAGGTTTTTTGGGGTAAATGTATAAATTTTCAGCGCTGTACAACATTTTTGCAGTTGAAAGAAGCACTTTGTGTTGGGAATTTTATTTAGGGTTTGTTGTAACCATAGAGCAAAAGGGTATAATCATAAGTTCGATTTTGTATGACAGTTAGCTGTGATTAGGTCCATTCATGGCTGAAGCTTCATAGTGTATGGTTTTCTATTGGTTTGATAAAGGTTGAGGACTCGGAGCCTTGTCCAACACTTTCATTACTAATTGCACTGTGTATGGTTTGACAGGAACTTTAACTGGGCACTGGCATTTCCTTATGGCTGAAGTGGATTAAGGAGGTTGAGCAGCTATACTTGGGTATATTTATATATTTAGAATGAAAGGCATGGCACTGCACCAATGTGTGTTAGGCTGAATTCACACCTTTGCGTAGGTGATTTGCGGCGACATAAAATAGGCGCTTTGTCCCGCGATTTGCGGCGACAAAACGCGTCGTTTTTTGTCTTGTTTTTTGCTGGAGGGGTGATTTTAACATTGTCGGCTATGCCCGAACGCCAAAGCCGCCCAAAAAAAAGGGTCCGGGACTTGTTTTGAGCTTCAGGCGTTTCGGCGTGAACCATCTCCATAGCCGACAATGTAAAATCACCCCTCCAGCGTATTGCAGGCTGTAATAGCGGCGGTCGTCTGGCGTGAAAACGCCTAGGTGTGAATGCAGCCTTACTGTGCATTGCGGTAATGCCCACGTTATCACACTGCAACATTGTGAATACTGTAATGTTAGTGAAGAATTTAGTGGTGCAAATCAGATACTACCTATGCAGCCCTGGCCTGAAGATTATATCAACTGCAACTGAGCCACTCCTGCAGTGTGCAAGAGTAAACACGTCACTTCTCTGCCTGAAGCAGTAAAAAAATCTAAATCAAAATAAAGATAGTGCAGGAGTCTGGAATGACTGGTAATAAATTACTGGGGGCCGCTTCACCCCAGGGTCGCGTGCGATGCATTTTGACAGCCCATTCATTTTCACTGGACAGTGGAAAAAGTACAACAAACTGCATGGCACTGCGGTACCATGCAACTTGGTTCCTGCAAACACACTGCGTTTGCAATGTGCGTTTGGGGTGCCAATAACAATACATTGGCACTTGCATGCAGATCACAATGCCAGCTCCTTCACCTGCATTCTGGTGTGAACCGGCCCTGTAATGATTTCACAGCCTTGGGATATTCATGTGAAAGGCAAGATAACATTTTAAATTTGACTATGGAAACAGTTCTACATTTACATTTTCCAAACTATAAAAAAAAAAAAAAATTCTTCCATGTTTTTATGACATTCCTGACAACTATATCAAACTAAAATGAACTTTTGTTCACACAGTTAACTTTCTCCTCTTTTCTGTAGCCATCAGTTTATGGACAAAACACGCAACTTTCCTAAATATACCTTTTCTTCATTAGCATGCTGGAGCTATATATTCATTTTTTTTTTTTTTTTAACTCACCAACCATTCTGCTAATCTGCAAAGCTGTATTTATCTGAACATAAGGTACTACATGCTGCACCTTTAATTACAGTGTCGTTATGTCATAATTACAGTCTACTCATACAAAGCAAATCATAGTAATTTTACAATACTTGCAATTTGATGCAAGAATAGAGTATAAGATGCAAATATTCCTGACCCTATCACACATATTGCCAAATGGCAAAACGAGCCAGGGAAAGTACATTAAAGTTATATTAAAAGGTAGATAAAAAAAATAAAAAAAAATAACAAATATGTTATCTTTAGCTGCTCTGTGTAATGGTTTTGCACAGGGCAGCCCCAATCCTCCTCTTCTTGGGTCCCACACCGGCACCTGCTCTTCTCTGTGTGCCCCCATAGCAAGCCACCCAGCACAATATTGGCAGAGCTGGGTGACGTCACTTCCAGTGTGGGTACTAACCCAGAAGTGTGAAAAAAAAAAATGGAGAGTCGCAGTTCCTAGTGATGTTTTATTATGACATACATCTGTATTTATGCAAGTGCAATATATTTTAATAAAGAAGATTGCCTCTAAAGGTATCACACTACTGCCAGTCATTTTCTTCCTATGATGCCTCTTACACACGATCGGTTTTCCCGGCGGTCAAAAGTCAGCCGGGAAAACCGAGAACCTGCTTGGTTGCTTTTCCTTGTCTACACACGGTCGGTTTTCCTGACATGAAAACTGCCATGACAGCTTTGGTCGGGAAAACCGTGTGTATGCTCCCTCGCAGTGTTTCCCATAGGAAAACTGGCGAGCAAAAAAAACAATAGAATCGCGGCGGGAAAAAAAAAAATCGAGTTCTCATTTTTTTTGCTCACAGTTTCTGTCGGGAAAACTGCTATGGAGCATACACACTGCCCATATTTCCCGACCGAATGCAAACATGGCAGTTTTCCCGCTGGGAAAACCGGTCGTGTGTTTGAGGCATGAGCCTCACTCCCGATCCATGATGGTGTGCCTCCAAGCCCCTAAAGGGACCTATACATATTGTCCTGGATTGAATGATTGGAGCCTTGTGGAAGACCTACCAGATCCATTGGTCATCCCTGGCAGGAACTAGCACATGTGACCCAAGAGAGTTGGGAGAGCTGAGGCAACTAGCAGAGTCCAGGGGACTGAAGGAATGTGTAAATCTCTGAGGAGTGAGAGGCCATGAGTGGGCCGGTACAGCCGTGAGCTGTAACTAAAGGGCTGGGTGAGTCAGGAGAGTTGGTGAGATGGCCTGGGAGACAGATGAGTGCAAGAGCAGAAGTGCTGCTAAAGATGGAGCCAGGTAGCTCTGCATTTTTTTGTTACCTGTTTTCCTGTGTGAAACTGAAGCCCCTGTGTGGGAAAACCTGATGATTTTACTTTATTTACTTGATTTTACTTTCCTCTTATTCCAATAAATTTGGCCTGCCAAGCCCAAATACCACAGTTTGGACTGGCGTCCAAACTTAAGAAAGCATCTACCACACAAGCTAAACATTCCCTATATCAAAGCTAATAGATGAAAACTACCAGTGATGGACTCCCATGCCTTAGGCCTCGTACACACGACCGGATCTGTCCAATGAAAACGGTCCGCGGACCGTTTTCATCTGACATGTCCGCTCGGAGATTTTGGTCTGATGGTTGTACACACCATCAAACCAAAATCCGCGCGGACAGAATACGCGGTGACGTGACGACGACGTGATGACGACGATGACGCGGCGACGTGCGCGAACACGGAAGTTAAATGCTTCCACGCATGCGTCGAATCACTTAAACGTCATGCGCGGGTTCTCGGGCCAGAGGACATGTCCGATTGGTCATACTGACCATCGGACATGTCCGGCGGACATCGTTCCAGCGGACAAGTTTCTTAGCATGCTAAGAAATTTTTGTCCGCCGGAAGACGGTCGGCTGGACAAATGTCCGCTGGAAAACGGTCCGGTCGGCAGTACAGACGACCGAACATGTTTCAGCGGACATGTTCGGTCGTGTGTACGAGGCCTAAATGTATCATCGATTCACTGTAGGTTTCATACTAAATAAAGAAAAAAGTTATGTGTTCTATATATATCTAGTCTCATCACATGTACTTTTTAAATGACACAATGCACCATGTCTACTTTCAGTAAGACCGCTTTCACACTGCAGCGCCCGGTCGTTAGCAAGGTAAAAAGTCCAGTTTTGCAGCGCTTTCAAGACCATGACCTCTTACAAAGATGCTGCTTGCAGGACTTTTCCTGCAATGAATGGGAGGCAGTATTCAGGTGCTTTAAGAGCGTTAACATGCCTGAAAACCGCCTCAGTGTGAAAGGGGTCTAATGCTTGTATGGCTGTTGAGAAATGTGCTCAAAATATCCTTTTGATATTTCCTATTTTGTGCATTATTGCAGCTTACTATTATTATATTATTTCTAATATTATACAGGATTTATATAGAGCCAGTTTGTGCAATTCTTTACAATATAAAGAGCAACAGTACAGTTACACTACAATTCAAGACAAGAGGATTAGGAGGGCCCTGCTCATGTGACCTTATAATCGAATAAGGTGGGGCAAGGAGGAAATAACTGTGTGGGAACGAGTTGAAGGAAAAAGTAAAAGTTTAGTTGTTGGATAAAAGCTTGATTGAAGCTACAGAGGAAGGGATAGGCCTGAAAGGAGCAAAAAACATGGCATGGGTGATATTTTGAGATGAGGTTGGTAATTTAGATGTAGATGAGGGCAGTTGTGGATGGCTTTGTATGATGTTTTTAGAATTGTGAATTTTATTCACTGTGCGAGCAGAAGACAGTGTAGGAATGGGCAGAGAGAGGTGGAAATG
This sequence comes from Rana temporaria, assembly GCF_905171775.1. Lineage (NCBI taxonomy): Eukaryota > Metazoa > Chordata > Amphibia > Anura > Ranidae > Rana > Rana temporaria. The sequence continues at coordinate 214,657,941 of NC_053492.1, forward strand.
GAAAACACTGAGCTCAGTTATAATGTATCATTTTTAATGTAAGCTTGATGTATCCTTGTGTATTTGTTGACAAAGCTGTTTTTTTTAGACTGATCCTGTTCATATTTGCTCAGACTGATCAAGTGTACTTTAGTCAGTAGTCACATCATGATGATAATAGCTCAGCCAAGTGCACTTTTGTCCTCATCCAAAGACCTGATTCCAGAATTACAGCAGCAAAGGGCAACTTCAACAGTACACTCTCCATGGATACATGTATGGCTCAAAGACATGTCTGTTTTGTAATAATTTATCTCCAATTTGGAGCTGTATCTAATCAACTGATTATTGTGAAATATTAGAAATAATGTATGAGGTGGGGAAGCCATAGGGTTGTCCACCTCTATTGGTATGCGGTCATCTTATGATATCTTTGGTCTTTTGCAAAGCTTGAAATATTTCAGATTTAGCCTGGGTTCACACTCATGCAGTGTGGAAATCGCAACACATTCCTGTGCAAAATTAGATTGGGACCAATTTATGGGGTGTCGTTAGCTTAAAGCGGAGTTCCACCCAAAAGTGAAAGCTCTGCTTATCTGCCCCCCACCCCTCCAGTGCAAATTGCATACTAACACCGATTCACAACGTTGCGCGAGCCCTGCGTACGCAATTTACGTTGTTTACGTACGGCGGTTTTCGCGCAAGGCTGCCCCTGCTATTAGCAGGGGCAGCCCATGTTACGTATACCCGTCGTTCCCGCGTCGCAAAATTTGAATTTTACGTAGTTTGCGTAAGTGAATCGTGAATGGCGCTGGACGCCATTCACGTTCACTTTGAAGCAAATGACATCCTTGCGACATCATTTGCCGCAATGCACGTCGGGAAACTTTCCCGACGGAGCATGCGCTCTACGCGGGAACGTGCCCAATTTAAATGATTCCCGCCCCCTACGGGATCATTTAAATTGCGTGCTCTTGCGCCGGGCATTTTGCCGGCGCGCCCGCGCAATTTACGGAGCTTATGCTCCGTTAATCGAGGGCAGCACAAAAAAATTGCGGGGGCGCAGGACAAAATCGTTGCCCTGCGCCTCCGTAATAAATGCGCAAATCTCTTTGAATCCGGCCCAATGTATTTATTATGCTAATTTATATCTATATAGATATATATACACATATTTTTAGTCATGTAAATATGAAAAACTGTATATTCATATTTTGCATTATCCTTCTGAACCAGTAGGTGGCCCTTCAGGATCTCTTTCTTTCTTCCTTTTTTTCCCTCCTTTGATGTACAACCTTTTACTTAGAAGACTCAATATCTAAAGTGGAGATCCAAATTTAGTCAGAGCAGTAACTTATCATAGAAATGTTCAGGAGTGCATTCTCATGGAATCTTGAGCACCTAGGAGCACTGAGGCACCATGCCATCATCAGTGCCACTAGGAAGTGAGGTCCAAGGTGACTGCAGTAAAACCTTGGATTGCGAGTAACTTGGTCTGCAAGTGTTTTACAAGAAAAAAAATGTCATATATTTTAACTTGATAAACAAGCAAATTCTTGCAATACACGTAGCGTCACATCATAACTGAGTATAAGGCTCGGTTCACACTGCTGCAACTTGGGATCCAACTTGTAAGACTCCAAATCGCATGATAGTGATATCCCACTTTAGTGAATGAGAGACGTTTTAATTAGCACTATTAGTACTACTTCAAGCCGACTTCTATTCGACTTGCGCCCATAGACTTTAATGGATGTTGCCACCAAGTTGGATCCTTTTTTAAATTGAAGTGATTTGGATCCGACATCACAGGAAGATTACCCAGGAATTCTCTGAAGTTGCCTGGCAAAGTCGTGCCGACTTTCAGGTCATGGCAGTGTGAACCGTCTCTCTTCTGAAGTGCAGGTTAATTTGTTTTTACAGTACACTTTATACTGTATTTTTGTATTACTGTAATAATTTTTATATGAATAAATGGTTGTGGAACAAATCATCCAAGTTTTCATTATTTCTTATTGCTTTAATATACAAGTGCTTTGGATTACAAGCACGTTTCCAGAACTAATTATGCTTGCAATCCAAGGTTTTACTTGTATTTTTAAATGTTTTCTTAAAAAAACTATTTTATATATAATATGTATATATATTGTAAAGGGGGGTTTGTTAAGTGGTCCTTGCATGTTTATTGCAAGGTCTGCTTTAAAGGGGTTGTAAAGGCCGATTTTTTTTTCTTAATGCACTCTATGCATTAAGATAAAAAGCCCTTTGTATGCAGCAGCCCCTCTCGTCCCCCTAGTACTTACCTGAGCCCTATCTCTGTCCAGCAATGTCCACGAGTGTCTCAGTCGTCTGGGACTCTCCGTCCTGATTGGCTGAGACACAACAGTGGCGCCATTGGCTTCTGCTGCTGTCAAAGTCAGTTAGCCAATCAGGAGAGAGGGGGGGGGGGGCCTAACCACAGCTCTGTGTCTGAATGGACTCAAGGTCCTGTCCTCCCCTCCCTCCTCCTCTCATTGCAGAGCGGCGATCTCCCTGTGTCAGGGAGCTTATTTGTCTGGGCCGTAGTAACAATGTCCTGCCACCTGTGATAGATGGCACACTGATCAAATCACGTGATCCCAGGAGGCTGGATATTGTTATTGTAATTCAAATCCAGCTCTGTGACACAACAGGAGATCACCACTTTTATCCGGCATTGGTGAGGGGATGCATCTGATGGGCACTGGTGAGAGGCTGCATCTGACTGGCACAGACAGGCCGCATCTAACGGGCACAGGCAGGCTTCATCTGACAGACACAGGCAGGCTTCATCTGACAGACACAGGCAGGCTTCATCTGACAGGCACAGGCAGGCTTCATCTGACGGGCACAGGCAGGCTTCATCTGACGGGCACAGGCAGGCTGCATCTGACGGGCACAGGCAGGCTGCATCTGACGGGCACAGGCAGGCTGCATCTGACGGGCACAGGCAGGCTGCATCTGACGAGCACTGGCGAGGCTGCATCTGACAGACACTGGCGGGGTCGCACCTGACAGACACTGGCAGGGCTGCATTTATCTCTTGTATCATGTCTGCAGTCTCTGACCATCTCCTGTATCATGTCTGCTAGAGGTGCACCAAATGAAAATGTTGCTAATACTATTAGCAGTGTGTTTAAGTAAGTGATTGCAGACATGATACAAGATTTGGTTAGAGACTGTGGACATGATACAAGAGATGGTCAGAGACTGTGGACATAATACAAGAGATGGTTAGAGACTGAGGACTGGTACAAGAGATGGTCAGAGACTGAGGACATGATACAAGAGATGGTCAGAGACTGCAGACTATATTTTTGTTCAGCTTTTCTTGCACTAAAGGTGACAATAATGGCCAACAATAAATTAATACTAATTTAAATTGATGATATTACAGTAATTAAAAAGTCGAATATAATACAATTATATATATATATATATATATATATATATATATATATATATATATATATATATATATATATATATATATATATATATATAAAATTGAACTGTCAATTTCGTTTTCCTGGCAAAGTGCATCCTGCATTTTCAGTTTCGGCACCAAAATTTCCATTCGTTGCACCCCTATGTAAAATATGTCGGTAAAATGATGCTTGTATAAAATCAGATATAAAGACATGACAATATAAATTTGATTCAACTATTGAAATCGGATTGTTATAATATATTTAGGAGTGCATTTCCCAGTACAATAACACCAACTACCAATCATAAATCATCTCACAACATATACCAATACTAAAGTACCTAACATTTATAAACAGCTTTCTTTTGTCAGGATAGAAAAGGGGAGCTCCCGCTGCAGAAATGTCTTTGAAGGTTAAAGCTACATGGCTGTTATCCTTTTTATTCCTTCACTACTGGATAACTTACTTGGTTGAAACAAGCACATGCAATTCAAGTGTTAAAACACCAGACATACAAACACTTGTATCAGGTAAGTGACTAAGCAGTAAAGAATGAACAAACATGACAACCAAGGCTCATGCACATTTTAAAAGAAGACCACATCAGCAGTTTCCATATAATTCCTGTCTTGATAGATTCAATGTAAACAAACCTACTAGTGTTCTGCTAGTAATCTGCCACTGGAAAATGACATAATCCAGACTAGCTCATTACAATACAAGGACTGCTGCACAAATGTAATGCCAGCCTAGGACATACAAGCATGTTTCAGATCTGTTGTACTCTGCAAGCACAGAGCTGTTTCTACAGCTAAATGTAAAAGCGTGTGTATCTTTTTGAGGTAGATTAGAGAGCACACACTGTACAGCTAAGGAGATTAAGTAATGTGGTCCTCAGTAGTCTGGCAACAAAGAACACTGTGTTTCCAAATCACAAATTCCACATATATTTGTTTATCTGGAGTGCATGCATTCTGCTGGCACTTGGGGGAATGGTTTCCTATGATAAAGTAAAATAGTGTGAAAAGCTTCACTGAAGCACAGAGGAATTCAATGTATGATAACCACTTGCTAAGGCAATAAAATTCAACCTATGCTCAATCACTTACTGGTCAATACACTGGCAACAAAACACACATGTGTATGGTTTAGCCACCTCAATCAATAAAGCACACCCGACTGTCCTTTTATAAACACATCTAAAAGCACTGTCCATTCACCCCACTGCAGTAGTTTTAGTCTACGTTATCACTGAATGCGGCTTTAAAATCGCAGGACTTCACTTAAAATCGCACAATTTCAAAGCTGCATGTCAGTGTGACTTCAGGTATGGCATGACAAGTAAACAGGAGGTGGGGGGGGGTATGGGGGCTAAGTGTGCTAAGTATAGAGGACAATTGCAGGGATTTTATGTAGTGTGATATAAAATGTAATTTCCCTGACACACAGGCCAGAGGTAATGACCTAGGCTGAGCAAACCCTTGCAGTCTATGGAGATATAGAATGAAAGCAAAGATTGACCAGTACAGGAACTTAGCAGCTGTCTTCATTATTACAGCTGCAATAAGATACATGTAAATAGCTATCAATATTCAGGCTACACCCCCTTTTAAATGATATGATGAGAGCTGAAAATGCCAGACAAGGTGGGTCCAAAGTATGGAATGTGACTTTAAACAAGAGCCACATAATCGATTAAAGGGTTGTAAAGGTTCGTCTTTTATTTTCTAAATAGGTTACTTTAATCTAGTGCATCGTTGGTTCACTTAGCTTTTCCTTCCATCTCCCTTCTAAATGTTTTTTTTCTTTGTTTTCTTTGTCTGAATTTCTCACTTCCTGTTCCTCCTCAGTAAACTGTTTTGGCTGACTAACCCCCAGCCAGAACGGCTCGGATGATGGGGGCAAGTTTACTGAGGAGAAACAGGAAGTGAGAGATAGATAGACAAAGAAAAAAACATTTAGAAGGGAAATCGAAGGAAAAGGTAAGTGAACCAACAATGCATTAGCTTAAAGGAACCGATTTAGAAAATAAAAAATTAACCTTTACAGCCCCTTTAAGCAGAGGTGTGGAACACATTAATGGACTACTGTCCACAGAGGAAAAACAGCCACAGAGGAAAGACAGCCACAGGTCAAAAGGTCAATTAACATGATGAAAATTACTTTCATTTGGAAACAGTAGAATTGTATGTCTATGGGCAGTAAGCAATCTTGGCAAAACTCACAGGTCATGTCCAAAATGCATTTTTCTCAATCGCATTGATCACCTGAGCTAGGACCATCAGTGCAGGAACCTGAACGAAACTAACTTCCATGTTTAGGCTGCAGTCATTGCAAAGAATATAATCTAGCGTCTATGGACTGTGTTAGCTTGGACTGCAGAAGAAAGTTCTTCAAAGTTGTAATCAAAAGTTTTCTAAAAAGACTACATATTGGGGTTGATTTACTAAAACTGGAGAGTGCAAAATCTGGTGCAACTGTGCATTGTAAATCAGCTTCTAACTTCAGCTCGTTCAATTAACCACTTAAGAACCTGAAGGGCATTTTTTGTGATACGGCACTGCATCGCTTTAACTGACAATTGCACGGTCGTGCGACATTGTACCCAAACAAAATTGACGTCCTTTTTCTCCCACAAATAGAGCTTTGTTTTAGCAGTATAATGCACTCACTGTATTAATGTCATTGGCAGGGAAGGGGTTAACACCAGGGGCGATCAAAGGGTTAAATGTGTTCCATGGGAGGCGTTTCTAACTGTATGGGGGCTGGGCTGACTGGAGGAGGAGAGAGATCGCTGTTCCTAATCACTAGGAACAGACGATCACTCTCAGCTTTCCTGTCAGGACAGGGATCTGCCATGTCTACATTGGCAGATCCCCGTTCTGCCTCTGTGTGGAGCGGTCGCGGGTGGCCGACAGACATTGCGCCCGCTTGCCACGAGCACAGGCTCCAGGGGCGTGCCTGCTATCTATTACACTAAGTGATGAAGAATGACCGATTTGCGTAATAGAGCCAACCTGCCACAGTACAACTGGTTAAGCGTTGATAAAAACCTAGAAGCTGATTGGTTACTATGTATAGCTGCACCACATTTTGCACACTTCAGTTTTAGTAAATCAAACCCATAGTTTCTCGCAAATTAGTAAACAAGGCAATAAAGCCTCTTTCAGATGGACGGCCTCCGCCTGCTCAGCGGGGATGACAGGTCTGTGTCTGCTCTGCTTATGCAGAGTGGCATGAACATAGCCCGCTGTCCTTTACGGGTTATTGGATGGAAACAGACTGCCTGTCCATTTCCATCCAACTGTCATCCGATCTAATATGTCAGATTGATGGGGAATTTGCGTTTTATGGATAGGATCGAGGACAAAAGTGTCTGATCAGGTCCAAACTAAAAATCCATCTTTGTAAGACTGAGATTTGAGTAAAGGTCCACTTCAATAACATTAATTAGCATACAATTCACAGTAAAGGTTGTCCAGTAGTTATGAATGTTTAAAGATCTTACCTCATAAAACATATACAGGGAGAGCAGAGTCAGTCCAAGGTTATAAACCAGTAAAATTCCTCTACATGAAATGGGCTGTCTGTTTTGCATGTACTTTGGTCCTATCCATACAATAAATAAATACAGGACAGTGCATATAAAGGTGGGAACATAATTGTCCAACATGAACCATCCTTTCACCCGTGGGTCTGAAACATAATCAAAAACACCAAATTAGAAAAGCACTATAATGAACTTGCGGTTAGTTCTGTAAAAAAAAAAAAAAAAAAAATATGACATGGCTAGAAACATGCATGTGCAAGAGGCCTAACATTTTATTTTAAATTTAGTAGCCATGCTCCAGTGAAAATAAACAATAAAGCTACAAAATATAATTTCTCTGTCACTCTTCCTCCCACACTCACTCCTCTTCTGGATTCAATGACATACAGCAGCATTCAACCCATTTCCTGTGAGTGCCAAGTGTCATGGCCATGCCCCCTTATGTGCAAAAATGTATTACTGTTTGAAAAATGCTGTAAAGTGGGGAATAGTTTCTATTTGTCAATTTCTATTTCTACCCTTAAAATGTATAAACAGAAAAAAATCCTAACTAAAATCAATATTTGGTGTAGCTACCTTTTCCCTTTAAAACTGCATCAATTCTCCTAGGTACCTATGCACATCATTTTTTTGTGAACTCAGCATTAGGTTGACTAACCAAAGTTCTTGTGTGGACTTAGGTCGTCTCAGTTACTTCCATCTTTTTAGGTAATCCCAGACAGACCAAGTGATGCTGAGAACAGGGCTCTGTAGGTCCATACTATTTCTTTCAGGACTCCGTGTTCTCCGTTTTGCATTTTCTACCCTAAAAGTTGCCTACTTTTCTTGCTTCTGAAGGAGTACTAGGACAGCACATCAGAAAACACCCAAGTTCCTTGGAATTTCTACCTGACACTTTTTTTTCTTTAATTCAGAAAGACCACCCTGTGTCGTGTTGGTCTGCACAGTCTTGTAATTCTGTAAGAGTCTTGAGACAGTTAGTTTTGTTAGTTACCCAATGGGAAGATGGAGATGAAGAGGGGTTAAAGTGGTTCTAAAGACAGAAGGTTTTTGACCTTAATGCATATAATGCATTAAGGTAAATAAATCTTTTGGATGCAGCTCCCCACCCCACCTTATACATACTTGAGCCCCATCTCTAGCCAGCGATGTGCATGAGATCAGCGTCTCTCCTGGGTTTCTCTCTGCTCTTTGGCTCACACAGTTGAGGGACCCAAAAAGAACAGGATTGAAGCTGCTCTGTGCAAAACCACTGCACAGAGCAGTAAATATGACAGGTATGTTTTTTTTTAATGAATACCTTTTTAATTCAAAAGTCAGATCTGAGACAGTATGGGGCTAAGAAATGGAGGAATGGGGGGGGAATGACAGTGGATTTGTATTATTATTGGTGCAGTACTGGATTTGACTGGTACTGGCTGGTGGTCAAGAGGGGTCTCTCTTATCTGTGTGTGACAGCAAACTGTGCTTTCTGATCATTGGCCAGAAAGTGACACATGCCTGCTAGCTACTTCTGGTTTGTCACAGTGATCATGTGGTACAGAGCCGCTCCCATTGGCTCTGTACCTTTTGCCTGTGATCCACTGTGTCCAATCACAGTACAATCACAGGAGCTTAGCTCCCGGAAGATGTACTAGTACATCCTCCCGGAATAATAGGGGAACGACCAGCCAAATATGTATAGTAGCCAGTCCGAAAGAGGTTAAAGCATTCTAAAGCTCCAGCCTGGAAATAAACAGAGGTTAACATAATCTTAACATAATAGGACTGCTGGTTGGGTCTTTTAACAAGCAGCTGGAAGGTTCCAACTGGCTTTCCACAATATGTGGAAAGTAATAAAACCTACCAAACCTTGGTAACAGCTTGGGTAAAGGGACAACCAGCTCTCCAATTAAGATCTCTGTATAATATTCCCAAACTGGAGATGAAGATTGCCTTGGGAGTATATGGGCTAGCATTGCTGACCCACTCCTGAACATGCTAGTTGCATGTCAGTCTCTGATGTCTAGAGGATCAGCACAACAGTGAGGCAACTAGCTGTAGGAGATCTGCAATGGTAGCCTACATATCATCTCACAACAGGTTTCAAGTCCAATTTTGGGAGAATAAAAATAACTTTCATGTGGGCAGTGAAAAGTACACATACAGGTTGCTGACCCACTCACTGTCCAGGACCCAAGAATCCCAAAGCTAAAGGTGCTACAGCAGCACAAAAAAAATTAAAAAAAATAAAATAAATCACTTCGGAATAGTCGAAGTTGAATGTAAGACAAAATATCTGTATTCACAAACTGAAAATATGTGACAAATGCGAGGCACCTTTTACCCACATCCTTTGTATTTTTTTTTTTTTTAATTAAATGATTTTATGACTTGAGGAAAGTCCAAGAGACATCGTAATGTCACCCAGTCCAGACATTAGCTCAGCTCTTGGCAGTGCATACATGCAAATCTTTGTTTGGGTTTCCGGTGTACACATGTTTTGTAATAATAAAATAATAAAACATACCTATTTGATTATGCATCATGCGTTTGTCTAAGTCATTTGAATAATTCTGCCATTAATCAATCTTAAGGCGGCCATACACGGTTCGAATTTCAAAAGAATTTTCTTTTGAAAATCGTATCAAAGAATTTTCGTACGAATTTCGCACCGTTAGTGGGCTGCAGCAACAGCCGATTTTCGTGCGGCAATCAAATTTGAGGAATCCGACATGTTGGAAATTTTTTGAAAAACAAACGATTTTCTGATCAATGATGGAAGAATTGTGCGAGAAACGTAATAGAAAAAAAAAATGCGCATGTGCAAGAAAAGAATATTCCCGGCAACATGAAGGTTTGGTCGGCCGAATTTCGAAAATCAATGGTGGGATCATCGGATCACCAAAAAAACGAACTTTCTGATTTTGAAAAGAAAATTTGTTAGAAATTCGACCGTGTATGGCCTGCTTCAGCCCAATTCTCTGTGAACACATTCTAACACAATAATCTCAAAAAAGAAACCTGGGCTGAGAGAAATACACAGACATCAATACTGGCTATTTCTCTGAAAATGTTAGTTGCTGACTAATAGTTGATCCAATGACTTCTAAGTCACAGACCCAGAACAAACATGCGTACATGTTCTTGCTACATGCTTGGAAAGAGTCAGAAATCTGCATGTACTCCAGGAAGTTAGCATTTTCAGAAGGAGGTCATCAATGACAGTCTCTGTATTTCTTTCAAGATAAATTTCCTTTAACGGGTAAGTGTATCTTTACCAAAAGCACACTAAGCTGCCCCATATAGGTATAGCAGCATAGTATGTGAAACCTGCTTTCCAGCCAGGGCTCCCTTTCTGTTCAATGAATATACTGTAGGCCAAAATTGCATTAGAAGAGAAGTTCGGGAATAAAAAAAATAGAAAATAAAAAACTATTATATTTACCTAGGTGAATGAAGCATCGGTTAGATGCTGCATCCGTCCCCCACCACCTTTATGACTGAGAACCAAGTGATCAAACACCACTGATCGCTCAGTTCTCCCCCCTCCACTCTCAGCAGAGCCATGACTGACTGTTAACGGCTCTCTGCTCTCCCCCCAAGCGGTCACTGGAGCTCTGGGCTGTAGCGGTCAGCTCAGGCTCTCAGCAGCTTGCTGCCAGCCCAGGGATCTGGATGGATCCCCACATTAAAGTTGGGTTTAATCCAGAGTCTGGACCAGCTGAGTGAAGTCAGCTGACAGCAAGCTTTAGCCAGTGTCGGCTAAAAACAGGTTACAGGAGAGCAGAACTAAGTGCACAACTTAGTTGCAATTTGAAAAATACTATTTGCCAGCATGATAGCTCTACGATCGCAGTAGTGGGTCAATGAATCAAAGTTCTGCATAGCAGCAGACTTAGGCCCTGTACACACGATCAGTCCAAACTGATGAAAACGGACTGAAGTTCAGTTTCATCGGTTAACCGATGAAGCTGACTGATGGTCCGTCGCGCCTACACACCATCAGTTCAAAAACCGATCGAGTCCAACGCGGTGACGTAAAACACAACGACGTGCTGAAAAAAACAAAGTTCAATGCTTCCAAGCATGCGTCGACTTGATTCTGAGCATACGCGGGTTTTGAACCGATGCTTTTGCATACTAACTGTCGGTTTTGACCTATCGGTTACCAGTCCATCAGTTCAATTTTACAGCAAGTTCTAAATTTTTGGACCGAAGGATAACGGACTGATGGGGCCCACACACGGTCAGTTTTGGACCGATGAAACTGAACTTTAGTCCGTTCTCATCGGTTTAGACTGATCGTGTGTACAGGGCCTAAGAGAAGAAAAAGCAATGGGGCTTGATGAAGTTCAAGCTGAGCAGATGCTTCTATGTGGAAAGCATGATCGTCTCTTGAACTCCTGGGGACATACGTATTATCAGCACACTATGAGAACTCTTCCTATCATTTAGCAGTTTGTGTGATTATGCAGAGAAGGAACATAAACTGTGAGACCAAGAAGAAATGTTAAAAGCCAGCTGCAAATCTGATCTGGAATTCTGTGGATGTCATTACCTGCACATTGATAACATTCATGACATTACTAGACTTGCCATATTTTGATTAAGGCTGCATTCACACCTGAGCGTTTTGTCGCCTGAAGCGCGACGCTCAAAAACGCTGGAGGGGAAAAAATACATTATTCCCTATGGAGATGGTTCACATCTCCACTCCAAAACGCCTGACGCCCAACGCCTGAAGCTAAAACAAGTTCCGGACCCTTTTTTGTCGCGCGAATCGGGCGGTTTGGGCATTTTTGAGCGTTTCTATTTTCCATAGAAAGTAATGGAAGCGCTCGATTCAAGCGATTAGCGCGACAACGAGCGTTTGCTACGGGCGTTTTGTCGCTTTAATCAATAGAACATTTCACCCAGGCAGAAGATAAAAAAAATCTACCAACATGTTCAGGACAGCCTGAACATGGATGCATGGAACACCTCTGCATTCCACGCAGGAAATCGTATCGGTGGATGCTTCAAATGATAGTTCATCTTTACAAAAAAACTGCCTATGCAGGTAAGGGATGTTTGTAGATTAAAACAAGCTGTGCAGCTCTGACTAAATATGAATAATACCCTTTCTATAGGTGTAGGCCATTTACATACCTCATGAAGCCTGACTGGAATACTCCCAGGACGTTGCTTAGTGCTTCCAGAACATTGCTAAGTTCTTCCAGGACATTGCTAAGCGAGGCATAGTTGTCACTGCTCACCTCCACCATCACAGGAGTAAGCTCTTATGCCATGTACACACAAGCAGTTTTCCCTTCGGAAAAAAAACAATGGTTTTCCTGAGGGAATTCCTCTCAAGCCTGCCTTGCATACACGCGGTCACACAAAAGTCCGGTGAACTTTTGACTGCCAAGAACTCGGTGATGTAAAACACTACGACGAGCCGACAAAATTAAGTTCCATGCTTCCGAGCATGCATCGAATTGTTTCCAAGCATGTGTGTTTTTTTTCCAGTCGGAAAAGCATACAGACAAACGGTTTTCCTGCTAGGATTTTTTCCTTGCGGGAAAAAAGAGATCCTGCTCTCTTTTTTTTCTGGCAGTTTTCCTATGGGAAACAGTCAGGTGGAACATACACACGGTCGGGGATTCCCGACGAAATGCTCTCATCGCAGTTTTTCCAACAGGAAAACAGGTCTTCTGTATGGGGCATTTCTCGGATTTAAACCCCCTCACATACTCTCTTTCCCCTAATGCAGTAGCTCTGAGCTCAGCATTTGAGAGCTCACTCCTGTGATGGAGGAGGTGAGCAATGATGACTAGGCCTCACTTAACAATGTCCTGGGAGTATTCCAGTCAGGCTTCATAAGGTATGTAAATGACTTACACCTATAGCAAGGATGCTATTCAACTTTAGTCAGAGCTGCACAATTTGTTTTTATCTACGGATGCCCCTTATCTGCATAGGCAGTTTTGTGGTTATGGTTAACGATCACTTTAAATATGAATATGAAGTGAACAAGATTTTAAATGTCACATTATTTCCTAAAACAAAATGCAATAAACAAATTCCATAAATCAACACTGCAGATGATATGCTGATTCACAACAGCCAACATCAACTAATTAAAAGCTAAAGAGTACTTTGTATTAAAGCGGTATTAAACCCAAAGGCAAACATGTATTCTATTGCAGATTAACAATTCTTATGCCCTGTACACACGATCAGATTTTCCGACAGGAAAACCATGTTTTTTTTTCAGCAGGAAAACAGCTCAAACTTTTCTTGCATACACACGGTCACACAAATCTTGTCTGAAATTCTGAACGTCAAGAACGCGGTGACGTACAACACGTACAATGAGACGAGATCAATGAAGTTCAATAGGCAGTACGGCTCTTCGGCTTGATTCTGAGCTTAAGCGTTTTGTTTTTTGCGTCGTAATTGCATACAGACGACCGCGATCCCCGATATAAATATTTCCTGTTACGAAAATTTAAATGCTGCTCTAAATCTTTTCTTGGCAGGAAAAAAAACAAAGCTCACATCACACTTTTCTTTTCCGGAAAACTGTGTGTATGAGGCATTAGATGTGGTGGCTGCATTTGTTTTGTTTGTTTTTTTTCCATTTTCCTTGGATGATCCAGCTAGAAAGTATGTTGTTTTTCAACAGAACAAGCTTTCAACAGATTGTACAGAGATGAGACAAACCATTTAACACTAGCGTGGCGCTGACAATGAACAATTTTGATTCAATTTGTTAGTGTATTTAACTCTGCTAGTACATCTAGTATACTAGCCGATACAACACTCCTCCCTCCCACCCACACAATGCTGCTGTCTGCTGTGACTCCCGTTCTCATTCCTCCAGGATTGTGTCTCACCAATACAGGAGGTGTATTACTGGTCAGATCACCAGGTGACAACACAAGGGAAAAAAGCCTAAAAAAAGAAAACTGATGCAGTCCCCACATCTAATAATTAGGAAGCTTCATTTTTCATTTTTGTTTTGGATTTAATGTTACTTTAATCCTCTGTATTAACTACTTGCCGACCAGCCGCCGCAGTTCTACGACGGCAGGTCGGCTCCCCTGCGCGAGAGCCCATACAATAACGATGGCTCTCTAAGCAGCCACTAGGGGCTCGTCCCTGACTCCCACACACGTGCCCGGCTGGCGCGATCGCCGCCGGGCACCCACGATTGCTCGTTACAGAGCGAGGACTGGGAGCTGTGTGTGTAAACACACAGCTCCCGGTCCTGTCAGGGGAGAAATGCCTGACCGTCTGTTCATACAATGTATGAACACCGATCAGTCATTTCCCCTAGTGAGTCCACCCCCCCTACAGTTAGAACACACCCAGGGAACATACTTAACCCCTTCCCCGCCCCCGAGTGTTAACCCCTTCCCTGCCAGTGGCATTTTTATAGTAATCCAATGCATTTTTATAGCACTGATCGCTATAAAAATGCCAATGGTCCCAAAAATGTGTCAAAAGTGTCCGCCATAATGTCGCAGTACCGGAAAAAAAAAAACGCTGATCGCCGCAATTACTAGTAAAAAAAAATATTAATAAAAATGCCATAAAACTACCCCCTATTTTGTAAACGCTATAACTTTTGCGCAAACCAATCAATAAACGTTTATTGCGAATTTTTTTACGAAAAATATGTAGAATACGTATCGGCCTAAACTGAGGAAAAACATTTTTTTTTATATATATTTTTGGGGGATATTTATTATAGCAAAAAGTAAAAAATATTCATTTTTTTTAAATTGTCGCTCTATTTTTGTTTATAGCGCAAAAACTAAAAACCGCAGAAGTGATCAAATACCACCAAAAGAAATCTCTGTTTGTGGGAAAAAAAGGACGCCAATTTTGTTTGGGAGCTACGTCGCACGACCGCGCAATTGTCAGTTAAAGCGACGCAGTGCCGAATCGCAAAAAGTGCTCTGGTCTTTGACCATCAATATGGTCCGGGGGTTAAGTGGTTAAAACATACAAAACTAAAACGTACTTCTCCCTGAAGATTAACCACTTCCATACCGGGCACTTACGCCCCTTCCTGCCCAAGCCAATTTTCAGCTTTCAGCACTGTCGCACTTTGAATGACAATTGCGCGGTCGTGCTACACTGTACCCAAACAATTTTTTTATCATTTTGTTCCCACAAATAGAGCTTTCTTTTGGTGGTATTTGATCACCTCTGCGGTTTTTATTTTTTGCGCTATAAACAAAAGAAGAGTGACAATTTAAAAAAAAAACACTATTTTTTACTTTTTTATTTAATAAATATCACAATTTTTTTTAAAAAAAACGTTTTTTTTCCTCAGTTTAGGCCGATATGTATTCTTCTACATATTTTTGGTAAAAAAAATCGCAATGATCATATATTGATTGGTTTGCGCAAAAGTTATAGCGTTTACAAAATAGCTGATAGATTTATGGCATTTTTATTTTATTAATTTTTTTACTAGTATTGGCGGCGATTTGCGATTTTTTTACTGTCACCGTGACATTGCGGCGAACACATCGGACACTTTTGACACGTTTTTGGCGCCATTCACATTTATACAGCGATTAATGCGATAAATATGCACTAATTACTGTATAAATGTGACTGGCATTCAAGGGGTTAACACTAGGGGGTGAGGGAGGGGTTAATATGTATACCTGAATTGTGTTCTAACTGTGGGGGAAGGGGGGTGACTGGGGGAGGTGACCGATCTATGTCCCTATGTACAAGGGACACAGATCGGTCTCCTCTCTCCCCTGACAGGACGTGGAGCTCTGTGTTTACACACAGAGCTCCACGTCTTGTCCCTGTAGCCGCCGATTCCGAGTGCCTGGCGGACATCGCGACCGCCAGGCACGCGCATCGGCATCTCGGGGACGCGTCGGGCGCGCGCGCGCCGCCATCGGCGTGCTCGCGCGCCCCCGTCGGCGCGCTCGCGCGCCCCCCAGTGGCCGCAAGAATACAGGATGTCAAATGACGTCCTGTTGAATATTCAGAGTCACCGTGGAGCCGTCATTTGACGATGGCCCGGTACTCTAGTGGTTAAGTCAGAAAAGGGTCCTGTCTGGAAAAAAAAAAATCCCTTTACACCAGCAACATGAAGCTCAAGCCCAGCATTGCTATTACCAGACTACTCACTGGGGTTGAGTTACTAAAGGCACACACTGTAGGTTGTGCACATTGCAATGGAATTGAATGCAGTAAAGTTTTACTGTGCAAAGAATACCCAATCACGTGCAAGGTAAATAAAAATAGCATTTGTACTTGCACATGATTGGGTGGTGGAAGTTAGTGGAGCTTTACCTCATTCACTAAGTTCTGGGGCAAATCCCCCTGCAAAGGGTAACTTCCCTGCAAAGTGAACAGCCTATTAGTCTTTATTAAAGGAGTTCTCTGACCTAAAACTTTTAACCCCCGCTGTGCCCGGGCTGTAAAACTATACAAAATAAACTCTCACTTACCTGCCTACAATCCCCCGTTGTTCCGATATCGCCGTCCCGTTCTCCGGTCCTGGTCTCTTCCGCTTCCTGTGTGTCGGTGACGGTGTCGGTGACGGCAATGTCCCGTCGCGGCCGCTGATAGGCTGAGCGCACTGTGAGTCACCGACACGCAGGAAGCGGAAGAGACCGGGACCGGAGAACGGGACGGCGATATCGGAACAACGGGGGATCGTAGGCAGGTAAGTGAAAGTTTATTTTGTATAGTTTTACAGCCCGGGCACAGCGGGGGTTAAAAGTTTTAGGTCAGAGAACTCCTTTAAGTCAACCCCACTGCTTTCCCTGGGACTGACACAGTTTTGACAGGCAGCAGTAGTGCAAGTAGTGAGAGAAGGTGGCAATAAGAAGGACCTTGCCGGCAAAGAAGTCTCCCGCGCGCATACGCGTGCGTGACGACATTGCGGCTCCAGCCACTCACAGCTCTGGAGCGGCGATACCCGGAAGACACGCCGAGGGAAAATGTCATCTCCCTCAGTGTAGACCGGCGGACATACCGGCGATATCTAAATTACTGCAGCACCTAAGGCACAGGTGTCAAACACAAGGCCCGCGGGCCGAATCCGGCCCTCCAGGCTATTTCATGTGGCCCTCGCACCTCTCCTCTGGTCCTCCTCCAGACCCTTACTTTCTGCTTTCAAGCAATGCAACCAGTTTCTTCCCAGCAGCAGCATAAGGAAAGGGGGGTGAACTGTGATGTAAGGGAGAGTGTGGGACTCAGCTTCTGATGGTGGGGTGGCTCTTGACATCTAATGTAAGGGAAGGGGATGCCCTGGACATCTAGTCTTACAGATACAACCGGCCCTTTTGAGGGCAATGCTAATGCTGATGCGGCCCACAATGAAATTGAGTTTGACACTCCTGATCTAAGGACTGGTAAGCGGAAATAATGACATTCTTGTTCTTGGTTTCAGCACACATCTAATGTGATCACACATGACATTTTGAAATACTGTACACTTCTCACCTCTTGGTCCCAGTAAATTATCTATATATCCATTTACAGCTTTGTCCAAGGTCTCCATGATTGCAATCTAAAAATTAAAAGAAAAAAAAAGAAATGTTGAAATCAATGCAAAAAAATTAATATACCTGCAGACTCTATTTCAAAAGATAAAGATATACCTGAATAGCTTATTTCATCAATGTATTTACTAAATTGGGGGTATTTATCAATACATGATGTACTGGGAACACCACGTTATCTAAGAGTTGCTGTTTTAAGCAATTCTGTTCACACAAGTAGCTGGAGGAAGATGGCTTAAGTTGAAACCTTTGCTAATACCAGTGTACACTTTAGTAGCTTGTGAAATAGATGGCACAACCTTACAAAACCAGGAGTCTATTGTAAGCAGAAGTGTAGACAGATATAAAATACTCCCATTACACCTAGTCATGTAGTCATTAAAGGAGAAGTACAAGCAAAGCTCGTTTGGCTGGACTTCTTCTGTGGATCACAGGAGTGCAGTTCATTCTGCACTCCTGTGACCCGTTTTCAGCAGAGAGCAGACTGAAGGACACTGACGTCACAAAGCCAGTCCAGGCTCAGGCAAAATTGTGACAATGGAGTCGGGATCTGCCCACATGCCTGGACCGGCACCCAGCTCAGCGAGCCACTGAGAGGCTGCTCCTCACTGGAGCGAGGGGGGGCAGAGCAGAGAGCTGCTGACTAATAGCCAAGTGGTGGCGCTGTGCTACTGTCCCTGACCTATGGTGGTAGGTTAGGGGTGGCTGTGCAAATCCACTTGGTGTAATGGTAACCTGGAAGGTTAGTATCGGTGGGAACCGAACCCAGACTGCTCAATGCTAACTGAGGGCTGGCATTAGGTTCCCCCCAAGAAAGCTGGAAGGGTTACCTCCTGGTAGGGATAGAGAAGCACTGGTCTGGCCAAAGGCCGGGTCCTGAAAGAAGCCTGTGGTGTATGTGCCCCTGGAGTGGCATCTCAGGGGTGCAGTGATTCTCACCGTGAGTGGGGGCTCACTTTGAGATTTGCTGGCACCTAGGTCACTGCACCATCACACTTTTTTCATACCTGCCTCCTGGGCCGGGCCTTTTGGACAGGACCAGAGGAATTTTTATTCCTGGCCAGAAGGCTGGTCATTGTATTACACAATGGCACCTTGCACCCTCTCCACTTCCCTTTTCCCCACCTTTATGTTGTTTGTTCTGTCCTTCACTTTATATATTTTTTTTGTTGTTGAGTTTGTACACGTTTCACGATTGATTAGTAGTGTGTAGGTCCTCGGGCCTGCCCTGAACGTCTTGGGAGGGGGTGGACATGGTCTTCTGGTTTGGTTCACTCTCTCTCATGGGGTCTCCCTTAGGGGGAGCCCCAGCTAGTACTTGGGGTGGTCTGTTTCGGCAGACCACCCAGAGAACGGGGTATGTCTGGTTTCAGCCAGATGGACCATGTGAAGTACCCTAGTCCATGTCTGGAGCCTAATGCCCCGGGGGATCAGGGCAAAGGACCCTTCTCTTGGGAGGAGGACCCTATGTACACCCTAAGTGCACTTTTTGTGTTTCACTATTTGATGTGCATTTTTTTTTTTACCGGTTGTAGTTTTTGGAGTGTGTTCACACACCACAGGTTTTAAAGAAAAAACTCTCTGCTAGGGGAGCTGTGAGAACCGAGCGATCAGCAGTAATCGATCGGTTCTCAATCTTTAGCGTCGTACACATAATCCAATTGTTGGCCAACCAAGCGTCTGATTTTTGTCCAAAGGGCGTGTGCCAGGAACTTGTCTTGCATAATAACGATACACAACTGTCGGCCAAGAAACACGAACGTAGTGACATACTATGAGGAATTTCAGTTCTTGAGCGCCACCCTTTGGGCCCCTTCTGCTAATTTCGTGTTTGGTGAGCACTGATTCCGAGCATGCGTGTTTGTACTGACGGATTTTAGAGCTGCACGATTAATCTTAAACTAATCGCTATCTCGATTCACACAGCCCCCCGCACGATCTCCGGCCTGGATTACCTAGATTATTATTTTTTTCTCGGGATGTACGTCAGCAGCTGGAACTGACGTCATTCAGCAGAGAGTGTGTCTCCCTCAGGCAGCCCAATCCCTCCTGTGCAGTAAGCGAGTGACCTCAATCACTGGGCGTGTCCTCCCCTCAGGCCACCCTATCACTTGTGTACAGTGGAGGGGTGGGCGCCCATGTGCAGTTGTCCCGTAATGATGATGTCATCCCTGGCAGGGCACTCAGGGATTGCTCGGACTGTATTGTTATGCCCGTAAGCCGTAGCGGAGAGCCCAACCGGCCGTAAGGATGAGAAGAGGTGTCGGCCTGTGTGTGGAAGGGAGCTCGGTCTAGCAGATGTGTGGTGAGCAGACAGCTGACATTCAGGATGATCCAGAACAGAGTCCATAAGATTGACATGTACCTGAACGCGGCTCTGGACCTGCTGGGGAGTGATATTATATATATATAGTATATGTGTGTGTATATATATATATATATATATATATATATATATATACACACACACACACATACAGTGAGGAAAATAAGTATTTGAACACCCTGCTATTTTGCAAGTTCTCCCACTTGGAAATCATGGAGGGGTCTGAAATTGTCATCGTAGGTGCATGTCCACTGTGAGAGACATAATCCCCCAAAAAAATCCAGAAATCACAATTTATGATTTTTTAACTATTTATTTGTATGATACAGCTGCAAATAAGTATTTGAACACCTGTCTATCAGCTAGAATTCTGACCCTCAAAGACATGTTAGTCTGCCTTTAAAATGTCCACCTCCACTCCATTTATTATCCTAAATTAGATGCACCTGTTTGAGGTCATTAGCTGCATAAAGACACCTGTCCACCCCATACAATCAGTAAGAATCCAACTACTAACATGGCCAAGACCAAAGAGCTGTCCAAAGACACTAGAGACAAAATTGTACACCTCCACAAGGCTGGAAAGGGCTACGGGGAAATTGCCAAGCAGCTTGGTGAAAAAAGGTCCACTGTTGGAGCAATCATTAGAAAATGGAAGAAGCTAAACATGACTGTCAATCTCCCTCGGACTGGGGCTCCATGCAAAATGATCCTAAGAAAGGTGAGAAATCAGCCCAGGACTACACGGGAGGAGCTGGTCAATGACCTGAAAAGAGCTGGGACCACCGTTTCCAAGGTTACTGTTGGTAATACACTAAGACGTCATGGTTTGAAATCATGCATGGCACGGAAGGTTCCCCTGCTTAAACCAGCACATGTCAAGGCCCGTCTTAAGTTTGCCAATGACCATTTGGATGATCCAGAGGAGTCATGGGAGAAAGTCATGTGGTCAGATGAGACCAAAATAGAACTTTTTGGTCATAATTCCACTAATCGTGTTTGGAGGAAGAAGAATGATGAGTACCATCCCAAGAACACCATCCCTACTGTGAAGCATGGGGGTGGTAGCATCATGCATTGGGGGTGTTTTTCTGCACATGGGACAGGGCGACTGCACTGTATTAAGGAGAGGATGACCGGGGCCATGTATTGCGAGATTTTGGGCAACAACCTCCTTCCCTCAGTTAGAGCTTTGAAGATGGGTCGAGGCTGGGTCTTCCAACATGACAATGACCCGAAGCACACAGCCAGGATAACCAAGGAGTGGCTCTGTAAGAAGCATATCAAGGTTCTGGCGTGGCCTAGCCAGTTTCCAGACCTAAACCCAATAGAGAATCTTTGGAGGGAGCTCAAACTCCGTGTTTCTCAGCGACAGCCCAGAAACCTGACTGATCTAGAGAAGATCTGTGTGGAGGAGTGGGCCAAAATCCCTCCTCCAGTGTGTGCAAACCTGGTGAAAAACTACAAGAAACGTTTGACCTCTGTAATTGCAAACAAAGGCTACTGTACCAAATATTAACATTGATTTTCTCAGGTGTTCAAATACTTATTTGCAGCTGTATCATACAAATAAATAGTTAAAAAAATCATACATTGTGATTTCTGGATTTTTTTTTTTGATTATGTCTCTCACAGTGGACATGCACCTACGATAACAATTTCAGACCCCTCCATGATTTCCAAGTGGGAGAACTTGCAAAATAGCAGGGTGTTCAAATACTTATTTTCATCACTGTACAATATATATACCTACATATGAGTTTAACTATGGTGACAGGGAGGACTGAGAGATTTTTTGAGAATCGTGAGAGAATCGCGATCTGTATTCTAAGCAAAAGAATCGCGATTTTCAATTTTCCCAGAATCGTGAAGCTCTAATGGACTTGTATACTGACGATACACAAATTAGACAACAGACCGTTTGTGTGCCAAAAATTTACTAGACTGCCATCCAACATTGCCTTCTTAAAAGCAGTCCAATGCAGATCCCTTTTCTGAGGGGAAGCATGGGCCTGACGCAAATGTGAACAAGCCCTAAGGATCACACAAGCATTTTCTGTACACTGTGATTTTCTTAAACCTAAACTCTGGGCAAAAAAAAAGTTTCCCCTTGCAGTGGGGCTGTGCCCGCACTGCAAGGTTTAAGGGCCAGTTTTTGTCTAGGGGAGATCTGAAGGCAAGATATACTTACCTGATCCTACCCAGAGAAGATCGGTCCCTGTAGCTCCTGCACCCCCACGCTCTAGCAGTCTGAAGTCCTGACATCATTAGGCCCACAGTAGGCTCCATAGACCTGCTATGGATGTGGGGATTTCAGGAACAGTCCTCCACTGGATTGTGGGGAGCGCCGTTTCTCCTACTTTCTACCCTCTAGACCAGGGGTCTCCATACTTTTCAAGCAAAGGGCCAGTTTACTGTCTTTGAGACTTCAGGGGGGCCGGATTCTGACCAATGGGGGTAGAAAATGCCCCAGGGCCGAGCATCAGTGAGAATAAACATGGCCCCAGTGTTGGTGGGCAGTAGGAGGAGGAATAGTGCTCCATCATTGCTATTAGTGGAAGAAATAGAGCCCCATTGTTGGTGTCATTGGGAGGACTAGTGCCTCATATCATTGGGAGCAATACTAAGCCAAGGGCCGGATAAAGGCTAGCATAGGGCCACATGCGGCACTTGGGCCGCAGTTTGGAGACCCCTGCTCTAGACCAATGGTTTCCAAACTGTGGCCCTTTGCTTGCCTTTATCCGGCCCTTGGGGCACCATGCTATTCAATGACACCAATGAGGGGGCACCATTCTACCTTGAATACCAACAATGGGGCACCGTTCCTCTCACTGATGCCAACAATAGTGCACTATTCCCTACACTAAAACCAATAATAGAGCACTGTTTACTCTCAGTGCACTTTCTAATCCTACTGGCCACTGTCTGGCCCACCTAAAGCCTCAATGAGAGTAAACTGGCCCTTTGTTCAGAAAGTTCAGAGACCCCTGCTCTAGACAAAAGGAGCAACTAACCCTTGCAGTGCGGGCACAGCCACACTGCAAGGAAAAACCCGCTTTTTGCCCGCTGTTGGGCTTTAATTGAAATCCTGCAGAACAGATTTTCTTTGTCAAGCTGATTAAGTCAATACCAGCTCCAGCATAGTCTTCTGTGTAAATGACTCTCCTGTGACATGAGCTGGAAAGGGGGCAGTTCAAAGAGTGCTTTCAGATCTGGAATCAAAGGGAGAGCACTTATCCACTTCATCACGATGATTCAGAAGACCTCACTGATTGTCGGCAAGTGCTTTACATTTGCTAGTTTTTATATACCATAGGATGCATTAAGGTGAAAAAACATGAACCTTTACAACCACTTTAACCCTGGCTGCTGCCTGTTTGCTAAGAGTTCAGCTTTATATATATAGTTCTATAACATCGTATGGCAAACATTGTGTGTAAAAGTAACATTAAAGCAGTATTAGGTTCCTTTCACACTTGTGGGACAACAAAGTCGTGTGACTTGCATTGTAACTTTACAGTGCAGCTTTGATCTGACTTAAATTCTCTGGATCAAAGTTACATCACAAGTCAGACCAAAGTAGTGCAGGAACCTTTTCTGAAGTCACAGCGACTTCTGTAGTGTCAGTAGGAACGGCCCTCATAGAAATACATTGAATTTCACATGTCATGTGACTTGGGGGGTTATTTACTAAAGGCAAATCCACTTTGCACTACAAGTGCACTTGGAAGTGCAGTCGCTGTAGATCTAAAAGGAAGATCTGAAATTAGGGGAAGCCCTGCTGATTTTATCATCCAATCATGTGCAAGCTAAAATGTTTTTATTTTTATTTTCCTTGCATGTCCCCCTCAGATCTACAGTCACTGCACTTTCAAGTGCACTTGCAGTGCAAAGTGGATTTGCCTTTCGTAAATAACCCCCATTGAGTCTAACACGTCAGATACCAAGTCACACAAGTGTGAAAGGAGTCTCAAAAGAAAACATTTATTATATTGCAGTCCTCTGCTTTAGCTTTCTTCTATAGACTTTCCTTCCCTTATTTTCTCCTGGTGTTCCTGCCAGTAAGTCTGTTGTTTTCCAACAGAATAAGCTCTCCTGTAGACATAGCAGTTAGAGGGATGAGACAAACCATTACCACTGACAGGGGTGTTTATAATGATCAGCTTTAATTTATTCATGTAAAACCTTTATCCCAAAAGGAACAAAAACTGTTTGCTGTAACTACCTATAAATTGTTAAGCGTGGTTCACATTTATGTGGGTGCGGGATTGTGAGTAAATCATATGCATTCCCACACCCGCTATTGATGTGTGGAGATGTTATTCATTCCTAATTGCACGCCCACGCAATTGATTTAATCACCACTGTTTTTTTTTGTAGCTAAAATAAGCACTGGCAGCACTGGTGGGCAATGAGAGGCAGCCCTGTTGGGACTGCACTAATAATCAGGACACTGAGAATCAGTACCCTAATTATCAGTATAGATGCCCTTTTCACACAAGCTGCTGTCAGCGTGAGGAAAGAAATGGCAATAACTGGCTTGTGTTTACACTGTGATCTGCTGTAATTGGACACAGCTTATCATGTGTTAAAGGGGCGCTGTGATTGGCCCTTTACCCCGATTTGTGAACAGCTGTGTCCTAGGGACACAGAGATCACAGAGCATGCCGCAGTGGGCACGATCACGGGAGGATGTCCTAGGACGCCCTCCCAGAACTGGACGACCGCACTGTAGCTATCATCCGACTATAGTGCGGTTGACAAGTGTTTAAACCCAAATCCAAAAATGTAATATATTGCAGATTACCAATCATTAAATGTGAAGGCTGCATCCGTTTTCTTTTTTTTAGGGTTTTTTCCTTCCGTTTTCACACAGTGATGTAGCCAGTAACACACCTCCTGTATTAGAGTGCCTCCACTCTGGATGAAGGAGCACAGGGGGGAACATTTGGACAGCAGCATTGTCAGTCTGGGGGAGGGGAGTGTTAGATGTAGATACACTAACAAACGCAAGCCAAACGCCAGCTCACAATGCAGTTACAGCAAATAGTTTGTTTCCTCTTGGAATAAAGATTTTACATAAATACATAATAATAGAAAAATAATACATAAAAGCTGATCATTGTACGCACCGGTCAGTGGTAAATGGTTTGTCTCAACACTGACTGCAACATTTGTAGGATAGCTTGTTCTTTTGAAAAACAACAGACTCACTGGCTGGATCACCAGGTGAAAATAAAAGAAAGAAAGCCTAAAAAAAAAAAATGCAGCCATCACATCTTAGAATTGGTATTCTGAAATATAATGAATGTTTGTTTCTGGGTTTAATACCGCTTTGAGGCCTAGTTCACACCCATGCAGTTTGATTTGATCCGTTCTGCAGTGCTTTTACATTTTTGCACACAATTCTTTTACACGTTTTTTGATGCGTCTTGAATCTTTTATGCCTTTGTGGTTTTTTTTGACCAATTTGTTGTTGGGCAGATTAAAAAACACAATTTGCGGTAAGATCGCACTACATGCTTTTCTGCAGCTTCTCCATTGAGGTCTGTTGAACCAAAAACGCATTGTTTTGCATTTAAAAAAAAAGTCCCTGACCTTTCCAAAAACACAGCAGCAGAAAAAAGTATAGATGTGAATGTGTCCCACAGGAAACCATAAGGAAATGTTTGCCAGCACACCATCGATCAACAAGGAAATGTCCAAGCAAATTGTTTAATGCATGATCACATCAAAAGAGTAGTGAAACGTTTCGTGGTCACGTAGGACCCCTTCGTCAGGCATGTAACACCGTTCCCAGCTGTTTGTTGCTATAGCACCCAATCCCATGAGAGCTTTACCAGGAACGTGTGCGATGGGAATATGAAGTACTCCATAGGAAACCATTTTACATGGACTGTAGTGCGTTTCTGCAAAAAACGCATAGGTGTGAACCAGGCCTCAGGGGTGTTTGGAATGTGTTCTTTCGTATAGTGTGGGGGTCGGCAACCCATCGATTGCGGTCCACCTGTCGACCGCCTGCAGGTAACAGGTGGACCGTGAACAGGTTCCTGCGCCGCCGACCCCACCTTCTAAGTGCCTTTCCTCCAAGCCAGCTCCACTACGCCGTCCCATCCAGGTCTCTCTCTCCCTCCTCCGCACTTTCTATGTCCCGGTCGCTCTCTCTCCCTCCCGCCCTCAACCTGCTCCGCCAGTGTTATCAGTAAACAGCATAGACCAGGAGAAAGCACAGCTCAGGGCTGATGGCAGGGGGTGGAGCCAGACAAATTAACTTTTTAAGTTAAACTGCTAGTGATTTGTTGCTAGCACCAGCTTGCTAATATGAAAATTGACTCTGCCAGCTCCCACCCTCTGTGCTGCTTCCCGGTCTCCGCTGTAGAAAAAAAAGGTAAGACGTGTCCTCTACCACCCTTCACGTCACCCCCACCCCTCTGATCCCTGCATTCTGAGTCTAATACACTCCTGATCCCTGCATTCTGAGCATATTAACTCTGCATTCTGGGCACACCGCACTCCTGATCCCTGCATTCTGAGCATATTGCACTCATTAACTCTGCATTCTGGGCACACCGCACTCCTGATCCCTGCATTCTGAGCATATTGCACTCATTAACCCTGCATTCTGAGCGCAACGCACTCCTGATCCCTGCATTCTGAGCATATTGCACTCATTAACCCTGCATTCTGAGCGCAAACGCACTCCTGATCCCTGCATTCTGAGTCTAATACACTCCTGATCCCTGCATTCTGAGCATATTGCACTCATTAACTCTGCATTCTGAGCACACCGCACTCCTGATCCCTGCATTCTGAGCGCAACGCACTCCTGATCCCTGCATTCTGAGCGCAACGCACTCCTGATCCCTGCATTCTGAGCACAACGCACTCCTGATCCCTGCATTCTGAGCACAACGCACTCCTGATCCCTGCATTCTGAGCACAACGCACTCCTGATCCCTGCATTTTGAGCATATTGCACTCATTAACTCTGCATTCTGAGCATATTGCACTCATTTAGGCAGATTCACAAAGACTTACGACGGCGTATCAGTAGATACGCCGTCGTAAGTCCGAATCCGCGCCGTCGTATCTTTAAACGTATGCTCAAATTGAGATACGCTTCTCTGTTGCTAAGATACGACTGGCGTAAGTCTCCTACGCCGTCGTACCTTAGCTGCATATTTACGCTGGCCGCTAGGGGCGTGTACGTCGATTTACGGCGAGAATATGTAAATAAGCAAGATACGCCTATTTACGAACGTACATACACCCGTTGCAGTAAGCTACGCCGTTTACGTAAGGCGTTTTGCAAGCGTAAAGATAAATCACCAAAAAGATGGCACAGCCAATGTTAAGTATGGACGTCGGAACAGCCATCGAATTTCACGTTGTTTACGTCGTTTGCGTAAGCCGATTCAGAATGGGGCTGGTCGTAGGTTACGTTTACGTCGAAAGCATTGACTATTTGCGACGTGATTTTGAGCATACGCCGTTCGTTAGGCGCGTCATTTATGTGGGGTCACGATTCATTACCATACAACACGCCCACTACAGCCTACTTTGAATTACGCGTGATTACGCCAGCCCATTTACACTACGCCGCCGTAATTTAGGACGCAAGTTATTTGTGAATACAGTACTTGCCTCTCTAACTGACGGCGGCGTAGCGTATATGAGATGCGCTACGCCCGCCTAAAGTTAGGCACATCTACCTGAATCTGGCTAATTAACTCTGCATTCTGACCACAACGTACTCCTGATCCCTGCATTCTGAGCATAATGCACTGGTGAACCTAGCATTCTCTGCATAACGCACTCCTAAAGCCTGCACTCTCTTGTAATACTTATTTTATTTTAGTTCTAAAAAAAATTGGGGGGGGGGGGGGGGGAGAGCAGTGAACTTTGACTTCATTAGTGTTGTTCTAATCCAGTAGATCTCCATCTTTCGAAGGTTGCCGACCCCTGATAAAGTGTCTGGGAACAAAAAGATGGATGGCAGAGAAAGCTAACAGCTGTGATAGATAGGCAATGATGGTACATATCAGGAGGAGAGGGTATGACAGTGATTAGTAGTTTGGACGGGAAATGAAGGCAGGCTCGCGATAGCTGCTTCCACTTTTAAAGAATTATCCTGTGGAGATGCAAGTTTGCATGGAAGGGACTGTTACAATTATGGGAATATAGGTAAGGCCCCATTCACACCTGAGTATAACAGGAACAAGCGTTTCCATGTACGCTATTTTGTGCGCATTCTTCACGTGCTACTGCATGTCGCGTCTAGGGCAGAAAATGTGCTGCTCTATGCGCAACAAATGCCCCAAAGTAGCTCCAGAAGCTTTTTGGTCACAAAGTTGGGTTTTCAGTTGCCACTTTGGTGCGTTTGTAGTGCGCAAAGTGCACACCTGCTACCAGCGCTCAGGGTGCCATTAACAGTGCATTTGCAAAATGCAAAATACCCACCTTTAGGTGTGAATGCAGCCTAACACCTGCCAAAGCTTCCTGTGATGGGTATCCTGATAACTCAGAACCCATACACACTATAGGGGGTTATTTACGAAAGGCAAATCCACTTCGCCTTACAAGTGCACTTGGAAGTGCAGTCACTGTAGATCTGGGGGGGACATGCAAAGAAAACAAAAAAAACAGCATTTTTACATGCACATGATTGGATGATAAAATCAGCAGAGCGTCCCCTAATTTCAGAGCTTCCCCTCAGATCTACAGCGACTGCAGTTACAAGTGCATTTTCAGTGAAAAGTGGATTTGCCTTTAGTAAATCAACCCCAATATGCATTGGGCTGTACTGGGCAGCCTTGCCCAACAGTCTAAACGCATAGACAAGGCAATTCTGCTCATGTCCTATGCTATCCTATTAAAAAAAAAAAAAAATGAAGACAGGCTGCATTTTTACACAGCACAGCCTGCTGTGATGTACTATGATGCACTGTGACGTACTGCAAAGCATACAGATGAAGGAAATGTCTTTTTGTGTCATTTCAAGTTGCATTAAAAAATGTAAGTAGTACAATGTGTTCTAACCAACGCATGGCACCTTCACAGAGCACACCAGCAGCTGGCGGTAATTTGTGCTTCTGGTGTGACTGGGCATTATACTCCTAAGTAATCCTAGAAACACTATGAAGAAAAAAAATTGAAAAGAAAGATAAAGACTGCTTTCACAGAACTAAAAAGAGGAAGTAAACCTAACCCTCTTCAGAAAGCAGGCAGTACACATAGCAATGGTTAGGAAATGTAAGCCACAAAAATGATTCAACCTGTCACCAAACGTTCTAGTGAAAAGTGTCGGGTTGGTGGAGGGCTGCCTGAAAATTGCCATGTGTATGGACACCATACAAGGCTTCTGTCTATAAATGGAAGGAGGACACCACGCCAGCACTACTTGTATGGAGAGCAGTCATTCCCCCATAGCTATGGAGAAGTAGAAATGTACTCCTGTTTATTCATGTCCTGCAGGGATGACACATGACCCATCTTATAGAGAATGGCTGCTCGCTATGCATTCTGATGGAGATCTGATATGACACTATGGGCACACACATTATACCCCATACAGATTACACATCCTACTGGATGCATTGTTTAATGATATAGCTTAAAGGGCAACTCCAAACTTTACACTTTCCAATCTGGATGGAGCTAGGAAAGGGTACCACCAGGGGCGTACCTAGAGCATTTGGCACTCTGGGCGGATCCTATATCTGCCACCACCTTAAAATGTAAAAACACCCCACTGTGCTCCCTGCATACCTCTGCATCCTTCAATTTCTCTTTGTCACTGCTGTGTACCCCCCTCTCCACAACTGCACCACTGGACCCCTTTACATTACACAGCACCCTGCATCACTGGACCCCTTTACATTACACAGCACCCTGTACCACTGGACCCCTTTACATTACACAGCACCCTGCACCTCTGGGCCCCTTTACATTACACAGCACCCTGCACCTCTGGACCCATTTACATTACACAGCACCCTGCACCTCTGGACCCCTTTACATTACACAGCACCCTGCACCTCTGGATCCCTTTACATTACACAGCACCCTGCACCTCTGGACCCCTTTACATTACACAGCACCCTGCACCTCTGGATCCCTTTACATTACACAGCACCCTGCACCTCTGGACCCCTTTACATTACACAGCACCCTGCATCACTGGACCCCTTTACATTACACAGCACCCTGCATCACTGGACCCCTTTACATTGCACAGCACCGCACCTCTGGACCCCTTTACATTGCACAGCACTCTGCACCTCTGGACCCCTTTACATTACACAGCACCCTGCACCTCTGGACCCCTTTACATTACACAGCACCCTGCATCACTGGACCCCTTTACACTACACAGCACCCTGCATCTCTGGGCCCCTTCAATGATTCCGAGCATGCGTAGGATTTTTGTGCGTCGGAATTGCATACAAACAATCCGAATTTCCGACAAGAACTTTTATTGTCTGAAAAATTGAGAACCAGCTCTCAAACGATTGAGCACTTAATGCTGGAAAATAAGCATTCACTGCATCCAGGAAATAGGTGCTTGTGGGCTTCACTTGCCCACAAGCAAAATGGAAACGGCCTTCTGCAATTTTTAAAACGTATCCTTGCGACCAATATCGGACAGCGGATGTTTTTGAAAACCTAAACAGTGAGTATTCATGTGTAATGGGGTAAATTATTTAATGGACAAAAAAAAATATGAATTGTCGCAGGACCTCCGCTTTAAGATTGTTTTTTTTTTAAACCTTTCACTCCTTCCTCTCCTGTATATCTCATTGCTTTGCTGTCTCTCTGTGTGACCTGTGTATAAATGTCCTCACCTCCCATATCCTGGCATTAACCCCTTCATCTTCATCCTCCCACTGTATGACCTGGACCCCCTGTAGGTTAATGTCATAATGTACTAGCACTTTATGACAGACTAACTTATTAAACAGATCCCTTCAGTGGTGCAATGTCACCACTGACAGGTATTCCATCTCCACACAGGGAGTTATTTACGAAAGGCAAATCCACTTTGCACTACAAGTGCATTTGGAAGTGCAGTCGCTGTAAATCTGAGGGGGACATGCAAGGAAAATTGCTTGCTTGCACATAATTGGATGATAAAATCAGCAGAGGTTCCCCTCATTTCAGATCTTCCCCTCAGATCTACAGCGACAGCACTTCCAAGTGCATTTGCAGTGCGCTAGTAGTGCAAAGTGGATTTGCCTTTCATAAATAACCCCCACAGTCTTCCTTCTGGGTTTGCAGGCTCTGGCCATTTGAATGGGGGTGATGTGATTATGTCACCCCTGCACATCCACGCTGGAATCATGGTGGTGGCACAGCACCCTCAATGGACAGCACGCTCGAGTTAGCCACCCATTCAGAGTGCAGTGTGCATGCGCTGGTGACATCTGAAAACCTCCTAAACGGTGCACATTTAGGAGATATTCACTGTGACTACAGGTGAGGCTTATTATTGGCTTACCTGTAGGTACAAGTTCAAAAGAGGAGTTTACTACCGCTTTAATGATGTTCTGTATTTAGTGCACAATTACGCTCCATGTTTTAACCCTCTCAGTACCAAAATGGTATCTGTTTTCTAAAGAGGGTTTTTATTATTCCAGCATTTCTATGTGATATTTTTATAGGATGCAAACGAAACAGGTTGTTTTTCAAAAGTTTCAATCCTTTTTCCTTTGTATAAGGGTATAAAAGATGCTGCATTTTTATTTGTTTACTGTTTTTTCTTTATTGATCTGAACGCAGCTGTATAGCTTTTATCACTATAAGATTTGACTGAAAACCAGACAAAAGCATACAGCATGAGCCTGGGAGCTCTGGATGGAGTCACACTGCATTAAACCAGAATACATATACTGTAAGCTTGTAAATACTAATGAAATGTCATGAGGAGGAATGTGTAATCATTGAACACAATGCCCTGAGACATAAGAGGTGAGGTGCTGTCATTAGAGAAGCCCCATGAACACACCAATGAGCTCTAGATTCAGTTTGAAGATACATGCCACAAAATAGTTGTAGCTGTCTAGTATTCTATGTGCCCAATTACACAGCTTTATAAACTTGTGCTGTGCTCATACCTATGAGACCCCCCCCCCCCCCCCCCGAAAATTCATTGTCTTTGGTCCTACATAAGAACCATAACCACGTCCCAACCTCCCCATTGCAAATTTACTGCTACAGGACAGCCATTCTGTGCAGAATCCTGTATATACATATTTATATATATATGTGATCATACACTCCCGCCTAGGGGAGTGCGCGTGGCTAATCACAGCAGATGCCGATCAGCGGGCGCCAGCCAAAGGAGGTCCGCTGATAGGCGAGGAGAGACACACGAAGGAGCTCTGCATATGTAAACAATGCAGAGCTTCGTCCTGTCAGCAGGGATATGAGGGATTTTCTTTCCCTTAGTAAAAGCAGCACACTGTGTACACATAAACACTGGTTAGGCACCCTTTGATCGCCCTAGACATTTAACCCCTTCCCAGCCAGTGTCATTAGTACAGTAACAGAGCATATTTTTAGCACTAATCACTGTATTAATGTCACTGCTTCCCACAAACTGTCAAAAGTTTCAGTCAATGTCAGATTTGCCACTTACTAGTATAAAAAAATAAATACAAAATAATTCCAATATATATATCCCATAGTTGGTAGATGATATAACTTTTGCGCAAACCAATTAATATACTCTTATTGGGATATATTTTTTTCTTTAACAAAAGTATGTAGCAGAATACATATTTACCTAACTGAATGAATACATTCGATTTTTTTATTGGGTATATTTTAAAGCAGAAAGTAAAAAAAAAAAAAAATTAATTTTCCTAAATTTTCTTTTTTTTTTGTTTATAGCGCAAAAAATAAAAACTGCAGTGGTGATCAAGTAGCACCAAAAGAAA
This sequence comes from Rana temporaria, assembly GCF_905171775.1. Classification (NCBI taxonomy): domain Eukaryota; kingdom Metazoa; phylum Chordata; class Amphibia; order Anura; family Ranidae; genus Rana; species Rana temporaria. The sequence goes on from NC_053492.1 coordinate 214,690,694, forward strand.
GCTCTGTTTGTGGGAAAAAAATTGAGGGGGGTAAATCTTCCGGAGGTCAAGTGGATATTTTAGGCTCCACACATGTAAACATCTGTAATGACGTGTACGGCGTGAATGCACTTTATTGGGGTCACCTGCGTTCTAACAACAAAAGGCCACTCATGTGGTACACATGTAAACATATGTAGAGTGTACAAACCCCTTTTTTGCATGTTCTTGCTACCAACCAGATCTTTTATGAACCCATATAACATAAAAAATAAAACAAAATGATATTTGGGTACACTGTTGTAAGACAAACAGCAGAGTTTGAAGAAACTGAGCAAACTTGGTACTTTGACCTGTTGTTCGCCACGCTCTGATCAGTGGACAGATCCCCTGCTGACCAAACGAAGTCCACCCCGTGTGAAAGGGGCCTTAGAGTGGAGCTTGCCCCTCCATATCTTTATAGCCAAGGAAGTTGCCATCATAGCCTCTAATCTGTGGTTGCCATGGTGCTGCCCATATGATCAGTTATCAGATCAAACACTTGGTTAAAAGCACAAGCAACTGTGACACTCATCATGGCTTTACTAAAACAGTTTTGTGAAACAGTTATAGTGGAACTAAACCCAGGGGTGCATCTACAGCAAGGCAAACAGGGCATTTACTTTGGGCTGTATCTACCCCCCCCCCCCCCCAGGCAGAAGAGACAATAGCGAGGACTGCAGGGAACAGTGGTGGACTGGGCCGCCGATCTGATGCTAGGGCCTGGCATCTAGCAACCAGTGATGTCATGTCCCCGCCCTAATGCAGAGCGAAACTGAGGCTCAAGCATTTAAAATGGAGGAGAGTTTAGCTTCCTCCTCTTCCGCTGCTCTGTGCCTAGTGCTTTGGCTCCACCCACCTCCTCTATCATCTCTGGCGCTACAACATGCTCAGAGGGAAGGGAAACTGCCAGTTGGGAGCAACTGTAAAAACTCTGAGGTGAGGCCGAGCGCCAGGGATGGATTGAGACCGTGTGTGTCATGAGGGAGCTGGGCACTGCAGAGACTCTACAAAGAGGAGGCGTTCATGCTGCCCCCCCCCCCAAAGTGAAGCACTACAGGCCCTAGCATGAGCCCCGCAGAGCTGAGGATGTGACATGCCCCCACAACTTGTGAGGGACTACAGGTCCCAGCATAAACCCCTCAGAGCTGAGGATGTGACATGCCCCCCCCAACTAGTGAGGGACTACAGGTCACAGCTGAGAATGTGACATGCCCCCCCCCCACCCAACTAGTGAAGGACTAAAGGTCTCAGCATAAACCCCTTAGAGCATGCCCCCCCAACTAGTGAGGGACTACAGGTCCCAGCATGAGCCGCTCAGAGCTCAGGATGTGACATGCCCCCCCCCCAAATAGTGTAGGACTACAGGTCCCAGCATGAGCCCCTCTAAACTGGGGATGTGACATCCCCCCCACCCAACTAGTGAAGGACTACAGGTCTCAGCATGAGCCCCTCAGAGCTGAGAATTTGACATACCCCCCCCTCCCACCCAACTAGTGAAGGACTGCAGGTCTCAGCATGAGCCGCTCAGAGCTCAGGATGTGACATGCACCCCCACACAACTAGTGAAGGACTACAGGTCTCAGCATGAGCCCCTCAGAGCTGAGAATTTGACATACCCCCCCTCCCACCCAACTAGTGAAGGACTACAGGTCTCAGCATGAGCCGCTCAGAGCTCAGGATGTGACATGCACCCCCACACAACTAGTGAAGGACTACAGGTCTCAGCATGAGCCCCTCAGAGCTGAGAATTTGACATGCCCCCCCCCCACCCAACTAGTGAAGGACTACAGGTCTCAGCATGAGCCCCTCAGAGCTGAGGATGTGACATGCAGCCCCAACTAGTAAAAGACTACAGGTCTCAGCATAAACCCCTCAGAGCTGAGAATGTGACATGCCCCCCCCAACTTGTGAGGGACTACAGGTCCCAGCATGCACCTGTGAGATCTAATGGGTCACATGCTTAGATCTCAGGGGTTCATGTTGGAACTTGTAGTCATTAAGTTTTTGAGGGAGTCGCATTCTTTGATCTAAGCCAGGGTTAATGCTGGGACTTGTAGCTGTTCACTTTTGAAGGGGGCACATCCTTAGATCTCAGGGGTTCATGATAGGACCCTCCCAAAAGTGAGGGACTGCAAGTCCCAGCATGAGCCCCTTAGAGCTTAGAATGTGAAATTCCCCCAACTATTGAAGGACTACAGGTCCCAGCGTGAGCCCCACATAGCTGAGGATGACCCCCCCCCCCCCAACTAGTGAAGGACATCTAAGGGGTCACATCCATAGATCTCAGGGGTTCATGCTGGAACTTGTAGTCCTTACATTTTGGAGGGAGTCACATCCTTAGATCTAAGGGGTTAATGCTGGGACTTGTTGTCCTTCACTTTTTTTGGGGGGGGGGCACATCCTTAGATCTCAGGGGGTTCATGCTGGGACCCTCCTAAAAGTGAAGGACTACAAGTCCCAGCATGAGCCCCTCAGAGCTGAGAATGTGACACCCCCCAACTAGTGAAGGACTACAGGTCCCAGCATGCACTCATGAGATCTAAGGGGTCACATGCTTAGATCTCAGAGCTTCATGCTGGGATCCTCCCAACTAGTGAAGGACTACAGGTCCCAGCATGCACTCATGGGATCTAAGGGGTCACATCCTTAGATCTCAGGGCTTCATGCTGGGACCCTCCCAACTAGTGAAGGACTACAGGTCCCAGCATGCACTCATGAGATCTAAGGGGTCACATCCTTAGATCTCAGGGCTTCATGCTGGGACCCTCCCAACTAGTGAAGGACTACAGGTCCCAGCATGCACTCATGAGATCTAAGGGGTCACATCCTAAGATCTCAGAGCTTCATGCTGGGATCCTCCCAACTAGTGAAGGTCTAACAAGTCCTAAAATGTAATGTAAGGGTGTCACCGGAGACCCCGCACAGCATAGTGATCAGATGAAGGTGCGGATCTTAAACAGGAAGGGGTGGGGCACATTTGGAATTTTAGTTTTGCTTGGGGCAGCACAAACCCAAAATACACGGTGACTTAACCCCCCTGCCCTGTACAGACAAGGGAGCGCTCATGGTTTTGTTCTGCAGTTGCCATGGTGCTGCACATGTGCTCAGTGATGACAGCAGACACATGACGGATCAAGTGAAAGCAGAAGAAACTGTGAGAGGTCTCATGGTGAGCACCCCTTACATGGAAGTGTCTGAGGAAGAAGTGTATACATGTGTGAGTGGTGGGATGATGAGTAGTGCTGGGGAAGTGATGGGGGTTGTAGTCCCTTCTTAGAAGCTGGGTTCCCCTTTAGGTGTGATAGTATGGTCATACAGGGGGTGTACAGACACATGTAGAATGTTCCAGAAGTCAGTGAAGAGGAAGAAGTGTATAAATGTGTGAGTGGTGGGATGATGAGTAGTGCTGGGGAAGTGATGGGGGTTGTAGTCCCTTCTTAGAAGCAGGGTTCCCCTTTAGGTGTGATAGTATGGTCATACAGGGGTGTACAGACACATGTAGAATGTTCCAGAAGTCAGTGAAGAGGAAGAAGTGTATAAATGTGTGAGTGGTGGGATGATGAGTAGTGGAAGGGAAGTGATGGGGGTTGTAGTCCCTTCTTAGAAGCAGGGTTCCCCTTTAGGTGTGATAGTATGGTCATACAGGGGGTGTACAGACACATGTAGAATGTTCCAGAAGTCAGTGAAGAGGAAGAAGTGTATAAATGTGTGAGTGGTGGGATGATGAGTAGTGGAAGGGAAGTGATGGGGGTTGTAGTCCCTTCTTAGAAGCAGGGTTCCCCTTTAGGTGTGATAGTATGGTCATACAGGGGGGTGTACAGACACCTGTAGAATGTTCCAGAAGTCAGTCCCCTGAAGAGGAAGAAGGGTTGTGCCCCAGGAAATGGGTGGAGGGAGGACCCCGAAAAGGCTCAGCACTCTCTCTCTCACCCCGACCATATATAGTCTCCATCCCCCGCCACGTGCCTGCCAGCACCCCCCCACTCTGTGACTTTCTACAACTTCCCCCGCACCCACCCGCCAGTCCCCATAGAGTAGTACGGGTACCGTTATGTGTGGCCCGATGTCAGCTCCCCTGTCCGATGTGTGAGCTCCGCTCCGTCCTCTTCTCCTCCCCGGCCCAGCCTGGCAGTGTGTTCCCCGCCAGCCCCGCCCCTGGGTGGAGCCCGGCCTCTCCCAGCCACACACAGCCGGGGACAGGGGACGCGTGAGGAGGCTCGCCTGATGAGGAGGAGGAGGATGGAGGATGGTGGGGGACCACGAGAGAACGGGAGGGAGGAGCACCGCCATCATCATCATCACCGCCCGGGACTTACACTCCGACCTTGGGAAGACACTTGTCACCAAACTCACCTCCAATACAGGAGCGACACCTTCACCTACTCCTACACGTCACAGTACGAACCGGACATGGTCCCCCCACACACAGTGTACTGCTTGTTACCATGGAGAGGAGAATGCTCCTCAATTCTACTGATTGGTCAGGCTAGTTACCCTCCACCCAATCAGCTGCTCTGTTTATCCTCTTTCCCCTGGGCTATCATCAAAGGGGCTCAGAAAGTCACATTATAACCCTCCAACAAAAATCTATACACACCCACTACACCTGGGGTCTCAAACTGGTGGCCCTCCAGCTGTTGCAAAACTACAAGTCCCATGAGGCATTGCAAGGCTGACAGTTACAGCTGGAGTTTGAAGCCCCTGCACTACACCCACATTCATTTCCAATATTCAAAGCAAACTCCCCCATCCGGGGCGCAGAGCACTTCGACCTGAGCCCACCCAGTTGTGTGACAATAGCGAATTAATATTCGCTATTGTCTTCCTGATTCTCCTCCCGGCCAATCGGGAAGAGTCTTAGAACTCCATGGCCAATCGGGTCTCAGGACACACTTTCTGTTAAGCTGGGAGGAGAAGCAACACCCAGGCTTTTCCTTCCCCCTGCCTCCTAAGATAAGGTCCATCTCACGGGGGGGGGGAGGAGGTCCTTGCAGTGATCCCTGCCTTTCCTGCCACCGTCCATTTCCCGCTGTGCTTGCGGCGATCCCTGCCTTCTCTTCCACCATCTATCTCCTGTTGTGCTTGCGGCAATCCCTGCCTTTCCTGCCACCATCCATTTCCCGCTGTGCTTGCGGCGATCCCTGCCTTCTCTTTCACCATCTATCTCCTGCTGTGCTTGCGGCGATCCCTGCCTTCTCTTCCACCATCTATCTCCTGCTGTGCTTGCGGCGATCCCTGCCTTCTCTTCCACCATCTATCTCCCGCTGTGCTTGCGGCGATCCCTGCCTTCTCTTCCACCATCTATCTCCTGCTGTGCTTGCGGCGATCCCTGCCTTCTCTTCCACCATCTATCTCCCGCTGTGCTTGCGGCGATCCCTGCCTTCTCTTTCACCATCTATCTCCTGCTGTGCTTGCGGCGATCCCTGCCTGCTCTTTCACCATCTATCTCCTGCTGTGCTTGCGGCGATCCCTGCCTTCTCTTCCACCATCTATCTCCTGCTGTGCTTGCGGCGATCCCTGCCTTCTCTTTCACCATCTATCTCCTGCTGTGCTTGCGGCGATCCCTGCCTTCTCTTTCACCATCTATCTCCTGCTGTGCTTGCGGCGATCCCTGCCTTCTCTTCCACCATCTATCTCCTGCTGTGCTTGCGGCGATCCCTGCCTTCTCTTCCACCATCTATCTCCTGCTGTGCTTGCGGCGATCCCTGCCTTTCCTGCCACCGTCCATTTCCCGCTGTGCTTGCGGCGATCCCTGCCTTCTCTTTCACCATCTATCTCCTGCTGTGCTTGCGGCGATCCCTGCCTTCTCTTTCACCATCTATCTCCTGCTGTGCTTGCGGCGATCCCTGCCTTCTCTTCCACCATCTATCTCCTGCTGTGCTTGCGGCGATCCCTGCCTTCTCTTCCACCATCTATCTCCTGCTGTGCTTGCGGTGATCCCTGCCTTCTCTTCCACCATCTATCTCCTGCTGTGCTTGCAGCGATCCCTGCCTTCTCTTTCACCATCTATCTCCCGCTGTGCTTGTGGCGATCCCTGCCTTCTCTTCCACCATCTATCTCCTGCTGTGCTTGCGGCGATCCCTGCCTTCTCTTTCACCATCTATCTCCTGCTGTGCTTGCGGCGATCCCTGCCTTCTCTTCCACCATCTATCTCCTGCTGTGCTTGCGGCGATCCCTGCCTTCTCTTCCACCATCTATCTCCCGCTGTGCTTGCGGCGATCCCTGCCTTCTCTTCCACCATCTATCTCCTGCTGTGCTTGCGGCGATCCCTGCCTTCTCTTCCACCATCTATCTCCCGTTGTGCTTGCGGCGATCCCTGCCTTCTCTTTCACCATCTATCTCCTGCTGTGCTTGCGGCGATCCCTGCCTGCTCTTTCACCATCTATCTCCTGCTGTGCTTGCGGCGATCCCTGCCTTCTCTTCCACCATCTATCTCCTGCTGTGCTTGCGGCGATCCCTGCCTTCTCTTTCACCATCTATCTCCTGCTGTGCTTGCGGCGATCCCTGCCTTCTCTTTCACCATCTATCTCCTGCTGTGCTTGCGGCGATCCCTGCCTTCTCTTCCACCATCTATCTCCTGCTGTGCTTGCGGCGATCCCTGCCTTCTCTTCCACCATCTATCTCCTGCTGTGCTTGCGGCGATCCCTGCCTTTCCTGCCACCGTCCATTTCCCGCTGTGCTTGCGGCGATCCCTGCCTTCTCTTTCACCATCTATCTCCTGCTGTGCTTGCGGCGATCCCTGCCTTCTCTTTCACCATCTATCTCCTGCTGTGCTTGCGGCGATCCCTGCCTTCTCTTCCACCATCTATCTCCTGCTGTGCTTGCGGCGATCCCTGCCTTCTCTTCCACCATCTATCTCCTGCTGTGCTTGCGGTGATCCCTGCCTTCTCTTCCACCATCTATCTCCTGCTGTGCTTGCAGCGATCCCTGCCTTCTCTTTCACCATCTATCTCCCGCTGTGCTTGTGGCGATCCCTGCCTTCTCTTCCACCATCTATCTCCTGCTGTGCTTGCGGCGATCCCTGCCTTCTCTTTCACCATCTATCTCCCGCTGTGCTTGCGGCGATCCCTGCCTTCTCTTTCACCATCTATCTCCCGCTGTGCTTGTGGCGATCCCTGCCTTCTCTTCCACCATCTATCTCCTGCTGTGCTTGCGGCGATCCCTGCCTTCTCTTTCACCATCTATCTCCTGTTGTGCTTGCGGCGATCCCTGCCTTCTCTTTCACCATCTATCTCCTGCTGTGCTTGCGGCGATCCCTGCCTTCTCTTCCACCATCCATCTCCCGCTGTGCTTGCGGCGATCCCTGCCTTCTCTTCCACCATCTATCTCCTGCTGTGCTTGCGGCGATCCCTGCCTTCTCTTCCACCATCCATCTCCCGCTGTGCTTGTGACGATCCCTGCCTTCTCTTCCACCATCTATCTCCTGCTGTGCTTGCGGCGATCCCTGCCTTCTCTTTCACCATCTATCTCCTGCTGTGCTTGCGGCGATCCCTGCCTTCTCTTCCACCATCCATCTCCCGCTGTGCTTGTGACGATCCCTGCCTTCTCTTCCACCATCTATCTCCTGTTGTGCTTGCGGCGATCCCTGCCTTCTCTTTCACCATCTATCTCCTGTTGTGCTTGCGGCGATCCCTGCCTTCTCTTCCACCATCCATCTCCCGCTGTGCTTGTGACGATCCCTGCCTTCTCTTCCACCATCTATCTCCTGCTGTGCTTGCGGCGATCCCTGCCTTCTCTTTCACCATCTATCTCCTGCTGTGCTTGCGGCGATCCCTGCCTTCTCTTCCACTATCCATCTCCCGCTGTGCTTGTGACGATCCCTGCCTTCTCTTTCACCATCTATCTCCTGCTGTGCTTGCGGCGATCCCTGCCTTTCATTCTGCCATCCATCCCCCGCTGTGCTTGTGGCGATCCCTGCCTTCTCTTCCACCATCTATCTCCTGCTGTGCTTGCGGCGATCCCTGCCTTCTCTTTCACCATCTATCTCCTGCTGTGCTTGCGACGATCCCTGCCTCCCCTTCTGCCATCCATCTCCCGCTGTGCTTGTGGCAATCGTCACCGACCGTCTCCCGCTGTGCTTGTAGCGATCACCGCCTTCCCCCCATTTGCCCCGCCCCCTTAAATATTTAGCACCAGCAGCCACTGTCAAGGCCAGAAACCAGGAAGTAACTGAAGAAGTTAAAAAAAAAAAAGCTGAAAACAAATAAATATGATATACTTTTCTATGTACAGCTGTGGCCAAAAGTTTTGAGAATGACACAAATTAAAATGTCCACAAGGTCTGCTGCTTCAGTGTTTTTAGATCTTTTTGTCAGATGTTACTATAGTGACGTGTAATTACAAGCATTTCATAAGTGTCAAAGGCTTTTATTGACAATTACATGAAGTTGATGTAAAGAGTCAATATTTGCAACGTTGACCCTTCTTTTTCAAGACCTCTGTCTTTATGGACCTTGCTAAGTGCACTGGTGCAGAGTCATGTTGGAACAGGAAGGGGCCATCCCCAAACTGATCCCACAAAGTTGGTAGTATGAAATTGACCAACATGTCTTGGTATGCTGATGCCTTAAGAGTTCCCTTCACTGGAACTAAGGGGCCAAGCCCAACCCCTGAAGAACAACCCCACACCATAATCCCCCCTCCACCAAATTACTTTTTGATTTAAGAATACATGCTTGAGTAGAATTTTATTTTTTTAAACCTGAATTTAATGTCACTTTAAAGGCTAATAGGTAGATTTAGTAAGAGTTAGGCCGACTTATCAGTAGATAAGTCGACCTAACTCAGAATCTACGCCGACTTATGTTTAAGCGTATGCTCAAACAGAGATACGCTTAAACATATCTAAGATACGACGGCTTGCGCCGTCCTATCTTAGATTGCAATATTTTGGATGGCCGCTAGGTGGCGCTTCCATTGCAGTCGGCGTAGAATATGTAAATGAGGAGATACGCCGATTCACGATTGTACGCCCGGCCGACGCAGTACTTTTACACCGTTTGCGTAAGAGATAGGCCGCGTAAAGTTAGAGCTAGGCCCTATTGGAATAGTAATGTCAAGTATGGCCGCCGTTCCCGCGTCGAAATTAAAAATGTTTACGTCGTTTGCGTAAGTCGTCCATTAATCGGGATTTACGTCCACGTCAAAATCAATAGGCCCGTGCGGCGTACTTAGCCGCAATGCACACTGGGAAATGTAGGCGCCCGGCGCATGCGCAGTTAAAAATAAAATAAAAAACGTGAGGTCAAGCCTCACTTAACATAAAACACGCCCCCTCAAACACATTTGAATTAGGCGCCCTTACGCCCGCCAATTCAGGCTACGCCGACGTAACTTAGCAGGCAAGTACATTGTGAATCATGTACTTGCCTCGCTTACTTACGGCGGCGTAGCTTAAATTCCTTGAGCTACGCCGCCTCAAAGTAACGCGAACGTACCTGAATCTACCTATATGTTCCCATTTTTCCAGAAAATAGGCAATGCAGTGAAAATTATGTAAAATCATTTTTAAAGCATGTGGGCTATTTGGGAATTGTTTCTAAAAGAGCTGCGCTAAGGTTACTTTCACACTGAGGCGCTTTACAGGCGTTTTAGCGCTAAAAATAGTGCCTGTAAAGTGCCTCTTTTGTCACCACAGTGTGAAAGCCCGAGTGCTTTCACACTGGATCGGTGCACTTGCAGGATGTTAAAAAAAATCCTGCAAGCTGCATCTTTGGGGCCATGTATACATCACTCCTAAAGCGCCCCTGCCCATTGAAATCAATGGGCAGCGCCACCGAAGCAACCTTTTTTTGTGTATGTGTGCACTATTCCTTGTGGTTCAATTAGTATATTGGTCTTTATAGAAGCACCAACCTTAAAAATGTATATTTAGGGTGTGCCTGCCAACCCTTTGTTTGCATGTTAGATTAAGGACACCCCGAAACAGATTGCAAAATGCATTGCAATTTCCAGAATCGCATCGCAAGGGTGCAAAGACCCAATGCGATTCAGGTGCCAAAAAAGGTTTTGGTGCAGATGCAATGTGATTTGAGCCATGCAAAAGGAATTCCTGTGCAAATCACATGCAGTGTCTGTAACGCACAAGTGTGAACCCAGGTGTAAATCCAATCCTCTAAGAAAGTGCAAAATAAAGTACCGTAAATCACATACTAATAAAGTACACAACTATAAAAGTGCTTCACAATAGTGCATGTAAAACAATTCTCAGTTAGCAATTCCCACATCCTCCCTTGTTGCTAGAAAATAAAGACATTTGATGTTGACGTTCACCCAACAAATAAAATTCAAATTACTAGTGACAACATTCAAACCTATCAACAACCCCTCCCCAAGCTACATCAGCAACTTCATCTCAAAATACTATCAAACCATCCTTTCATGACCGCATGCTCTCCAGTGCCTCCTATGCGTGCCTTCAGGACTTCTCTTGAGCCTCTCCCATTCTCTGGAACTCCCCACTCCAATCTGTCTGGCTATCTCCTACTCCGTTCACGCTGAAAACAAATTTCATACATCTCAACTTTTGAACTTGACAATAAGGGATACCCCAGGGGCAGAGCGTGCAGTGGCCAAAAAAATGTACGTGGCTAAACTGTTACCAGTCGGATGAGCTTAAACGGTCACTAAAGGATTTTTTTTTTTTTATCTAAATAGCTTCCTTTACCTTACTGCAGTCCTGGTTTCTTGCCCTCATTGTTCGTTTTTGCTTTGATGTTGCTGTAATTCCTCTCTGTTCTGGACACTTCCTGGTTGTCTGTTTCCTGATCACCACAGTACTGGGAGATTTCTCACTGTGGTGACTAATCAAGGAGGTGTGATTACTGTGTGTCAGCACCAATCCAGTTTCGTTTTACAATCCATCACTGCCCTCTATTGGCTCTCTGGCTCTGTACATCAGAGAACCAGGAAACAACAGCAAAAACTAAACTGCAGGTACATTATATGATTGTTTTTTTTATCTATTTTTAATCATTTTTAAAAGGAATCAGTTAACTATTATGTCTCTAAACAGTCATTTCAGCTAAAATTTTTTTTTTCCTTTAGTGACCCTTTAACCCCTTCCATACAGGGCATTTTCACCCCCTTCCTGCCCAGACCAATTTTTCGTTTTCAGCGCTGTTGCATTTTGAATGACAATTACGTGGTCATGCAACACTGTACCCAAACTAAATCTTTATGTTTTTTTCTCCCCACAAATAGAGCTTTCGTTTGGTGGTATTTGATCACCTCTGTGGTTTTTATTTTTTGCGCTATAAACAAAAGAAGAGCGAGTATTAAAAAAAAAACACAATATTTTTTACTTTTTTATTTAATAAATATGACAATTTAAAAAAAAAAAACATTTTTTTTTCCTCAGTTTAGGCCGATACGTATTCTTCTACATATTTTTGGTAAAAAAGTTATAGCGTCTACAAAATAGGTGATAGATTTATGGCATTTTTATTTTATAAATTTTTTTACTAGTATTGGCGGCGATTAGCGATTTTTTACTGTGACCGTGACATTGCGGCGAACACATCGGACACTTTTGACACGTTTTTGGGACCATTCACATTTATACAGCGATTAATGCTATAAATATGCATTGATTACTGTGTAAATGTGACTGGCAGGGAAGGGGTTAACCACTAGGGGGCGTTGAAGGGATTAATATGTTCCCTAAGGTGTGTTCTAACTGTAGGGGGGAGGGGACTCTCAAGGAGAGGAGACCGATGTGTGTTCCTCTGTACTGGGAACACACATTGGTCTCCTCACCGCTGACAGGAGGTGGATCTGTTTGTTTACACACACAGATCCACACTCCTGCCGTGATTACCGGCAATCGCGGGCACCCGGCGGCAATCGCGGCCGCCAGGCACCCGCGCCTAGATCGCCGGGAACACAGGACGTCATATGACGTCCACCCGGATCGGCGAGGGGTTCCTGCCACCGTCATTTCCCTATGGCGCGGTATGGAAGTGGTTAAGGGGGTATGGTTAAACATAACCAGGTTTCCTTGTTCATATAAAATATGCTTTGATTCCTGTGCCACAAGCAAGAGTCTCACAGACAGGGCAGGACTTAGGGTGGTGGGGGCCCCTGGGCTTGAGTGTTGAAGGGGCCCCCTGGAGCCGAGAATTGGGGGGGATCGAAGTTGTTGAGCGGGGGGGGGGCGAATTGAAGTTGTTGAGCGGGGGGGGAGCGCATTAAAGTTGTTGAGCGGGGGGGGATTTTGCAGTTGTTGAGGGGGGGAGTGCCTCTCACCTGTGCCAACAGCCGGGGCCACAGACTGTCATTAGCCCGGCTGTCGGCTTTCTTCCCTTCAGCAGCCACAGTCCTCCACACACCACTCCGGTTCCTCCTGCTTCCGTGCTGCCTCCTCTTGCAGTGCGGGAAAATTAACCCTTTTGCGGGACTGCGGGAAGAAGCTGTCTGTGCGGGAAAGTCCCACAGAATCCGTGCGTGTTGGGAGGTATGCGCAGGGCCGCCATCAGGAATTTTGGGGCCCCTTGCACAGCTTAACTACTAGCCGACCGCGCACCGTCATTATACGGCGGCAGGTCGGCTCTCCTGGGCGAGAGCCCGTAGCTATACGTCCTATCGTATAGCCGCCGCGATCGCCGCCGGGCACACGCGATCGCTCGGTACAGAGCGGGGAACGGGAGCTGTGTGTGTAAACACACAGCTCTCGTTCCTGTCAGCAGTGGAAATGCTGATTTTCTGTTCATACAATGTATGAACAGAAAATCAGTGTTTCCCCTAGTGAGGCCACCCCCCCCCCCACAGTAAGAACACACCCAGGCATACTTAACCCCTTCCCCGCCCCCTAGTGTTAACCCCTTCACTGCCAGTGGCATTTTTATAGTAATCTAATGCATTTTTATAGCACTGATCGCTATAAAAATGCCAATGGTCCCAAAAATGTGTCAAAAATGTCCGAAGTGTCCGCCATAATGTCGCAATACCGAAAAAAAAATCGCTGATCGCCGCCATTACTAGTAAAAAAAATATTAATAAAAATGCCATAAAAATACCCCCCTATTTTGTAAACGCTATAACTTTTGCGCAAACCAATCAATAAACGCTTATTGCGATTTTTTTTACGAAAAATATGTAGAAGAATACGTATCGGCCTAAACTGAGGAAAAAAAATGTTTTTTTATATATTTTTGGGGGATATTTATTACAGCAAAAAGTAAAAAATATTCATTTTTTTCAAAATTGTCGCTCTATTTTTGTTTATAGCGCAAAAAATAAAAAACGCAGAGGTGATCAAATACCACCAAAAGAAAGCTCTATTTGTGGGAAAAAAAGGACGCCAATTTTGTTTGGGAGCCACGTCGCACGACCGCGCAATTGTCTGTTAAAGCGACGCAGTCCCGAATCGCAAAAAGTACTCTGGTCTTTAGGCAGCAATATGGTCCGGGGGGTAAGTGGTTAAGGCATGGGCCCCCTGAAGCAGAGAACCTAGGGGGGTGGGGGTGCTGCCGCCTGAAATTGAGAAGCGTGGGGGCTGCCGCAAATTGAGAAGCGGGGGGGCCTTTACAAAAAAAAGAAGAAATAAAGAAGAAAACAAATATATATAAATATATGTAGCCATCCGGGGCCCTGGGGACCTCTGGGCCTTTTAATAAAAAGAAAAAATAAACCTCTGGGCCCTTTAATAATAAAAAAAAAAACATTTATAAAAAATACATAAAAAAAGGGAGGTTGCCAAACCCGGGGGCCCTGGGGACCTCTGGGCCCCTGGGAACCTCTGGGCCTTTTAATAAAAATAAAAAAATAAACAAAAATAAAAAAATAAACATTTATAAAAAAAATAAAAAAGGGGGGGTTGCCACATGGGGCCCTGGGGACCTCTGAGCCCTTTAATAAAAAAAAATATATATATATATAAAAAAAATGTAATTTTTTTTATAAAACAATAAAAAAGGTGGGTTGCCATCCGGGGGCCCTGGAGACCCCTGGGCCCTTTAATAATAATAATTATATATATATATATATATATATATATATATATATATATATATATACACATATATATATATTATATATATAAAAATAAAAAATATATAAAATAAAAAAAACATTTTTTTACAAAAAATAAATAAAAAAAAGGGGGGTTGCCATCCGGGGCCCTGGAGACCCCTGGGCCCTTTAATAATAATAATAAAATATATATATATATATATATATATATATATATATATATATATATATATATATATATATATATATATATATATATATATAAAATATTATATATATAAAAATAAAAAATAAATAAAAAAAAAGGGGGGTTGCCGTCCGGGGCCCTGGGGGCCTCCGGACCCCTAAAAAAAAAAAAAAAAATTTTTTTTTTTTTTTTTTTTTTAAAGGGGGCCCCCTATTGGGTGGGGCCCCTGGGCTTGAGCCCAGTCAAGGCCAATGGTAAGTCCGGCCCTGCTCACAGATACATATAAACCTCAGCATAATTTTTTTTAGCAAAAAAAAAAAACTTCTATTAGCACAGCAACCAACATTAAACAGAAGAATGTAATTTACATTCTTCTGTTTAATGTTGGTTGCTATGCTAATAGAATAATGTATAGTATAGCGTATACATACCTCCCAGCTTTTGAACTTAGGAATGAGAGACATCTACAGAATACAGGAAACAAACCTTGCTAGCATTCCCTCCACTGTACAGCAGCAGTAGAGCCGTGCTTCAAACATCATTTCCTCTTACTGCGCAGAGCTTCAAAGCCCGTCCGGTCCTAGCAACAATTGACTGCAGCGGGGAGATGATTGGGGTGAGAAGCTAGAGGCAGGACCGGCTGACAATAATCCCCACTGGGTGCAGTGTGTGAGAGCACACATTTCATCCATTTAATATACACTACTTAGTGGAGCCCAGTGCCACACTGTGCCTGGGACTCTAGCCCTGACCTGCTGGGTACCAGGATTTACTTGAAATCCTGGGAAAGTCCTGCAAAATTCAGGACATTTGGGAGGTATGTCATTTCTTCAGGAAGGCCTATCCCACCTCCACCTAAATACTGTCTTTCTCCATCGGCTCATCCCCCACAGTCATCACCTTTTGTACTACTTTCCTGTCCCTTTTAGAAGCACATCCTTTTTGGTACTGCTTTGCTGCACAGATTCTCATCTTTTTTTAATAGGAGGCCAGGGGCGGACTGACCATTGAGTCACTCTGGCACTGCCCGAGGGCCCCATGCCACTAGGGGGCCCCATCAGGGTTGCCAGGCTCAGTAAAACCAAGGACAGTTTGTAAAAATCTGTGTTTTTTCTAGATCTGTCCCTGATATGTTCGAAAATGACATGCTTTTAATGTGAATATCCCAAGATTTTAGCTGCCCGCCTCTGCACTGCCTCCTGGCGTGGTGGCCATCTGTAAGCCAGAGGGGCCCCATAATCTTCTATTGCCCGGGGGCCCCATGAGTTGTCAGTCCGCCCCTGTAGGAGGCAATTTCAAAAGCAGAAAGTAGGCATATTTCAGACAGAAAGACAATTACACTGAAATTGGTCGCAGCTGTAACGCCAGCAATTTTACTAAGCTGGCACTGAGACACTGGGTATGGGAGTGGCTGGGGGCATACTTTTTTGTTTTGTTCCAGCAGCAGGAGCAGAGAAACCTGCCTGTTCAAAGCTGGAGGTGGCAGAATAGGATTGACAGAATCATCACATGGTTGCAGCTTACCCTTGCCCCTACTTTGTGTGTGTCGCTTTGAAGATCCTCTTCCCCGCTAGAAGTGCCATAAAGTGAACTTGTGACACCCCTTTTCTTTGAAATACTTTAAAGTGGATGTAAACCCACTCTCATCCTTTCTAAACTACTGCCATAGTGCTGATCTATAAGGATATACATGCCTCCTGCATGTATCCTTACCTGTCAAATGTCTCCCCTCTGTCTGTTATAAGAACTAAAAAACTGCAGATTCTGTGGGTGGGTCTGTTGTCTGGAACTCGGTGGGTGGAGTCATGATGTCAGTAGACTCCCCGCCCACCTATACACTCCTCCTTATACTAAATGCTGCTATGATTACTAACATCTAGTCAAAATCCAGAAAAGTAACCACATGACTTCAGAAAATAAGTGGGGGTGGGAATTAAAAAATAATTCCTGTCTCAGGCTAGTGCATGATATATGTAAATAACCTGTCATTCACAGCAAGGGGGAAGAACGGACAAAAGTTTTCTCCTGTTTGTCCGTTTATCTCGGTGAAAAAAGAAAAGAGGATTGCTCAGAGCTGGATTAACTCTTTGTGGCAAGACTGGACACAGATGATAGGAAATCTTATACTCTACATTGTGACAGCAAAACAAATGGGTTCACATCCACTTTAATCCCTATTGCTTGGGGCTACTGATAGGGAATCTTGTGAGGGGAAAGGTGTAAATAAATGTTGCTGCCTAACACTATCCTTCAGGTGCTGCTCCCTGCAGGCTGCATTCTGAACACCTGTGTCTCCCCCTTATACTGTACATGGGGTACCCAAATTACTGATGTTATTGCTACACTTGAGATGCTGCTGAGATAGACTGCCAAGGACTATGATGCTGTCTGCAGCACGTGTTAAAGTCCCATACAATAGCTAGTGCCTGGAAAAAAATATTCTGTCCCTTTCCAGGCAATCAAGGATTGTATGATCATAATGCTGACTGATCAATGAAAAAGATGATCTGTTCTCTCAAAAATGCCCAACTTAAATGTATTAAAACATGGGAAACAGCTTCATTATCACCTTACCAACCTTGAATCCCTCAAGTCTGACCTATCTTTAGATCTTCTATCTGATCTGTGACATGAGCCTGTGGGGATCATACCCCATGTCCCTATCCTCTCCCGCTCTTGTTCCTTCCTCCCTCACTCTCTCACTCTCTTTTTTTCCCCTCCCTCCCCTTGCTTTGCCAATATTAGTTTTTTTTGGGTAGTGCACCCCCTAAGGAGCTGCAGATGAAATGGGATCCCCCCCATCCTGCACAGCCAGGCACACTGAATTTTCACAGTCTCTCAGGTCCCGTACACACGTCCAAGGAACTCGACGTGCCAAACACATCGAGTTCCTCGTCGAGTTCAGTGTGGAAGCCGCCGAGGAACTCGGCGGGCCGACTTTTCCCATTGACTAACGAGAAAATAGAGAACATGTTCTCTTTTCTGCCCGACGAGTTCCTCATCGGCTTCCTCGCTGAAAAGTGTACACACGACCGAGTTTCTCGCCAGAATCCAGCTCCGACCGAGTTTCTGGCTGAATTCTGCCGAGAAACTCGGTCGTGTGTACGGGGCCTCAGAGTCAGAAAACAATCCAGAACGTTGTATTGTTATTTTATTGAGGGAAATAAGACTTGGATGAGGAGTAGGGGTATTTTGGGATGCCCACTTGACTTCGATAACTTCAGGGACAACTTTTCCCATATAGTCTCTATACACTTCTCTGCTTCCTCCAGCACACTTGCTTGCAGAACTCCACTGGCGCACTGATAAAAAATGATCTGACACAGCAAAAGCCTGTTTCAGAAACCCAAGGCCCCTTTAGGTGTGTAGCAAAGGTCAGTGTCCAGCTTACATCCCTGTGGCCACTGATCCCAGCACCACCTCTTCAGGCTTCAGCTGCCCCTTTCACTAGCCCACCTGAATATTTCTCCACAGTCCTCCGAGACTGACACTCTCTCTCTCCACAGCCCTCCCAGACTGTTCACTCACCAGCCCACCTGGCTGACTTCTCAGGCGTGCTGACCTGCTCCTGCTGTCCTCTCCTTGCTCCCTTGCATCCAGGAAGGATTCCTCTGTGTGTTGTAGAGAGTCCCTCCAGCACCTGAGCCCCAGGTCTGAGGTCACCCCCACACCCAGACTAGGGTGCACCCTCAAGGGCCACCAACGGCCTTCTCAGCACTCCTTCTACATCTTGCACCCGACTGCCCCTGCTGGCATGACCTATGAGTATTTATGAGGTGGCCTGCCCCCTGCCAGCCCATTTTGCTGGGGATCGGCTGAGGCCCTCATCAATACTCCAAGCAGCTCCTCCTAGACTCCCCCCTCTACTTCTGAAAGCTTCTCCAAGGTTCCAGAAGGAAGGGGGAGTCACCAGAGTTGCTGCTTGCTGAGTCATCCAGCCTCCCTGAGTCACTCAGCCCTGACCCATATTCAACCCATGTCTGGCTCTCAACCAGGCTCTCTCAGCCAGCCCAAATACTACAGCTATATACACTAGCACACTAGAGTGAGCTGCCTACACTTGCTTGTAAACTTGCCAGTTTCACCCCAGAAAATTTACATATGCTGTTTCTGATGTTATTGCCCCTGTGTGGGTTTATAGGTTTCTTAAAACTAATAAAATAATTTAAACGAAAAAGACCAACACAGCTCTGGGAAGTGGACTGGGGATAATATAGTGGTCTGCGCATGTGGAAATCTGCCACCCAGTGGAATGGTCAGCTGCTTCCTCCACCCCTCTGTGAGCTGCTGCTGGTTGACATTCTCACCCACAACAGAGCATAGGAGCTCGCGCAGTCCCTGGCTGTCTGGACTGTCCCACATGGTGTTTATAGTGGAGGCTCAGGCTGAAAAAAAAGAAGAGAAGGTACAGACTCCAGTGTTACATACAGTGTGTATGTAATAACAGACAGTGTGGCCTGTAATAATTGCTGCCTGGCTCAAGCTGTAGACAAACAGTATATGCACAGCAGTCCTATTTTGAATTCCCTGTGTACTGTGTACAATATTATGGCGTCATGTACATATTTATTATAGTATGGTCATTGAGAAATACTGAATACTGGATGATGATCTAGCTCATTATGCCATTTTCTTGCAGGGATATTCTTTACAGGAAATTTTTTTGGGGGTTTACTTCCTCTTTAAAGTAAAAAAAAAAAAAGGCACGCAGAGTGAAATTTTGATGTGTCTGAAATTGAACTGACGGTAAGAGAAATCTTTTTCTTTTTTTTTTTTTTCGGGAGGGGTGTGGGCGCAAGGAGTTGGTCTTGCCTAGGATGCAAAATAGTCTGGTAGCCATGAAATATGGCAAGGTATACTAACAAATATCTTGAGTCCCAGGTTGAATCCTGCCAGTTCCATGGTTATAATAGTACAAGTGAACTGCTGCAGCCCTTTCTCCTTAAGCCTCATACACACAATCGGATTTTCTGCGGACAAAGCATAGGACTTTTGTCCAAAGGGCGTTGGCCAGGAACTTGTCTTGCATACAAACGGCAAACACGAAACTACGTGGTTTTTCAGCTCTTTAGCGCCACCCTTTGGGCAACTTCTGCTAATGTTGTGTTGTGGTGAGCATTGCCTCTGAGCATGCGTGTTTGTACTTTGGAGTTTTTTTCCGACTTAGTTGTGTACACACGATCAGAAAATCCGACAACACACAATTGTTGGCACAAAATTTTAAAGCATGCTATCCCACATTTGTCTGTGGAAAGTCCGACAACAATTGTCCGATGGAGCGTACAAAAGGTCGGATTTTCTGACAACAGCCTGTCATCACACAATTCCCGTTGGATAATCCGATCGTGTGTACGAGGCTTTATTCATCCAAGTGCGGTCATAGTACGGATTCCTTTTTAAAAGATGCTCATAACCATGAAATGAGAAGAGACCTGATCTGGCATGTCAAATAATAATTTAAGATTGGATAGGTTATCCTTAAATAAAGCCAACTGTGACTGGTTCTCTTGAAGCACAGTTAGTAAATACTACTCGCTGGGGAAATGAGGATTAAAATGTTTGGCTCAAACACTGAGGAATGAGGAAGAAGAAATGTCTTTGTAGCTTTGTAAATAGTAAAAACAAAACATGCTATTGGTATGGCTGCTCTCCAAAACTCAATAACTTTATTCTTTATGGCTTTATTCAATATATATATATATATATATATATATATATATATATATATATATATATATATATATATATATATAAGACAATATGCCAGCGCTAATGTTGTGTTACATAAACAAAAGATAACCTATTTTGCTTGAACACACAATTGAGGTTTAACTTAAAAAAAAAAAACACAACAGGCACTTGTCCAATTAGTGAGCCGGAAAAATGAAAATGAGAACTGCACACCCACGTAGGTGTTATTAGTTTCTCTCTATTTGCAGACATACAGTGAATGAGGAAGCCGTTAAAACTGAAGTGAATGTGATTGCCGTTTATAATGATATAAATACATAACAGAAGTCAGATCCACATAGATACATCTCTTTGCAATAACAAACACCTCCAAGTGACTGCACCTCTATTTACCCTTCTCAGTGGGCACACCTGGAGCCCTTAGGCCGGGTTCACACTGGTCCGACAAACGCTCTGACATTGGGAGCTCATGTCGCATGACGTGTGAAAATCAATGTTTCCCTATGGGAGCCGTCTTGACTGGTCCCGTCACATGTCGGACCGACTTTGAAAATGCTCACTGTACTACTTTGGTCCGACTTTGATCCTACTTTACTCCATTGAATATCATTGAAGTCGGATCAAAGTCGGAACGCTGTCTTGCATGTTCCGACTTTGGCATGCGACTTGTGCTCTGCTGATCTTGAGGGGGAACTCCACTCCAAATTTTAAACAAAAAACGGCATGGGTTCCCCCTCCAAGAGAATACCAGGCCCTGGGTCTGGTACGGATTTAAAGGGGAACCCCTACGCCCAAAAAACGGCGTGGGGGTGCCCCCAAAATCCACACCAGACCCTTATCCAAACACGCAGCCCGGCCAGTCAGGAAAGGGGGTGGGAACGAGCTAGCGCCCCCCCTCCTGAAGCCGCATGCCCTCAACATGGGGGCCGGTCTTCTCCGCCGTCTTCTTCCCTCTTTCTCCTGTCCCGATGTTGACTCGACCATCTCTCCCGCTGTAATGCTATTTACATAGGCATGGGGCGTGGTCACCACGTGATGTCACCAGGTGACCCCGCCCATATGACGTCACAGTCCCGGGCATGATGGAACTGTGACATCATATGGGCGGGGTCACCTGGTGACATCACCCGGTAACCACGCCCCATGCCTATATAAATGGTCGTGGACCGTGCACACGGCATTACAGTGGGAGAGATCATCGAGTCAACATCAGGACAGGATAAAGAGGGAAGAAGACACTCGCTCGTCCTCACCCCCTTTCCTGACCGGCCGGGCTGCGTGCTCGGATAGGTGTCTGGTGTGGATTTTGGGGGGAACACCATGCCGTTTTTTGGGCATAGGGGTTCCCCTTTAAATCTGTACCAGACCCAAGGGCCTGGTATGCACCTGGGGGGGGGGAAACCAATGCCGTTTTTTATTTAAAATTTGGCGTGGAGTTCCCCCTCAAGGTTCATATCAAACACAGTGCCTGGTATTGGCAGGGATCCAAGTCCAAGATTCTGAAAGTCGGACATTTGTCGGCTTCAAGTCGCAGGGCAAAGTCGGATCCAAAGCAGTACTTGTGTCGTGTTGCACCAGTGTGAACCCGGCCCCATTCACACCTGAGCTTTTTGTAGCTCGTAGCTCCATTCCCACTTGAACGACTTGTCATGCAACTTTGGACATGACAAGTACCAGCCCATTGTTTGCAATGTAAAAACAAAAAAAGGAAAAAACAAAAAAAGGAATGCAGCGCTAATAAATGATGAATCAACAATATGAGTGAATAATTGATGATGTTGGCATAAAAAATGAAAAAAATATATATTATCTTCCCAAAGAGTAAACAAATTGAGAAGTAAAAAAGAGAAAATCACCAAGCTGTAAAAAATCCAAAAATTAGTGAATGATTGCACTTGATTTTCTCATAAATATCCCACAAGTGAAAAGTGTGAAAAAACTAAAAAAAGAAAAAAATGACACAGAAAGTCCAAAAAAAGTTCCATAAAGGTTTCCAAGACGGTGAAGATAGAGTGATGAGAGATGAAATTTCCACACTACACCCGTGCCTGTAAGAATGCCTGCTTACCGCAATTAAAGACTGTATCTCACCAGTCTCATAAAGCCTCTGGGAATTGAGGTATCCCACAACCCATCCACCTGAATGATCAGAAGGCTCAGCATAGAATCCAAACGGAACCGTGGATAATGAAAGAGAAAAGGATTCTCATAGCGTATAACGTTTTAAAATCACAATACGTATTTATTAAAGGTTGCACTTACAATTAAGTAGTGTATATTGAGCAGTAACAAGCAATCACAAAAAGAAATCCTCCTCCGTTGCTTCAGTACTGCGATGCTTCCTCGCTACCAGGACTCACACACCGCTGGCGTTCCGGCCAAACCCCCGTAGATGTCCTATTGAGACGAAACGATCGTCGGGTTGCTGTGACGTCATCGCGCTTTCGCTCTGAACGCCAGCGGTGTGTGAGTCCTGGTAGCGAGGAAGCATCGCAGTACTGAAGCAACGGAGGAGGATTTCTTTTTGTGATTGCTTGTTACTGCTCAATATACACTACTTAATTGTAAGTGCAACCTTTAATAAATACGTATTGTGATTTTAAAACGTTATACGCTATGAGAATCCTTTTCTCTTTCATTATCCACGGTTCCGTTTGGATTCTATGCTGAGCCTTCTGATCATTCAGGTGGATGGGTTGTGGGATACCTCAATTCCCAGAGGCTTTATGAGACTGGTGAGATACAGTCTTTAATTGCGGTAAGCAGGCATTCTTACAGGCACGGGTGTAGTGTGGAAATTTCATCTCTCATCACTCTATCTTCACCGTCTTGGAAACCTTTATGGAACTTTTTTTGGACTTTCTGTGTCATTTTTTTCTTTTTTTAGTTTTTTCACACTTTTCACTTGTGGGATATTTATGAGAAAATCAAGTGCAATCATTCACTAATTTTTGGATTTTTTACAGCTTGGTGATTTTCTCTTTTTTACTTCTCAATTTGTTTACTCTTTGGGAAGATAATATATATTTTTTTCATTTTTTATGCCAACATCATCAATTATTCACTCATATTGTTGATTCATCATTTATTAGCGCTGCATTCCTTTTTTTGTTTTTATGTTTGTAAGATTGTGGTACACAATTTAATGCTAGCTGCTCTTCACTAACACAATTATTAATTTTTTGTTATACTTTCAATCACTTAATTAATTCAGCGCAGCGCCAACCTTAGGGTTTTTTGCTTTGTTTTTCATTGTTTGCAATGGCACCCGTTCAGATCATTGCGACTTTTAAAAAGGTACCTGCACTACTTTGATGGGACTTTTGATGTAGTCACACCAAAAGATGCATTGGAAATCGTGTGACTTTGGAGGCGCACTAATGTGAATGGAGCCTTAACATCCAAGACCCAGCTTTAACCCCTTAACGCCGGCACCAATTCCCGGGAAGTGAAGAGGGGTTTATGATCATGTGACCGCGTCATGGCGGTCACATGATCAGAAAGCAAGTAGCGATCAGGAGTTTTCCAGTAGGAGCTGGTAACTGTGTCGGAAGCACACAAGGTGCATATGCGGACGCTTGGCACCAAGACCCACCTGCTGAAAGACGGCATATTTGAGTTCTGTAGGCTTGAAGAGGTTAACATCCAAAATCCTATGTTTTTAAATAGGAATTGTTCACATATGAGTGCTCATATAGCTTGACTCCTGATGCTCCAAAACCCACATGAGCTGTTTTAGAGGCAGACATGTTTTGTTTCATACAGTGTGCCATTATCATGCCAGTTGAGTGTTTTTGCACACTTTTAAGATTCAGTGTTTTTAGGCAGTTTTTACATGTAAGAATTTGTCTTCTCTCCCTGGTGCTTTCCGTTGGCTGAAACAAAAATGCTTAAATACACATGTACAGTGCCTTGCAAAAGTATTCACCCTCCTTTGCTTTTTACCTATTTTGTTACATTACAGCCTTTAGTTCAATGTTTGTTTTTTTCTGAATTATATGTAATGGATCAGAACACAATAGTCTAAGTTGGTGAAGTAAGATTAGAAAAATATACATAAAACTATCTTTCAGAAATAAAAAAATGATAATTGTCATGTGCGTCACACACCAAAACTCACGGACTGGGCAAGGGTATTAATCAGAGAGGCAGCACAGAGACCTAAGGTAACCCTGGAGGAGCTGCAGAGTTCCACAGCAGAGACTGGAGTATCTATACATAGGACGACAATAAGTTGTATGCTCCATAGAATTGGGCTTTATAGCCAGAAGAAAGCCATTACTTTAAGCAAAAAACAAAATGGCACGTTTTGAGTTTGCAAAAAGGTATGTTTGAGACTCCCAAAATGTATGGAGGAAGGTACTCTGGTCTGATGAGACTAAAATTGAACTTTTTGGCCATCAAAGAAAACAATATGTCTGGCGGAAACCCAGCACATCACATCACCCAAAGAACACCAACTGGTCAGATTTGAGGGAAAGATGGATGGTGCTAAATACAGGGATATTCTTGAGCAAAACCTGTACCACTCTGTGTGTGATTTGAGGCTAGGATGGAGGTTCACCTTCCAGCAGGACAATGACCCCAAACACACTGCTAAAGCAACACTTGAGTGGTTTAAGGGGAAACATGTAAACGTGTTGGAATGGCCTAGTCAAAGCCCAGACCTCAATCCAATAGAAAATCTGTGGTCAGACTTAAAGATTGCTGTTGACAAGAACAAACCATCCAACTTGAAGGAGCTGGAGCAGTTTTGCAAGGAGGAATGGGCAAAAATCCCAGTGGTAAGATGTGGCAAGCTCATAGAGACTTATCCAAAGCGACTCTGAGCTGTGATAGCCGCAAAAAGGTAGCTCTACAAAGTATTGACTTTAGGGGGGTGCATGTTCTGCACATTAAAGGAGTGGTTCCCCCTAAAACAAATTTTTAACAATACATTCGGAAGACTGCTTACACTGCGGTTAGGCTGGCTTTTTTTTTTTTTCGTACATACCTCGATCATATCGCATATCGCCGTTTCATCCCTCGGCTTCCGGATACGAGTCTTGCTGGACCTAGTTGATTGACGTTCCTCCGACCGGCGCATACTGCGCGTCACGACTTTCCGACAGAAGGCGAACGTCATTGCGCAGGCGCCGTATAGAGTCGGCTCTATACGGCGCCTGCGCAGCGACGTTCGGCTTCTTTTGGAAAGTCGTGACGTCAAGTATGCGTCGGTCGGAGGAACGTCAATCAACTAGGAACGCCCACCGCCACAAGACTCATACCCGGAAGTTGAGGGATGAAACGGCGATATCGAGGTATGTACGAAAAAAAAAAAAAGCCAGCCTACCCGCAGTGTAAGCAGTCTTCCGAATGTATTGTTAGAAATGTGTTTTAAGGGGGAACCACCGCTTTAACTTCTTCTGTTATTTTTGTGCTATTTGTTGTTTGCTTCACAATGAAACAAAAATAATCTTCAAAGTTGTGGGCATGTTCTGTAAATTAAACAATGCAAATCCTCAAACAATCCATGTTAATTCCAGGTTGTGAGGCAACAAAACACGAAAAATGCCAAAGGGGGGAATATTTTTGCCAGGCACTGTAAAAGGCTTAAAATACACTTCTAAAATGCTTGCATATGGATGTAAAACATTAAAAAAGTATGCGATGCATAATGCACTATGTATCAGTGGATATTTGTCATAAAAAAATTCTGATTTACAATTTTATATATTTGAATTTGTCTTGTAGCTCTGATGAAGTGGGAGCATGTTTTGCCCCTGAAGAGTGTTGGGTGTTTTGTGAATCATTACATTTGTTTTAAACTCTTATGAGTTTGGTCTGGCACTCCTTTTGGTTGTTTAAAGTGTATCTAAACCCAAAAGCAAACATTTAGGGGCAGATCCACATACATCTGAGCCGGGCGCAGCGTATCTAAGATACGCTACACCGCCGTAGCTTATCTTTTTTATTTTGAATCCTGAAAGAATCCGCGCCGTAAGTTACGGCGGCGTAGTGTATCTCTCGCGGCGTAAGGGCACGGAATTCAAATGGCTGTGATGGGGGCGTGTTTTATGTCATATAACAAATGTTTGAGAGCTGGTTCTCAATTTATCCAAAAAACAAAAGTTCTTGATGGAAATTCCGATCGTCTGTAAGCAATTCCGACGCACAAATATCCTACGCATGTTTGGAATCAATTTGACGTATGCTCGGAATCATTGAACTTCATTTTTCTCGGCTAGTGTTGTACGTGACCGCATTCTTGACAGTTAGAACACACCTAGGGAACACAGTTATCCCCTTGATCGCCCCTAGTGTTAACCCCTTCCCTGCCAGTGACATTTATACAGTAGGCAGTGCATTTTTATAGCACTGATCGCTGTATAATTGTCACTGGTCCCAAAAACGTGTCAAAAGTGTCCGATCTGTCCGCCGTAATATCGCAGTCCCGATAAAAATCGCTGATCATCGCCATTACTAGTAAAAAAATTATAATAGTAAAAATGACATAAATCTATCCCCTATTTTGTAGACGCTATAACCTTTGTGCAAACCAATCAATATACGCTTATTTCATTTTTTTTACCAAAAATATGTATAAGAATACATATCGGCCTAAACTGAGGAAAAAAATGAGTTTTTGAAAAAAAAAATCAAGTCCGACTTGAATTTGACTTAAATAAGTTACAAGAATTGAATTACAGCGCAACAGTCCGAAAAGTTATAAAATTATTACAAAAATATGAAAAGGTAACATACTCATGGACGTGAAATAACATAATAATAAAACAAATTATGGGGATATTTATTATAGCAAAAAGTAAGCTCTATTTGTGGGGGAAAAAGGGTGTCAATTCTGTTTGGCTACAGTGTCACCCGACCGCACAGTTGTCAGTTAAAGCCACGCAGTGCCGTATCGCAAAAAATGGCCTGGTCATTGAGCAGCCAAATCTTCCGTGGCTGAAGTGGTTAAACAACTATATAGATCAGACCACAATGAAGGACAAATGAGGAGGGAAGAGGGACAGTCCCTTGAAATTAGGGACAGTTGGGAGCTATGGGTTTACTGACCAGCATTTATGTTTTATAAATGTATTCTTTTCCTCAGTATTCACAAGGGAATCGGGGGGCTGCAGTAACCAAAACTGCTGTGTTTATCCTCATTACACATCACAGGAAGCACCCTCATGGCTAACAGAGAATAGAATTAGAAATAGAGTTGGAAATCTTAACATTAATAAGTCACCGGGACCAGATGGCTTGCACCCGAGGGTCCTTAAGGAACTCAGTCAAGTAATTGCCAACGAATTTTTGCACACTTTCTTGAGCTGAATATTTAGGCTCCTTGTTTTAGTTGCAGCACCATCATTTATAATTTTTGTTCATACATTTTTGAATATATATATTGTCAGGTCACCTGTGGCCAGATGACAAGTGCACCCCGTTGGGGTCAGGGATGCACAACAGGGTAGTGAACCCTATGGCCGATTGCTGCGATTAGAGAGGAAGCGTGAACCCAAGATCGCCCAGGGCGCGGAGTCTAAGACGCAGCTTTGTGTTCACCAGAGCCTCTAGTGGTGAGGATGGCCTTCGCCGCAGCTGGATCCAGGTCGCAACCCCTGGGATCCCCTAGGTCACGCTCCGCAGGGAGAAAAAAGAAGTAGCAAGCAGGACAAGCGGTAGTGATGGGTAAGCTGAGGTCAGGGTAACAGGCAGACAAGGGTAACCTAGGGACAGGCAAAAGGTCAGGATCACAGGCAAATGGGAGAAGTCAGGGACGAGCCAAAAACAGTACACAGGAAGATAATCGTAGCACACTGCAGACAGGAACTAAAGCTAACAACGCGGTTGAACAGCAAAGCAGACTAGCAGTGCAATGGTTAATATAGGCTTCCTGGGATGGCCTAGGGTGGAGCAATACAGGGAGGAAGGTGATAAAAGACAGTCAGAAGGAGGGTCAGGCCTCTAATGTACACATGGAGATCAGGTAAGCTGCCAGACTTTATTGCATATCCATGACATATATATATATATATATATATATATATATATATATATATATATATATATATATATATATATATATATACATTGATATATATATATACTTTTTGTCATGGGGTTAGCGCAAATTTAACACTTTTAACAAGTAATTGCCAGACCATTGTTCCTAATTTAAATTAATGCATTTGGGTGGCAAAAATATGAATGCAATCTACTCACGGGGGAGAAGCTCTGGGGGAATCAAGGATGGAAAAGGACCTGGGGGTCCTAGTAGATGATAGGCTCAGCAAGCTGATTCTAACAAAGCAAACAGAATATTGGCATGCATTAAAAAGGGGATCAACTCAAGAGATAAAGTGATAATTCTCCCACTCTTAAAGACTCCGGTATGGCCTCACCTGGAGTATGCCATCCAGTTCTGTGCACCAGTTCTCAGGAAGAATGTGCTGGAAATGGAGAGAGTACATAGAAGGGCAAAAAAGCTAATAAAGGGACTGGAGGATTGAAGAAAGCGAGCACTGAACTTATTCTCTATGGAGAAGAGATGCTTGGGAGGGGATATGATTTCAATTTACAAATACCATACTGGTGACCCCACAATAGGGATAAAACATGAAAAAAGATGCTGAAAGCGGTACAATTATTTGCAAGGAAATTTGGTGTTTTATACTGTAGGCCTGTGATTTTTAGGAATAACTCACTTAAATCTGACCAAACAAGAATCTAATAGGCATCCCGGGTATGACATTTTTTTAAAAACAAAATTTTAAATTATAATATAATAAATAATTATAAATAATTATAGCAAGTAATAATATAATAAAAATAAAAATTATTCAATAATGTAATCAAATCAAAATCACTGAAATTTTCTCAGTTGCAGAATTGTTGCTGTCATTATTTTTTTTTTTTTATGACGAATTTCCCCGCAAATCGCTATCGCACAATTCTGCAAGTGATTATAATTTATTATCGCTGTTTTCTAGCTGATCTAAAACCATTTTTGACATAAAAAGACACTTTTGGTTGCTATGGACAATCTACAGTTTGCAGGCAGAAAGAAAGGTTTTTATTATATAAAAGAACATGTAGGACACTGGGCAGACCACTAGGGACAAGGGGTGTGTGTTTTTTTTACATACAGTACTGTAATCTATAAGATTACAGTATACTGTATGTATAGTGTTTGTTTACTTTTTTGAATTTGGTGCCGATCTCCGCTCCCGTGCGTCGTAACGTCGCAGGGAACGGAGATCGGCGGCACAGGAGGACGCTGTGTGAATCGAGCGAGGTCTCGCTCGCTCACACAGCGTGGTGACATCGCTGGATCCAGGACAAGGTAAGCCAGCGCACGCTGCAGGCTCTGCATATCTACCCCGAGCGTGACTCGGGGTTACCGATCGTAACATGAAAAACCCACCCCGAGTCACGCTCGGGGATACCGCCAGGGGGGTTAATAAGACACGTGGCCACTCATTAAGATTAGAAGAAAAGAGGTTTAACCTTAAACTGCGTAGAGGGTTCTTTATTGTAAGAGCGGTAAGGATGTGGAATTCCCTTCCACAGGCGGTGGTTTCAGTGGGGAGCATGGATAGTTTCAAAAAAATATTAGATAAGAACCTGAACGACTGCAACATACAGGGATATACAATGTAATACTGACATATAATCACACACATAGATTGGACTTGTGTCGTTTTCCAACCTACACTACTATGTAACTATGTTGATAGTGAACTCCTCAGTTAAACCCTTAAATCCTTACAATTTACAGAAGGGAGTGCATTATTTCATGTATTAATCATCATTATGTGAGTAATATGGATTTAAATGGTGTTTACACAATGCAGTCATTATTGCTGGTGACTGCAAAGGTAGGACAAGGCCATTACTGTTTTGAAAGATTAAACAGGATTAATAACTGCCAGATAAATGTTTGGGAAGACATACTCAGCAAGGTCACGTTATGATTTTTATTATATTGTTGCAGTGAGTTACAACCGCATACATCTTTTGTGGAGCATATACTAGGACAAAATGAATGTTTTAGGTTTTAAAGAAGAATTCCAGTAACATGCCAAAGCGAGATCCAAGTTGAATAGAAATGAGCGCACTTAGAAAGTTCCAGTTTGGTTGAGTTTTTCTTCTCATTGTATTTTCATTAAAAAAAATGTTCAGCTAGAGCCTGCTGATTACTTCCATATGCCCTGGGTCCTGCCCCCACCTTCAAACTTTATGCACACTGGTCCTTTGGTTCATCACCTGCTTGACCACAATCCATATCCCACATCCATGCCCTTGGGTTGATTTAGGCCATGGGTGCTCAACCTGTGGCTCTCCAGCTGTTGCGGAACTACAATTCCCATGAGGCATTGCAAGCCGCTGACAGGTACAAGCATGTCTCCCAAAGGCTGAGGCATTATGGGAATTGTAGTTTTGCAACAGCTGGAGAGCCACAGGTTGAGCACCCATGATTTAGGCTTTGGCCCCTACTAGAGCCGGCAGGACCTTGCTGGGTCTACAACTTTTTTTTTATGCCAGGAAATTAATTATACTGAGATGGAAATCAACTGCTGCCCCTACATTGGGTTTCTTGAAATCATTGGTAAAATAATGTCACCCCCCCCCCCCATACAAGGAGACCTATCGCTTTGCAGTTGCCCCAATGAATTCAACAAGGTTTGGGACATCTGGCTCAAATTAGTTGCCACTATAATGGATCAATCTGACTCCGTGGCCACTACAGCTCATTATTAATCTTAGTTAACTTGTGTTTGGGTACCAGATTCTCCTATATTGCCCTCCACCCCCTAGTATGGGTTAACTACATTCTGTTATATTATCCAATATCTTTTAAAGTGGATGTAAAGGTTCGTTTTTTCCTTGTCTAAATAGGTTTCTTTAAGCTAGTGCATTGTTGGTTTACTTACCTTTTCCTTCTATTTCCCTTCTTAATGTTTTTTTTTTCTGAATTTCTCACTTCCTGTACCTCCTCAGTAAGCTAGCCCCCATCATCCGGCTGTCTCTGGTCCTCCCCACACGAACTACACACGTTCATGCGAGAGAGCTCGCATTGTGTGTAGTCCTTGCGGGCGGGCTCCTGTGATAGAGAGAGCGGCCATAGCTGCTCACTGTATCAATCGGCCCCGCCTCTCGGCGTGCTGTGTCACTGGATGTAATTGACAGCAGCGCCAGCCAATGGCTGCGCTGCTTTCAATCCATCCGCTCTAGCCAATCAGCGGCAAGGCTGAGCGGCAAAGAGGATTTTGGGACCGAGCGCGGGACTTTCGAGGGGTCAGGTAAGTATAACGGGGGGCCTATATACTCTGAAGTTTTTTCACCTTAACGTATAGAATGCATTAAGGAGAAAAAACGTTTTCATTTACAACTCCTTTAACCACTTGAATACCGGCCGCATGTAAAATGACGGCTTCACAGTGGCTCTGGAAACTCAACAGGACGTCAATTGACGTCCTCGATTCCTCCGGCCACTGGGGGGCGCGCGCGCCCGGCGCGTCCCCGAGATGCCCATGCGCGTGCCTGGCGGTCGCGATGTCCGCCACGGACAGCAGTGACAGAGCAGGGACGTGGAGCTCTGTGTGTAAACACAGAGCTCCACGTCCTGTCAGGGGACAGAGAAGACCGATCTGTGTCTCTTGTACATAGGGACACAGATCGGTCACCTCCCCCAGTCACCCCCCTTCCCCCACAGTTAGAACACACCTAGGCTACGCATTTAACCCCTTCCTCACCCCCTAGTGTTAACCCCTTCAATGCCAGTTACATTTATACAGTAATTAGTGCATATTTATAGCACTGATCGCAGTATAAATGTGAATGGCGCCAAAAATGTGTCAAAAGTGTCCGATGTGTCCGCCATAACGTCGCAGTCCCAATAAAAAAAACGCAGATCGCCGCCATTACTAGTAAAAAAAATAAAAATAAAAAAAATAATAATAATAATAAATGAATATATGGTACTACAGCGCTACTACTACTAATTAATCAAGAAAAATATATAGAAATAAAAAACTAAATAATACCGCTGCAGACACAAAAAAGTGTACAGAACCAATAATAGTGATAAAATAGGTGTGTTGCGCTGATAATAACTTATTTCTACGTACAAAAATTACATAAGAAAGAGACCCCCTAGTAAACTCAATACAAAAGGGATCACAAGTGCAAAATAGACAATATAACAAATCATCCAGTGAAGTGCCAGTGAAGTGCTGGGAAAAAAATCCCTATTGAAACCAGCATGCAATCTTCATGGGCAACTGCAGCAAGTCAGTACAACCCCTGTCACATGGGAAAAAAAGGCACACCACAGTCCGATAATCATGAGATGGTTCAAAGTATACAGACTTCACTTCTATATAGCTTTTCACTTCAGGGCAGTGCCGCTCATGTAAAAAAGAAAACACAGATATGGTGCAAATAACGTATGAATAAGGAAGAAAACCAATGCAATGCAGCGATTGCACTCACGGAAGCCTCGATCTCATTAGGCTCTGCTGTAAAGTAATACGAACGCCGCTCAGTGCTTAGACGATCTCCTCAGGTGGATGGTCGCGTCACTCGGCTCCTCCCCCACGCGTATCGTCACTAGACACGCGACTTATTCATGGGTGAATAAGTCGCGTGTCTAGTGACGATACGCGTGGGGGAGGAGCCGAGTGACGCGACCATCCACCTGAGGAGATCGTCTAAGCACTGAGCGGCGTTCGTATTACTTTACAGCAGAGCCTAATGAGATCGAGGCTTCCGTGAGTGCAATCGCTGCATTGCATTGGTTTTCTTCCTTATTCATACGTTATTTGCACCATATCTGTGTTTTCTTTTTTACATGAGCGGCACTGCCCTGAAGTGAAAAGCTATATAGAAGTGAAGTCTGTATACTTTGAACCATCTCATGATTATCGGACTGTGGTGTGCCTTTTTTTCCCATGTGACAGGGGTTGTACTGACTTGCTGCAGTTGCCCATGAAGATTGCATGCTGGTTTCAATAGGGATTTTTTTCCCAGCACTTCACTGGCACTTCACTGGATGATTTGTTATATTGTCTATTTTGCACTTGTGATCCCTTTTGTATTGAGTTTACTAGGGGGTCTCTTTCTTATGTAATTTTTGTACGTAGAAATAAGTTATTATCAGCGCAACACACCTATTTTATCAATAATAATAATAATAATTCTGTCCCATATTTTGTAAGCGCTTATTGCGATTTTTATTTTTTTTTTATTATTTTTATTTTTTTACCAAAAATATGTAGAAAAATACGTATCGACCTAAACTGAGAAAAAAAATGTTGGAAAAAAAAAAATTGGCTATTTATTATAGCAACAAGTAAAAAATATTGAATTTTTTTTCAAAATTGTTGCTTTTTTTGTTTTATAGCGCAAAAAAAAAAAAAAAAAACGCAGAGGTGATCAAATACCACCAAAAGAAAGCTCTATTTGTGGGGAAAAAATTACGCCAATTTTGTTTGGGAGCCACGTCGCACGACCGCGCAATTGTCAGTTAAAGCGATGCAGTGCCGGAAGCTGAAATTTCACCTGGTCAGGAGGGGGGTATATGTGCCCGGTATGGAAGTCGTTAAAGGAACCTATTTAGAAAATTCAAAAATAACCTTTACAAGCCCTTCAAGTCGAGTTTGATTTATTGTGGTGGAGTTTGAGAGAGGGAGCGAATGTGGAGTTTTAACGCCTTCTACCTCAGCCTTGGTGGTTTTGGGTTACATCCTATATTTTATGTGAGCAAGTAAGGAATTGACTGATGCTTTTTATTTTTTTTGTATATTCTATATGTTTTGATATACCTTGTTGTACTACCTTGAGCTGGGGCATGTCCAGAGGTTCTGTTTTGTTTGTCTATCTTTTTATCGAAATAATAAAAACAAGTAAAAAAAAAAGTTCAGATGAAAATATATATAAAAAGTGTTTTTTTTTTGGGGGGGGGGGGGGGGGCACAGCTCGTCATACATCATAAGTGGTGCCAATCATATTTCCTTTATCAAAAAAGTATTTATATGACTGTCCGATCAAAAAAAAAAAATTTTTCCATCTGAAGGAGCAGTATAGGAGACAAATCATAGCTTGAAGTAAAAAATCTAAAGTAATGTCACAGCAGGTCACTGTCATAAATAAAGCAAGGTTAAACGAGAAATCTACAGACAAAACACATCGACTGACATTTCTACTCTGTCTGGTTTAATAAACTTGAGCTGTCTGGTTTTAACATATATTTACAGAAAACAAGAACATGCATAAATCACCTGTGACATTTCTGCAATAGGTAAATTATATCTCTTTTCTGTAAAGCCTATTTTATGTGACAGTAAAATGAACCTGCTACTATTAATTAATATTAATTCAAATCAACAGCGCATGGTAGTAAGTAACCTGTTACATTTTTAACCAAACACCTCCTGATTTCTATCTGTTCATCTCAGATATCCTTTTCATATGTACATATATATCTACCTTGGTCTTTCTCAACCTTTTTAACACAGAGAAAACTTTGAAATCATTTTCAGGTCTCGGGAACAGGATTAGTCCAGGATTAGTCCATCAGGGGGTCATTGGGAAAATGCCCCTTACACTGGCGGTGGTCAGAGGGAAGAATGGCTCCCCCTTACAGAGGTGGTCAGAATGCCCCCCTTACAGTCATGCCACCGGCTCTGCAAAGTGGTATTGGACTTAAAACATTGCAGGCACCAGCAGATGAAAGGTCATTGAGCCACAGTGCAAGGAACCCCTAGCCACCTCTGGAGTAATAGTAGCATTCAATGGAACCCTGGTTGAGAATAGCTGATCTACCTAAAGGGGATCTAAAGCCAAAGCTTAAAGTGGAACTTTGGAAGTCCTGCTAGATCACTTAAAGGAGTTCTCTAAGCTAAAACTTTTAACCCCCGCTGTGCCCGGGCTGTAAAACTATACAAAATAAACTTTCACTTACCTGCCTACGATCCCCCGTTGTTTCCGATATCGCCGTCCCGTTCTCCGGTCCCGGTCTCTTCCACTTCCTGCGGGTCGGTGACTCACAGTGCGCTCAGCCTATCAGCGGCCGCGACGGGACATTGCTGCGGCCGCTGATAGGCTGAGCGCACTGTGAGTCACCGACCCGCAGGAAGTGGAAGAGACCGGGACCGGAGAACGGGACGGCGATATCGGAACAACGGGGGATCTTAGGCAGGTAAGTGAAAGTTTATTTTGTATAGTTTTACAGCCCGGGCACAGCGGGGGTTAAAAGTTTTAGCTCAGAGAACTCCTTTAAGCCTGGACCGTTCTGCACCCTAAAGACAAGTGCCTATACTGTTTTAAATCCAATGTATCACCCTGCTCTGCACATGCTCAGTTGCTCTCTATTGTTCAGCTGTGATAAAAATGTAGAGAATGATCTACAGATAGCCTAAAGATTCAGGGCTGTTTAGGGACTCTGGGCTTCAGCAAAATGGCAGCTTCCAGCAAGAAGAAGCAGGATGTGGAATGTATGTTCCTTGCTAAAACGGAAAGTTGTATCAAATACCGTAATTTTCCTTTCCTGACGCCAAACCATGGCAGCTTACTAGTGAAAAGAGCACTGCCTCTTGACCACTCCCTCAGGACCAGTGAATAGCATAAATTAAAGACCACCACATTCTCTGTAATTAGCTACATACCGAAACGTACAAGGGTGGGACCGTATGCTGCCATGGTTTGGCGTCCAGAAAGTACATTTTTTGTAAGTATTTGATAAAAATTAAATCTTTCCTGACACTACTGAGGAAGCATACTAGTGAAAAAATAACTAGCTGACAGGGTGGGATCTACTTGTCCAACCAATCTTCTAATTAGGATGAGACAGAGGACGAATAGTCCTTCCTACAAAGTCCCCTGATGGCAAGGCCTCCGGGTCTATTCCATCAAGTTTGAGTGGGAATATTGGGACGACCATGATACCCCTCTACAGATGGACACCATAGATGCTTTTGATAGACAGGGGGATGTAGTGGCGCTTGCAAATACTAAAAACCGACAATAATTTAAAACAATAAATTATTCTAAACAATGATTCCTAAAGTATGAGAGTGAGTCCGTCCTCTACTGGGGTAAAGTTGTGTTCCACTCGAGGTCTATGCCCAAGATGCTTTTGAATGTGCTGCCTATGAGCCTTCAAACGCTCTAGTAGAGTGCTCCGCCGCCACTGACGAAGGCTTGTGACCCCTAGTCCTATATGCACAACCAAGTCTGCTAGGGTCCAGGCAGTAACCTCTTTTCCTTGATGATTCCCAGATGGAATGACAAAAAGTTTATTTAGAATGGGGTGGGGCCTAACTAGGTCTTTAATTTATGCTATTCACTGTTCCTGAGGGAGTGGTCAAGAGGCGGAGCTCTATCACTAGTAAGCTGCCATGGTGGTGCCAAGAAAGAACATTATTTCTTAGTTTCACCATCATTTTAGTTTTGGATAGAGTGGTGAGTTGTTAGGTCGCTTCGCAGGTTTTTATTACTGTCCATGTCCCCATTAAAGAGATACACTCTTGACTTGTCCTAGCAAACACTGTCACTGGAACTGAAAATGGGGGAGAAATCAAATTTTTTGATGCCACTAGAATGGGTGAGGGTAAAGTCTGGTACACATGGTAAGTTTTTTTTCACAGTAAGAAAAACAAACTAAGGAGTTCACAAGGAGGTTCTGTACTAACGATGCAATGTCCTCCTTTGCTTGGCAGTTTTCCTATGGGAAACACTGCAGTGGAGCATACACATGGCCGGTTTTCCCGACCAAAGCTCTCATGGCAGTTTTCCTGTCGGGAAAACCGGCCGTGTGTACACAGGGAAAAGCAACCGAGCAGGTTCTTGGTTTTCCCGGCGGACTTTTGACCCCCGGGTAAACCGATTGTGTGTATGAGGCATCACTGGCTGCAATGTTGCCTCAGGCAAGTGCTGAGAGTCGGGTACAGGCACTACAAAGCAAAGCAGCTCTACTTACTAGCTGCGTTGTTGGGCAGCCATGCGCTGAGAGGGGTTGCTCTGTCTTACATTGCTGCTAGCATTACAGTGCACCGAGCAGGATGGGACAAACTACTACATGTACTTTGTCCTATTGGGAATGAACTACTGTGAAAAATATGTGTAACTTCTTCTTTAAAGTAAAGTTCCCCATAGAGATCTATTGTTAAAAAAAAATCAAAAAAAAAAAATCCCCATAGTGGGCTTGAATTTCAGCTGATTCCTGTGTAGCGCCCATGTACTTTATAGCACTGGTGCTAGTCAAATTTAAGAATAGATAAGAGTGTAGTTAAACTCTGATCCAGATTGTTAGTAGCAAATTGCGGTCTCTGTCTCAGCTTGGCTGTGCTGTGAGCCCATTCTGCTGTGCTGGGGTGTTCTTCCAGCCCCGGTACTGCAGGTGGCAGCAGTGGAGTCGAGGTTTGGGTGCTCTTCCCAGCAGCCAATCATGGGGGTTTGTCCTCGCTGTGCATGCTGGGGAGGGGTATTTATGGGACAGACGCCATTGGTTCTGGGTCTTCTTCGTCGAGTGCACCCACCTTTGGCCTACCTGGCCAGGGCATGCGTGCCACGTGGTGTTCCTGGTTCTGGGACCATGTTGACCCGGAACATCTGAACCAGCGATGGGGATCCAGTGAGTGACTGGGTACCCTCTTTTGAAGATCCCAAGCTGGGTGCTGTTCAGTGGGGAGTCCATCTGAGGAGCACCATTGAGAGGCTGGGGGTCCAATAGGGCTTGGACGAAACCACCGGGGAACACAGGTAGCCAGACACTGCGGGACTGATCACCTGTCAGTCGGTACCTGGGCGACAAGTTGAAGGAGATCCAGACGTAACTCAACCAAGGAGGCATATCTCCGAGAATTCTACCCAGAAGGGGACCTGTGGCAGAGGTAACTTCTGAGGCTCTTTGAGAGGGGTCTGTGACAGAGACGTTCTCCCAAGTTAAAGTTCACCAAAAAGGGTCTGTGGCAGAGACTTATTCCTATAATTGTCCAAGTGATACTCTGGCTGCCAGGTCAGTGAGAGAGGCCTGTCCGGGTACACTAAACCCACTCCGGCGGGAGTGGTGAAGAGAAGTGTTACATTTGGGAGCAGGACTGTTTCCTATCATTACGCCTGAATCTGCTATTCTCCTATCTTCTTCAGCTTTACTTTCCTCACCACAAGTTTTATTGTTTTTACCCGGCTGGGTAATAAAGAGCACAGCAAAAGAGCACCTGTCGTGGACATTCCTTCACTTCTGTTTATGCACATACGCATCATTCACCCCTAGAAAATTTGGAGGAGCCACGAGGTAACACGCCACCCAAAAGTCCAGCAGCTCCAATGAGGGTAATGCTACACCTGAAAATTCAGTTTAGGGGAGTCAGGTGGAAAATTATAAACCAAACTGTAACTACAACCTATCAGATGCAGTCCCTTGTTGGCAGCACCAATGTTTTCAGGCAGTTGTGGGGGCCTTGTGAAGCTGCATTGGGGTACAATTCAGTGAATGGCACTGCAGCACACCAACACACAGAAAGTTTGTGTTACCACAGTACAGTGGTGTAATTGGGCCCTACGAAAAAACATAATTGTTAGCTTGAGGTGAGCTTAAAGCCGAACTAATGTCACAATATTTATCTCCTCTGCTAGAGTCCAACATTTTGAAGGTGTCCCTCACTGGTACCAACATCTTCTCCCTGGCTTCTTCCAGATGGTAGTCTTTGGCCATGGTCTGAGGTTATCACAGATTGCGAATGGTGTTGGAACTCACTTGGCCTTCATCTGTAACGAGAAGTGTGGGAATACACAGTATTATTTACTGTATAAAGTAAGAAATTACCATGGGAATCATTACCAACTTCAATTGCAGCGTGTTAGTGGTGCTGGAACCCACTTATTGATATACGGAATAACATATGCACACAATTTCACAGGACTTGGCAGCATATTGACTATCTTCACATATGTATTATGGTTTTCATACTTATTGGTCTTATTGTATTGGTTTAATTACACAAGATTTCTCATATTTTTGAGGGTATTTTTAAATATTTCACAGTTTACTAATTAGAAATCAGGGGGCCCCATACAGACCTCCTGAAGGGCCCCTCCAACCCTGCCTACACCCCACCTACCCCCTCCTGGGCTCCTCTGTTAACCTGATGGGGCCAGAGGAAATGTAATTTAAGCTCTAGTAAGCGAGTATCAGTGAGGGTGTGGTCTAGTAAAATCCATTTCTTCATTTAGGCAGAAATAAACAATAAAGCTGCCCTTGGCCCCCTGTTTAGCTGATGGGGCTTGGGCCCAGTACTACAGGACCAGTTGTACTGCCTTATCAGCAGCCTAGTGTGAGCAGCCACTTTTAACACAT
This sequence comes from Rana temporaria, assembly GCF_905171775.1. Classification (NCBI taxonomy): domain Eukaryota; kingdom Metazoa; phylum Chordata; class Amphibia; order Anura; family Ranidae; genus Rana; species Rana temporaria. Next base: position 214,729,909 of record NC_053492.1, read on the forward strand.
AGGGGCTTGATTTACTAAAACTAGAAAGTGCAAAATCTGGTGCAGCTCTGTACAGAAACCAATCAGCTTCTATGTTTTTTGTCAAAGCTTAACTGAACAAGCTGAAGTTAGAAGCTGATTGGCTACCATGAACAGCTGCACCAGATTCATCTTTCTCCAGTTTTAGTAAATCAAGCCCAAAGTTTTACTTTTGGTTCTATTTTTTTGTGGTTTTAACGCATATTGTGTTGCGCAGAGATTGTTACTGGTTGATTTTGTAACAGGCTGTGTGGGAACAGGGGAAGAACAGAATAAAGCTGATTATTATTTCTGGGTGAAGGATCTTTTATATTTAGTCTACATTATGTACTGTTTATTAAATCCACTTATTGTTTTTAGTGCCAGCCACCTGTGCTATGATTCTATTTTATGTATTATCTAGCATTTCCCAGACCTTGCACCTGTTAACCTAAAATATAAACTCTTGTTCAGCAACTTCTCTTTCTTTTAAATTCACCTTTCCCATCAGCAACAAAAGCAATTTGTAGGCAGAACTCTCTTATTTGCAACATTTTATTATAATATTTTTGTGACAATATTTCAGCTTGGCACAGATTGAACTTTTAAGAAAAACAAATTGAGCTGGCCTAAAAGGTTTTCAAGATAACATGGTTGCTGAAGTCCAGGCATCACATAACTGTGTTCGGCTTCAGACACGGGATTCCTCGCCCAGACTGTGCATGGGACCTTATCTCCTGCCAAAGCTAAGATTAAAGCAGTATTAAAGGGGTTGTAAAAGTTCATTTGTTATTTTCTAACTAGGTTCCTTTAAGCTAGTGCATTGTTGGTTCACTTACCTTTTCCTTCCATTTCCCTTCTAAATGTTTATTTTCTTTGTCTGAATTTCTCACTTCCTGTTTCTCCTCAGTAAACTTCACACCATCATCCGAGCGATCGTTAGTCAGCCAGAACAGCTTACTGAGGAGGAACAGGAAGTGAGAAATTCAGACAAAGAAAACAAACATTTAGAAGGGAAATCGAAGGAAAAGGTAAGTAAACCAACAAGGCACTAGCTTAAAGGAACCTATTTAGAAAATAAAAAACAAACCTTTACAACCTCTTTAACCTCTTGGCGCTGGCTTAGGATGCTGGGAGGCAGGGCAGCGTTTGTGATCATGTGACCACTGTGATTGGCTTTCCTTTAGTCATCGATAACTTAGTAGTAGTTGTAACAAGTGAAATATTTGCGCTGTAAAGTGTTATACAAATTAATGTGTGTGTGTGCATATAACCACATACATATACAAGTACAAAAAATGGGTGGGGAAAGTCCAAAAAAGGGGAGTGACACTAATATACCAGTAAACAATATTGTTGAATAGTCCTTAATCGAGGGCACAGTGCTAAAGAGGTCCAGGTACAACAAAATCCAACCATGTAGGGGTGCAGTTCATCAATACTTAATCCAATCAATAACGTTGTGAAGTGAAAAATGTTGAAAAACACAACAAAAAAATTAAATATAAAAATAGAAATAAAAATAAATATAAAAATAAAAATAAGGGTCAAAGTATTTAAGAAGAAGGAGGCCTTGTATCCAAAAAGGGTGAAAGATAGAGAGTGAGCCGTAACCAAGATCTCATATATGCACCTCTAGTGATCCCAGCAGCTCACCTCTAATCTGGCAAGCTGGATTAAATCAGCCTGATCCTGATGGGTGTGGTCCGTTGTTGAATATCACATACGGGTCTCCATAAAGTGTATTACATGAAAAAGTAAAAGGGGTAGAAACCAAATGGTGTGATAACGTCACAGAGAGGGATAGCAATGTCTTCTGATTTAAACCAGTGGAGATGCACTCACATGTAGGTGCAAAAACTGGGGCTCTTATCCACGAACGCCGAGCTCGTCAGTCCCTCCTTCCTCTCCCTTACTGATTCCCCAGGGTTAGGAGTCCCGTGTCCCCAATGGTTCACGAATCGGCTCTTGTTATGTATGAGGATCTCGGTGGTGTATGTGGGGTAAGAGAGAAGGACAAGCCTGATCGTGTGATATCATCAACAATAAACAAAAACCCCCCAGGAATGCCCAGGTAGTAATGCACTCACATGAACAATATAACATAAAAGACCTTCCTCAACGAGTGCGGACTCGCAATAAATCTGTGCCTCCCACACTTCCCCTCTATCTGTGGCTCAGTCCGGACACTCAGATGTGGCAGTCATACATGGGGGGAAGTGGAATAGACAACCACAGCGTAGCCCAGTCAGACGTGAAAAGTTTATTTTAAAAGCACTTAAAAACTCACATTTAAAATCGAAATTACTGCATCAATCCGACGAGTGGCTGTATTTACAAAAGATCTTGCAAATATGCGGCCTCTTGGCACCAAGGCTCACCCACCAAGAGGCCCCATATTTGCGTGCAGCTGGCGCCATGGTGTTAAACTGAAAAGCAGAAAATTTAATCAATTCAATATAACTTTGAAGTCCATAAATGTGATTTTCTTTGTTTGTTCTTTTTTCATTTGTTTTTTATTTTTTATTTATTAGGATGTTTTTCTTTATTTTCACCTGGTGATCCAACCAGTAAAACATCTCCTGTCTTAGGCCGCGTACACACGATAGGTTAACCAGAGGACAACGGTCTGATGGATCGTTTGCATCGGTGAAAACCGATCGTGTGTGGGCCCCATAGGTTATTTAACCATCGGTTAAAAAAAAGCCAACTTGCTTTAAATTTAACCGATGGATTCCTAACCGATAGGTCAAAACCGATCGTTAGTAGGCACAACCATCGGTTAAAAATCCAGACATGCTCAGAATCAAGTCGACGCATGCTTGGAAGCATTGAACTTCGTTTTTTTCAGCACGTCGTTATGTTTTACGTCACCACGTTCTGACACGATCGGTTATTTAACCGATGGTGTGTGGGCGCGACGGACCATCAGTCAGCTTCATCGGTTAACCGATGACAACGGTCCTTCAGACCGTTTTCATCGGATGGACTGATCGTGTGTACGAGGCTTTAGGGTGCCTCCACTTTGGATGGAGGATTAGCCAGATCCACCATTGGACAGCAGCATTATCAGTCTGGGGAGAGGGTAGTGTTAGATGCACTAGCACAGGCGTCTCCAAACTACGGCCCTCCAGTTGGTCAGGAACAACAACTCCCATCATGCCTAGTCATGTCTGTGAATGTCAGAGTTTTACAATGCCTCATGGGACATGCAGTTCCACAACAGCTGAGGGTCGTAGTTTTGACATCCTTGAGTGACTAGCAGATCAATGTGTATTTAAAGTGGTTGTAAACCCTTACATATACCCAGTGAAGTGACTGGCTTCAAGTGATACCCAGGGATTAAACAAATCCTCCTACAAAAGTTGTTTATTTGCAGTATTCTCTTCTCTACATCTGTTCAAAGTTCAGAATGTATGAAGCTTGATTGAGCTGTCAAAAAAAAACTCTGCAGAGCTCAGTGGGGAGAGCTCTGGGAGCTGATTGGAGGGAAGGGACACACCCCCTTTCACACAGCAGAGGATCAAAGCATCAGACAGATATGACATTTAGTGCTCTTAATTGAGACACATATACACTCAGGGCCGGACTTACCATTGGGCTTGACTGGGCTCAAGCCCATGGGCCCCGCCTAATAGGAGGCCCCCTTTTTTTATTTATTTTTTATTTAAAAAAAATGTTTTTTTTTTATATATTTTTTATATATTGTAGTAGTATGGTACCCCAGGGGTGTGGTGACCCAGGATTCTCAACCAGACAGGTTGAGGGGCTCCAGGGTATTTGCTGGTTTAAGAGGAAACTGGCTTTTCAGTTTCCTCTGTATTTACTAAAATCCACTTTGGGACCTGGAGCCCGGGGATTTCATAGAGATCCGGGTGGGATGAAATCCCCAGTCCTGGGTTCAGGCTTTAGAGGTGATCAGCACACTGATTGTGCAGGTGTGTGTGGGCCTGATAGGAGACTCAGGACCAGCATTCTGGGCTCCACCCTCCCCAGGAGTCCAGGCTTGCAAGGGAGAACTCAGAGAGTGCAGGTGTGCACTGTGAAGTGGCTAGAGAAGCTGGAGAGTGCAGGCTGCACTGTGAAACCCCAGAGACCTGAGTCTAAGGTTGCTGACAGGAGTCAGGAGAGCTCCATGCTGGAGCCTGAGCAGTTGTGCTACTGCTGACAAGAGCCAGATGGCTTGGTATTTTCTTTGGCACGTATAAGCCAGGAGGCTGAAGGTACTGTTCTGTGTGGACAGTGAAAACCCCCTGCGTGGGAAACCTATGTTTGGATTTTGTTTATTTTTGCCTTTTCAATAAAAGTGGGCCAACAAGCCCTTAAACATAGTTCCGGACTGGCGTGAATCGCTTAAAATCGCATATCCCACTTGAGCTAAACACCCCCAATATTACAATATATATATTAAAAAATATATTATTAAAGGGCCCAGAGGTCTCCAATGCCCCTGGATTTGCCATCCAGGGGCATTGGAGACCTCTGGGCCCTTTAATAATAATAATAATAATAATTTTTTTATTTATTTTTTATAAAAAAAAAAAAAAATTATATATTATATACATATATATATATTTTGTTATATTTTATTATTATTAAAGGGCCCAGAGGTCTCCAGGGCCCCCAGATTGCAACCCCCTTTTTTTTTTATACATATATATATATTTTTTACAGAGGTCCCCAGGGCCCCATGTGGCAACCCCCCCCTTTTTTATTTATTTTTATGAATGTTTATTTTTTTATTTTTGTTTATATTTTTTTATTTTTTATTAAAAGGCCCCAGGGCCCCAGATGGCAACTTCTCTTTTTTTATGTATTTTTTATAAATGTTTATTTTTTTTTATTAAAGGGCCCAGAGGTTTCTTTTTTATTTTTATTAACTACTTAACCCCCGGACCATATTGCTGGTCAAAGACCAGAGCACTTTTTGCGATTCGGGACTGCGACGCTTTAACTGACAATTGCGCTGTCGTGCGACGTGGCTCCCAAACAAAATTGGCGTCCTTTTTTTCCCACAAATAGAGCTTTCTTTTGGTGGTATTTGATCACCTCTGCGGTTTTTATTTTTTGCGCCATAAACAAAAATAGAGCGACAATTTTGAAAAAAAATAATATTTTTTACATTTTGCTGTAATAAATATCCCCCCAAAAATATATAAAAAAAAATTTTTTTCCTTAGTTTAGGCCGATACGTATTCTTCTACATATTTTTCGTAAAAAAAAATCGCAATAAGCGTTTATTGATTGGTTTGCGCAAAAGTTATAGTGTTTACAAAATAGGGGGTATTTTTATGGCATTTTTATAAATATATTTTTTTTACTAGTAATGGCGGTGATCAGCGATTTTTTTTCGTTACTGCGACATTATGGCGGACACTTCGGACACTTTTGACAAATTTTTGGGACCATTGGCATTTTTATAGCGATCAGTGCTATAAAAATGCATTGGATTACTATAAAAATGCCACTGGCAGTGAAGGGGTTAACACTAGGGGGCGGGGAAGGGGTTAAGTATGCCTGGGTGTGTTCTTACTGTGGGGGGGGGGTGGCCTCACTAGGGCAAACACTGATCTTCTGTTCATACATTGTATGAACAGAAAATCAGCATTTCCTCCGCTGACAGGACCGAGAGCTGTGTGTTTACACACACAGCTCCCGGTCCCCGCTCTGTAGCGAGCGATCGCGTGTGCCCGGCGGCGATCGCGCCTGCCGGGCACACGCACGGGAGTCGGGGGCGAGCGGGGGGCGCGCGCGCGCGCCTCCGGCGGCGCGCACGCGCGCGCGCCTCCGGCGGCGCGCACGCGCCCCCTAGTGGCCGCTCGAACAGCGGACGTATAGCTACGGGCTTTCGCCCAGGAGAGCCGACCTGCCGCCGTATAATGACGGTGCGCGGTCGGCTAGTGGTTAAAGGGCCCAGAGGTACCCAGGGCCCCAGATGGCTACCCCCCTTTTATATATACAGTACAGACCAAAAGTTTGGACACACCTTCTCATTTAAAGAGTTTTCTTTATTTTCATGACTATGAAAATTGTAGATTCACACTGAAGGCATCAAAACTATGAAGTAACACATGTGGAATTATACATAACAAAAAAGTGTGAAACAACTGAAAATATATTTCATATTCTAGGTTCTTCAAAGTCGCCACCTTTTGCTTTGATTACTGCTTGGCACACTCTTGGCGTTCTCTTGATGAGCTTCAAGAGGTAGTCACCTGGCGCAGCACCCCATCACTCTCCTTCTTGGTCAAATAGCCCTTACACAGCCTGGAGGTGTGTTTGGGGTCATTGTCCTGTTGGAAAATAAATAATGGTCCAACTAAACGCAAACCGGATGGAATAGCATGCCGCTGCAAGATCCTGTGGTAGGATCTGGTTCAGTATGCCTTCAATTTTGAATAAATCCCCAACAGTGTCACCAGCAAAGCACCCCCACACCATCACACCTCCTCCTCCATGCTTCACGGTGGGAACCAGGCATGTAGAGTCCATCCATTCACATTTTCTGCGTCGCACAAAGACACGGGGGTTGGAACTAAAGATCTCAAGTTTGGACTCATCAGACCAAAGCACAGATTTCCACTGGTCTAATTCATAGTTTTGAAGCCTTCAGTGTGAATCTACAATTTTCATAGTCATGAAAATAAAGAAAACTCTTTGAATGAGAAGGTGTGTCCAAACTTTTGTCTGTACTGTATATATATTTTTCTTTATTTCTTCTTTTTTTTGTAAAGGCCCCCCCCGCCTCTCAAATTCAGGCGGCAGCACCCCCCCCCCCCCGGTTCTCTGCTCCAGGGGGCCCATGCCTTAAGCTGTGTAAGGGGTAGAGTTGCCACCTTTTCTTCAAGCCAAACCCGAACACTTTAGCGGCACAGGGCACATTTTTTTCATAGTATACACAATAGAATTATAAAAGACCTGGGGCACCTTTGGGTGCCTCAAGGAGAGTGGTAATGCAGCGCGCTGTGGCAAACAGTGGGTGTGGCCAAACTGCTCTTGCTGACATCATGGCTCCCCCTCAGTGATGCCAAACCTGCCCCCAGACAGCGGCCCGCATCTCCCGAATGGCAACAGATTTTTGTGTGACTACCTCAGTTACTTGGAGAGCCACAGTCCAGTCTAAATAATGTGTCCGGGTTTCAGGCAGACTGAAACCCAGACACAAGATCCCAAACCCGAACTGTCCGGGTGATTCCTGGACAGGTGGCAACACTAGTAAGGGGCCCCAAAATTCCTGATGGCGGCCCTGCGCATACCTCCCAACACGCACGGATTCTGCGGGACTTTCCCGCACAGACAGCTTCTTCCCGCAGTCCCGCGAAAGGGTTAATTTTCCCGCACTGCAAGAGGAGGCAGCACGGAAGCAGAAGGAACCGGAGCGGTGTGTGGAAGACTGTGGCTGCTGAAGGGAAGAAAGCCGACAGCCAGGCTAATGACAGCCTGTGGCCCCGGCTGTCGGCACAGGTGAGAGGCACTCCCCCCGCTCAACAACTGCAAAAGAAAAAAACCCTAGGAGCGGTGTGTGGATGTCTTCTTAAGAGAAGAGAGCCGACACATTCTGTGCACAGGTGAGTGAGAGGCACCCCCCCCGCTCAACAAATTTTATGCGCCCCCCCCCCCCCGCTCAACAACTTCAATTCGCGCCCCCCCCGCTCAACAGCGCCCCCCCGCTCAACAACTATAATCCCCCCTCGCTCAACTAACTTCTTCGACCCCCCCCCCCAATTCTCGGCTCCAGGGGGCCCCTTCAACACTCAAGCCCAGGGGCCCCCACCACCCTAAGTCCTGCCCTGTATACACTATAGAGGGATATGTTTTGTTCATGTTTCATGTCTGAGGTGTACAACCACTTTAGCTAACAAATAAAAGCCAAACACAAACTTATACATTTTAAGCAGTTACAGTAAACATTTTTTTTTCCTTTTGGGATAAATGAATAAAAAAAAAAAAATCAAATCATTGTAAACACCCCTGTCAGTGTTAAATTGTTTGTCTCAACGTTCTAACTGCCACTTTTGCTGGACAACTTAGTCTGTTAGGCCCCTGTCACACTGGGGAGGGAGGTGCGTCGGTGGTAAAGCGCCGATTATTTTAGCGGTGCTTTACCGCCAATTTCGCAGCGCTATTGGGCCACTAGCGGGGCGGTTTTACCCCCTGCTAGTGGCCAAAAAAAGGTTAAAAACCGCCGCAAAGCGCCTTTGCAGAAGCACATTGCCTCCGGTATAGCTGCGGTGTCCCATTGATTTCAATGGGCGGCTAGCAGGACTTTTTTTTACCGTCTTTCTGGGCTTTCACACTGGAGACACAGCAGTGGCTATTTAGGGTTGGTTTGCAGGCGCTATTTTTAGCGCAATGGCGCCTGCAAAACGACCCAGTGTGAAAGGGGTCCTACAGGTGAAAAATAAAAGACCTACTGGCAGGACCAACAGGTGAAAATAATGGGAAACAAGTCTAAAAATAAATAAATAAATGCAATCAGAAAATCTCCGCACTAGTACACTGCAATACAATACTTTTTTGTTTTGAATGAATACTGCTTTAACCTGTCCCTGCTGACTGTATGCACATATGTGGTCTCTGGATGGACACTCAGGCTGCATACACATGATTGGTTAAACCGATGAGAACGGTCTGATGGACCGCTTTCATCGGTCCAAACCGATTGTGTGTGGGCGCCATCGGTTATTTATCCATCGATTAAAAAAAAGCTAACTTGTTTTAAATTTAACCGATGAATTCCTAACCGTCAGAAAAAAAATGATCGTTAGTAGGCATGACCATCGATTAAAAATCCACGCATGCTCAGAATCAAGTAGACTCATGCTTGGAAGCATTGAACTTTGTTTTTTTCAGCACGTCGTTGTGTTTTACGTCACCGCGTTCTGACACGATCGTTTTTTTTAACTGATGGTGTGTAGGCACGACTGACCATCAGTCAGCTTCATCGGTTAACCGATGACAGCGGTCCATCAGACTGTTTTCATCGGATGGACCGATCGTGCGTACAGGGCATGAGTGGCCGTATGTATGAATCCATAGTGAACATATTTTCTGTGCTGAATACACGCTCCTTGTGTGCTCCAATTAACAGTAACTAAAATGTCACAGAAAGCTCCCGATGCATACTTGTGATCAAGAGCTTCCGATCGTGTGATTTCTGTCCACAGCCAATCACAGAGGTCACATGGTCACCTCCTGGCACACGTGGATCACATGCTCGCCTCCATGTCCTGGTATTTAGATTCCCTTAGAGAACCAGGGGGCGGCGGTGAGAAGGGGTTAAAGAGTTTATTACCCCAACACTTCATATTCCTGATATGTGCCTGATGTACCATGTACTTGTATGAAAAAGTATCCTATTGTCTTTGTATTGCTTCATTTGTGTGAAATCCCTGGTGTTCCTGCCAGTCCCTCTTTCATAATAAAAACTGACCACACCAAGCAGGAGAACACACCATGGTCAGTTCTCTAGCTGTGCTGGGAACTCAGTGATCAGACTTGTCCTGTCACACTCCCGCTGCACAGCCATTCACTGGGAAGCTCAGTGTGCTGCTGCTTCTCCTTCCATCAGCTCTTCTGCAGCTGAGGACAGAGGGAATGTGATCACTTATAAAAAAAGAAAAGGAAAAAAAACAGGTATTTATAATGTTTTTTTATATCTATACATACGTTTTGCCTTTCATTTCTATTTTAAGCTGAAGGGGTTGTTTTACAAGGTGATCGTTTACAATCACCTCCTGTGAATGATAAGCTCTGCCTGTTTGGAGTCATCTGTCAAATGCGTAGAAGACTTTGGCATTTGATAATAGAATTACAGGCATCAGTAAGGCTTAAAGTATGTGTAAAATATCATATAATATGTTACTGTCATTTCAAAAAATTATTTTCAATATTTATAAATCTGCAGTTTTCAGTAAAATAATACCTTGTGATCACGCCATGAAAGTCCTTGTTCAGGGGCTGAAACAGGGACTCCTGTTATAGGGTGATAAAGCTCAGCCCCTGATTCCCAAGTGGGCGAGAAAGAGCTGAAAGAGACAGCAGGAGATCAGCAACAGTGAGTTGCAACAAATAATGATTGAAATGATGAAACAAAATAAATAAGGCATAGTGCTTTAGTATCATTTCGTGAGTTGCGTTACCATTTATCACTGTAGAAGTTATGTTTTGATAGAAATTGCACCAACAATGCAGCAAGCTGATTTTTTGATACACAGCATTTACAACACATACACCTAAAAGTTTTTTTTTTTTTTATTTGTCTTGAGTTATGTTTTAACCTGTTTTCTGTGTCTGGTTACTATTGCAGCAAATACCTTTGTTAATACGTCAGTATCTGCTTATGGTAGGATAAATAATCGTGTGCCTGGGCTCTACAAGAAAAGTAGCTTAACTTTACCTAATATCCTTAGTGTCCTACGTGGTAGGGTTTTGATGTTTAACTGGGTGACAAACAGTAGAACAGTTACTGTGTCCTTTCAATGCCTTCCAGAACATTTATGAAGTAGGTTATATATGATAGATCAGTTTTTACTCTCATTCAACCCCAAACTACTGGATACAATTTTCTCTAATATGCTAAATATAAGAGCTTGGTTACTGTTCTTGCTCTGGGTGCTCATTTATCTATCTAACTAGCTGAATACCCGGCGTTGCCCGGTTTTCCTATCTTAACCTTTTGGGGAGGAAAATCATAGTAATAGAAATATACCCATCTTTTATATAAGGGTGTAGGTAAGGGTTAATTTAACTGTCATATGTTTTTATTTGGCATATAAGAAATATGTGTACCAGGTATTATTGAAATATCTCCAGGCGTACAGAAGTTATGTGGGAACATACATTTCCCATTGATTTGCATGGGACTTTAAACAAAAATCCCGACCCTCACAAATGGGGGTAGTTAAGGGATACATTAACTATCCTATAGTTTAAGTGGACATATAAGTAACATGTGACCAAGTGTTATCGAAATATCTACAGCCGCTTGGAAGTTATGAAGTAACATGTATTTCCCATAGAGTTGAATGGGACTTTAAAGGAAAACCCCGACCATGGCAAATGGGGGTGGGTAAGGGTTAAACCACCTATCCTATGTTTGTTGCTGACATATAAGTAACATGTGTGCCAAGTTTCATGTTAATATCTTTAGCCGTTTGGACGTGATGCTGGAACATACATACACACACACACGTTGAGTTTTATATATATAGATGTAAACCTGTCACACAGGTGAACATTTAGGGGTAGATTCAGGTATAATTGCTTATTTTTGTGCGGGTATCTCAGATACGCTACGCCGCCGTAACTTAGTGAGGCAGGTTCTGTATTCGCGCTTAATTCAAATTGTGAAGAGGTGGGCGTGTTTTATGCAAATAAAACATGACCCCACGTAAATTACGTTTTTGACTAACGCCGCATGCGCCGTCCGTGAATGTAACCCAGTGCGCATGCTCCAAATTAACCTGCAAAAAGCCAATGCTTTCGACGTGAACGTAAATTACGCAAATCCCTATTCGCAAACGACTTACGCAAACGACATAACATTTTCAAAATTCGACGCGGGAACGACGTCCATACTTAACATAGGATACGCCTCATATAGCAGGGGTAACTTTACGCCGGAAAAAGCCTAACGTAAACGACGTAAAAAAATGCGCCGGGCAAACGTACGTTTCTGAATCAGCGTATCTACCTAATTTGCATATTCAACGCGTAAATATACGGAAGTGCCACCTAGCGGCCAGCCTAAAATTGCAACTAAGATACGACGGCGTAAGAGACTTACGCAGGTCGGATCTTAGTCAAATCTATGCGTAACTGATTCTATGAATCAGGCGCATAGATACGACGCCGCACACTCAGAGATACGACGGCTTATCTGGAGATACGCCGTTGTATCTCTTACCTGAATCTACCCCTTAGGCCCCATACACACGATAGAATCCATCCACTGAAAAATCCCAGCGAATGGGTTTTAGCGGATAGATCCTATGGTGTGTAAACTCCAGCGAATCTGTTTCCGCGGATATTTATCCCCTGGGATGGATTCCAGCAGATAAATATTTGCTGACATGCTAAACAAATCTATCCGCTGGAATCCATCCCAACGGATGAATCTGCTGGTCTGTACAGACTCACCGGATCCATCCGTCCGAAGGGATCCCCCGCATGCATCGTAATGATTCGACGCATGCGTGGAATTCCTTATATGACAGCGTCGCGCACGTCGCCGGGTCATAATCGCGGCGACGGCGCGACACGTCATCGCCAGAGGATTTCGGCGCGGATTTCAATGCGATGGTGAGTACACTCCATCGCATGGAAATCCGCACAAATCCTCGAGAGGATTTATCCGCGGAAACGGTCCGCTGGACCGTATTCGCGGATAAATCCTCTCGTGTGTATGGGGCCTTACTGTGTTAGTAGAGAACTTCTAAAATATTAATTGCGCCTAGGCAATACCGTGAAAAAGTGTTCTTTCTTGGTTAATCCTTCTGAAAAATAGCAGTGCACTCCAATGCCGTGTACACACGCTCGGATTTTGCGACAACAAATGTTCGATGGGAGCTTGTTGTTGGAAATGCCGACCGTGTGTAGGCTCCATCGGACATTTGAGAGCTGGTTCTCAAATTTTCCGACAACAAAATCCGTTCTCGTAAATTCCGATCGTGTGTGGACAATCCTAACGCACAAAATTCCACACATTCTCTGAATCTAGTACGAGACAGGAGCGCTCGGTCTGGTAAAACTAGCGTTCGGACTGAAAAGCACGAGGCTGAAAAGCGCAAATCGTCTCTCACCAAACTTCTACTAACACGACTGGTATTGAACTTCCCTTTAACCTGCTTAGCGGTGTTCCCGAGCGTGACTCGGGGTGTTTTTTTCCATGCTAGTATCGGTAACCCCGAGTCACACTCGGGGTAGCTGTGCAGAGCCTGCAGCGGCGCGGCTTACCTTGTCCCTGGATCCAGCGATGCATCCCCGCTGTGTGAGCGAGCGGCGTCCTCGCTCGATTCACACAGTGCCTCTGTGTGCCGCCGATCTCCGTTCCCTGCGACGTTACGACGCACGGGGGCGGAGAACAGCGCCAAATTCAAAAAAGTAAATAAACACATTACATACAGTATACTGTAATCTTACAGATTACAGTACTGTATGTAAAAAACACACACCCCCTGTCCCTAGTGGTCTGCCCAGTGTCCTACATGTACTTTTGTATAATAAAAACTGTTCTTTCTTCCTGCAAACTGTAGATTGTCCATAGCAACAAAAAGTGTCCCTTTATGTCAAAAATGGTTTTAGAGCAGCTAGAAAACAGCGATAATAAATTATAATCACTTGCAGAATTGTTTGATAGCGATTTGTTGGGAAATTCGTCATAAAAATATAAAAGTAATGACAGCGACAATTCTGCAACTGAGCAAATTTCAGTGTTTTTGATTTGATTACATTATTGAATAATTTTTATTCTAATTACATTATCATTTGTTATAATTATTTATAGTTATTTATTATATTATAATTTATGATTTTGTGTTTCAAACTTTATCATACCCGGGATGTCTACTAGACTCTGGTTTGGACAGATTTAAGTGAGTTCTTCCTAAGAATTACAGGCCTAAAATATAAAACACCAAATTTCCATGCAAAATAATTGTACAGCTTTTGGTACAAAATTCCAGACAGAATCATACCGCCAGGGAGGTTAAAAGTGCCGTCATACGTGTTGTACATGACCGCATTCTTGGCATTCGGAATTTCTGACAACATTTGTGCGACCGTGTGTATGCAAGACAAGTTTGAGCCAACACCTGTTGGAAAAAAATTCACAGTTTTGTTGTCGGAATTTCCGATCGTCTATATACAGCATAAGGGTAAATAGGTACTCCCGTGCCTACATTTTCAAAAGAACATTCATAAATATTCGTAGCCTCGTAGGAACATTTGCACAACATTCTTTAGCCCATTCCATAACTTAACCACTTGCCGACAGGCTAACGCCGATATACGTCGGAAGAATGTCACGGCTGCGCAAAGCAACGTACCTGTACGTGGCTTTGAATGTGCCGCCATGCGGGTGCGCACCCTCAGTGCGCTCCGTGATCGTGCCAGCGGAACCCGCAGACTTAGGCCCAGATTCACAGAAATCAAGGCGCACATTACGCCGCCGTAGAGCAAACACTGTACGCTACGCCAACGCAGCACAGAGAGGCAAGCATTGCATTCAGCAAGCCAGTACTCCCAACGCTGCGCCAGCGTGGCGTGGATTTCAAAGGCGTAGGCCGGTGTAGGTGGAAGTGGGCGTGACCCCATGCAAATGATAGGCCGAGCGCCAGACAGGTACGTATCACGAACTGCGCATGTGTCATGACGTGGACGCACCCCCCTGCGCCTGCACATAACCATGCCGGCACAACTGCCTAAGCTATGCCGGATCACTGCGTACTCCGTAAACATAACGTACGCCCAGCCAGACACATGTCTAACGCACAATACGCCGGCTTGTGTTCCCTGGTGCAGACCCGAGTATGTCTGTTGCTGGGTTGCACCTCCTTTATGGGGAATAACTTTACACCGGACGTACAACTTAAGCGCATTTCGCGAAGCATGCGCCGGGCACACGCACGTTCGTGAATCGCCGTATTTCCTTTATTTGCATGTTTGAATGGCTAATCGATGGGAGCGGCACCATGCTCCTAGCCTAAATGTACGCCCACCCTACGCCGGCGTAAGCAAGATACGTCGGTGGGGTGTAGCCTGTTTTTAGGCGCATATTAGTTTGTGGGTCTGGCGCACAGATACGACGGCGCACATTTGCACTTACGTCGGTGTAACTTGTTATACATCGGCGTAAGTGCTTTATGAATCTGGGCCATAATGTCTGCCGGTGTCCCGCGATCGTGTCACGGAGTGGCAGAACGGGCAAACAAGGCATTTCCCTGTTCTGCCCAATGACAGGACAGTGATCTGCTACTCCCTGTCATCGGGGGCAGTGATCACTGTCTTGTCACTTGTAGCCCAGCCCCCCCCACAGTTAGAATCACTCCCTAGGACACAGTTAACCCCTCCCACCCCAGTGGTTAACCCCTTCCCTGCCAGTGTAATTTAAAGCACAAAAAATAAAAACCGCAGAGGTGATCAAATACCACCAAAAGAAAGCTCTATTTGTGGGGAAAAAAAGACGTAAATTTTGTTTGGGTGCAACATCGTTGTGCCGAATCGCAAAAAGTGCTCTGGTCAGGAAGGGGGTAAATTCTTCGGGGGCTGAAATGGTTAAAGTGGTTGTAAACCCTTGCATATACCCAGTGAAGCGACTGGCTGTAGGTGATACACAGAGATGAAACGAATCCTTCTACATACGTTGTACCTGTTCATCTGTAGCTTCTTTCCTCTACTTCCATTTAAAGTGTAGAATTTACACAGGATCTCTCAGCTCTGAAAAGCAGGGGGCAGGGAGCTGAAGATACATCAGTGAAGATAGCTCTGACAGCTGGTTGGAGAGAAGAGACACACATCACACAGCACGCAGGAACAGAGATGAGGCTGTAAATCACTGGAGATCCCTCCCCCGTCACCCTTTTTCTTTTTTTCCAAAATTCTTTATTTATACACAACAATGAGCGTCACCGCCCGGATCACAGTTAGAGTGCAAAACATAGTGCCAATTCTAAGTACACAACCGTCACCCTTTTTCTCTTGGTGTCAGGAAAACCTTTCAGAAGTGACTCATGCTTATAGCAGAGGAATGAAACAGCAGACAGAAATGACACACACTATAGAGGGATATGCTTTGTTTATTTTTCATGTCTGAGGTTTACAACGACTTTAATGCATGCTATTTGAAAGTACTTCAGAATCTCATTTGCTTTTAACAATCAATTTTGGTATGAATGTCAATTCCTGTCTGAATCGCATCGCCAGAGAGTCCAGAATAAGAAAAAGCAGAAAGTTCAATGGGCATGGGCTGGACTGGCATAATTGATGCAGTGGCAGACTGGGTCGGATCGCCAGGTGTAGCGACTGTCTGAATTGCATCGCCAGGCTTAGCAACTGTCTGAATCGCATCACCAGGTGTAGCGACTGTCTGAATCGCATCGTCGGGCGCCGCAACTGTCTGAATCGCATCACTAGGTGTGGCGACTGTCTGAATCCCATCACTAGGTGTGGCGACTGTCTGAATCGCATCACCAGGTGTAGCAACAATGGAACTTGCGGACAAGTTAGCCTTGTTGTGCATCCAAGGGAGTTTAGCGACAGGCAAAGGTAGGGGTAATCCAGAGGACTTGACTTCTGAGGAGTTAGAGGAAGTTTCCAAACAGGGCTCAAGGCTACGAGACAACGGATAAGCTTGGTTTCTAGGAGGAGAGGGTTCAGGCTGTGGCCATTGGCTGGAGAGGTAGCCTGTAGAGAATTCAATAGTCTTGTTAGTGTCTTTTGTTATAACAGAGTCATATAAAGGTACATGGTTATGTAAAATGTAGTCCCATTTGGAAACGTTGTCATGAATGGGATCTGAATAGGCCTTGAAAAAAGGCACGTGACTGGTACTGGCCACACAAGAGTTATACATGGGCAACTGGTCAGCGGTTTTAATGCAATTCTGGATGCAAGTCTGGGACCAGGACCCAATCTCCTCTGCAGCCCAGTCTATGTGGGGGTTGTCAGGTTCAAGCCATGGTTACCCCAAGATAAGGGGTTAAGCAGGAGAAGAGATCAGGTAGAAGATGATTGACTCTTTGTAAAATTCCCCAATGGTCAGGGTAATAGGTACAGTGCACAAGGTCACCGGACCCATAGACAAGGGTGAATTATCAACGGCTAAGATTGAGAAGAATCTGTGTACCTTAGTCACCGGAATCTGTAGACTGTGTGCTAGGTCCCTATCAATTAAATTGCTAGCAGCACCAGAATCAATGAAAGCAGAGAGGTGGTGAGAGAACTTGGCAGACCTAAGTTGTGTAGTAACAAATAAGCCATTTCTGAGGGAAACAGGCACAGCATGGTCTATAGAAGCGGACCCCATCCGCACTAGACTCTAGGTGTTTCTCGGTTTATTAAAGCGGTGGTTCACCCTAATTAACATGTTTTTAGCATAAAATTCGGCATAGTAGCGCGAGCTACAGTATGCCTGTCTTAATTTTTTTAGTCCCGTACTCACAGTGTAATCGTAGACACAAGATTTCGACTCCCCGCGGGGAATGGGCGTTCCTATGGAGAGGGAAGGTGATTGACGGCCGGCTCTGGCACGTCACGCTCCCCGAAGACAGCCGGAACAGGTCTCGGCTCTTCACGGCGCTATACAGCGCCTGCGCACAGACTATGCGCAGGCGCCGTGAAGCGGCAAGTCCTATTTCGGGTATTTCCGGAGAAGCGTGAAGTGCCAGAGCCGGCCGTCAATCATGCTGCCTCTCCATAGGAACACCCATTCCCCGAGGGGGGTCAGAATCTTGTCGCTACGATTACACTGTGAGTACCGGACTAAAAAAATAAAGACAGGCATACTGTAGCTCGCGCTACTATGCCTCATGTTATGCTAGAAGAAAAAATAATATTTTTTTTTATTAATAGGGTGAACCCCCGCTTTAAGACAGCTAGTGACAAAGTGGCCGTGGTTGCCACAATATAAGCAGAGACCCTGAGATCTCCTTCTAGCCTTTCCCCCAGAGGATAAATGGGTAGCACCAATTTGCAGGGGCTCATCCTCCTGGAGATCCATTAGCCCATTAAACAGTAGCATAAGTCCATGACTCTGGAACACTGACTGGATTGCCACCATGGGGTAGTTTCAGGTAAAGTGGCAATTACATCCTAGCCCAGCTCCTGTTCCCTTCCCTTCCCATACATAGAGCCCTAGAGGTAGTTCTCGTTTTAACTGTTTACCTCTACAGTGGGCAGTCCTTCCCAAAAAACCTGGGGAAACCTGGCCAGCTGAGTTAAAGGGGTTGTAAACCTACATGATTTTTCACCCTAATGCATCCTATGCATTAAGGTGAAAAAACACCTTGCAGTGTCCGGCCCCCCATCCCCCCCCCCCAGTTTTACTTACCTAACCCCTGAATTTCTGTGGGCGCGTCCCCGTCGTCCTTTTCTCCACGGAGTCCCGGCTTTGATTGGCTAGATTGATAGCAGTGCAGCCATTGGCTCCTGCTGCTGTCAATCAAATCCAATGATGCGAGCGCCGAGGGCGGGGTCGAGTCATGCACACGTGTCTATGGACGCCGAGTGCATGACTCAGGAACGTGCCCCAAAGGTAACCCCCTCAGGAGAGAGCTTCCCAGAGGGGGTTATCTAATGCGGGAGCCACGAGAGCCGACCGTGGGACCCCAGAACAGGTGGATCGGGACCACTCTGTGCAAAACAAACTGCATAGGAATTGTCAACTCTCCAGGCCAACATACTGTAACTAATGCCGTGTACACAAGATCGGATTGAAAAATTCAGATGGACTTGTTTTATCGGAAATTCTGATCGTGTGTGGGCCCCATTGGACTTTTTTCCAGTAAAAAAATAGAACATGTTTTAAATTCTTCGGATGGAAAAAAATCCGATGGGAAATTCCGATTGTCTGTGTGAAATTCCATCGTAGAAAAATCCATGCATGCTCAGAATCAAGTCGACGCATGCTCGAAAGCATTGGACTTCATTTTTCTCAGTTCGTCGTAGTATTTTATGTCACCACGTTTTGGACGGTTGGAATTTAGTCTGACAGTGTGTAGGCAAGACTGATGGAAGTCAGCTTCATCAGGATTCCGAGGGAAAATTCCATCGGAATTTCGGATCGTTTGTACGTGGCATAACAGTGCAACTAACCTACATTGCAATATATAGTGAATCCAGCAGGGCACAAAAACAATAATAATAAAAAAAAACACACTTATAAAACGACAATACCTTGTTAAAGTGGAGGTTCACCCAGAAATGTTAATTTTTAACATTAGATTGATGCTCATTTTGTCAAGGGGAATCGGGTAGTTTTTTTAAAAGTGAAGCAGTACTTACCGTTTTAGAGAGCGATCTTCTCCGCCGCTTCCGGGTATGGGCTGCGGGACTGGGCATTCCTATTTGATTGACAGTCTTCCGACAGGCTTCCGACGGTCGCATCTATCGCGTCACGATTTTCCGAAAGTAGCCGAACGTCGGTGCGCAGGTGCCGTATAGCCCCACCGACGTTCGGCTTCTTTCGGCTACTCGTGACGTGATAGATGCGACCGTCGGAAGCCTGTCGGAAGACTGTCAATCAAATAGGAACGCCCAGTCCCGAAGACCTATACCCGTAAGTGGCGGAGAAGATCGCTCTCTAAAACGGTAAGTACTGCTTCGTTTTTAAAAAAACTACCCGATTCCCCTTGACAAAATGAGCATGAATCTAATGTTAAAAATTGTTTTTCGCGTGAACTCCCGCTTTAAGCACCTACTTACATGTGTGTCCTGCTTTTGCAGACATTTGTTTCCAAGTAGCAAAAGCTCTACTTTTGCAGATACAGAAGAGCTAAGAACCAAAAACCTCCCTAACAGACCGAAGTCCCTTTTTGTCTGCTTATGGTGACAATGAAATATAGTGTGTTATTCCTGGCAGGTATTGTTTATTCAGCATTTTAAAAAGTGCACTACTTATGCTGAAAATGATGAATTACTTAACAAATGAGTATTCAGCAGAGTTTCAGGCCTAAGGTCTATTGGCTCCTAAAAATGGACTTATAGCCAAAAATGAACCTACATATTCAGCAATAGTCTTCCTGCATGCTGCAATTAAACATTAAAGAAAAAATAACATCTGCATTCCGTAACAACAGGATTAATGCATCAGTCCAATGTGCATTCTCTATACTGAGAGTCTAGGGTCAAGAGGTTTCTGAGCCAGGCTCTTGGTGGGTGGCGTCATCATTTAAAATGTTTTTTATCACCCTTAAATTTTCTTCAGTACATCTTGAAATACATCCAAATTTATTTTCCTCTTCATGCATTGTCTAATAAAAATCACAGCATGTAAAGAAAAATAGCTTTTGATCCTGCCAAAACTTCAGGGCACTTCTAACTTATTTATTTTTTCTATTCCCAGTATTTTTATAGAGGCAAAACATGGAGAAATGCACATGCATTACAGAGGTGTACTGAATATTAGGTAGAATCAGAGAGAGTTAGGCCGGCTTATCATTAGATACGCCGACCTAACTCAGAATCTGCGCCGACCTATGTTTAACCAGTTAAGCCCCGGACCAATATGCAGCCTAAAGACCCAAGGTGTTTTTACAGTTCGGGACTGCGT
Source organism: Rana temporaria (assembly GCF_905171775.1). Taxonomy (NCBI): domain Eukaryota; kingdom Metazoa; phylum Chordata; class Amphibia; order Anura; family Ranidae; genus Rana; species Rana temporaria. The sequence goes on from NC_053492.1 coordinate 214,750,175, forward strand.
CGCTTTAACAGACAATTGCGCGGTCGTGCGACGTGGCTCCCAAACAAAATTGGCGTCCTTTTTTCCCCACAAATAGAGCTTTCTTTTGGTGGTATTTGATCACATCTGCGGTTTTTAGTTTTTGCGCTATAAACAAAAATAGAGCGACAATTTTGAAAAAAATGCAATATTTTTTACTTTTTGCTGTAATAAATATCCCCCAAAAACATATATAAAAACATTTTTTTTCCTCAGTTTAGGCCGATACGTATTCTTCTACCTATTTTTAGTAAAAAAAAAACGCAATAAGCGTTTATCGATTGGTTTGCGCAAAATTTATAGTGTTTACAAAATAGGGGATAGTTTTATTGCATTTTTATTAATTTTTTTTTTTTTACTACTAATGGCGGCGATCAGCAATTTTTTTCGTGACTGCGACATTATGGCGGACACTTCGGACAATTTTGACACATTTTTGGGACCATTGTCATTTTCACAGCAAAAAATGCATTTAAATTGCATTCTTTATTGTGAAAATGACAGTTGCAGTTTGGGAGTTAACCACAGGTGGCGCTGTAGGAGTTAGGGTGCACCTAGTATGTGTTTACAACTGTTTGGGGGTGTGGCTGTAGGAATGACGTCATCGATCGTGTCCTCCCTATAAAGGGATTGACGCGATCGATGCGCCGCCATAGTGAAGGACGGGGAAGCCATGTTTACACACGGCTCTCCCCGTTCTTCAGCTCCGGGGAGCGATCGCGACGGAGCGGCTATAAACAAATAGCCGCGCCGTGGTCCCGGATCGCTCCCCGAGCGGACCCGACCTCCGCATGTAGCGGGGGGGGGTCCCGATCGGACCCCCCACCCGCTAATAGGCGAGGACGTACGTGTACGCCCATGTGCCTGTACGTGCCATATTGTGGACGTATATGTACATGCGGGGGTCGGGAACTGGTTAAGTGTATTCTCAAACAGAGATACGCTTAAACATATCTAAGATACGACGGCTTGCGCCGTCCTATCTTAGGTTGAGGCTGGCCGCTAGGTGGCGCTTCCATTGCGGTCGGCGTAGAATATGTAAATTAGTAGATACGCCTATTCACAAACGTACGCCCAGCCCCCACAGTACATTTACGCCGTTTACGTAAGAGATAGGCTGCCTAAAGTTATTCCATCAAATAGATGGAATAGTAATGTTAAGTATGGCCGCCGTTCCCGCGTCGAAATTCGAAATTTTGGCGTCGTTTGCGCAAGTCGTCCGTGAATAGGAATTTACGTCATTTACGTCCGCGTCAAAATCAATAGGCCCGTGCGGCGTACTTAGCCGCAATGCACACTGGGAAATGTAGGCGCCCGGCGCATTTGCGCAGTTTAAAGAAAACGTCAAAAACGTCAGGTCAAGACCCATTAACATAAAACACGCCCCCTTAGACAAATTTGAATTAGGCGCCCTTACGCCCGCCCGCTTTAGGCTACGCCGCCGTAACTTAGCTGGCAAGTACTTTGAGAATCAAGTACTTGCCTCGCTAACTTACGGCGGCGTAGCCTAAACACGCTAAGCTACGCCGCCGCAAAGTTGGGCCAATCTCTCTGAATCTACCTATATGGTTTTTTTTATTTTGCCCTGGCATACATTTTAACAATGGCCTTGAGCAGAAATATTTATCCATTAGTAATATAAACATCCCAAGACATGTTTACAGACCAAAAGCCCCCCCCCCCCCCCTCCCTAAAAAAAAACCAATTCTAAGATTATACGTTTTTAATATTACTCCACTTTTTTCATGTGGGTTTATGTTGAAGCTCAGATCTCTATACAAAGTCTTGTCCAACTATGGTAATTTCTAAACAGGTCTCTGAGGTATAGTCAGTTGTACAAACTGCAATGAACACATCACAAGGAAACACAGTATGTGAGTCTCTGTTACCTGATGCTTGGAGGACCCAACTGTATTTGAATGGTAAGGCAGTAAAAGTCACATAAACTGTGGTTTACTGTTTACATTTGTATAATATACAACCAGCCGATGGATCTTTACTTTTTATTTATTAAGGCAGAACAGGCAGAAGACTAAACAAGTCATATGAAAACACAAGCATCTGTATATTTTATATATAAAAAAAACAATTTCAAACAGTGAATCCAGTCTAATGCAGAACTTTTCAGATCTACTAAGTGCATTCTTAGATGGGACAAAAGGCTCTGTTGAGATCAAGAGAAAAGAAGGCGAGGATATTGTGTGGTTACATCTCAATTTACAGAATTCAGGGAAAAAAGTTTTGTAAAAGAAAAAAAGTTTTGTAAAAGAAAAAAAAGTTTTGTAAAATGTGTTTTGAAATATAAAGGGAGGAAAGTTTTTTTTTTGGAGCGGACATATCTAAAGCTAGTTTAAAATCTGCAGATAGAATGCTTCCTAGCTGGAAACATTTTTTAAGGCATCACAGAATATGGGACATGTAGGGGTCTAGCTGGTCAGGTATCCTTATTACTAAAGGACTACTAGAGTGAAGCATAGTCAAAAGCTTTGCCAGGGATTTTTGCCAAGAGTTACAAAATCCAAGTGTCAAAGCCAAAACGCAAAGTAGAGTAGATGTCAAGAGTCATTGCAAGGTCTGTCTATGCAGGCAGAGTTTAAGAGAGGTCAGACTCAGGCCCCATACACACGGGAGTATTTATCCGCGGATACGGTCCAGCGGACCGTTTCCGCGGATAAATCCTCTCGAGGATTTCAGCAGATTTTAATGCGATGGAGTGTACTCACCATCGCATTGAAATCCGCGCCGAAATCCTCTGGCGATGACGTGTCGCGCCGTCGCCGTGATTATGACACGGCGACGTGCGCGACGCTGTCATATAAGGAATTCCACGCATGCGTTGAATCATTGCGACGCATGCGGGGGATCCCTTCAGACGGATGGATTCGGTGAGTCTGTACAGACCAGCGGATCCATCCGTTGGGATGGATTCCAGCAGATGGATTTGCTTGGCATGTCAGCGAATATTCGATCTGCTGGAATCCATCCCAGGGGAGATATATCCGCGGATAAAGATCCGCTGGCGTGTACACACCATAGGATCTATCCGCTGAAACCCATTTGCTGGGATTTATCTGCGGATGGATTCTATGGTGTGTATGGGGCCTCAGTAAAAAAAAAGGATACAGAATAGTATCCACAAACCAGCGAAACATTACAGACTAAGAGGCAAACCAGGGTGTGGAATGATCTGCACTTTAAAAATAGTTTTAAATAAAAATAGAACACACACATATATATTTAAAACATTGTTTTTTTGGTCATGACCCCCTATGTGCACTACTCACTTGAGGGCACCAATGGATAGGGCACAAAAAGCCTAGGATATGAGCAGTGGGGGTGCATCTATAAGGGCGCCGCCCCACCCTCTCCAGCCACCCCCTCTATGACCAATGGAAAGCTCCCCGGCCCCTTTTCCGGGCACAAAACACCTGAATTACAGCAACAGGGCGTGTTTTTGAATCACCTGATTAGAGCAATAGGTTTTAATAGGCTTCAAAATAGGTGAACTGCGAGCGCAATGCTTGGCGCTCACAGTCCACTTAGGTGTGTTAGAAAAGCAAGTGAATATTCGCTTTCCTAACACTAAACCGCCTCTCCACCAATCAGGTGCTCGGCAGGTAATGGGCACAGTGGCGACATTTGATGGTCACAGTGGCTGCATTTGATGGGCACAGTGTTGGTCTTCAATAGACACAGTGGCGGCATTTGATGGACACAGTGGCGGCATTCGATGGACACAGTGGCAGCATTTGATGGCACAGTGGCTGCGTTTAATAGACACAGTGGCTGCGTTTGATGGACACAGTGGCTGCGTTTGATGGGCACATTGGCTGCATTTGATGGGCACATTGGCGGCATTTGATGGGCACAGTGGCGGCATTTGATGGGCACAGTGGCGGCATTTTAATGGCACAGTGGCTGCATTTGATGGCGCAGTGGCTGCAATTGATGGGCACTGTGGCTGTAATTGATGGGTACAGTGGCTGCGTTTGATGGGCACAGTAAGGCTGCAGTTTGTTTGCGCCCCCCCAAAAAAATGTGAGCACCAGCCGCCACTGGATGTGAGAGAACCCAGGAAGGATATCAACAGGTGCATTATCAATAGGTGAACAGGTGGACCTCAGTGAGGCAGTAGCATCAAATGAATAGAAGGACCTATAAGGCAGCAGCCAGGGAATAAAAGAAAACCCAGCAGCAGCACAGAATGCAACAGGAAGGAGGATGAGCCAACAAAGACAGCTACCCCCCCCCCCCCCATCATCTAATAAATCCTTTAACTGTATACAACTAATGGAGAATAAATGTAGCCACCTTCTAGCAAAAAGTCAGGTCACAGCATTAAAAAAAACATTTTTTTAATAGGCTGGGAACAATAAAAGGTACTTTTTCGAGTTAAGAATATCTGAACAAATTGTATATAAATAATTATTTTATTTTTAAATAAGAATTAAATGTCATTTTAAGTTGTTGATCAAACTGGGTAAAATATTACTATTATAGTATTAAATATTATTATGGGTTATTATACTGACAATGATCAATGCAAACATTCTTTGAATAAGAACCAATAGGTAGATTCACAAAGAGTTAGGCCGGCTTATCTACAGATAAGTCGATCTAACTCTGAATCTAAGCCGGCCTATGTTTAAGTGTATTCTCAAACAGAGATACACTTAAACATACCTAAGATAGGCTGGCTTGCGCCATTCTATCTTAGGCTGCAATGTTTCTTTTGCCCGCTAGATGGTGCTGCCATTGCGGCCGGCCTAGATTATGTAAATGAGGGGCTACGCCGATTCCCGACGATTTACGAGCGTACGCCGGGCCTACACCGTCGAGTTACGTCGTTTCCGTACGTGATAGGCCGCCTAAAGTTATTCCACCTATGAGGTGGAATAACAATGTTAAGTATGGCCGCCGTTCCCGCCGCGAGGTTCGAATTTTTTACGTCGTTTGCGCAAGTCGTCCGCGAATTGGGATTTACGTTGTTTACGTACGCGTCGAAATCAATAGGCCCGTACGGCCTACTTAGGCGCAATGCGCACTGGGAAATGTAGTCGCCCGGTGCATGCGCAGTGTAAAAAACGTCAAAAAACGTGAGGTCAAGCCTCATTTCAATAATACACGCCCCCCTCCCAGTCATTTGAATTAGGCGCGCTTACGCCCGCTCGTTTTAGGCTACGCCGCCTAAAATTTGAAGGTAAGTGGTTGGAGAATCACTTTTAACCTAAATAATTTAAGGCGGTGTAGCCTAAAAAGAGTAGGCTAGGCCGTCCTAATTTTAGGCGCCCGTACGTGAATCTACCCCCAAGAGTACAAAACAAAATATATTCCTAATTGAGTGTTAGGCCTCGTACACACCAGCGGACATGTCCGATGAAAACGGTCCGCTCGGAGATTTTGGTCTGATGGCTGTACACACCATCAAACCGAAATCCGCGCGGACAGAGAACGCAGTGACGTAGACGACACCGACGTTCTCTCTCGCTCGAGTTCAATGCTTCCACGCATGCGTCGAATCAATTTGACGCATTCGCGGGATTTCGGTCCGCTGGTTAGACGTACTAACCAGCGGACATGTCCGCCGGACAGCTTTCCAGCGGACATGTTCTTAGCATGCTAAGAAACATTTGTCCGCTGGAAATCTGTCCACTAGCCTGTACACACGATCGGATCTGTCCGCTGAAACTGGTCGGCGGACCAGTTTCAGCGGACATGTCCGGTCGTGTGTACGAGGCCTCAGAGCCGGTTCACACAGGCGCGACTCGTCAGGCGACTTGACAAGTCGCTCTCCATCCTGTACAATGGAACCGTTCTAATAGGAGTGACTCAAGTCGCTCCGACTTAGAAAAAGGTTCCTGTACTACTTTGGGACGACTTCAGGGCGACTTGCATTGACTTCAATACCAAAGTCATTTTGCAAGTCGCCTTTGAAGTCGTGGGCAGATCGCCTTGCCGAGTCGCTCAGCAAGTTGTGCTGCCCCAGTGTGAACCAGCTCTTAAGGAATTACAGTTTGATACCAACATTCCTTCCATCCAAAAAAATTGGATGTTACCATGTCTGAAGGAACACACATGATGCTAGTATAACAGACAAACCTACAGTCTATACAGCACTAAGTTAATTGTGTATCACAGTGCATATTCTAAGGTTATTATTGGTCTGCTTCATTGCCCTCCAGTACACTCATGTGTTATCACAGTTCAATTATGGTATAGATTTTCTATGAATGATTAACCGTCTTGGTTGTGTCAGCTGTTTGCATGGGAGACAGGTAACACTGTGCTTCTGTCACTGCAAGTCATTGACCCAGTTAGGGTTCACTTGATATTTGACATTTCACAGCTTTTCTTTTATCCAACTGTCTTGTCTCAGGTGTCATTTTTATTTTGTCTCAGCTACTCTATTTAAACAGATCTCATATTACTGCTGACCACAGGTTCTATGAGTAGCATTATTATGTATTGGATTACTAATACATTTCGGATAATTCTTTATATTAACCCCATCTTTCTCGGGGGAACAGTCTTCTCCAAGTGAAGATATAAAATCTCACTTATTGGTGTGATACAGGAAAATAATGCTGTTTAGTCCATATGGGACAGAATTTCATAGATGAGCAAAACAGTTCTTATGGGCCTATCTTCAACAGATTCATCTAGTTTGGTGGTTGATCCTCTCATACCCAGCCATAGCGCTGTCCAGCACCACCATGTTCTTTCTGACATCATCCAGAGGCCCTCTGGCTCCTCCTGGTTCAGCGGACAGGTCTCCTGATGATGTGCCGATAGGTCCGCCTTGCCGAGTCATGCTGCCCCAGTGTGAACCAGCTCTTAAGGAATTACAGTTTGATACCAACATTCCTTCCATCCCAAAAAAATTGGATGTTACCATGTCTGAAGGAACACACATGATGCTAGTATAACAGACAAACCTACAGTCTATACAGCACTAAGTTAATTGTGTATCACAGTGCATATTCTAAGGTTATTATTGGTCTGCTTCATTGCCCTCCAGTACACTCATGTGTCATTGCGAGGAGAATATCTCCTAAACCGTACAAGTTTAGGAGATATTCTTTATACCTACAGGTAAGCCTTATTATATGCTTACCTGTAGGTAAAAGTGGTAGTAACGACTTTACTACCACTTTAAAGATGAATTGCAGTCTGCTCACATAATCTGTAATAAAAACATCTTTGCCATTCTAACGCCTCCCTCCAACTTTGCATATCATTTTATATATACTGTGATTCTGTACTTGCCAAATATGCTGCAAAAAATCTCCCTCCACTAAGTCTGGCTGCAACCATTTTAACTGTGGGCAGCTGAAGCTGCTACCTGTTCACTTCCTGGATCTACAGAGACGCACACCTTCAGCTCTGCAGCTCTCATTGGCCCTCTTATGATTCACCCCCCCCCCCTCCCTTCCTGGCAAACTTGCATGAGAGTGAGAGAGAGAGAGAGAGAGAGAGAGAGAGAGAGAGAGAGAGAGAGCTGTGCATGATGTCATGAAGCCTAGGCTTTTTACCATACAAGCAACAGGAAGTGGGCTGTATAAGGTATTTACTGGCAGAAAAAAAATGTGTTACTATCCAAAATTCAAACAACAAGGGCAGAAGATTTAATAGATGGAAAGATGAAAAAATTACTGAAGTTCTGCTTTAAACACCAGTTCAATGCTGACAGGCATGCAGGATGTTAACAGACCATTGGGTCCCCAGGCCCAGGCCAGGATCTTTTCTAGAAAGCCTTGAAGTACGTTGGGGGGAGAATTCCATAACAAAATAGACATGAGCAGCACTCAACAACTACTTTATGATGCTTATCATTCATTTTAGGTCCTTAGTTTAAATGAATATTAAAATTACATAATTCATAACACTTGTAATCTTCTCAGCACCACTTGCAAATTTTCCTCCACCAAATGTTAATGAATCAAGTGTTGCAATGTTAAGTGCTGATTGCTGCAGTGCTATAGCTTATTATACCAACATGCATCAAAAAGGCAGAAGGACCTTTCCAAATAACCATAGTCTTACCAATAAATACCTTTAAAATGGTAGGGGGTGGAATATGAAAAAAAGTAAAAGTGGAAATCTCCTTTAAACTTAAAGTACATGTAGCAGGTTGTCAATGGCTTCAGTCCTTGGTTTCCCCACCGCTACTGCATTTGGGATGGACATAACAGTAGACACTCTGCTTCCCCCTTTTTTCCTTCCCACTTCTTGACAGCAGTTCAAAGTCAATCCACTAGGGGAAGGGTGGAGATGGGGTTCTAAAGAGCAGGGAGAGTGGCTGAGGCCCCGTACACACGTCCGAGGAACTCGACGGGCAAAACTCATCGTTTTGCTTGTCGAGTTCTGTGTGAAGCCGCCGAGGATCTCGGCGAGCCAACTTTCCTCATTGAACAACGAGGAAATAGAGAACATGTTCTCTATTTGGCTCGACGAGGAACTCGTCGGCTTCCTCAGCCGAAAGTGTACACACGGCCGGGTTTCTTGGCAGAATTCAGCTCCGATCGAGTTTCTGGCTGAATTCTGCCGAGAAACTCGGTCGTGTGTACGGGGCCTCAGACTGAGGAGGAGGGGAGATAAGGCATTGTATCATGTTTCCCAGGAAAGTTCTGGGCTTTTGGCACTGGGCAGTAAGGGAGAGGACCTCTTCGGCAGAACTTTTGGCTCAGCTGGGACTTGGTCACGGGCAATCCTGTATCCAAAGTCACTGAAGCTCAGTTCCAGGTACCACCATCCGCACCTATGCAGTCGCCACTGGAGTGCTGGGGATATCATTCACCGTCACACACACTGATGTTTGCCAGACACACAGGGGGAGAGCCTGAAAGGGCCCCTTCCACTGAACGCATCGTCAGCTGTATCTCTGACGGTAAGAGGCCTATTGAGCCATGAGTGTTAGGCCGCGTACACGCAGTCGTTCCAAACCGATGAAAATGGTCCGACGGACCGTTTCCATCGGTTCACCGCTGAAGTGGCCTGACGGTCTGATGTGCGTACACACCATCAGTTCAAAATCCGATCGGGTCAAAACGCGGTGACGTAAAACACACGACGTGCTGAAAAAAACGAAGTTCAATGCTTCCAAGCATGCGTCTACTTGATTCTGAGCATGCGCGGGTTTTGAACCAATGCTTTTGTGAACTAACCCGCGGTTTGGACCGATCGGTCAGCGGTCCATTGGTTCGATTTTAAAGCAAGTTTTAAAATTTTGGTCCGAAGGACAACAGACCGATGGGCCGTACACATGGTCGGTTTGGACAGATGAAACTGAACTTCGGTCCATTCTCATCGGTTTTGTCCGACCGTGTGTACACGGCCTTACTGACACTGTGTTACTGAAAGCAGGATGAGAATTACACTTAGCATAGCCTTACCTCAAGCCCCGTACATACAATCGGAATTTCCAATGGAAAAAGTCCAACAGACTTTTTCCATCGGAAATTCCGACCGTGTGTATGCCCCATCGGAGTAATTCCATTGGAAATTCCAATGAATTATATTGGAGTTTAGATAGAGAACATGTTCTCTTTTACTCCGTCGGAATTCCAATGTGATTTTGGTCGGAAAAAAGGTCCGATCGTCTCAAAATATTTTGAGACCTTGTATGTTAGTTTGTATATTGATTTTATGTTGTATTTATTGTACTGTTTTGTAAAGAAATTAATAAAAGATTTGTAAAAAAAAAAAAAGGTCCGATCGTGTGTACAGGGATTAAGGCTGTTCTCGCACCTTTAAACTAACACTGCATCCATACTAGCTTAAACCCTCAATGTGCTGAACTATTTCTGTTGAGCCATATAATACTCTCCAGCTATCTGAAAGGCAACTGTACTTTGCAAAGTGCACAGTCTATTTGGGGCAGATCCACATAGATCTGCACCCGCGCAGCGTACCTGATTCACGAACGACTTATGCAAACAAAATTAATTTTTTTAAATTCGACGCGGGAACGACGGCCATACTTAACATTGCGTACGCCACCAGATAGCAGCTTTAACTATACGCCGAAAAAAGCCGACTAGAAATGACGTAAAGGAATGCGACGGCCGCTCGTACGTTCGTGGATCGTCGGAAATAGCTAATTTGCATACTCAACGCGGAATACGACGGGAACGAAGACGTACGCCTGTCGGATCTAACCCAAATGCCGTTGTATCTTGTTTTGAGGATTCAAAACAAAGATACGACGCAGGAAATTTAAAAGTATGCCGGCGTATCACTAGATACGCCGGCGTACTCTCTTTGTGGATCTGCCCCTTTGTCTTTAGTAAATCAACCCCACTGCCTCCATATGATAATGAGGGAGAGTATTGGGTACATATTCTAAAAGGGTCAAAACACATACCCAGATAGCGGGATTTTAACAGCATGAGTCCAAAATATAAATAAAAAAGTATGAAGTATATTGCAAAATTAAATTCCTTTAAAACATTTTCCAAGTTGCATTATCAACAATGCACAAACCTTTTCCAAAAGATTTTTGTTTGGTGCCCAAGCTGTGATACAAATAATTGATATATTGTACATTTCACAAAAGCAAAGATCTTTTGAGATTTGGACTGTTTTCACTTTCAGGTGAAGATTAAGAACAATTCTCAATAACAGATTAGAAAAGAACATCCATCAAGTTCACCGTTCTTCATAGTTTATCAACGACTTTGAAATGTAATAACTGTAGCTGATTTAAAAAAAAGATATCAAAAGACAGATGAGCATTGAGAAGATGAGAGAATGATTTTAAGAGGCGTTATTGCTAATACTATATGAAGGGACTGTGTATCTCAGTGAACTTTGCCATGTCGCATTTTTATCAGCTTTTCTTTTTTTAGTCAGACAGCAAGCGTTGAACATGTTATATGGAGTGATTCTCCATTCAGCCTGTCAGGTTGCAGGTTCCATCTAATGGATATTAAAATGTGAAAAACACATTCTGATTGATCAAAAAGTAGGTCAGTGCATGGCTGGGTTTGGAAACAAGCTTTTTTACTTCCATCAAGGATTCCATGGGTTGATGCAATGGCATGGGACAACCTTTGGAACAGTTGTGCCTTTAACATGTATAGAGGAGAAGTATTGATTTATAGCGGTTTAATGACTTTTGCCTATAAAGCCGTGTTGACCATGTAAAGGACCACACTTCCTAAATAACTATTAGGTAGATTCACAAAGAGTTAGGCCTACAGATAAGCCGACCTAATTCTGAATCTGCACCGACCTATGTTTAAGTGTATTCTCTAACAGAGATACACTTAAACATATCTTGCGCCGTCCTATCTTAGATTGCAATGTTTTGGCTGACCGCTAGGTGGCGCTTCCATTGCGGCCGGCCTAGATTATGTAAATGAGCTTGTACGCCGATTCCCGAACGAACGCGAGCCCGCCGCAGTCGATTAACGTTGTTTCCGTACGCGATAGGCCGCCTAAAGTTATTCCACCTATGAGGTGGAATAACAATGTTAAGTATGGCCGCCGTTCCCGCCGCGAGGTTCGAATTTTTTACGTCGTTTGCGCAAGTCGTCCGCGAATCGGGATTTACGTTGTTTATGTACGCGTCGAAATCAATAGGCCCGTACGGCCTACTTAGCCGCAATGCGCACTGGGAAATGTAGTCGCCCGGCGCATGCGCAGTGTCAAAAAACGTAAAAAAACGTGAGGTCAAGCCTCATTTCAATACAACACGCCCCCCTCCAAGTCATTTGAATTAGGCGCGCTTACGCCCGCTCGTTTTAGGCTACGCCGCCGAAAATTAGCAGGTAAGTGGTTTAAGAATCACTACTAGCCTAACTAATTTACGGCGGTGTAGCCTAAAAAGACTAGGCTAGGCCGCCCTAAAGTTAGACGCCCCTACATGAATCTACCTATCTCTGTATGTTTGAGAAAATATTTACCCGCTTGAAGACAAGACTTTTTCTGGCACGTTTTGTTTAAAAGTTTAACCACTTCCGGACCGCCCGCGGTCATTTTACGTCGCTACTTTGAAGAGGAATACCGTTGTTATGGTAGCAGCTAGCTACCATAACTCTGGTATCCTCTTCAAGAGCAGACGGTCCGCTTAACCACTTGACCACTGGGCACTTAAACCCCCTTAATAACCATACCAATTTTCAGCTTTCGGTGCTCTCACATTTTGAATGACAATTACTCAGACATACAACACTGTACCCAAATGAAATTTTTGTCCGTTTTTTCCCACTAATGGGGCTTTATTTTGGTGGTATTTAATCACCGTTGTTTTTTTTTATTTTTTTGCGCTATAAAAGAAAAAAGACTGAAAATTCTGTAAAAAAATAAATTTTTCTTTGTTTCTGTTATAAAGTTTAGCAAATTTGTAATTTTTCTTCATAAATTTTGGCCATAATTTATACTGCTACATATCTTTGGTAAAAATATAAGTACAAATTGGTGAATATTATTTGGTCTTTGTAAAAGTTATAGCGTCCACAAGCTATGGTGGCAATATCTGCGCAGGGGGTATTGCAGAGTATTGCGCAGGGGGTATTGCAGAGCATTGCGCAGGGGGTATTGCAGAGCATTGCGCAGGGGGTATTGCAGAGTATTGTGCGGGGGTATTGCAGAGTACTGTGCAGGGGGTATTGCAGAGTATTGCGTTTGGTTTAAACATAGACGTTGATGTCAACTGCTTCATTGATAATTCCTAGAGGTGTTCTCTCTCCTTGTTTATTTTTGTTTACTTTTAAGTATGTTGTTTTTTGTTTTAAGATTTTGTGGGTATTGTACTATATCTGATCAATGATTTGCCGGCAGTGCCCCCCTAAATGACGGCTTTCCTGTGTTACCCACTAACAGAGGAAGGTATTGCGAGTACAACTATGTATGATGACAAATATTTTATTGTAAACTGGATGTGGGTCCCACTCAGCTGCCCAGTTGCCCTTTTAATACTAGCATTTTTGACCTAATGTAATCCTTTCCCTTTACCTGCACTACGGAAAGGGTTTGGTCCTGGAGGTTATTTAAATTGTTTTTAGATACTCGTGTTGATCCTGACCGTTCACCAATTAATAGGCTTTTTTACCTTATAATTATAGTTACAAAAGATTTGATGTGCTACTTGCTGATAAGGCCTATAATCATCTACAGCCTTTATAAGGGATGGACGTGTTCAAATGTTCCTATGTTTAGCTTGCAGTGTTTTATATGTATATTTTCTTCCGTTTTTTGTCCTTAGTTCATATGAGACGTCTGGCAAGCAATGTTCCAATTTTTTCCCTTTTTATCCAATACTTAAGATGGAGTTTTGGGTGGCCTATTGGGATTCACATCAAGGCTGTACCAACCCATAATGTGTATATATGCGGTGACGCAGAACGCCACCCCTATCCCGTGACCACGTCCCCATCGAGACGAAACGTTGGGAGGTGACGTTCTGACGTCACCGCATCACGTGATTGAACCCGGAAGAGACGGGTGCACGTTCTGTTAGCCGGCCGGCTTGAAATTTTTAAACGCTCCGATTTTATCTGCTTGATGTAAGTGCAAATCTTTTTACTCTATTAAACGCCCAAAGGTTTTTACGCTATGCGAGTCTCCTTTGTTTTTCTGCATATCCCTGTAATATTGACAATTACCTGAGGATTCATCCACTGGGAAAGATCTGTTCGAGGCTGCTGATTGCTGTTTTCTCGGAGGATCCCATTAGATATGCTGTATTTGATCTCTTTGAGATCTTTTGTTCTGGTAAGGGTCAGTGTTTGATCGTGGTGGACGTGCTTTACATCACTGTCGCTGTTCCGTTTGTGGATCATCTTCACACTGGGCATCACTATCATCACACTTATCAGCTCTGGACTTTTTTTCTTATTTTCTATGTGCTGTTGGCACTCACATTTATGTCATTGCATTTATCACTGATGTGGAGTCCATTCTGTTTATCATATTAGGCACAGTGCACTTTATTTTTAGCGCGACTCCTAATTTTTTTTTTTTTACTACTAATGGCGGCGATTAGCGATTTTTTTCGGTACTGCGACATTATGGCGGACACTTTGGACAATTTTGACACATTTTTGGGACCATTGTCATTTTCACAGAAATAAATGCATTTAAAATGCATTGTTTACTGTGAAAATGACAATTGCAGTTTCCGACCGGCGCATACAGCGCGTCACGAGTTGCCGAAAGAAGCCGGACTGCGAGTCGGCTCTATACGGCTCCTGCGCACCGACGTTCGGCTTCTTTCAGCAACTCGTGACGCGCTGTATGCGCCGGTCGGAGGGATGTCAACTAATTAGGAACGCCCAGTTTCGCAGCTTACATACCCAGAAGCGGCGGTGAAAATAGGGTATGTACGGCACCGAAATAAAAAAAAACAGCCAATTTTCATTCTGACAACTCGGCTGAATGTCCGCTTTAAGTGGTTAAATCAGCCAGGGAAGAATGCGTGGGTGTTTTTTCCTTTTTTTTATTCTCTCTCTCTCTCTTTTTCCTCTTCCCCTCTCTGGGGGGGAGGGTTGGGATCCAAAAACACATATAATTTAGAAGGGAATATTACAATTATAAATAAGAACACACATATAAATATAACATCTTAAACACAACCTTCTTTTTTTTTGGGGTGTTTGCCCCTCAATAAGGGAGATAAACCTAAATCACAGATAAATAAATATAAGAAGGCACAGAGGAAACATAATAAATATCACAAGTATATAACATTAGGAATACACATATATTAATACATTCTTTATAGTCACAAACGCCTCGTTGCATCGTTCGTTTATGTAAGAACTACATTTCCCAGTATGAATTGCGGCACACCCAGTAATTCACACCTCCCTGAGTTCTCTAACACGTAGAGAGCGTCCTGCCGCACAGATGTAGTTCCCAGGAGGGGGTGAGCAAATTACTGACCACCGCAGTAAAGCCTCCCGTCACGGTGGTCAGTAAAATCAGACAAGCAGGAAGTGAACAGAACAGAGAAGAAATAGAGCAATTTCTGAGCAAAAACAAACAATGAGAAAGTGAAAAGAAGAATGTCTGCAGGTAAAGGATGCATATTATGAAAAAAAAAAAAAATTCCTTTACAACCCCTTTAATGATCTCCTACTGCTGGTGAAGACCATCAGATCTTCAATGGGGACATTGTTGTCATTATTGCTAAAAGGGCCCCTATACTATTGCTATTATGTCTGACCTCTAAATTAGTGTTAATGCTTTATAGGCTGGCCGAGGTCTCCCTTTTAAAAATCTGTCAGCATAACCACTTAATCTTTGTTTATCCTTTCGGGTGCAAGCAGCATTCCACTGTACATGTGTGTATATATAATTGACTGTTTACCTACAAATATCTTGGCTTGTGTTATTCGGAGGAATTCCTTTGCTGAGTTGGTGCTGAGGGAGGGCGGGAGGGCGGGGAATATGTATAACCAACATTTATGTACAGAGTATGGAAGGGTTAAAACTCCTGCCAATGTTTTAATTCTTTTTTTGTCTATGTATTATTGAGGAAGTTTCCATTCACTTACTGTCACAGAGACGTAACAGGAGTTAGAAAAAATCTACTGAGGAAGTCACGTGATCTCTGATGTAACAGAGGAGCCAGGTGACGTCACTTCCAGTCATGGCCAAGACCGGAAGGTTGTGTAATAATGTTTTCTAGAGATCTTCCTATTCCGCATATCGTCTGTTTATATGTGAGTTACTATTTTTTAACAAAATCATTTTTGGAAAATACTACACTATGAGGATTATTTCTATTGCATATGGTTACTGCTGATCGGAGGAGAGCATAGTATATAGCGATCCATTGTGAGGAATTACTGGCTACCAAGCGCTGTTAGACCTTCATGGGCTTCATGTGAGGTGAGCTGCTAGAGCACACAGTGTGATCATACTACACAACGGAAACATTATTTTTGTTATTTCAAGCACTGAAATTCACTTTATATTGCTACTCTATTATTGAAATGTATTTATTCATGAAATTGCTATTCATTTCATATTCATCTGTGATTTGGGTTTAATACCTAGTAGGGTATCCTAAAATATATTTATGAAATTGATGGTTTGTATATTTATTTGTTATTTGCACATTCTTTGAATTTTTTTTGCAACACTGGTGATTTGGTTACCTAGGGCAGTGATGGTGAACCTTGGCACCCCAGATGTTTTAGAACTACATTTCCCATTATGCTCAGCTATACTGCAGAGTGCATGAGCATCATGGGAAATGTAGTTCCAAAACATCCAAAACATCTGGGGTGCCAAGGTTCACCATCACTAACCTAGGGTTATTCATAAAATAGATGATTTTTTTGTTTTTTATTTTGTTTACTCTAGTTATTTATAAGTTGCCAATTGGAATTTGTTTTTTTCGGCACTATTAATTAGGTGGCACTACAATCTATTAATTATTATTATTATTATTATTATTCATTCTACTTTATTGTGCAGAACTAGTGGAATTTTACTCCTTTTGAAGTTTTGTTGATTAAGAGGTAGCGCCACATTTATTTGTTTTATATAATAAAACGATGTTAAAGTGGAACTGCAGTCTGCTCATATAATTTATAATAAAAACATCTTTGCCATTCTGAAGCTTCCCTCCAACCACTTTGCATATTATTTTATATGTACTGCGATTCTGTACTTGCCATATATGCTGCAGAAATCTCCCTCCACGGAGTCTGGCTGCATGCATTTTAACTGTGGGCAGCTGAAGCTGCTGTCTGTTCACTTCCTGGATTTACACAGACACACACACACACACAGAGGCACACCTCCAGCCCTGCAGCTCTCATTGGCTCTCTTATGACTCACCCCCTCCCTTCCTGGCAAATTCTCACGAGAGTGAGAGAGAGAGAGAGCTGTGCATGATGTCATAAGCCTAGGATTTTTACCAGACAAAAGTAGGCTGTATAAGGTGTTTACTGACAGAAAAAAAAATGTTTAACTATCCAAAGTTAAAACAATAAGAGAAGAAGATTTAATAGATAGAAAGATGGAAAAAAATACTGAAGTTCCACTTTCTTTGTTCATTGTGAGTCTATGAAAAGCTTTGTAGGGCAATTTGTAGTCCACATATTATTCTATACATTACTAAGGTCTTCCTGTGCTTGCAAAAAATTACCCAAATGCTAGTAAATAGATGACAGTCCTGTGACCTGCACAACAAAACCTGTTTTACAAATGACAAACCACAATAATAAATGTTATATGCAAAAAAGGTGCAGCATTGTACAACTGTCAATAAAACCTGCGTGTTCAAATATCCTTAAATAAGATCTGCAAAATGTGTATCTCATAACAAAATAAGGAACTTCTCCATTATATGCTCTATACTTGTAAGCTAGACTCAGCTTTGTCTCCCTCTTTAGCAATTGTAATTAGGGATGAGAGGCTCTTTGCTTGTTTGAAGGTTCAGCAAATGGCAGAATTAAATTAGTTTTATATCATCATGGCTACCACTGCTAAATGTAACAGCTTCCCCTCAGATTGGTGGTTAGGAAACTGACGTCGCTCCTCATATTCATACCAAACCTCTTAGGGCTAGAATGCATTATCGGGGGTACACACACAATAAAACAACAGTGTGAGGTTGCCCCCAAAAATTAACAGCAACTACTGACTTGAGAATGCAGCCTGCAGCCCAGAAGGTGGTGTGGGGTAGTGGTGTGTGTGCACCCACTCCATACTGAACCATGCCAGGCCACATGTCTTTAACCTCAGGTTACTATGTTGATGAGAACAAGGGCCTCCTCCCTGCAACCCTAGCTCAGTTGTTGGCTGGTGCAGTTAGCTCACCTGGCACTAGATGAATCTTTTTCTATTATAGTATGGTAGGGGTAATTAGGTGTTAGCTCCTGTTTTAGGCTGGTTTCACATATGAGCATGCATCGGCAAACAGCGGGAGTCCGGTGCGTCCTCATTCACTGTTTCAGGTCTGATTTCAGCTCGAATTTTTGTCTGAATTCAGACCTGAAACAGACCAAAAGACGCACAGGGCTCCTGTGCAAATCGCACCAGAGCCACTGTGGAGATGTGTGAACTGGCTCCATAGAGAGCCATTTACAATCTCCTGGTGTGCGAGTTGGATGCGCATCCAATTCACACTAGTATAAACCCAGCCTTAGAGAAATCCCTCCTCTAGTGATATAATGGGCTCCCTGAGTGCAGGGTAGACCAGGCATGGGAGTGAGATACCCCCAGAGCTGCTAAGAAGTAGTCTCCTGCAGAGCTGATCTAAAAGGCTATTTGCAGGGCGGATGTCCTAGGTAAAGTGGTACAGAACATAGAAGGATTTGCTGTAGTCCCCCTGTCTCCCACTGACCTTCATCTGTAGGTCCTATAGTGGGGTGCATACGGCCTGGGAAGCCTGTACAGAGTCAATTGGGTAATTGTGGAAGCCTGGGAATAAGTGTGCCATCTGGGAGTTTTTTACAGCTGGGCAAAGCAATAGAAGGGACATTGGGAAGAGACTGGTATACTAATGAGAGCACCTTGATCCTTCTGACCTTCAGCTGTAGGTCCCGTGATTTGGTGATGGAAGCTTAATGCTGTAGACTTAGGCCCAGATTCTCGTAAATCGGCGCATCTTCATGCCGGCGTAGCGCATCTCAGATGCGTTACGCCGACGTAATTTAGAGAGGAAAGCTCCGTATTCTCTAATCAGATGCGTGCATTTTTGCGACGGCGTAGCGTAAATTCGTCGGCGTAAGACGGCGTAATTCAAAGTAGGAAGGAAGTGGGCGTGATCCATTTAAATGAACCGTGACCCCATGCAAATGAATGTCCGAAAGACTGGCGCATGCGCCGTCACGTGATCGCATGTCCCGCGCCCCTCTGCGCATGCTCATAACTACGCCCGGCGT
Source organism: Rana temporaria (assembly GCF_905171775.1). NCBI lineage: Eukaryota > Metazoa > Chordata > Amphibia > Anura > Ranidae > Rana > Rana temporaria. The sequence goes on from NC_053492.1 coordinate 214,769,038, forward strand.
AATTCCTAAGTTACGCCGGCCCACCATTTACGCCCAGGGCATAAATACGCCCAGACATGCGCCCGTCGAGTGCAAAAGTACACCTGTTTGGTTTGGTTTGGTGGATTGGTGGATATACTTTTGCGCTCTGATTGTGACCATGTCTGCCCAGCGTTCTGCGACCAGGAAAAAAAAATTCTCCCCAGAGGAGAAGGCAATTATCCTTGCTGGCATGGAGAGGTACTATGATCGCCTCCATGGGTCCCGTAGCAAGGACACCAGCAGGGGCAGAAGGTACGAGATCCTTCAGAGGATCACTGACCAAGTCAATGCTGTGGGCAATGAGGCGAGGAGGCCCAACTACATCACCAAGAAGATGAATGATCTTCGAAGGAGGGTGAAGGAGAAGATGGCCCTTATGGCGAGGCATGCCATGGGCACTGGTGGTGGCCCACCATCTAGGGTCCGTCTGACTCCTGACGAGCAGGTTGTTGCTCGCTGCCTTCAGAGGGAGCAAGTGGAGGGGATGCCGGGCTACGACTCAGTTGAGCCGCCCTTGAGGACAGGTAAGCGTGTTTTTTCTACTATCTGGTGTGTAGCATGTGAGGGGGGTGAAGGGAATATGTGACAAGTGTGTGGGTTCACCAACATGTGAATGTTTTGTCCAGTGGCTGCACTGCATGTACGCGGTGTGTCTTGTTGGTGATGTCATCATGCAGGGTTGTGGCTATTTCCAGGATGGCTTCAGGGCTGAATCTGAAGATGCGATACACCTCTGATTCACCCATGCCAAAGACGTCAATGCGCATTCGGTATATCCTCTCCCGTGCCCTCCTACGTGCCCGTAGACGCAGTAGTGCTATGACCACAACTGCCCCTGGCATGTTGGCATATAGATGTGTTGTCCTGCAAGTGTTGTTGCTCAGCTCGTCTGTAACGGTGCTGCTCATAAAGCAGGGGTAACTTTACTCCAGACATTCCACTTACGCGCACCGCGCGTAGCCTGCGCCGGCCAAACGTACATTTCTGAATCGGCGTATCTCACTCATTTGCACCCAAGGCGTTCTCTTCCCTCTGCTCAATGGCATCACTTACTCCTTCCCTAGTCCCACCATGTCCTCCTGAGGAGTCCCCCGAACTGTTTCAAAACAGTGTTGGGTACATGCTGCATAAAGATGCGCAGCGTTTTGAAGGCTCCGATGATGGAACACAGATAGAGGAAGGCAGTAATGTGAGCCCAGAGAGAGGGGGTGCCCGAGAGGGACAGCAATCTGGCAGTCATGTTCCCCCAGCTGCAGCATACTGCCAGGTTTTCGACAGTGATGAGGAGGGAGGGGATGATGAGGTCATTGACTCTACGTGGGTGCCTGATAGGAGAGAGGAGAAGGAAGAGGAGGAGGAGGAAGAGGAACAGGCACATCTCCAAAGAGGCAGGATGCCCTCCAGGGGCCAGCTTAAGGGAAGCACACAGCTGCATTACATCGCAGAGCTACGTCTGTGGAGGGCGCTGCTGTGTCTCAACGTTACTGCAAAAGTTCTTTGGTGTGGGCCTTTTTTGAGACATGTGCATCAGATCGCACTGTTGCTATTTGCAACATATGTCTCAATCGTATCTCGCGTGGCCAAAACATCACCCGCTTGGGCACCACATGCTTGACCAGACATATGTCGACCTGTCATGCAATTCGTTGACAAGCATACCTGAAAGACCCACACCAAAGAACAAAGCGGACCTCCCCTTGCCCCTCATCAGCTGGGATCTCCAACCCCACTATACCCTCAGTCCTCTCTGAAGCCTGCACTGATAGGACTGAAGGTGTAGAATTAGGTGTGTCACAACCTAGTAGTACATGCGGGCAATCTACTATCGGTACACCGAGTTCAGATTGTACCAGCCAAATTTCCCTGCCCCAGCTGCTGCAGCGCCGAAAGAAGTACCCTCCCAGCCATCCACAATGCCAGCGGTTGAATGCTAGCTTAGCGAAATTGCTAGCACTTCAACTGCTGCCTTTTCAGTTAGTAGATTCTGCTCCCTTCTGTGAGTTTGTAGAATGTGTGGTACCTCAGTGGCAAGTTCCCAAGCACCACATTTTCTAATGGAAGGCGATTCCGGCTCTCTACCGCCATGTGGAAGGCAATGTCCATGCTTCGCTGGACAGGGCAGTCAGTGGTAAGGTGCATATCACTGCTGACTCATGGTCCAGCAGGCATGGACAGGGACGTTACCTCTCTTTCACGGTGCATTGGGTGACTCTGTTGGCAGCTGGGAAGGATGCAGGGCAAGGTACAGTAGTGTTGGAGGTTGTTCCGCCACCACGCCTCCAAAACACTCCTACCGGTTGTGACACACCTCTCTCCTCCACCCCCTCCTCTTCTTCCTCTGTGGCCTCTTCCTGTGCTGATGTGTCCTCGGAACCAGCCATGCTCCGTAGGCGTACGAGGGGCTACGCAGGAATGCAGGCAAAGAGATGCCATGCAGTGCTAGAGCTGGTGTGCTACAATTCTTGATCTAATATTTCACAGCAGGGCGTTCCAGCGCCCACCAAGACTAACTGTGAGGGATTACAGTGTTGTGCCAACACCAACACCTAGGTCCCAAATTTCTGCAGAGTATATACGGCAGGCCCCTACTTCCAAACATCCAAATTACAAACGACTCCTAATTGCAAGCGGAAGGAGACAACAGGAAGTGAGAGAAAATCTACCCCTAGGAAGGGAAATTCTCTTCTGTAAGAGGTGTCTCCTGTCCATGCTTTATCACAATCCTTGTTTCACAATTTTTTTTTTTTTTTTTAAATCGTTTGTCATTGGGACAGAAAGTGAGGTGCAATATTCTGAACAGATGCACAGAAACAGCAAAACCAATGTTACAGGGCTGATATGATAACCCTTCTCTATGTTTTCAGAAAAGCTTAAAAAAAGATTTTATGGCTGAAGCTACACTTTAAAGAAGTACCAGTTAAAAATTACAAATAGATTCTACTTAACAACAAACCTACAGTCCCTGTCTTGTTTGCACCGCCTGTATATTTCTGTTCAAAGTATATAGGGCCAAAGGGGCTTTTTAATGACCTGGGGGAGGGGGGCGGGGAAACCCATGCTATTTTTCTCACTGATTTTCATCGATATTGCAGGGACCAAACATTACATTAAAGCCGCAAGCAGTAAATTACTTTTTTATTATAGTAATCTTATTTCGTATTCGTGGTATCAAGGAGAGGGATCATTACTGGCTGGCAACTATCCTTAATCCACGTTACAAGAGTAAGGTTGCTGAGCTTATCTTGCCGTCGCAGAGGGAGCAGAAGATGAAACATCTTCGGGAAGCCTTGTAGAAAGGTCTGTGCAACGCGTTCACAGAACCTGGGGGATTACCAAATCCTGGTCCTGGACAACATGTTGCTGAGGCTTCGATGAGTCAAAGAAGGAGCGGTGGAGAAGGTGGCTGTCTGACCGATGCGTTCAGACAATTTTTTAGTCCGCAGCCCCAAGGTATGACCGGTTCCAGCAACCATCGCCAGCGTCTGGTTTACATGGTGCGGGAGTACCTAGGGGCAAGATCAGACTTGGACACCTTCCCCACCGAAAATCCTCTGGCTTACTGGGTCTTGAGGATGGATCACTGGCCAGAGCTTACACAGTACGCAATTAAGCTACTGGCTTGTCCTGCATCCAGCATTCTTTCAGAACGCACATTCAGTGCTGCTGGAGGCTTTGTGATCGATCACAGGGTGTGCCTCTCCACCGACTCCGTCGATCGACTGACCGTCATAAAAATGAATCAGGCTTGGATCAACACCAGCTACCAAGCACCTGATGCTGATGTAACTGAATAATTTTTTTTAAATGTCAGATCCCTTGGAGACTGCCTATGCTGATGCTGAGTGACTGTCCTGTTATGCTGCTGACTGAATATCCTTTTCCTCCTCAATGATCTTGCTGATAGCTAGTAAGAACATTGTTGGTTCTGGGCACCGCCACCAGTGCCTAAGGCCCAATTTTTCTGCCCCTGTTTAACAGGGGCGTGTATTAACAATTTTGGATGCAATACTTTGCACGTGGCTCTTTGCTGCGCTCCAATTACATTATCTGTGAGGGGTTGCAGTGTTGTGGCACCGCCACCAGTGCCTAAGGCCCAGTTTTTCTGTCCCTGTTTAACAGGGGTGTATAATAACTATTTTTGATGCAATTCTTTGCATGTGGCTCTTTGCTGCACTCCAATTACAGTATCTGTGAGGGGTTGCAGTCTTGTGCCTAAGGCACAATTTTTCTGCCCCTGTTCAACAGGGGCGTGTAATAACAATTTTTGATGCAATACTTTGCATGAGGCGCTTTGCTGCGCTCCAATTACAGTATCTGTGAGGGGTTGCAGTGTTTTTTGCACCGCCACCAGTGCCTAAGGCCCAATTTTTCTGCCCCTGTTCAACAGGGGCGTGTAATTACAATTCTTGATCTAATATTTCACAGCAGGGCGTTCCAGCGCCCACCAAGACTAACTGTGAGGGCTTACAGTGTTGTGCCAACACCAACACCTAGGTCCCAAATTTCTGCAGAGTATATATGGCAGGCCCCTACTTCCAAACATCCAAATTACAAACGACTCCTAATTGCAAGCGGAAGGAGACAACAGGAAGTGAGAGAAAATCTACCCCTAGGAAGGGAAATTCTCTTCTGTAAGAGGTGTCTCCTGTCCATGCTTTATCACAATCCTTGTTTCACAACATTTTTTTTTTTTTTTTTAAATCGTTTGTCATTGGGACAGAAAGTGAGGTGCAATCTTCTGAACAGATGCACAGAAACAGCAAAACCAATGTTACAGGGCTGATATGATAACCCTTCTCTATGTTTTCAGAAAAGCTTAAAAAAAGATTTTATGGCTGAAGCTACACTTTAAAGAAGTACCAGTTAAAAATTACAAATAGATTCTACTTAACAACAAACCTACAGTCCCTGTCTTGTTTGCACCGCCTGTATATTTCTGTTCAAAGTATATAGGGCCAAAGGGGCTTTTTAATGACCTGGGGGAGGGGGGCGGGGAAACCCATGCTATTTTTCTCACTGATTTTCATCGATATTGCAGGGACCAAACATTACATTAAAGCCGCAAGCAGTAAATTACTTTTTTATTATAGTAATCTTATTTTGTGCAGGGACAGTTCTAAACACGTGCCACTACTATAGACACCCAGCAGGTACGATATTTAAAGGAATTTTTCATTTTCTTTTTTCATTTTAAGCATCATTAAAATCGCTGCTCCAGAAAAAACGACAGTTTTTTTAAAAAAAAATTCCACTGATACATGTTCCCTGGGGCAAGACCCAGGTCCCCAAACCCGTTTTCCGACAATAACTTGTATATTGGGCTTTAAAATTAGCACTTTTGAATTCGAACGTTCGAGTCCCATAGACGTCAATGGGGTTCGATACGTTCGCGCGAACGTTAGGTCCGTTCAAAGGTTCTGGTGCGAACCGAACACGAACTACTCCCTAATATAATTTTGTAAACTTTTTTGCTTTGGTATACGAGGTGTGTCTACAAAGTTTGGTGAAATCTCAACGGCAACATGGGCCAGGTGGCTATCCAGAGACACATAGAGAAGCACCACTTAGCATAGAGTACACGTGATTGTCAAGGTATACCAGCTGCGGGCAGTCCACTGTAGTCAGTGTGAGAGGTAGGGCCACAGTACAATGGAGCAATGAGTGAACATCAAGGGAAGGAAACGACAGGGGGAGAGCCATGTTTCGGTAGACCATCGACAAGCAGAACCCCAGATATGATCAAGCGAGTGCAACAAATGTTGACACGAGATTGTAGACTGACTCTACGATTGATGGCGGAGAAATTGGGCAATAGCAAGGGCACGGTGTGCACCATTGTCCGCAAAGATTTGTGTAAGGGGGAAGATCTGTTCCTGGTTTGTGCAGCACAAGCTGACAGTCGAACAGAAAACAAAATGGATGGAAACCTCTGGAGATTTTATTAGCATATGTGTCCAGAATTCATCCTTTCTGCAATTCATCGTCACAGGGGATAAGACCCGTGGCTACCAGTATGATCCGCTATCCAAGCAGCAATCGATGGAATGGCTTTCACTGTCATCCCCGGGACCCAAAAGTGCAAGGCCAAGACAATGTTGATCTCCTTCTTCGACAACAATGGCATCATCCATTAGGAAATAGTTTCTGTGGGTCAAACCGTGAATGCTGTATTTTAAGGGGAAGATTTGAAAGGGTTGATACGACGCATCCGCCATGTTCGGCAAGAGTTGCCAATTCTTGGCTCAGTGCGGCGTACCTGTTCTCAATCATCCACCGTACCTCCCTGATCTGGCGCCAGCAGACTTCTTTCTGTTTCCCTGCCGGAGGAGCATCATGAAAAGCGTGTGTTTTGTGGACATAGCATAGGTTACTAATGCCTAAATTCACCCAGTGGGTGATCTTCTGTGGACCACTCTGCCTGAAATTCTTTGCAAAGTGAAAAGCCTTTAGTAAATCAACCCCACTGTCTCCTAACTTGATTATATCAGCAGCAGGAGCTTCTTCAGTGTGTTTTCTACCATTGGCTGAAGTCCACCATCTCCTAAATCAGGGGTGTCCAAACTTTTTTCAAAGAGGGCCAGATTTGATGAAGTGAAAATGCGTAAGGGCCAACCATTTTGCCTGACATTCTTTGAACCATTAAAATTTGGTCTAAGTTTGTTCGTTCCAGCACCAATACATTGCCCAACACAAATTCTCTTGCCTTTGTGGCGGTGTGTGGTGAAGAGATGAGCGTGGGCGTGTTTTTTGGATATACCGTATTTATCGGCGTATAACACACACCTTCACTTTAGGAGGGAAGTTTCAGGGGGAAAAATGTAAATAAAAAACTGACGCAAAATAAGGGTCATTGCCCAACAATGCAGCCTAATCAGTGCCCATCTGCAGCCTCGCCATTGTCATGAATGCATCCTCTCCATTGCCATTGATGCAGCCTCGGAGGGAGGGGGGGATTAAGCACCAACAGATTACATACAGGATGATCTCTTGTTTACACAGCAGCCTCTTCAATACAATTTCTCCCGCCTCCTATGATAGACAGAGGAGTTGTCCAATTGCAGACCAGGAGACGGGACTTCCTATTACAGATGTCACTGCATAAACAGGAGATTCTCCTGTATGTAATTTGACAGCACTCGTTCCCCCTCTCCCTGTCCCCTTCGAGGCAGCGCCGATAAATACAGTATATATCCAAATTACCAGGGGGGCCACATTAAACTGGAACGGGGGCCGCAATTGGCCCCCGGGCCAGACTTTGGACATGCCTGTCCTAAATCATACCATCCTTACTTTTTATTCATTTCATCCAGCCATATACCGTACATAGTCGAGTATAAGCCGACTTTTTCAGCACATTTTTTTGGTTTATACTCGAGTGTCCCGATGTGTCATGCAGTCGTGGCCATCCAGCGTAACAAAGCTCTGCTTCCTCCTTGTCCGTGATAGACGGAACACTGAACACTGACTCACTGCTGGGAAACTGAATCAGTGTTCCATCTATCACGGAAGAGGATGAGGAGGAGGTGGGGCTTTGTTACACTGGACGGCCGCCGACTGCAGTTAAGACTGCACGACACATCGGACACAGCGGGGGGTCAGGTACATGAGGCAAGCAGATGGACACAGGGAGGCTTGCAGATCAGCATAGTGAGGCATGCAGGTGGGCACAGGGAGGCTGCAGGTGGGCACAGTGAGGCTGCAAATGGGTACAGTGAGGCTGTAAAATGTCACAGTGAGGCTGCAAATGGGCACAGTGAGGCTGCAGATGGGCATTGTTGACCCTCTTTTCCACTTAGAGTAGCTGCTGCATTTCCCACCCTAGGCTTATACTCGAGTCAATAAGTTTTGCAATTTTTTTGTGGTAAAATTAGGTGCCTCCGTTTACATTCGGGTCAGCTAATACTCGAGTATATATGGTAGTACTCGGGATTGGCCAGTATATTTTTTTTATGCTTCCTGAATTCTCTTTATCATGCAATCTTCAGTCATCGAGGACGAGGAGGGGGTGGGGGTTTTGTTACATTGGACAGCCGCTGACTGCAGTTAAGACTGCACGACACAGCGGGAGAGGCATGCAGATGGGCACAGTTAGGCTGCAGGTGGGCACAGTAAGGCTGCAAATGGGCACAGTGAGGCTGCAGATGGGCACAGTGATGCTGTAAAATGTCACAGTGAAGCTGCAAATGGGCACAGTGAGGCTGCAGATGGGCACAGTGAGGATGCAGATGGGCATTGTTGACACTCTTTTCCACTTACAGTAGCTGCTGCATTTCCCACCCTAGGCTTATACTCAAGTCAATAAGTTTTGCCATTTTTTTGTGATAAAATTAGGTGCTTCGGCTTATATTCAGGTCAGCTTATACTCAAGTATATACGGTAGTACTCGGGATTGGCTAGTATATTTTTTTTATGTTTCCTGAATTCTCTTTATCATGCAATCTTCAGTCATCTGCTGGATTAACCTGCTGGAAATCACCCCAGTGTACTTTGTATTGTTGGAAAACAACAAGTTCTAGCTTATCTGAATTATTCATGTCTTGACATTCTCAGTTAGGGTCAAATATGGTATGACATTAGGGTGATAATTGCTTACAGATTATTCAAAATGAACCATGGTCTACTCTTATCTGTCTTATTCCTATCCTGTACATTGGCTGGTGTAGCGCTACCCCCGCAGGAGCCGCTGGCTGTTTTGGGATCGGCGTATTAAGTTACCTTTTTACCGTTGAGCAAGCGAATGTCCAGTCATCAAATAAAGGTTTTCTGAATGCTTTATTTCCGGCCCAACATGACCAACATCAAAATGAGGTAGAGAGAAAAGGTTGATGAAGCAAGAGAGAACTTTGCAGTATCAGGCCTGGATATGAGACAGAGACATTGCTCTCAGTAGTACAGTAGTAGTAGATACAGTTCGTCGCCACTCTAGCCAGAGTGGGTGAAGTGACCCCGGACAGACTCCTGCCACGAGCCTGGCAGCCGAAGTGTCACTTTAGGTTGCTGGGAGGAACAGGCCTCTGCCACAGACCTGGCTCTAAGGGCCTTTGCCACAGGCCTAGTACTTTTTGGATGAGCTGAATTGGATTGAGCGAATCCTCCCAGTAGATTAAGTTGGGGTCACCGGGTGACGGTTGAAGTGTACCTGTCAGCAAGTCACTGGGGCCCCTTGACAGCATCAGTCACTCCAGGCCAGGAGGGCCCAGAGTCTGGAACTCCGCGTAGCGTGTGACCCCAGGCCAGGTAGGCCATAGTGGTGGGGCCCGCGATGTGCGCACACCCTAAAGGTGGGTGCCGCACCTGGAACCAGGAACCCGCGAAGAACCAAGAAAAATGGCGTCTGCCACAGATATACTCTTCCCCAGCATGCTCCGCGAGGGAAAACTCCTCTAATTGGCTGCTGGGGAAAAGCGGCTCTGCCAGAACCCCTCTAGCGCCAACTGTCACCCAGGGGTGGGATGGGCACCCTTGGAGCGCAGACTGACCTACAGGACAGTTCAGGAATGACAGCAGCCCAAAATTTAACAAATCATGAATGGGAGCAAAATAACTCTCCCATTCCCCACTAACTTTAGCGTAGTGCCCATACTGAAAGTAAGGGGGCGCTACACTGGCTTACAAGCAACACTTACTGTTTAAAAATTACATCATTGGTTTGTTCGCTTTATTTGTTAAACTAACTTGCATCTTTAATATATAGCTTTTAGCAAAACTTCAGTCTGCCTCCCAAGTGACTCTGCCCCCTCCCCCCAACACAATCCATTATGTCTAGTTGTGGCCACTGACTTTTTTTGGCCTTCAGGTCATGAGAGAGCCCATTGGCACATCTTCGCACATGCAGGTGATTGCCAATGCACGTGCAAAGACTTTTGACTTTCTTGGTAGTAGTCTTTACATGTGCATGGGAAACTCTGCGTGTGTGCAGATGGTCGTGAAACCTGGTGCACAAGTAGATGTGCCGCAGAGCTCTCTCGGGATCCTCACATCTGTGCACACCAAAGAGGGTGGGAAGAAATTTTAGCCTAGGCGAGGAACGTGGAAGTGCTGCTTCGCAGCATAAATAACTTACTTTATTTAAAAAAAAAAAATCCATTTGTAATAGAGGAAAGGGGGAGGAGGCTGCAGGGCAGCACAACATGAGCTTTGGAAGGTTAGCTTTAATACTAACATCAAAACTGATTTTGGTTCACTTTCACAAGTCAGTCAAATGCTTACCTCTCTTCTAGTGCAGGATCCAGCAGGGTTCACAGCCAAATCCTCACTTCTACTTCCATCTGACACCTGCAGTTGAAAGTGGGTTTTGTGTAAAGCAGTGACTCTAATTGCCTGTGTTACCGGTCCCAAAATATAGATTAAGGGAACCGATGATTGTAGACGTACTGATGTGATGTGATCATCTCGGCGGGTACTACAAAAATACACGAACAGGAGAATATATGACCATGCTTCTTTATGATGTGAAATGAGTTTCACTTTTACATAACAATACATACAGTTTTTTATAGTTACATGTTCATAATTGCCAACATAACAACAGTACAGATTGAACTGAAATACCTTTAAAACATAGCTGCAACAATGAATACCATTATATTTTAATAAACATACATTTTCCTTCTATTTCGTGTTATCGACACTTATCTTTATCTCTATAGCACACTTTAGCTGTGTCATAATGAGAGTTACACTGCATTGCTTATAAATATATACATTCTGAAGCAATTCTCTCTTTTGACCACTAGATGGCGCACCTTGCATAAATGAACAAGCAGTGTATAACCTTTCCATGTGGCTAATAATATCATTTTAACATGTGCTTCTAATATATATAACTTTGCATAAATCAGGTTGAAATATACCCATATATAACAGTCTAGTGCTTGCAATAAACAGTTGCTCCGAACAGTACAATAGTCCTAGGGTTTTTCGCTATTTTCACTGCTCTCAACACATGCTGCTTTGAAAGTCTAATTACAACAAAACTATTGCACAAAATCTACTAAAACTTTCTCCTGCAACTGCTCTAGATGTTTAGGAATCTTTCTAGTACAGTTTAGTAAGAATGAGAATGGTTTAAAGTACATACCTACAAAAATACACGAACAAGAGAATATATGACCATGCTTCTTTATGACTAAAATGAGTTTCACTTAGTCACATGGTGCATGTGGCCTTATATAGACTCTGTTCGGGTACCCCCTCTGCCATCTACTGGTTGTTTTATAGAATAGCAGGATATCAAAAAATAACAATAAAAATAAATGAATGTAGGCTATGGGGTGCCTGTTTTGTCTTTCATGTGATACCCCAGCCCGTCACACTCTCCCCTCCTTTAGTTAATGGCTCCTGACATTACACTGAATTGTACTCTGAACTCTATTGAGTGATTTAAGAAACCCAAATAGGTACTTGCTGCCACCACGGAGCTATGTTAACTACCTGGTATGTCATGGGAGTAGCTAGCATTGTAGGAGTTTGTACGGTGTGAACCTGACTTGGTCTGTAGGTTGGCTGACCTAGTGTATCATATGTAAAGATCTCTTTAGACTTAGTTTGCCTGGTAGATCTTCTTACAGGAGTTGAGTCTTCTCCATCAACATCATTCTCTATTAGCATATCTTGGCTCACCGGTAAGTCTTGACTTAATGGGTGTAATTCTGCAGTGTCTAGTTCCACCATGTCTGAAGCCCAAACTTGGTCGCCAACTACTGTTCCATCATTTTGTTCTTGTTCAAGATTGGGTGTGGTAGTTGTAGGATAGAACTCTGGAGCAGAAATTCTTAATGGCGGTTTCTGTACGTTTTGAGAGTTTTGTTGAGGCACAACGTGATCATGACTTTCTGTAGTCTCTGGTACATAAGAATAATACCATCCTTCATCATCGGAACCTTCCTTCTCCTGGTTCAGATCCATGCTAGTCTCTTTCCTGTTACTTGATTGTCTTTTGTTCATCGGTACTCTTGGAATGTCTCTTTCAATGGGTAGGTCATTTACTGGTAGTAACAGATTTCTGTGCAGTACTCGAATAGTCTTTTTACCACTTTCAGGCTGAATTTTGTACACAGGCCCATCTTTGATTCTTTCTACCACTTTGTGTACTGATTCTTCCCAGTATGAACGAAGTTTACCAGGACCTCCTCTTTCAGAGAGATTTCGCACTAAGACCCGATCACCCGGTTGGAGAGGTGCTCCTTTTATCTTCCTGTCATAGTACTTCTTCCCTTTGGCAGATGATTTTTGGCTATTCTCGGATGCAATCTTGTAAGCTTCTTGCATTCTGGATGCCCATTTCTGAGTAAATGTTGGTTGACTTTCTGATTCCTTTTCCAAATTTAGATTGAGCATTAGGTCAATCGGCAAACGAGGAGATCTCCCATACAATAGAAAGAATGGCGAGTATCCAGTGGCTTCATGCCTGGTGCAATTGTATGCATGAACCATGTGTGGAAGATGTTCTTTCCAATCTGTCTTTTTCTCTTCCTCTAAGGTACGAAGCATCTGTAACAAAGTACGGTTCAGTCTCTCCACTGGGTTACCCTGTGGATGGTATGGGGTAGTTCTTGAATGAGAAATCCCTGCCAATCGTTGCAATGTCTGAAACAAGTTGTTTTCAAATTCTCTTCCTTGATCATGGTGGAGTTTCTCTGGATATCCAAAACGTGGTATGAAATCTTGAAAGATCTTTTCTGCTGCCGTTTTTCCAGATTTGTTCTTAGTTGGATACGCTTGTGCAAAGCGTGTGAAATGGTCTACCATTACAAGTATATACTCATATCCTCCTTTGCTTCTCTCCAAGTGGAGGTAATCAATGGATACTAGCTCCAAGGGTGAACTGGTAGTAATCCCACCCATAGGTGCTCTTTCTGGGATATTTGGACGCTTTTGTTTGATGCAGTTACACGTCTTCAGCACATATTCATCAATGTCTCTTTGCATAAATGGCCAGTAAAACCGTTCACGTGCTAGGTGGATTACCTTGTCAGTGCCAATGTGACCCATGTCATCGTGAAGGCTTCTTAAGACCAATGGTTTTAGCTTTTCTGGTAGAACTAGCTGTTTTCGGGTTCCAGAGTGTCGATATAGGATTCCTTCCTCCACTATGAGTTTGTTCCATTCGTGTATCAAACGTCTTGTTTTACTGGTCATACTCTCCTTTTCTTTGTGGTTTGGAGTCCAATTGTTCTCCTTAAGCCAGACCACTTCTCTAATGTTGGTATCGTCTTCTTGTAATGCTCTGATATTCTCCTGAGTCATTGGGCAGATTGTCCGTCCTTTCAGCAATTCTTCTGCCACATCACTTTCTGAGTGAAGAGTCAATGAGGCCACCCATGGTGCCTCTTCTTCGTTGACAGCTTTTCTCCCTTGCCACATAGCTGACACAACCTCGAATGGTACAAGCTCTGTGTACTCACTCAGATTCTCAGTGAGTTCCACCGGAAATCGTGACAGTGTATCCGCGTCAGCATTCTGTTTACCTGGCCTGTACTTGATATCAAAGTGGAAATCGGCCAGCTCACCAACCCAGCGATGACTCACAGCATTCAGTTTGGCAGTACTCAAGACATATGTCAATGGGTTGTTGTCTGTATAGACTGTGAATGTTGGAGCGTAATACAGGTAATCTCTGAATTTGTCACAGATTGCCCACTTGAGAGCTAGAAACTCAAGTTTACCAGAGTGGAGATGGTAATTGCGTTCCGCTGGGGTCAATGTTCTGGAGCCAAATCCAATAACACGAAGGTGTTCTCCTTGTCGTTGGTACAGTACAGCACCTAGGCCTTCATTGGAAGCATCAGTGTGTAAGATGAAGGGTAAGTCAAAATCAGGGTATGCTAGTATCGGTGGATTGGTTAGCATGTCCACCAATCTGACTACCACAGCTTGATGTTTGGGTGTCCATTGGATCGGTGTTTTAGATGGCACTTGTGTTTTATTCCCGTCTCTCTTTGTCGGTTCCCCGCGCCGGTTTTTGGTGATGGATGTAGCAGATTCTTTCTTAGTGTTCTGCAAAAGTTCATACAGTGGTTTAGCAAGTCGAGAGAAATCTTGAATGAAGGACCTGTAGTAGCTCAGGAATCCTAACAAAGTTCTGACTCCTCCAACTGTTTTTGGTTCTTTCCTTTTCAACTGCAATGCCGCTTCAAGATCATTTGGGTCAATTTTTATGCCTTCTTCTGACACCATTCGCCCAAGGTATCGAATCTGTCGTTTAAAGAGTTCACACTTCTTCGGTCTAAGTTTGATACCATGCTCGCGCATTCGACTAAGCACTTGCCTAAGATCATCGACATGCTCCTGAAAAGTTTTGGAGTAGCAAAGTACGTCATCCAGATATGGAGAACAACATTTGTCTCTGATACCCTCTAGTACATTCTCCATGCATCTCTGAAAAGCTGCTGGGGCATTAGTCAATCCGAATGGAATACGATTCCACTCCAGGAGTCCCCAGGGGGTGCTGAAAGCTGTCAGGTGTCTGGAGTCTTCGTGCACAAAGCCTTGATGATACGCACTACCCTGGTCCAGGATTGAGAACCATGTAAATCCTCCTAAGCTATCCAGCAGATCTTGTATTCTAGGTAGTGGATGTCTATCTGGAATAGTCTTCCGGTTTAACTCCCTAAAGTCCACACATAGTCGTAGGCTCCTGTCCTTCTTCCGAACACAGACAACTGGTGACGAGTATGCGGAAGAAGATTTCGTTACCCAACCTTGGTCAAGAAGGTTTTGGACATATTCTTTCACTTCCTGATATAGGGGTTTCGGTATCGAATTGTAGCGTTTCTGGACAGGAGTTTCATCTTTCAGATTTATCTTCAGTTTCAGGTTTGGAATGCTTCCTATGTCTCCCTCATCTCGAGCAAAGACATCTGATTCGTCATATAACATTTGTCTCGCTATCTCCTGTTCTTCCTCTGAGAGATTATCCAAATTGACAGGTGGGTGCCACTTAACAAATTCGTTAGTGGGTAGCTGATTTTCAGTGTCCACTTGATTCAACTGGTTTACATGAAACATTCTTTTCTTCTGGTCAATTCCCTTTTCATCGTCTTTATTTGGAGAAAACGGTAGAATCTCAGCTGCTGGAGAAATGGTACCCAATACTGTTCTGGGCGGAAGGTAGATATCATGTTCAGCACGGTTTAGTATGGGTATCTTCACTAGTTTAGAGAAACCGTTTGGTACATCTACCACTGAAGGAAATAGTTCAAGTCCTTCTTCAACTGGATATTCTGGAAGTGGTTCAAATGGCATGATTCCTCCTTTCGGCCATGCTCTAATTCTGCATTTGACTTCACCAAGCTCGCCTCCTTTGATCTGGAGTCCTTTCTTCCCCACTTTGACCACACGACTATCGGATATTTCTCCTGGGTCAGTTGCTTGACTGACAGCATTGACAATGTTATTCGCTACACTCTGTCTTACTTTCATGGCTTCACTTAGCAAGATAGTCAGGTTTTGGGTGCTGTTTGATCGGTCACGGTTTTCTCTAATCAATTCTTCGATAACATTAAACCCAAGGAGTGGATTGTCATTACAGCAGTCGCTCACCAGTATTGGCACATGGATGGCTGAGTTTCCATGTCCACTACTTTCGAATTCCAGGAGGACTTCAATCCATCCAATGAATGGAATGATAGAACCATTTGCAGCTGTAATGGATAAGTTGTCGTCACAAAGTAAATCTTGTATGTGTCTAATAGAGACACCGGGTAGGAACTTTTCTAACCATGCCTTCCCGACAATGCTGACCTGAGCTCCTGTGTCCATCAACATGTCAACCGGAACACCATTCATCCGACAAGACAATAGGCATTTTCCTCCAATTAATTGTGCTACGCGTTGTTTGGAGCATCCATTCTCTTTTGGGAGTGTTCTAGTTGACCGGTGGGTGAATATCCTATTTACCTTAGCATGGGACAGATTATTTGAGGTGGTCACTGATTGTCCCTTTCCCAGTGACCGTCTGTCGTTTCCCGACTGCCTTCTTTTCTTCAAGCAATCAACTGCTCTGTGTCTTGTCCAACCACAGTAGAAACAATGGTAGCAGTTCTGACTCTCTCGTTTGATGCAATCATCACACCTGGGCTTGCAGCGAGCTGTATCTGGAACTTGAACATTGGTTAGTGGCTTAGTCATTCGGTTTTCAACAACAGGAGTTTGCTTCATCATCTTCTCCAGATTCTTCGTGAGAGCCGAAACCTGTGTTGTTAGTTCCATTAGTGCAGTGTGATTTGCTCTAGCATCTCCCTCAACTCTCTTTTGCACTGTTTCTTTTTCACTATTCCCTGGTGTCTGTGACGAATGAACAGTAAGATGTTTATGTTTAGGTGCACTGTTTAAGCGTCTCTGCCTTTCTGTTTATTCATCAACTGATCTGGTGACCTGCTCTATGACAAAGTCATCGGTTACTGTCAAATCAGACACGTAAGGCTTGATATCTCGTCTGACATTAGAATTTTTCTCGTTTAGTCCCTGATACAGTGTATGAAGGAATACGCCTTGCACTAGTTTTTTGTCATAGTTAAAATCTAGCCTATCATGTTGTGATGTAGACAGAATTTTTTGTTTTAACCCTGCTAGCCTGTAAACAAATTGTTGTGCTGTCTCTTTTTCTTGCTGTGTAGCATTGCTAAGTTCCTGAAATAACTCAGTACCACTTCGTTCTCTCATATGTGACCTCAAAAACTTTTTCAATTCAGCAACAGTAAGATCCTCTTTGTCAGTCAACATATCTTTAAAATGACCAGGTTTGATTATTCTCAACACTGTGCGTATAATTTCAGATTCAGGGAATTTTTCACTTAGACCCTCGTCAATCTGACGGCACACGCTACTGTAACTCATGTCCGAACCATGATCTGAAATTACACCACCATGCATTTTGAATTCCCTACGTGGCAATAAAGCAACAGCATCAGTTAATCTCACCACCCCCGATCCCTGTTCAGTCCTTGCAGTGCCACTACTCATTTCTTTAGCAGTGGTTGCAATGTTCACAGTTGGTGTACTTTCCTTATTGAGTTTTAGTTCATCGATCTTGTCTTGGATGATGAGCAGGTAAGACATGCCTTGATCTTCTAACTTCGCCAGCTGATCACTTCTCATGTAGTCTTCAATAAATTCAACGAATTCCATTTCGTTTGCACCAGTCACTGATGGAACGTCCACGTCTCTTTCATCATCCAGCGTAATAGCGAGGCTATACAGCTGTTCTTTACTCAGCAGATGAATTTGTTTCCGGATATCCCACATCAGCGCACGACAAGGGGACGCCATCTCTGTTGCACTCTGACAACTTGCACTCACACGGCAGACGACACTCGCGACTCTCCTTGTAGCTCTGCAGTCGACTCACACTCGTCTCGCGTTTCCCTCTCTCTGGTACACAACGAATCCCGGACGAGCCCCCAAAATGTTACCGGTCCCAAAATATAGATTAAGGGAACCGATGATTGTAGACGTACTGATGTGATGTGATCATCTCGGCGGGTACTACAAAAATACACGAACAGGAGAATATATGACCATGCTTCTTTATGATGTGAAATGAGTTTCACTTTTACATAACAATACATACAGTTTTTTATAGTTACATGTTCATAATTGCCAACATAACAACAGTACAGATTGAACTGAAATACCTTTAAAACATAGCTGCAACAATGAATACCATTATATTTTAATAAACATACATTTTCCTTCTATTTCGTGTTATCGACACTTATCTTTATCTCTATAGCACACTTTAGCTGTGTCATAATGAGAGTTACACTGCATTTCTTATAAATATATACATTCTGAAGCAATTCTCTCTTTTGACCACTAGATGGCGCACCTTGCATAAATGAACAAGCAGTGTATAACCTTTCCATGTGGCTAATAATATCATTTTAACATGTGCTTCTAATATATATAACTTTGCATAAATCAGGTTGAAATATACCCATATATAACAGTCTAGTGCTTGCAATAAACAGTTGCTCCGAACAGTACAATAGTCCTAGGGTTTTTCGCTATTTTCACTGCTCTCAACACATGCTGCTTTGAAAGTCTAATTACAACAAAACTATTGCACAAAATCTACTAAAACTTTCTCCTGCAACTGCTCTAGATGTTTAGGAATCTTTCTAGTACAGTTTAGTAAGAATGAGAATGGTTTAAAGTACATACCTACAAAAATACACGAACAAGAGAATATATGACCATGCTTCTTTATGACTAAAATGAGTTTCACTTAGTCACATGGTGCATGTGGCCTTATATAGACTCTGTTCGGGTACCCCCTCTGCCATCTACTGGTTGTTTTATAGAATAGCAGGATATCAAAAAATAACAATAAAAATAAATGAATGTAGGCTATGGGGTGCCTGTTTTGTCTTTCATGTGATACCCCAGCCCGTCACACTTGCTCAACAAAAAAAAAGCTGAATTTGTATATGAGCAACAACACTGTTTGGTCTGCTTAGGCTGCACATTTTGGAGAAAAGAGTGGGTTTGAAACCATTGATGGAGCAGATTGTGAAGGCAGCGCTTTATTTACATGTTTGGGAAATGGAAAAGTTACTTTAAAATCACTAGAGCTCCTTACAGTTGCCCTTAAAGTGAATTGTTTACTTCAGTAGAGCCCACTCCAGTAGAAAGGTAAGTTAGGATGAGGATAGTGTAACCCTCTTTTGGGGGATATGAAAAATGGCACTACCCAAATAGGATATTCGGGTTAAACTTGTTTTAACAATTAACAGTGCATACATTCAATATACAAACAGATATTATCAGCAAAGGGGCCGATAGGAGTCTCAGTGGAATTGTGCATATATACCCAGGCATATATAGTTATTAATAGACACATCTCCAGATGAATGTTGTGGCAAAGTTCCATTGCAGGGGGTTCAAGGATGATGTAGCATCTGTCTTTGTTTCAGAGAGCTGAAGACAAGATCTTCAGTGATGAGGAGACCTTCCAGCAGTTACCTAACCAGCCTGGGATGCAGTCCTAGTTATTTGGCAATAGTCATCTCTTCTGATCTGATATGAGTAGCATTGACAGGATGTGTGGTTAAGACCTTATTTCTCCCCACTTCCTCTTTTGAGTATCTTTTCCCAACAACCCCCATATCAGGAAGTGACATACAGTACATCATTTTACATTACAGTGTAATACTAGCAGCTAAAAATAGTACTTTTTTACACAGCTTGGAAAAATACTCTTTCATTTGGCTTGTTAGGTATGGCCTCCATGCCAAACAATTTTAGGGTATTAGTATCACTTTTAGGCTCCATGCACATTAGTGTTTTCTAATGTTCCTAGAAGCTGTTATTAGCATTTTTTTTCTACTCCTAGAAGCTAAACAGTGTTATCCTATGTGTCCATGCACACTACTTTAGACTATTAGCGAAAACATAAAAAACACAAATAAAAAGCAAACGCATCTAAACACTACTAAACACTACAAAAAAATGCTATTTCCAAATTTTTTTTAGCTTAAAAAAATTATAGTGTGCATGAAGCCTTATGATGTAAAGGTAAAATGCCTAACATAGATTTTCTTCCTGAGTTGGGCATCTATGTTCACAAAATCGTATGACCCTGATTGTCCTAGCAACATATATTAGGCCACATGGGTCCATAGACTACAAATTATACTGTTTTATATCATATGTTTTACCACTGGAACCTTGGAATATCTTTTGACCATTTGAGATATAATTGTACACCCTACACTTCTTACACCAGTAGGTACCCTGAATATTAGAGAATGTTGTCATATATCTAATCCTGTGTTTGGATGTTCTTAATTTGCAAGGGGCAATACTACTTTTGACATTTTGGCTCTCCAATAAGGGTGGTTTAAATAAGGGTCAATGAGTATGGAAAGCTGCATACTGGTTTTACAATAATGATGCACACTACAAACAACAGGAATATAAAAAGGAGGAGGAGGGGTCAGAATCATATATACTTTCAATGGACCCATCCCAAATTGCTCTAATATTGTCAATGTTGGGTCTCTATTGGCGCACCAAAAACAATTTGCATGATTTCAGCTTTGTTTTTGGGTCCTGCTCTTAAACATATGGTTAGTGTTATACACTTAAAGAAACTAAACTCTACATGCTATGCCCAGGCCCGGATTTACTCCCTTTGCCGCCCCAAGGCCGGGTCCTTCAATGCCGCCCCCGGCCTGCGCAGTACAGGGGGGACATTATCCACCGGGGGACTTTTTCGGCAAGACACACAAAGAAGGAGGGGGGGAGGGGTTTGCTGCCGAATATGACAGGCGGGGGGTGCTGCTGACGAAAATTGCATTGAGAAGCGGGGGGGTGACATTGAGCATTGGGGGGTCTGACAAAATGACATTAAGAACCGGGGGGGGGGGGTTGCTGCTGCCGAAAATTACATTGAGAGCCATCTCACCTCCTCTTCCCTCTGTTTTCTCTCCTCTCACCATCCGTGACATGACAGTGGGGGAACTTCGGAAATTAAAGTGAAAGTGTCCTCTCCTCTCAGCCGCAGTGCCGCCCCTGCACCCACTGCCGCCCCAAGGCCTGGCCTTGTTGGCCTTGTCTGGAATCCGGCCCTGGCTATGCCCAATAAATAGCAGGCAGAGTACAAAGAACGTCACATGTGCCCTCCCAGCATCCGATCTCTCCCCATTACATGTTTACTATACCTTGTTCCGTACTGTGTCCTTTTATGGAGGCAGTCATCTTGGTGGGCACAGGACTTTGCTTCCTCATCTCAGGGCCTCCAGGAGGAAGCAACCAATGAGCAGCCAGTAATGACATTACCAAATCTCCTAAGACAGATCAGTCAGAGGTAGCAGCATTTTATTTTCAAAGCTAATAGAAATTAGTTTGAAATCTTTCATGTTCTTTCAAAAATGTTCAGTCGCAACACTTGGCCACTGCATCAATTATGCCAGTCAAGCCCATTCAACTTTCTGCTTTTTCTTATTCTGGACTCTCTGGCAATGCGATTCAGACAGTCGCTACACCTGGCGATGTGACCCAGTCGGCCACTGCATCAATTATGCCAGTCCAAGTCATGCCCATTGAACTTCCTGCTTTTTCTTATTCTGGGTAATGTCATGATCACTTAGTGCCCCTTTTCCTCATTCCAGTGACTAGGTGTTGGCTGTTGCTTTTCCCCTATCTGTGCTCACCTGAAAGAGGATTGATCTGATCAGTCACCTGATACAGTATAAGCATAGCTTCCAACTGTCCCTGATTTTGAGGGACTGCCCCTGATTTGGACCAATGTCCCTCCTAGAATGTCTTTCTAATTTGTCCCTCATTTTGGTCTGATCTATACAGATGTATATAAAATGCACTTTTTATCTATCAAAAAGTGTTTTCCAGCGCTAAACCTTTCATCTGATTTCTAAATTGCCGCATTTATAAATTCCAAAAGCCAATAAAAAGTAATAGCAATGGTTAAAAAAAAAGCACTTGTGGGTTTAACCAATCTTGCTTTTTTTTTTTTTTTGCACAATTCTCCTTTAACCACTACACTACCGGCCGCCTTCAATTCACGATGGTCCTATTGTTCTGAGAGGACATCATATGACGTCCTTGTATTTCACAGCCGCTAGGGGGCGCACCGCCGGCGGCCCACGCACCCGGCGAGTTACTGGGAACACGATGCGCGTGCCCACTAACTGAGCAGGGACGTGGAGCTCTGTGTGTAAACACAGAGCTCCACGTCCTGTCAGGGAGAGGAGACCAATGCTGTGTCCCTTGTACATAGGGACACAGATCGGTCACCTCCCCCAGTCAGTCCCCCTCCACACACAGTAAGAATCACTCCCAGGTTACACATTTAACCCCTTCCTCGCTCCCTAGTGTTAACCCCTTCCTCGCTCCCTAGTGTTAACCCCTTCACTGCCAGTCATTTATACAGTAATCTATGCATATACAGTATATAGCACTGTTCGCTGTATAAATGTGAATGGTCCCAAAAATGTGTCAAAAGTGTCCGATGTGTCCGCCATAATGTCGCAGTCTCAATAAAAATCGCAGATCGCCGCCATTACTAGTAAAACAAATAATAATAATAAAAAAAAAAATCATAATTATGTCCCCTATTTTGTAGGCGCTATAACTTCTGCGCAAACCAGTCACTATACGCTTTTTGCGTTTTTTTTAACCAAAAATATGTAGAAGAATACGTATCGGCCTAAACTGAGAATTTTTTTTTTTTTAAATGGGATATTTATTATAGCAAAAAGTAAAAAATTGTGTTTTGTTTTTTTTTCAAAAGTGTCGCTCTTTTTTTGTTTATAGCACAAAAAATAAAAACCGCAGAGGTGAAAAAAAGGACGTCAATTTTGTTTGGGAGCCACGTTGCATGACCGCGCAATTGTCAGTTAAAGCGACGCAGTGCCGGAAGCTGAAATTTTGCCTAGGCAGGAAGGGGGTATACGTGCCCAGGGAGCAAGTGGTTAAGGGGGTGGCCAGGGTTTTTTCCAAGCCTGCATACTTTTGCTGATAGGTGTCCCTCATTCCCATCTCAAAAAGTTGGGAGGTCTGGTATAAGCCAACTGAATACTCTATCCCTTGCTTGTGATAGGGACAGTTACCTGCATTGTTCCTGTTCTAGCCTCCCAGTTGTCTGTCTTGCTATCCCTATGTATGATTCGGATCAGATATTGGACTATTCCCTGAACTCAGCGTGCCTTATTACCTGGACCATCTTAGAACTTTGCTATCTGTCTGCTGAACTGCAAGTAGTCTGTTTGCTCTGCTTGCGTCTGCCCTAGTGTGGTGGCCAGGCACTATAGCATTGTGTATAAGTCCTGGGGGCAACCAAGTACAGTTATGCCTGCTTGTCTTAAGGGAAAGGGGGCTGCTATAGGTGAAGCACACAGTAGTTACGGTAGCTATAGTGGCTGACCACCTGCATTGAGGTAGACATGACATTCATGACAGGGGCACACAAAAGGCACTTTGTATTAGGAAAGATGCATGTGGAGAATTGCCTGTAGCATTATGTTCTAGTTCAACAACTTTGTTGTTGCATAACTTTGCCTGTCTGAAGTCACTTTGGGACATCTTAAAGGGGTTCATGCATGTTTGGCGTATCACGCAAATGGCTTCACACATGGAAGATAGAGTGAGATTTTGGAGAGAATAAATATGGGTGATGTACAGAATCAAGCTTCTTAGGAAAGAAGTGTGATATACAGATCAATGCCACTGAGATAAGGTGACAGGTACCTGGGCTGGTAGAGTCCGGTGCAAGCTTTGTAGCACTGGCTCAGAAATGCTGCACACAAGAAAGAAGTAAGATGGGAAACGTTATCCAGAGTGTACAGAGTATAAAGCGTTAAAGCGGGGGTTCACCCTAAAAACAAATTTTTAACATTAGAGCCAGCATACTAAGGACATTTACTTTCGGCAGGTCTTTTTTTTTCTCTCCATACTTACCTTCATATTCTGATTTTGTCCAGGGCTTCCGCATTCTGATGACTGCGGGACTGGGCGTTCCTATCCCTGCCTCAGGGTTCCGATGACTGCGGGACTGGGCGTTCCTATCCCTGCCTCAGGGTTCCGATGACTGCGGGACTGGGCGTTCCTATCCCTGCCTCAGGGTTCCGATGACTGCGGGACTGGGCGTTCCTATCCCTGCCTCAGGGTTCCGATGACTGCCGGACTAGGGGTTTCTATCCTTCGGTTCGATGATTGACGGCTTGTGAAACAGGTCCCCTGTCGCACAACGCGTGTCACCAGATTTCTGGAAATAGCCGAGCTGCGAGTCGGCACTATACGGCGCCCGCTGGCGCTGTATAGTGCAGATTCGCAGCTCTGCTATTTCCGGAAATCTGGTGACGCGCGTTGGGCGACAGGTCACCTGTTTCACAAGCTGTCAATCATCGAACTGAAGGATAGGAACACCCAGTCCCGCACTCATCGGAACCCGGAAGCCCTGGACAAAAACAGAATATAAAGGTATGTACGGAGAAAAAAAAATGACCTGCCGAAAGTAAATATCCTTAGTATGCTGACTCTGCTAGATGTAATATTACCTTTTTTTTTTTTTTGGGTGAACCACCGCTTTAAGAAACTGTGCCACAGATTAAAAGAAGTTAATTAATGTCGGATTAAAAGGAGTTAATTAATGTCTATTTGGAGAAGTGCCACTTTCACAGAGCATGCCGCCTTAACATCAGCTCTGTGATCCAGCATATGCCTCTGTTAGCCTTTGGGGCCCTAGTGAGCACTTTCTACCTGTCCCCACATGTCGCCCACACACACTTTTATTAAAAATAGACTTGTAAAGTGTTAAAGTGGTCATAACAGAATAATGCCTTTTCACTGCCAACATTAAAGTAGAAGGCCAGTTTCTCCTCCATTTCCACCTTCTGCAGTTTGTCTTTTTATTTATATTGCAGCTTACCACTTTATAGATATGATGGTTGCATTAGCTTTCTATTTTAGACTTTCTTTTATTTTCACCTGCTGATCTAACTTGTATGTTTGTTGTTTTCCACATAACAAACTGTCCTGCAGATGTAGCAGTTAGAGGGATGAGACAAACCATTACCACTGACAGGGGTGCTTACAATTATCAGCTTTTATTCATTTATGTAAAACCTTTATCCCAAAAGGAACAAAGCTGTTGCTGTACTGCTGTGTGAGCTGGAGTTTGGCTCCAATTTATTTAGTGTATCTAAATATGCTAGTACATCTAACACTCTTTCCCCCCCAGATTAACAGTGCTGATGTCCAAAAGTGTCTCTGTTGCTCCTTCATCCAGAGTGTAGGCACCCTAACACGGGAGGTTTGTCTAGCCAGATCACCAGGTAAAAACAGAAGGAAAAAAAATAAAAATAGAAAACGAATGTAGCCACTGCATCTAATGATTGGTAAGCTGCACTATCATATATGTAGTTTTTTGGTGTAATACTGCTTTAACCACTTAAGGACCGCCTCCTGTACATATACGTCGGCAGAATGGCACGGCTGGGCACATGTACGTACAGGTACGCAGGGCCGCTGATAGGGCAGTACAGCCAGCCCTTCTGTACCGGGCCCGGGTCAGCAGGGGGGGCCCGGGGAACTTCATTCTCCAGCTATGTGTGAAAGCACTTTGCCTAGGAGAAAGCATTTGACAGTGCTCCTAGGCTTGCTGTGACATACATATATTTTACCCGGGCCCCATCAGCGCAGCAGAGGGGCCCAGGTGGTGATTAGCAGAGAGGGACTATTTTCTTTATTTCGGGCGCCGGCGTCTAAAGCTGGAACCGCACTTTTTTAAAGTTCCTGCTGGCCGCGGCTGATGACAGCTGATGTCTGGCGGAGTGATTCTCCTTTCCTCCCACCGCAACTGAGGAGGGAAAAGGACGGGCAGCGTGAGATTATTGAACAGAGAAGTGGCCTAAAGCGCAGGCAGCACAAGGATCCGATGCACGGGCAGACTCACAATGTCTGCTTTCTGAAAGGTACAGAGACACATCCAAGTTATACATACAGAGAGACATGCATAACCTTTTGTACTGTGTGATAATGATGATAATCACAAAAGCACAGTGAGATGCTGTTAGGTCTTGTTTACTTTTGTATTTGGGTGGGGGTGGCAGTAAAAATGTGCAGCTCAGCCACAGTTTTACCATTTTCCAATCACTCCCTCTTATGCTTCCAAGGCACTACTGCCATAGTGTGGCAGTAGTGATGGGATGTTGTGTAAAACACCCTGCAGCCATACTACAGAAGCAGTGCCTTTGCAGCCTAAGGGGGATTGGTTGGGGGATGATAAAACTGTGTCTTAGCTGCACATTTTTACTGCCCCCCCCCCCCCCCACACACACACAAGTAAACAAGACCTAACAGTTAGCATCTCACTGTACACTGCCAATCATAAGTTGAGGCATTACTGTCACATATATACATGGATCCTGTATACATGTGGCTCTGGAGCAGGGAATTTTTTGGCCACTTATGATTGGCAGGGCACTGCGGCGGCGGGATGGCGGTGGGTTGGGGGGGCCCTGTCAGGTAGGCTGTACGGGGCCCCATGATTTCTAACAGCGGCCCTGCAGGTACGTCCTGTACTAGTACCCAGCCGTGGGTCCCGCTCCCGCGACCCGGTCCGAAGCTCTGGGACCCGCGGACCCGATCGCCGCTGGAGTCCTGCGATCGGTCCCCAGAGATGAAGAACGGGGAGAGCCGTGTGTAAACACGGCTTCCACGTTCTTCACTGTGGCGGCGTCATCGATCGTGTGATCCCTTTTATAGGGAGACTCGATGACGTCAGTCCTACAGCCACACCCCCCTACAGTTGTAAACACACTTCAGGGAACACATAACCCTCAAACTGCAACTGTCATTTTCACAATAAACAATGCATTTTAAATGCATTTTTTGCTGTGAAAATGACAATGGTCCCAAAAATGTGTCAAAATTGTCCGAAGTGTCCGCCATAATGCTGCAGTCACGAAAAAAATCGCTGATCGCCGCCATTAGTAGTAAAAAAAAAAAAATTAATAAAAATGCAATAAAACTATCCCCTATTTTGTAAACGCTATAAATTTTGCGCAAACCAACCGATAAACGCTTATTGCGATTTTTTTTTTTTTTTACCAAAACTAGGTAGAAGAATATGTATCGGCCTAAACTGAGGAACAAATTTTTTTTAATATATATTTTTGGGGGATATTTATTATAGCAAAAAGTAAAAAATATTGAATTTTTTTCAAAATTGTTGCTCTATTTTTGTTTATAGCGCAAAAAATGTATATCTTGTAGAACCCCCTTTCTCTGCAATTACAGCTACAAGTCTTTTTGAGTATGTCTCGACCAGCTTTGCACATCTACAGTGAAATTTGTGCGCAGTCTTCAGTGCCAAAGAGCTCAAGTTCTGTCAGATTGGATGAAGAGTGTCTGTGAACAGCAATTTTCAAGTCTTGCCACAGATTCTCAATTGGATTTATTTCTGGACTTGGAGCCATTCTAACGCATGAATATGCTTTGATCTAAACCATTCCATTGTATCTCTGGCTGTATGTTTAGGGTCGTTGTACAGCTGGAAGGTGAACCTCCGCCCGAGTCTCAAGTCTTTTGCAGACTCGAATCCCGCGTAAGTCAGACAGAATTTTTTCATCGGATATACCGACCGTTTGTATGCCCCATCTGACTTTTTTCGTCGAAAATTCTGACGGACTTAGAAAGAGAACAAATTCCATTAGTCTGTATGGAATCCCGATGGAGACAAAAACACGCATGCTCGGTTTAGTCGGTTTAGGCCTAGCACCCCCACCATTAGTACTATTACATTTCAGATGTTGTTGCTACTGTTTATGCTTACCTGGGCGTTATATGTTATTTATGCTTAACTCTTTACTGTTAGTCATCCTGTATGTATAACTGTGTTGCCACAATGTTTGTACTTGCTTGGCTATCATCTAATACATGGGTCTTCAAACTATGGCCCATCATGCCTAGTCATGTCTGTGAATTTCAGAGTTTTACCATGCCTCATGGGATGTGTAGTTCCGCAACAGCTGGAGGACCGTAGTTTGAGAATGCCTGATCTAATACCTAATAATCTTGCTAACTGGTTTGGTGTCTGCTTTCAAGGTAGTACTACTATTGGGTGATAGGAATTATTTGTTGTGTTTTTCACTGTGTTTCTTGATTTTACACTTAACCTGGTGTATCAAAGGGGCTAAGGCCCTTGAGAAGGTCAAGGCAAAGAACAGAAGAACCATCTTATCCAGTTTCTCCTTTGGGGGTAGGGCTACATTATTCTACACAAGTTAGTTATAAAACCTTATTAATAAACAGCGCATTCAGTAGATTTGTCCAAATCAAACATTTTTATACCACATATTTTCAAACAACAGACATGAATCCCCCCACATTTTATGAAAATATATGTTTGAGGTCACCTAGACGTAAAGGCTTGATTTTAGATATTTATATCAATTTGGTCAATAACGACAAGAAAGAAAAACTATCATACATGCACAAATGGGAACTGGAGTGCAGTCTCTACCTTTCGGTGGAAGACTGGAAGGATTGTATCAATCACCTCCATAAATGTATGAGATCCCTCATGGTGAGAGAATCAGCCACAAAACTCTTTACAAGTTAATATTACACACCTATGAAACTACATACCATATTCCCTACAGTGCCTCAAACATGTTTTAGAGGATGTACATCCCCAGGCTCATTCTCACATATTTTCTGGGACTATGAAAAAAATATCACAAATATGGAGAAATTTTGAAAACTTTACCTTTAGCATTTCAGGCACTTACGCTTCCTAATTGTTTATTATTCACACCTATCATAGGTGTCTCTACTCATCACATGAGACATACCACACTATGATGCCGCGTACACATGATCGGTCAATCCAATGAGAACGGTCGTTTTCATCAGACCAAACCGATCGTGTGTGGGCCCCATCGGTTATTATCCATTGGTCAAAAAATGTGAAACTTGTTTTAAATTTAACCGATGGATACCTAACCGATGGAAAAAAACTATCGTTTGTAGGCACGTCCATCGGTTAAAAATCCACGCATGCTCAGACTAAATTAGGGGACAGGAGCGCTTGTTCTGGTAAAACTAGCATTCGTTATGGAGATAGCACATTCATCACACTGTAACAGACAGAAAAGCGCAAATCGTCTTTTACGAACACAAAATCAGCTAAAGCAGCCCCAAGGGTGGCGCTATTGGATTTGACCTTCCCCTTTTTTAGTGCCGTTGTACGTGGTTTACGTGACCGCATTCTGACACAATCGTTTTTTTAACCGATGGTGTGTAGGCACGACTGACCATCAGTCAGCTTCATCGGATAACTGATGGAAAAATCCATCAGACCGTTCTCATCAGATTGACCGATCGTGTGTACAGGGCATTAGTGTTTCCATGAATTGGCTTATCGCTTTTCATTGAAAATCATTAAAGCGGTGTTTCACCCTAAAAACAAATTTCTAGCATGCCATCAAGCATACTAGCGCGATCTACAGTACACCTTTCTTTTATTTTTTGGCGCCGTACTTACAGTTTACTGCCGTAGTGAAGTTTCAGACTCCCTGCGGGGAATGGGCGTGCCTATGCACAGGGAAGATGATTGACGGCCGGCAATGGCGCGTCACGATCCCCGAAGATAGCCGAAATAGGACTTGCCTCTTCACGGCGCTATACGGCGCCTGCGCACAGACATCGGAGCTGACTGCGCAGGCGCCGTGAAGAGGCAAGTCCTATTTCGGCTATCTTCGGGGAGCGTGACGCGCCATAGCCGGCCATCAATCATCTTCCCTGTGCATAGGAACGCTCATTCCCCGCGGGGAGTCTGAAACTTCATTACGGCAGTAAACAGTGAGTACGGCGCCAAAAAATAAAAGAAAGGTGTACTGTAGATCGCGCTAGTATGCTTGATGGCATGCTAGAAAAAAAAATGTTTTTTTAGGGTGAACCCCCGCTTTAATTGTTCCATTCACACAATCAAAAACAAGAATAAATATTATCAACCTTACGGAAAAATTATACCATAAACTATATAATACCATGCCTATATTTAATAAAAAATGGGACTATTTAGATCCTAGAATAACTAACTTTACCCAATTGTCCTCTTGTTGTCAATTGAACTTTATTGATTTATCCATTGATTTATTATATGTTGTTTTGAACATATCTACAACTGACTTTCTTACATTAGATTTGTACCTTAATTTATATAGTACTTTTTAAGATGCTTGATTTCTTAATTTGCATTTTCTCTTTGTACCACCACTTTATACCAAATAAAAAAGTTGGTAAACAAAAAATAAACAGTGCACATCCAGTTATTACAATCGGTCTGGTGTTATTATATCTTGTATTATTTTATTGATGAAGTGTACCCATTCATTTGATCTGATGCACTGGCTTGGTGGATCAGTCATCATGGTATGTAAAATTGATTGCATTGCTACACTCTAATAAAAATAATCAAAAGAGCACAAGCATCTAAATTGGGAAAGTCAGGCTGAAATAAAAACTCTGAAAATGCAATAAGACTAAGGCCCCATACACACGATAGAATTTATCCGCGAATACGGTCCAGCGGACCGTTTCCGCGGATAAATCCTCTTGTGGATTTCGGCGGATTTTCATGCGATGGTGTGTACACACCATCGCATTGAAATCCGCGCCGAAATCCTCTTGCGATGACGTGTCGCGCCGTCGCCGCGATTATGACGCGGCGACGTGCGCGACGCTGTCATATAAGGAATTCCACGCATGCGTCAAATCATTACGACGCATGCGGGGGATCCCTTCGGACGGATGGATTCGGTGAGTCTGTACAGACCAGCGGATCCATCCGTGGGATCCGATTCCAGCGGATAGATATTCTGTGCATGTCGACAAATATTTATCTGCTGGAATTCGGAAATATCCGCGGATAAATATCCGCCGGAGTGTACACACCATAGAATCTATCCGCTGAAACCCATTCGATGTGATTTATCTGCGGATAGATTCTATGGTGTGTATGGGGCCTTAGAATGTAGTGCCACGATTGGCTGTTAGTGATTCAGTGTACCCAAACTTAGTGGCAGATCTTGTTGAAGTGTCTTGGAAGCGAGTCTCGTTTAGTAAGTTCTGGCTATTAAGGCTAACTGGTTACACCCTTGTCAAAAAAGGAATGGTGAGATGGGCACTGCCATGGGGGGAACATGTACCAACACTAGAGAAAAAGAAAAAACAAAGTCGGGATAGGACCTTTTTGTGTAGCTTTGAAAATATACAAATTCTTTACATTTTATGTATTACATGTATTTATATAGTGCCAATTTTTTTTGCCGTGCCTTAGGCCTCGTACACACGACCGAGTTTCTCGGCAAAAACCAGCAAGAAACTTGCTGGGAGATATTTTTTTGCCGAAGAAACCGGTCGTGTGTACATTTTCGTCGTGGAAACTGTCGAGAAACTCGACGAGCCAAAAAGAGAGCAAGTTCTCTATTTCCTCGATAGCAATGGAGAAACTTGCCTTGTCAAGTTCCTCGACAGCCTAACAAGGAACTCGACGAGGAAAACGATGTGTTTCGCCCGTCGAGTTCCTCGGTCGTGTGTACGAGGCTTCACATGTACTGTATATTCACACGACTCCCTGCCTTCAAGGAACGTACAATCTAAGGTCCCCATACCTTACATGCATATATACACTAGACAAAAACCAATTAACTCCTCAGCATGTCTTGGAAGATAACCCATGCAAGCACAGGGAGAACATGGCTGTAAAAGTCCCTGTCATTGGTTGTGGGTTTGCGCCATGCTGGTTCTAGACCTGCCCCACTTCCCGTTGGATGGGACAGTTGCCTACCTGTTATTGTGAGATATTCTGCTATATTGTATCACACTACTGCTGGCCTAAGGCTAGCCATACAGTACATGTATTCTCGGTCCAAGGCCTGTTTCTTGGGAAACAAATGTGCAGTCAAAGTACATTTTAACGGCATTACTGCATAACTTCCCTCCAGCACATCTCTTAAGGTTACAGACAGTTCCAATGCATCAAAAGAACATCACTCACATTCACAGTGCAGAATACTCTCATAATTGTCCATGCAGTGGTCATCAAGTGCAGAACACTTCAAAGTCTCACACAGTAATTGTAGCAATCTTCTGTAAATGTTATAGTCTCTTAGCACAGTCATTGCTCAGGGTGAACCTTCCTTACATACAAAAATAGTTCCTCCACGCTAAACCAAGCCACAGGACCCGCTAGGGCAGGGTCAAGGTTTCCCTGTCTGCTCTCAAGTGTCCTCAGTCACCACCCTGGTTCTGACCTGCAGAGGGCTCTTAAGGGCAGCTCCAGTACAGCACTGCATCCATCCTTGCTGATCAGGGGTGTCCTGCTTCCATACCCCAAGTGTACTGGGCACCACCCATAGCCATAACTCCCAACTGTCCCTGATTTCGAGGGACTGTCCCTGATTTGGAGCAATGTCCCTCTGTTCCTCATTCCTCCTCATTTGTCCCTCATTTTGGTCTGATCTATATAGATGTATATAAAATGCACTTTTTATCTATCAAAGTGTTTTCCAGCACTAAACCTTTCATCTGATTTCTGAAATTGCTGCATTTGTAAATTCCAAAAGCCAATATAAAGGAACAGTAGTGGTAAAAAACAACAACACTTTTTTTGTTCAATTCTCCTTTAAGGGGGCGTGGCAAAAGGTATGTCCTATGCCAGCATACTTTTGCTGATAGGTGTCCCTCATTCCCATCTCAAAAAGTTGGGAGGTATGCCCACAGCTGGCAAATAAAGAGGCACTATTTCCACCCATTACATCATTAAAGGAAAGGCAACTATTGAAGGGGCACTAACACCTTCCAACATGGTGACTTCATTAAAGGGTAGTGTCCTGGTTGGTAGTCAAATATAACAAAAACGTGATAATGTAAAAGTGATTGGACTCCAGGAGGAATGCCAACATCCCTAAATGTTACAATATAAAACTAGACATTTCTGTATGGGACTTTCCAGGCATTCGTGACATGCGTACACAGAAATCTAAAACAAAACAAATTTATTATGTTTAGTAAATAGATCAAACTTTGCTTGTTGTGCATGTGAAAACCCCCCACAAAGGCTGACAATAACTACACACAAAGAAAATATAATCTCAGCACTCCAAAAACAAATGGATGTGTTGCGTAAACTTGTCATTCAGAGTAAGAATGTGGGATACTTCAGACAATAGACTTTGTTTGCTAACTAGGAAGCAGCCATGTGTGATGTGTCAGCCAGAAAGTCCCAGCCTGGGAGAGAGCAATCATGGGAGAGTGTGATCAGGTAAATAATCAATGGGGGGGGGGGGGGAGGATTGGGACAGTTAATATTTACACTGCCATGACCACCAATATGGATGGGGGAGGTTAACACTTTCACTGCCATGACTATATTCACCAATGGAGGGGATTAAGGAGGGTAACACTTTCATTGCCATGACCACCAATGTTGGAGGGGGGATGTGCATTAACACTTACTTCCATGAGCACCAATAGTAGAGATGGGGGTAACACTGGGGTTATCCATAAAGTCCCAGCCTGGGAAAGAGAGTGGCATGGGAGAGTATGATTAGGTAATTGATGGGGGGGGGGGAATTAAGTGGGTAACACTTTCACTGACCATGACTACCAATGTGGGAGGGTAGAAGGGGAAGGCTAACACCTTCACTGCCATGACCATTACCTTAAGCCGGAAGGTCAACCCCCCTCCTCCTTCCCCCGCTGCCGGTGTATTGTCACATTCTGCCGCCTATCGTAGAATGCTGCGGAAGTCACGTGGCGGACAACTGCGCATGCGCAATGCGTTCCAACCGCAAGTGCGATGCGTTCCACAGGATTTATGACACTACCCTTCAGTGAACCCATCACAATTTGTCACGGAAGTGACGTATTACCATAGACGGAGCGGGGGGAGAGAGAGACACATTCAGAGCGAGAGAGATATAGAGATACTGAGATACATTCAGAGCGAGAGAGAGATCGTGTACATATATTTTATATAAGGGAAGTAATGCACATAGGGGAGGTAATCCCCTCCCTGAGCCCCGGTTCTCTCTCAGTATCTCTATATCTGTATCCTTCACAAAGCGCAGCACGCTTTGCACATGCGCAGTGAGGTACTGGCTGTGAAGCCACAAGACTTCACTACCGGTTTCCCTTAGCGGAGATGTTGTTGGCAGCACCCAAGGGCCAATAGCTCGGGTGAAGACACCTCTGGATTCATGGACAGGTATGTGTCCTAATATTAAAAGTACAGTAATTGTAGCTGCTGATATTCATTTTTTTCTGAAGGAGCCTGGAGCTCTACTTTAACCCTTTCCTACGCCTGGGCTGTCTGCCAGACACGAACTACATGCATTTCAATCTGCTTACAAGCACCAGTGGGGGACTCCAGAAGTGGTTGCATATGAATATTTTATTTAATTCAGTTGGTGGAAAATTGGGCCACCTTTTACTAGTATGTTCTGTTAAAAAAAATATGAACTTAAAAATGTATTAATATTGATCTAAAACTATCATTTAAAGTTTGGTCTTGCTTGGTGAATACAAGATCAGAAAAATGTTTGTTCGCATGTGCTAATTCTTGTTTGTTTGTTTGTTTTTTTGCTAGGTATCTATTTTTGGAATTTAAGCCCGGTCTGCATCTGCTAGCAGACATTTGGAAAGCACATTTTAATATTTTAACATTGCAGCTGATTTGTCTTTTTTGAGTTTACTATACTGACCTCTTGTGGCCTTAACAGTAATTGCCGTGAATTTAAAAAACTAACAGCTGGATTTTCATTTGGGATGTTTGGTTAACTGTACAATAGTACTTTTTTTTAATTATCATGCAACTTTGCATCTTAATTAATGCTTTATGCTCTATTAATATTAAGCTGATATTGAGAGAATTAAAATTGTTATAAATATCACATACTTTTTTCTTTCGTTTTTGAATTGAACAGGGGCAAATTAGAACCCCTTCCACGTTTGTATGGCTCTCTTTATCCCCACTAGGTAAATTCACCTCTTTTTATTACTATTGTCCAGAGGCAGAAACTAATATGGAATCCAAGAGCTGCACACAGAAGGTTTTTTTTTTTTTTTACCTTGAGTGTATGTCAGGTAGGTAGGTCACTGTATGTGTCAGATAGGCTCACTTGCTTAACACTGATCTACCTGACCTCACCCTCCCCAAGCTCACCCCCTGACCACCCCACCTAACTCCCCCCCCCCCGCTTTACCTCCGGGCTGACGCCCCTGGTCTTTTTCCCACCTAGCAATACCCATGGTGTCTTCAGGCAACAGTGAAGTATGGTGGAGCTTCCTTGCAAATTTGGGGCTACATTTCTGCAAATGGGGGTTTGGTCAGGATTAACGAAACTGGGTACTGGGACACACTGGATGTCTTTCCTGCCATTGTACTCCTGCTGGGCATCACGTGCATCCCAGTGCCTTTAAGGAGATGTTTGCTCTCTTCATGCATACCTACTCTTAATCTATCCACTGCTATATGTGCTCCTATTTAGGAGACTGAAAAATTATAGTTGGGACTGCAGTATGCAGAGGAGCTTTGACTTGGGCACTGCAGCTTACACATATATTTGGAAATGTGTGCAAGCAAAACCCTCTGTTTTTACCGTAAATTGTTAGACAGGGTCAATTTGATTGTTTTGCAGACTGGCTGGTAAGTGTGCTGGGAAATCTTTTGTTTGCTTGTGAATGGCATCCTCAATGCTGAGAATTACAGGCCCATCCATATCCATCATGCCATATCATCAGGGAGTCGTGTGATTGGGCCCAAATGTATTCTGTAGCAGGACAGCGACTCCAAACATACAGCCAATGTTATTAAGAACCATCTTTAGTTTTTTCACTAGGTTGTTAGGCACTGTCTCTGTTAGACGGTCCTTGTTTGTACCTTTGTAATGGGCCATGTTGGCCTGGTACGGCTCAGTGTATGCTGGCCGGCTGTTGTTATATTTTAAGTGTCTTTAACTAATAAAAATAATAAAAAAAAAAAAAAAGAACCATCTTCAGTGGGTTTGGCTACCACAGAGTCCTAATCTCAATATCAAGTCTGTCTGGGATTACATGAAGAGACAGATGCTATTTTAAAGGCAAAGGGTAGACACCAAATATTGATTTGAATTGGATTTTTTTCTGTTCATTTATTTGCTATTTTGTTAATAGATAAACATTCCAGAGTTGCTTTACAGTACATAGTCAATTACATTTAGTGGATAGTCCACAGTAGTCACATGTGAAAGCATATGCAGCACTTTTAGAAGAAATCTCCCCCTAACAGTCTTTCCTTTCACCTGTGCTCTCTGTAGTCACCTCCTCCATAGGCACACCTCTCCTAGGACCCACCAGAGAAGCAGCCACACACAAGGAACTCTTGGCCTGGCCTAAAAGGCCTTTTGCAATCCATACACTGACCTACCTGACACATACACTGACCTATCTCACACGCATACACTGACCTGACACATACACTGACCTACTTGACACATACACTGACCTACTTGACACATACATACACTGACCTACTTGACACATACACTGACCTACTTGACACATACACTGACCTACTTGACACATACACTGACCTACTTGACACATACACTGACCTACTTGACACATACACTGACCTACTTGACACATACACTGACCTACTTGACACATACACTGACCTACTTGACATACATGACTGACCTACTTGACATACATGACTGACATACATGACTGACCTGACTGACATACATGACTAACCTATCTGACATACACAGATTGTTGCTGCTCAGTGCTCAGCCTAACCTGTAGTGTGGGAGTACACGCATCCCGGGCCCTGGCATTCACCACAACTCAGACAACCCTGCAGGCACAAGGCAGCCAGAGCCAGGATAGAAGCGCTGCTCGCCCATTTACACAGAGCAAGCGGCTCAGCGGGGATCTCCCAATGCCCAGCGTGGCCGCAGTGTCATTCCCGCCTCCTCCTGGACCCAGCAGTGCCTATGATTGGAGTCACACGTCCCGTGGTCTCGGCATTGGACAAGTGTGACGTCCTTGTCTGGCGTTCTCTGCTAGAGATGTTAAGACTTCCACAAATGATAAGCCGATTTTTCCTACATCAAATGTGAGTGCTATATTTATTCAACACTACCAAAAAGTTGTTTCCAATACTCCACACTTATATAGAGGCGCCCTCTGCTTTTTTTTATGTATACAGACTATTATACCTTGAAGTTATGTACACCATTTTGTTATATTGTTATGTTGCACTTTGCAATAAAGAACTCCATGATTCTGATCACTGACAATACGTCAGTGATCAGAATCATCCTCCCGGTCCCGCGAGGATGGTACTGATCACTGACGTATTGCGCTATGTGGAGTTTATGTTTTTCATGCACCACGCTTGTTAAGCATTTTTCTGGGAGTTGCTTCCTGATTTTTTTGGAGTTCTCCATTGCATACTGTTGTGGCTATCCTAGAGGACACACAGGACGCATTGGCTCCTACTGAGTGGATCTGGCATCCAATAAAGCACTGTATGACCCCCTTGAGTAAGGGTGGTCACTGGCTTTCTGGTAAGCTTTCAATTGTTTTTGTGTGGAGGGTGATATGCTGGTGACTCCTTTGTTTCAACTCATTACACAGATCCTTTATCCGGATTCTTGGCACTTTTTCTTTTAATGATTTAAAAAACAAAAATATGGACTTTTTTCTTGATAATATTTTAATATATTGTTTATATTGACTTATGCACTTTATATCACTTTTTGCACTTTAATTTATGAATTTGCACATTTAGCGCTGCAGTTTGTTTACTTATGTTTCATGCGCCTGGTATCTGGGTATAGTGTACAGCAGCTGTTTTTTTTTTTAGATTCTGAGTGTGGATATACACTTTTTCTTTAATGTAATAAATACATTTTTGGGTTTCTCCATGCTGCTACCACTATAGTGGTGAGTGAACAGTGCTGATCCTCTATTAAGGCAGGATTCATATTGGATTACTGTACAGATGCCCAGAAACCAGCCTCATTGAGCCAATTAACCACTTTAAGACCAGGCTTTTTTCTGACATTTGTTGTTTAAAATCTGTATTTTATGCTGAAAAATTACTTAGCACTCCCAAATCTTATATATATATATATATATATATATATATATATATATATATATATATATATATATATATATATATATATATATATATATATATATATCTATCTATCAGATACCCTAGAGAATAAAATTGCAGTCATTGCAATATTCTATGTCGCACTGTATTTGCGCAGTGGTCTTTCAAACACCATATTTTTTGGAAAAAATACACTTTAATTAATAAAAAAAAGTTAACCCAATTTTATGTATAATGTGAAACATGATGTTACGCCGAGTAAATAGATACCTATCATGCTATGCTTTATAATTGCACACGAGTGGAATTGTGACAAACTACGGTGCCTAAAAATCTCCATAGTCGATGCTTTAAAAAGGTTACCTGTTTAGAGTTGCAGGGGGGGGTCTTGTGCTAGAATTATTACTCTTGCTCTAACGATCACAGTGATACCTCACATTTGTGGTTTGAACACCATTTACATATGCGGGCAAAACTTACGTTTGCGTTCGCTTCTGTGTGCAAGCTCCGAGGAATGGGGTGCTTTAATTTTTTTTTCTCATTATTTTACTTTTCATTTTTACACTGTCCCTTTAATTACCGACAGGTCCAGAAATATGGCAGGAGGGGCAGCTCTCCCGCTGCCTATGAAAGTGATCTTGGGGTGAATGCGCCACTGAGACCACTTTTATATGAAAGCCAATCGCCTGCTTTAAAGTGGAGTTCCACCCATAAATATAACATTACATCAGTAGTTTTAAAAAAATGTCATTAGTCCTTTACGAAAAAATTTTTTTTTTTTAGATGCCTTCAAAGTGTTGTTGCTAGGTAGAATAGTTAATCTTCCCACTTCCTGCACCTAGGTGCTTAATGCTTCCTAACCTACACCGCACAGACTCCTGGGAATGTAGTGGGTGTAACTTTCCAGGAGTCTGTGCACTCCCCAGTCTCAAAGAATCATGTGACTTGGACAGCACAGGTGCTGAAACCTGATCTGACACTGCTTGTGCAGCACTGAACATGTGCTAGATCTGCAAGGCTGAAATCCAGGAAGTCATACAGTCTGGCTTCATGATGCCCACACTTAAGATGGCCCCAGTCAATTTCTATTTTATAAAGTGTCTAAATGCTGTAACAACCTAACAAAACGGACCTTAGTTTACAGACTAACTTTACTAGAATACATTAAGCTTGTGTATTAAAGGGGTATTTATATTTAAAAAGTGAAATTGTGGCCGGAACTCCGCTTTAAATAAAGATACCGGGGCTATGACAGCTAACTGCTGGCTGCCATAACCCAGGTATTTAACGTCAAAGTAATGACGTATATTTACAGTTAAATCGGAGCTCCACCCTAAAGTGGAATTCCCGCTGATCGGTGTCTGCGGGCAGACTGCGGGCAGGACGACACCTCCCGTCCCCGTCCCCCCCGTTGTGTTGTTGTGTTCTGGGAACACTCGGCTCCCAGAGCACAGCCGGAGCCAATCAGCAGGCGCAGCGCGACTTGCGCATGTGCCGTAGGGAAACCGGGCAGTGAAGCCGGAGTGCTTCACTTCCTGTTTCCCTCACCGAGGATGGCCGGGGGGCAGCAGAGTGATGAGCGATCGCTCGTCCTCTGCTGCGGACGGCGCTGGACTCCAGGACAGGTAAGTGTGCCGATATTAAAAGTCAGCAGCTGCAGTATTTGTAGCTGCTGACTTTTAATATTTTTTTTTTCAGCAGACACCCGCTTTAAGCAGTCGGCAAGTTAACCAGTGACATCATGGAAAAAATATTTTAATTATGTTTTAGTTTTATGTCATGTCTTCATGTTGCATATTTCCACCTACAAAAACAGTGATGTTGCGATGGAATTTAAATAGTAAGCCCGCAATTTTTTTTAACAATGAAACAAATAAAAACACTAAATGGCCAAATTGTGCATATACTGTATGCTAATAAAAGCAGTTCCACTGCTGTGTGCAAATATTTATAGATGAATTTGATTGCCCACTGTTCACCACTATCCAGTTTTGAGATAAGATGCCGCCTGTTTTGTAGCAGCCAAGTTATTTACAAAGTATCAAAGTGCACTTTTTGCAATCCACCACATGGTTGCATCTTTGGAATTTTGAAACAGTTCATGGCCTGAGGAGTGATGGTTTTGTGTAATTTGTTAGCTAAGAGAAGCCAGCAGATTTTAGACCCCCGGCTTTTTTAATTTAATTCGCCATTTCTGTTTTGAAAGTGAACATGTAAAAAGGTCCTCCACTAGAGAGTGAACATGTAAAGAGGTCCTTCACTAGAAAGTGAACATGTAAAGCGGTCCTTAGGATTCGTTAAAGATTTACTGCAGCCCTTGTAAATAAAAAAAATAAGCCTTAGCTTAGGACTTATAGCGAGAGTCACATTTTTTTTATTTAAAGTGGTTGTTAACCCACTTCTATAAAAGCATCTAATCTCCTCTGTACCTTAATAAGATGTGATCCTGTGCCTTTGTTCTGTAAAAAATCTGCCGTTCTGTACCGATATAAGCGCCGCTCCGGGAGCACAGCTGATTCTCTCTCCGACTCACAGCTGCAGTGGGCGTGGCCAAGCCTATCTGCTGACGTCAGCGGGGAGGAGGGGAAGAAAAGAGACAGATAGCTGTCAATCAGCTGAGTGTCTAGAGCCACGCTCATACAAGGTACAGATCGGCATTTTTTTTTTTAGATTAAACAGGCACAGGGACACATGTTGTTAAGGTACAGAGGGGATAAGATTATTTTATAGCAGATAGAAAGCAGCAGGAGTGGGGGGGGGGGCGGTTGCAGGTACAAGCAGGGAGGCGGGAGGAGACAGACACAGGAGAGCTGCAGACAGGAGAGCTGCGGCTGACGGAATCACGCAAACAGACCACGGTATCAGGGGCTTAGCAGCCATGATTATCGTGGTCAGTTTGCAGAGGGGAGGGTATAGTCAGGCAGGATCAGACAGGTTTTTTTAGGGTATAGAGGGGGCCAAATAACACAGCACAAGCACTGTGCTCTACAACATGCTTTACTAAGGAACAGTATCTGGGGGGGGGGGAGAGGGTTTGGGGTTAACAAACACTTTTAATCCTTATGGTTTTGCTCTCTCCAATTATTTATTTATATTAATTTTCCTTAATGTCTAGATATGAACTTGTGAACTTCACTACAGTGCCCCGAGGCCTTAATGTGAGCTTGCAGAGCACAGCGGTAGCCTTAGATCCGTTTTTATGCCCATGCCCTCTCTACTTCCAGTTTCTGCTAATTTGTGGGTGGCATTAGTAGCTGCAAATTTCCACC
This sequence comes from Rana temporaria, assembly GCF_905171775.1. Taxonomy (NCBI): domain Eukaryota; kingdom Metazoa; phylum Chordata; class Amphibia; order Anura; family Ranidae; genus Rana; species Rana temporaria. The sequence continues at coordinate 214,809,970 of NC_053492.1, forward strand.
ACATTGGCTTATATTACAGTGACTAACTTGATTTATAAAATAGCAAGGGCTAGAGGAATTGTACACAAGGACATAAAAGGGGCTGATTTACCAAGCCTTTTCTCCATGATTCATGGAGCAAAGGCTGAAGCAACAGCCGTTTTGGAATTTACTAAAGGAATGCGCTGCCAAAGCAGCACAATTCCTTATTTACTATAATGCCGACTGTGCCCAGGAGGGGGCGCATGGTGCGCCTCTATGGACCTGGCGCACGGCATTTAGAAATGTAAAATGAAAGTGTTTGTGAGTGTGTTTATTAGGGGGGATGTGGGGAAGTATGGTGACATGTGTTTGTTTAACTTTTACGGGCCGAATTAAAAGTGAAAGTGACTTTTCCAAAAATGAGCCGCTACGCCAGCAAGTACACTTAAACCTGCGTGAGGTTTGAGTACTGCGCATGCGTGAGCGGCAAATTTGGGCACTTACACACGCCGCTCCACTACACCGGCAAAATATCGGTAAATACCAAGCGGCGTAGCTGCCTTTTGCGCGGCTTGAAGCGGCGCACGTGAATGCCCGAATCGTTTTCAGCTTACGCTGACCATGAAGGGGAGTTCCGCGCCAAAAAAAACACAGCGTGGGTTCCCCTTCAGGAGCATATCAGGCCCTTAGGTTTGGTATGGATTGTAAGGGGAAAAACCTACGCCCCCCCCACCCCAAAGCACTCTTGTCCCCATGTCGATGGGGACAAGGGCCTCTTCCCGACAACCCTGGCCGTTGGTTGTCGGGGTCTGCGGGCGGGGGCTTATCGGAATCTGGGAGCCCCCTTTAATAAGGTCTTCTTTGTTCCCTCTCCTGCCGGGCCCGGTCTTCTCCGCTGTCTTCTGCGGGGGGGGGGGGGCGGTCTTATCTGTTCCCTCTTCTGCCGGGCCCGGGCTTCTCCGCTGTCTTCTCTGTTCCCTCTTCTGCCGGGCTCCACCGCGGGGGCCGGGTCTTGTTCCGTCTTCTCTTCCAGCGATGTTGACACGACAAACTCTCCCGCTGTAATGCCGCCTGAGCGTTGCGCAACGACTTATATAGGCATGGGGCGTGGTCACCGGGTGATGCCAACCCCACCCTTTGTTACATCACATTCCCATCATGCCCCGCAAATGTGATGTAACAAAGGGTGGGCTCGCCGGGTGGCATCACCCAGTGACCACGCCCCATGCCTATATAAGTCGTTGCGCAACACTCAGAAGGCATTCCAGCGGGAGAGCTCGTCGTGTCAACATCGCTGGAAGAGAAGACAGAACAAGACAGCGGAGAAGACCCGGCCCCTGCGGTACGGTTCAGGAGAGGGGGGGCTGCTCTCTCGTCCGGCCAGGTTACGTGCTCGGATAAGGGGTCTGGTGTGGATTTTTGGGGGAACTCCACTCCATTTTTTTTTTATTTGGGGTGGAGTTTCCCTTAAAATCCATACCAGACCTGAAGGGCCTGGTAATGGAATTTGGGGGGACCCCACGCTTTTTTTTTTTTATGAATGAATTTGCTCTGAATTGCTGGGAGCCGACAATTCATTATAGCCAAAGTGATTTTTTAAATGACTTTTTTTCCCTCCGAATGTCATTTTGTGCAGGGACAGTTCTAAGTACAGGAAACATGCGCCATTTCACATGCTTACTTTACACCCCCCCAGGTATGAAATTTAAAGGAATATTTCACTTTTATTGTTGCACTTTAAGAATTATTAAATTCACTGCTCCCAAAAAAATGTCCGTTTTAAAAAAATAAAAAAAACATTGATACATGTCCCCTGGGGCAGGACTCCGGTCCCCAAACACTTTTTAGGACAAAAACTAGCATATTAACCTTTAAAATTAACACTTTTGATTTCTCCCATAGACTTCTAAAGGGAGTTCGGCGTTACATATTAATTGCATTGCGCTGGCTGCTGCACCGCTTCATGCGCCTAATTAAGGATTCATCCGGCATTCCAATTAAGCCATGAACCGGCGCAGCGCATTGTTTTTAGTAAATCAGCCCCAAAGTTCTACCCTGAAATGCGCAGATATATAGAAGCAATGGAAAGCACAACACGGAGGTAAGTGTAATTAACACTTTACACTTACCTCTTATTATTCTTCCTGGAGCTTTCCTTTGAAAAACACATTGGCACACCTCCTCTCTGCTCAGTGAGTACTCGGCAGGACTGGCCACCGAATACAATTGAATTGGGCCGCGCCGCAACCAAATGCAATGTATGCGGTTGGGGAGCTATGGTGCAACATTTACAAGTTGAAACAGGGGGTGAAGTGGCAAATTATCGCTTCCTCACCATCCGCCAAGTGGTTCTGAAAACTGCTCCGGCTGCGGATCGCTTTTCAGATGCCTGGCAGTGGTCTCTAGCACAGGAGCTTGTCACTGGGACATGAGGTGACGTGCATCTGTCAGAGTGTAATAAAAACACAAGCTATCACCAGTCTATCCAAATTTGGCTATTCTACTTTTAGGCAGAACTAAACTCTTATGCCGCGTACATACGACCGTTTTCATGACAAGAAAAATGCAATTTTTTTAATTGGTCGTGAAAAAATGGTCATGTGTATGCTCCAGAGCATTTTTCTCGACGATAAAAATGGGCGAAAGAATTTTAGAACCTGCTTTATTATTTCTTGTCGTGTTTCACGTCGTTCTTTTTCATGTCGTGAAAAACGGTCATGCGTTCGCTTTAACGAGGGGGGAAAAAACGTGTATGCTCAGAAGCAAGAAATTTGCAAAAGCAGACCAAAGGGTGGTGCCATTCGTATGAAACTTCCCCTTTATAGTGCTGTCGTACATGTTATACGTCACCGAGCTTTGCTCAAGCATTTTTTTTCACAAACGTGTGTATGCAAGGCAGGCTTGAGAGGAATCACGACAAATCACGTCGAGAAAAACATGGATTATTTTCTTGCAACTGTGGCTGAATGTCAAAGTTTTACCGCGGTTACTAAAGCAGAATTTGCCAGAGCATGAATCATCGGTTGTTTGTAGTCCAACGTATGAGAACACAGGGAAGATGAGACAGACCGGCTGAAATGAGTAAGCCATGAGAATTTTGGACATTACAGGCAAATGGCCAACGATGTCACATACAGTATTTGGTTTAGAGGTTGGAGGCAGAGGTTTAGATCCACCGGAACACAGAGAAATAAGTAACCTCTCTGAGTGCATTTGTAGGTCAACGTCATTAATGAAAATAAAACCTTCAGACAAAAAATGATTTTAGTTTATGTACAAACCATCTCCGTGCATGATGAGATGAATTTATACAGCTGATTATGCATGATTCAGGCACGTTTCATACACCTTTCATGAGAATGATGGACAGTATATTGGTATATATGGGCAGTACAACAAACTGCTGAAAATGAATTTACTTGAACTGCTAAACAAATTCTGAAATAAAGAATATAAGGAGTGCATATACAGTACAAAGGTTGCATTGTAACCAGAGGAGGGCAGTGTTGCTTCAATAATGCATGTCTAATTTTTTTGTAGCATTGCTCAAACATTTATTTTGTTTGGGGCTGATATAAAAATGTGTGTGTTTTTTTTTTCTTTTAGAAAAGCCTTGCAACCAATTAGATTACAACTGTCCTTTCTGCAGTGCGTGTTTAAAAAGAAAGGCAGAGCTCCTTATTGGTTGGGGTGTGAGCAACATAAAATGTTCCGTTGGTCCCGCTGAAGTCATGCGCTGTTCCACGAGCAGGTTCTCATTATCTCCTCCAAAGGAATCAGCCGGCTTCCTCTCTGGCTCCTTGCGGCTCTCGCAGCCTGGACTTGTGACTGCCCAGGACACGCTTTAGACGCCGGAATAATTTCCAAAAGAGATGTTAATCTCCTATCAGCATACCAGTCCTTATCTAGATGGAAGTGTTGGATACTTTTATTGTATTATATATTAAACATTGCACTCAGAGGTGCTTAATCTGTGTTTTTTTTCCATGTTGATATCCTGAGTTGGCCTCACTCTTGAGAAGAGCTGGCTCTTAGTGCTTGTTCCCAAGACCCCACCATACATTATCATCATCATCTTCCAAGATCTACCATCCTTTATAATTGATTGGACATTTTATCCTTACCTGTTGACTTTCTATATTGAATTTATATCCAGTTTTTTTATCCTGTTTTTATTACTTCCATATACTGCAAGCGATTATACCTACATCCTAAGCGCTAGCATCTGTTGGTTTTTTGGTAGCCATCTTGGGTCAGGCAGAGCCTATTTAATTGGGGTGTAGTTTGCGTGTGGCTAGAGTTGGGACAGGTCTCTTATCTGGTAGGGAAGGAGCATAGCTTCTACTATCACATCACGGTTACATGCTGTGAGTGCTCATGGTTAGGTTGCCTTCCAGCTGGACCTGCTCTGTATTGCCAATCTTCAGTTACAATATATTCCTGTTTCTCTGCACTAAGTCTCTGTGTGTTTTTCTGCTGCTGCACCATCCCACATGTAAACATTTCAGAATACAGAACACAAGTGTTCAATTGTCAGCCATGCACATCTCTGTGTTGATAAAATGGCTAAATGGCTGAGAACGGCCCCATTCACACACGTGTTACGATCAAGTCCACCTGTCAGTTTTTCTGGTGGAACCGATTACAAACTCCATGTAAATCTTCCAGCAGTCAGAAAGGTCTGCATTCCTCAACTTGTTTCTAGACCTAAATGTGATGAATTAAAGGTAGTCTAATGTAAAGTTTGTTTTCATCTGGTCACACATAGCTCCAACAAGGGCCCGGAAAGCTCTGGCTTTAGGGTCAATTTCAGTGTGGTTCAGCTCCATCCCTCCAATCTTGGCGTATCACACTGTTCACTTGTTTGTTTTTATGAACTTTACTGAAATGTCATAAAGACATTTTATTAAATTCAAATGGCTGCCGTGCGCTGCACTGAAAAAAAGTTATTTTTTCAGTGGTCAACCTCTGCAATGTAGTAATGTCAACAAGGCACAAAGGTGACAATGTATTTCACCTTGTTATATGGTGGACCTGCACTAGAATAGCCACCCAACGCAGCCCCACTGCCTCTAGTGTGAATACACCCTTAAAATGTTGAAAACAAATGGCATGGAGGACACAAAAATGCCATTTGTTCTGTAGGGATCATTGATCTCCTGCAGATTGAACTGGATGGCACCTGTGTAAATTGGTCACATAAGCTAGGAATGTTATGCATGGATAGGTTGTGGCTGTTGCTTGGAGAAATTAAGGCTGTTAAAATAAGGACATTCATAGGCTTCCCTCAAAAGATATGCCCATATCACCTCTACCTAAGAACTAACTAAAAATGATACCTTAATTTCTGGCCATTTTGCGTAAGGGCAGATTATGTCAAATTTACTTCCTAGAATCCATCTGCCCTTAGCTCAGACATGTAGGCAAAAGGGTGTGCGTAGCTAAGAAATACACTCCTCCCTTGAAGAGTCCTGGGATGTGACATGATTTGCCTAGTCCACAAACTATGGTGTGTGTGTGTGTGTATATATATATATATATATATATATATATACACACACACACACATAACTGCCTGGACACCGTCAGCTCATCTGCCAACGAGGTAAGTACAGCAGGGATCAGAAGAGTGTAGCGTTAGGTCACCTTTTCATTTTTTTCTGAAAAGGTGATCTTACAAATGAACTACTTTTTTTTTTTTTGCAGCTTTGCATACCAATTATTACCGGATTAGGAGTCATAATTATACAGCTTAAATTCAAAGTTATGTGAAAAAAAAAAGTCAGATTGGCTTACAGTAAAAACATTCAACTGATCTTGGCAAGTGTAGAAAGGTGTCCTCGCTTTGGCAGGAAATATACTAAAATTGGAACGAAACAGAGATTAGCATGCCCCTTGCGCAAGTGCTTAAAGATAACATATTAATATTTTTTTAAACAGTTACAGTACTAACACACTACACTTCAAATATAAAATAATCAAGCAAAAAAATCCTTAATGTGCTTCCTTCCAGAAAAAAGTGCGAATGTGCAATAAAATATAAGTTTAAAAAGAATATATATAACTAGAAAAATAAAAACCAAATCAATAAATGTACAATGACCATGCAGCAGTGATCAAAAACAAAAAAATAAAAAAATATATCCTTAATAGTGCAAGTGTCCCATATGATCCATCCACGGGATCAAAAAAGTGTCAATAAATAAATAAAATATTATAATAGAAATAAAAATAGAAATTGATAAAACAAGTGTCCAGTGCACAATCGTGCAAAAGTGAATAATAGTCCAACATCAAATGCAATAATAAAAGTGCATATGTGCTCCACTCATAATAGAAGAAAATCCACAAATAGTTTCTTTAGTGCAGGATGATGAGATGTGCCCCCATGCTTGTAGATACAGACTTCCACAGTGTGAATATGTTAATACCAGCCTCTTACCTCAATGAGGCTTTAAACAAGCCTATATCAAATACTGTTGGGAGAAACAAACAGATCCACTCCAAAACACAGGCTCACATAATCACAGCGATGGTTTCTCAAAAGAAAAGCACAGGGAGGCCTCCATAGTATAAGATCTTTTAACACAGTTTAATGAAATAAAAAAAATACACTCACAGACAGTGCTTGTAAGGCAGCGTGTAGCAAACTCATGTGTCTCCGTTCTGCGGCCGCGAACGGATGACGTCACCAGCGTACCCTCCTAGTCCTCACGCGTATCGTGACAGCCGACGTCACTTGATCCTATGATTAAGTGACGTCGGCTGTCACGATACGCGTGAGGACTAGGAGGGTACGCTGGTGACGTCATCCGTTCGCGGCCGCAGAACGGAGACACATGAGTTTGCTACACGCTGCCTTACAAGCACTGTCTGTGAGTGTATTTTTTTTATTTCATTAAACTGTGTTAAAAGATCTTATACTATGGAGGCCTCCCTGTGCTTTTCTTTTGAGAAACCATCGCTGTGATTATGTGAGCCTGTGTTTTGGAGTGGATCTGTTCGTTTCTCCCAACAGTATTTGATATAGGCTTGTTTAAAGCCTCATTGAGGTAAGAGGCTGGTATTAACATATTCACACTGTGGAAGTCTGTATCTACAAGCATGGGGGCACATCTCATCATCCTGCACTAAAGAAACTATTTGTGGATTTTCTTCTATTATGAGTGGAGCACATATGCACTTTTATTATTGCATTTGATGTTGGACTATTATTCACTTTTGCACGATTGTGCACTGGACACTTGTTTTATCAATTTCTATTATAATATTTTATTTATTTATTGACACTTTTTTGATCCCGTGGATGGATCATATGGGACACTTGCACTATTAAGGATATATTTTTTTATTTTTGATCACTGCTGCATGGTCATTGTACATTTATTGATTTGGTTTTTATTTTTCTAGTTATATATATTCTTTTTAAACTTATATTTTATTGCACATTCGCACTTTTTTCTGGAAGGAAGCACATTAAGGATTTTTTTGCTTGATTATTTTATATTTGAAGTATTTACACTTTATTAACATTGTGCTGTTATTGGCATGGTGATTCACTGGATTTTATCAATTATTCACTCTCTTTACCCTCCACGTTATATTATTGAAGTGGGGTGGTATTGTTGGTCATTATTTAGAGTGGAACACTATTAACCCCAGCAGGGGAAGGATACACATTTATTCATTTATATTCACACTTATTAGCAAGCGCCATTACACCCCCCCATCTTTATCTGTTACCAGTGTGTGAGCACTATTAGTCGTGGCTGCTGCTTGGCTAGTTTTATTTATTTATTGTGCCCTGGATAGGTTTGGTTTGCGCCCCCATTTTTATAACACACTACACTATTATTAAAGTGTTTGTTGCCTGAAAAATCTTTTTCATTTAAAAAGAAAAAGGGGACCTGCAAATGAAGACTGTTTACACTTACCTCTTCATGCTTACTCAAGTTGCCGCTTTGCTGAAAGTCTAGGGGCCACTAAAAACTCTTCCAGGCATGCTGGATGGAGGATCATCCACTATGCACTGTGGTTTCTCTGGCTAGCATATCTGCTTTCTGGCCGCATCACAAGGATGTAAAGTGGCCTCCCTTCGCTGGATCACATACAGTACCTAGTACGGGCATGTGCTGTGCTAAGGCAGAGCACCACCTATGCCGATCACCGAGTCCTGGTCAACGATGGCCTGCCAGCACCTGGTGATCGGCTCTGAGATTCCTCACAGTTCTGTGGATGTAAACAACATAGAGCTGTGTTCAGTGACAGGAGATCTCATTTGTTCTTTCCCTGCTAAGCAGGGAATGAAAAAAAAAACTAGGTCCACCAGTAAAATCAGCACACACATACACATTTGTTAGGCACACATTTAACTCCTTGATTGCCCTAGATGTTGACCCCTTTCCTGCTCATTGTCATTAGTACAGTGATAGTGCAAATTATTAGCACTGATCACTATAATAATGTCACTGGCAGTTAGTCAGTTTCAGATTGTCCTCTATACTATTGCAATCCCGCTGTAAGTTGCCGATCGCTAGCATTAAAAAAAAAAATTACATATCCCATAGTTTGTCAATATATTATTATTATTGGGATTTTTTTTTTCTCGAAAGACATGTAGCAGAATATATTTTGGCCTAAATTTAAGAGATTATATTATTGGATATGTTTTATAGCAACAAATAATGTCCTGGTCACGAAGGGGGGCAAATGGCTATACACAACTCCTGTGATGATAGAGTAGGAACTACTATGGCATGAGAAGCAGGCCTTGAAAATCTTTACATCTGACACTTCTAGGAATGATATGAAGATTCTCCCAGAGACTGTAATTGTAGCTAAGATAGCCAAAATGAGCTGCAGAGCATTGAGTATATGCTGCCTTCCATTGCAGACATCTTCAGGCTTAAAATATTTTAAGACTTGTCCGGGTCTCTAAATATACAAGCACAAATATAAGTTACTAGAAGCATCAGTTGCCATTGTTGACCTTTATTTAAATTCTAGCTGTTTCGCTATCTCAAGCCAATCAGATTTCTGACCCAGAACAAGCAAGTCGGGGAAAGTCTTAACCCCTGATCTGCATCCAGTCAAGTGATTCAAAATATTTAAGCTATTGGATCGCTATAGGCAAGCCATCATTATCAAAAGATTTCAGTGATGGCAACCTCATATATTATCTTAATATGTTTCCTTTTAGTCTCCTTACAGCCATTCCAACTAGCAATTACATCACAAACTAGTTTCCCAGAAAGTTTCAAGAATAAATATACAGAATGTAGTTACAGTCATCCTGGCAGACATGCCTGCTGACTCACTATGACTTGCATCATACACTACTGCCCGTTAATGAAATGTAGTGTTGCCTATTTGAGAAGGAAAGTCCAAAGTCTGTCTCTTGATGTTTAGCTCTGACCTACGATAGAAAAAGGTTGGAATAATGGTTTATATCAGCTCTGGTAACATGTAAAATGCTTTTCCACATGTTGGCACGCAAACCACAGTGTGTTAAGTTGCCATTCAATTATGATGCCACCCCAAACTCAATATTTACTACAGTATAAGGGAATCCTCCTACATAAAGCTGTGTATGTTTATCTGCAGCCTTCTCTCCCCTACAGCCAGTTAAAGTACAGAATTTAGACACATCTGAAATTCAGGGGGCGGGGATCTGATGACACACAGCACATAGCAGGAAGCCAAGTATAATTTGAGACTTGAGAGGACTTGGAGGAGGGAAAATTATATACCGGTATATGTTTGGGGTTCAAAGTAATTTTCTAGAAAAAAAAAAAAAAAGCGATTTTAAACTTGTAAACACCAAGTGTAAAAAAAATTAGGCTTGGTCCTTAAGTGGTTAAGGGATCACAAGACCCCAGCACTGTCTGGTTACCTAATGTTTTTCAGCTTGCTGTAGCACAGCTGGTAATCATAGCAACGCTTTATTCTGAAGACAAACATTCAATTCTACATATTCATTTTGAGAAGGGGAACAGTCAGTGGAATCAGTTTTCCATTGGTAGTTAACTCT